>NC_046185.1:157704403-158408570 GCF_011004875.1 Balearica regulorum gibbericeps | reverse complement strand
ATACATGGGAGGATAGAAGGCTGCAGAGCTTTTAGGGAAGCACAGAGACAAGGAGTTTCTTCAATGTAAAAGCAGGTACACCATTCATTCATTCTGCTTTGAAGCATATTCCTACAAAATGGTTACTGATGAACTTGCAGAATCTATTTCTCTATTTTCACTACCAATAAGGTTACAAAGATGTCATCTGTTTGAGACAGATGGTCTTTTGTTTCTAAATCATGTCATTCTGTGATTAATCAAACTGTAGGGATAGTACAAAGTTAACAAGGTTTCACAGGATGCATTCATATTGTTTTGCATCTTGTGTGTCGATACCTCAAAACTTAATTGCTTTTACAGAAGCAATATTTTTTTGCATTGTTGGCAAGTTTGCCAAAAGCTAAACATACATTAAAAGCCTACATGAAAAGTCACAATAAGGCACGCTGGGAAACCTGGATACAAAGTGGTCACTTCATCCTGAATAGTAAAAACAACAAATCAAAGGAAATAAGTCTGCAGTTTGTAGTCACTCGTAAAGTATTGCACACAATGTAGTTCTCTTTGAAGTACCAGTAATGCTGCACCGTGTATGAGAGTTTTACTATTTATGTAGTCAATGTCTGCACTGAACACTGTTTCTGTAGCCTGACAGCCACCTCCCCATACCGCACTCTGTCCTGATATCATTGTGGTATCCAAGTGCCATTACTCTGGGCATACACTGACCTGATGTCATCACCTTTTTTAAACCCTAGCTCACAGCATGCTTTGGTCCATTTAGAGTAGCATGGTCCCAGAATTAGCATAATTAGAATGTAATTTCAGACCTATTTTCTGTCTCATAGTGTATTAACACCTGGGTATCATAAAAGTAATAAAAGAACCAATCTCTCTCAGATGGGTCTTCTCCACACTTCAACTCTATTACCAAAATGACATTTAGTCTTGAATGCATTCAGACTGCCAGCAAATCTGTGAAGGAAATTATTATTGAACATTGCAGTTGTCCTAAATAACACTAAATAAATGCTATGCCATATGTTTGATTTTCTGTTGTAGTGGTAGAGGTAGCACAGCAGTGAGCTCATAACCCTTCCAAGTTCTCTTCATGCCACTAAACACAGTAAAACACTAGCAGCGCCTTAATAAGATATAATTGTTTAATGGCTGAAATGCCAGCCATACTCCTTCCCTTCCTCTGTATTACATTCCCAACAACAACTCCCATCTTCAACACCATCACCATGAAGCAAGATCTACTACCTTCTACCCTTCATATTTTCTGGTTGTACCTGAAGTCATGACAGATTTGAGGGAACACCAGCTTTCCTGTCAAATAGCTCTGAAGGAAGCCTCAAGTTCCTTCTCTATGACCCAAAGAACCTTACAGAATAACTGAATCAAAAACTATTCTCTCTGCTCATGTTATAAAATTTATCACATAATTTGGCACTTGCGAAGTAATCCTGCAGCAGACACTGTACAACTCCAAGTTCCCTACATCTAATTGATTTTTATATTACTGCAGGCTAATAATCTCCATAGAGCTTTCGAAAAACCCAAGTGAGGATTTAATTTTTGCACTTCATAAAAGTATCCGAGCAAATACCTCTTGGGCTGTAGCGCTGATCCTGCCCAGCTTTGTTCTTGTTCAATTTGTTCCCACTACCCCTCCAGCAGTATTAACACAGCAATACATAACCAGACAGACTTGAGGAAAATCACCTAGCAAAAATAAAATATTTAATCAGAATGAATTCTCTGAGCCAGTTAATTCTGTGTTCAAACAGCAGAAGGAATGATATAACTGAGCAGAAGGAGCTATTCCAGCCACCACTGTTACAGAGAGAAATGCTTGTGAGCTACACTGTACACTTAAAGCAACAACAAATATGTTCTGCCTGGCCCATGCCATTCTTATCAAGAGTAATAGAAAACGTGAGAAGCTATATTGTCCTTTTGCTCTGCACATGCATGATCCTTACAAAGGATTAGTGAGTCAAGAAATAACTACAGACCATAATTTTCAGATAGTTCTTCCTGCCCTATGTTATGGAATAAGAAATACTTATGCACAGTGTCAGTGCATAAGTTTGTTGCATTTTTTTTTAATAATTTGTTTAAAGATTCACTCATGCAATAAATTTGAAAGTGTGCATTTTAAATTCAATAAATGAATTTATGTATTATATTGTATGCATACATATACATAATATGTCTGTGTGTTTAAATATATTTTTATGTGTGTATACACTTATTTTTATTTAAAGTTCTCTGAAATATATTGTTACCCTGCAATAGCATTAAAATAAACTACTATGGAAGACAGCATTGCATAGTATCCTCTATAGAATTTCTCTACAAGAGTGTTGTCGTTTAACCCCACCTGGCAACTAAGTCCCACGCAGCCACTCACTCACTCCCCCTCAGTGCAATTGGGGAGAGAATCAGAAGAGTGAAAGTGAGAAAACTCGTGGGTTGAGATAAAGAGAGTTTAATAGGTAAAGCAAAAGCCATGCATGCAAGCAAAGCAAAATGAGGAATTGATACACCACTTCCCATGGCAGGCAGATGCTCAGCCGTCTCCAGGAAAGCAGGGCTCCATCACAGGTAACAGCAACTTGGGAAGACAAACACCATCACTCTGAATGTCCTCTTCTTCCTCCAGCTTTATATACTGAGCACGAGGTCATATGGTATGGAATATCCCTTGGGTCAGTTGGGGTCAGCTGTCCCAGCTGTGTCCCCTCCCAACTCTTTGTGCACCCCCAGCCTACTCACAGGTGGGGTGAGAAGCAGAAAAGACCTTAGCTCAGCAGTAACTAAAACATCCCTGGGTTATCAACACTGTTTTCCACGCAAATCCAAAACACAGCCCCATGCTAGCTACTATGAAGAAAATTAACTCTATTCCAGCCAAAACCAGCACAAGGAGCCAAATTACACTAATTTGTATGCTGAGTTAATTTGAATCAAGGTACTGGTATTTCCTTTTTTAAAAAAAAAAATTACTGCCTATTGATTTTACTGAGTATGATATTTTTGCCTTTATAAAGCAGCAGCAGCTTATAGTATTCTTTCATATAAGTTAGTGTGAGTATGTATATGAGAGAAATAAAAATTTAGTTTTATTACTGTTAGAGTGTTTCTTCAGTTTATTATTTTATTATGTGGTTTATATTTTATTTACTTAAGAGCATTGAAGCCTATGCCCCAAACAGACTCTTTTAACATGGAGGAAATATTTAAATGGCTGCTTGAATTAATTATAAGAGCTGAATACTTTAATTAATATAAACTGAAAAAATATGCTTATATACAAATCCAAAATATACATAAATTAAAGCATTACCTTAGTTATCTTCCTCTGTTCAATGCCTCATTACATGCACAAAGCTACGTTCCCCAAATCAATGTCTTCACTGAAGCTACACACTGGAAAAAAATGAGAGTTTTGACTACATAGAAATATATTAAGAACTTCACAATGTGACCTATAGTTTTTACTGAAATAAATTAATAGATGGCATGCTGATGCCAAGATTAAAGAGAGTAATAACAAAACATTAGTAAGCACTTTTAATGTAATTAATTTTTTGATGTATTACAATTTTTAGTGTGTAATTATTTTTGAAGGAACCGGAGAGTGATACTGGATCACACACTTATTCAACCTAGTTACTAAAGAATAAAATGTGTCAATATTTTTAAATTCTATTGCAGAATAATAGTGTATTGTCCATCACAGACAATGATGGCAAGATTCTTCTCATCTGATAATCACTCATAGTGATTACCTACTAAAAGGACAATCCTTGGTACTATAAGAACCTCTGGTCAGTCCAGAATGTAAGCAAGCATTGAAATGTGCCATATAAAGCATCTCAGCTTGGAAGTGACCTTGAATCTGTTTCCTTATTGCTGGAGGCTGGGATTGTTCCATGGCTACATTCCCAGTCTGCATCAAGGGGCTGCTGGTAGCATCAATCTTAACCACTGGTCTTTAAAATAATTTTGGTGTTGGCTTTGAACAGGTCTAATAATTTCGCTTAATCACCTCTGTTTCTACACAAAAACTGGAATCTAGGCTGACTTCTAATTTTTCATTCTTGTGAAATCCAGCCACAGGCTTTCTGTCTGCTATCAAATATCTGGAATCACAATTAGATAAAATATGTGAGATGCCCTGTGACACCCAATCATCTTTATTGTATAGAAGTTCACTTTCAGCTTAGAGTAGAATAAATTCAATTTGACTTAGAGGTCAGGACTTGGGAAGAAAAATGAGAAGTGTGATCATTTGCATATTGAAATATGCAAATTGGATGCATCCAATTTGCGTTATTTGTCTCCTAATGAGAATGACCTTTTCTGCTGATGGGAAAAAGCAATTGAACTTGGGCATGTGAAAGTTATGGAAGACTAAGGAATTCTGAATCTCTAACAAAACAGGTCAAGTGCTTGCTTCTGTGAATAAAAAAAATTAATCGAGGTCATATAGAACCCTAAATCCCAGTGCTCTTTCATCTTTAGGGACACCCAGGTTAGGTTCAGTCTCTGAATTTTGCTGCTCAGATATATTTCTAATAATACGTCTCACCTAGCACCATTCCTCTTCACCATCCTTTACAAAGAACACCTAAACAGTTCTCCCACCACTAATGTGGCTCAGGTTAACACTGTAATATCTTTATAATTATTTTACATAACAAAATTTGAAGCTTCAGAATGTAAAGATTGACTTGCCCAAGGCTACAAAGAGGATGTTACTACATCAGGACTGGAACTCAGTTGCATCTGGTCTTTGGTCCTGTGTTCAAACAGGATCAAGTTTCTTGCAATACTGAAATAGAAATGGAAAGAAGCTGCAATCAATTTACAAAGCAGCATTAAGATCACAAAGCCTGTGTGGTTCTACTTCTGTGAATGCCAAAGAAGGAAATGAGTCCTGCACGTAGGCAGCTCATTTGTAGACAGGTTATATCATCATTATTGCCATGCATTATTATACATTTAATTATCCTCTCTATTAAATATATATATATGTATACATGTTAAAATTGCCAGTATGCTTCGCTTCCTTTCAAGCTTACTCTTTCATCTGCAGACCTCAAAACCAGGCAGTAACATCACCGCATAGGTAACAGGTCTTAGAACTGGAACCATTCACATGCAGGACTCAAGATTAATTAAAGAGCTAGGAATTCAAACAAACATCTTGGCATGGCTTATAAGCAAGGGCACAGTTATTTATTCTTGGTGATCTTTTCCATTATGGTGGTGCAGGAGTACCCCATCAGGGATCAGGGCCCCATATTGTGAGGATTTATTTAAACACTTAATGAAAATATGGCACCCGCAGTTAAGAATTTACAACTGCAATTATAAGATGTAGAATAAAACTGTCTGTTCAGTTGATTTCTGTAATCATAATATTCTAAATGACACTAACATGTACCTCATTTTAAGTGTGTGTTTTCCCATGATTATGCACAGGAACAGGCTGCAGTAAGCTTAACATCGCCACTCTGAAAGTGCATCCTGACAAATGTGGGTTGTCCTAAAAATAGGCATTTTACCTTTGCTACCAGTAAGCAAGGAGGAAATTTCCACTGAGATAAGGAACATTCAAGCTGTACAGAACCAGCCAGCTCCCTAGGCACACACTTACATATCCAGTTGTGTAGAGTTTTATTCTCAATGTTAGCTTACTTGTTAGTATGCTATTTTTCACAAAATTATTCAGGAGAGCAAAAAAAGACAAACTCATTCATGATAAACAATGCAATTACACAAAAAGGGCTTTTATAATTGTTCCTGTTTTCACCTGTGTTTCAAAACCTATTTCTTATTGGGCACATGTGCAAATGCTTACAGATTGGGCAACAGAAGGACCAGCTGTAGTTGTTAGAGTAATGAATTCTCCTTTAAAGCAGCATGCGAAATAGCTGTCCTACCAGCAGGCTACCCTGACACAGTAATTTTTGTAATCTGCTAATGGTGTAGTTTCATAACTGATTTAGGGTGATCTCAGTCTGTGCTATTAGAAGGAGCTGTTCTCTTCCCCTTCCTATTGCTAGCTGTCATAACCCAACTACTTTGAGGGGTTATGTGTTGGTAAAGGCTCAGACTGCTAAGCAGACAAACCCAAGCTGCCTTCTAGTGAGGTGATTGCTAGCTTAGTGCAATATCTGGATTCCTCCTCAACTGTCCTACTTCTGCCCAACTTTGCAACATAGGTAGATGTACAATAACAAATCAATATCCACACAACAATGTTTGAAAGTGGGAGGTAAAAGAATAGTACCCACTGGGCTCCAGCAGGTAAGGAATTAAACCAATCAAAACATCAGGATTGTCAATAAATGGATATTTATGAAACATCTAAATATGTGCTATGTTAGATCTAACCTTGTCCAAATATTTGTGGATAAAAGTATACAAAATCTTAATAGTAATAAGAATGATAATGACACAAATAACACTCACAATAGCAACGAAGGTGGCTGACAGTGTCATGTGGTCAAGTGTCCCTGACCAGGAGGATGTCACCGCAATAGTGAGCTCATCAGCTAGTTCTGCTCTAAGGCCAGCTTTTATAGAGTTGGTTTACCTACATGCAATTACTTGTGATCCAAAATCGGACCACAAGTTCAGACTTGTAGCTTGTGCTCCAAGATCGAATCACAAACCACACTTAAGGTCCTTGTCCTGCTTTTTCACTGATGAGCACTTCTTGCAGCGTTGTGTACCAGTGTGCATTCTGTTAGTGCACATCACCAGCAGTTCTAAGAAAAGGGGTGGACTGGTCAGTCACCACACTAGCTACCTCTTTCTGTAGCTGAATCAGAAAATTAATCCAGCCTAATTGAAAAGCTTATTAGTTTCATTTGGATAAAATCTTGGATGTGGTGGATTATGCCCCAAGTCCTGGTGTTAACATGAAGAAGGATGAGGAAATGCATTATCTGGACAAGTGCACGGCCGATTGAGGTTGTCCTAAAGTAGCTGCAAAACTGCAGTCTTGAAAGGGATGTTAGCCAGTGTAAGAGTAGATGAGGGTGGTTTGTAGTGTCAGGTACATGCCAGACACAAGCTGCGTAAACATGAGGTTATTCAAGCTCACGTGTGTATGGTTTTGTTCACTGCCTTGTCCTTAGTGTACAAGTCACCTAACTAGGTATCTACAGTGCAGGTGCCTGCATCTAAGCCAGTCGCGCAAGGCTCCCTTTTAAATCAGTGGAGATCTAACCATCGGGTTAATGCAGTCTAAGGCACTGTCCATCTCATCCTGATGCAGAAGTCCCAAATGGATGAGATAAGACTTTTCTCTAAAAGTCACTATTTCTCTCCATTTGACGATAGAGAGCAGGGTGACTGGCTCTGCTATAGATGTCTCTCTAAACTGAGGGAGAACTCCTCTATCTTGACTGTCAGGGTTAAATCTGTGTTGCTATTTCAAAGTACTTTGAGAGAATGGTCTTTAACTAGAGATGCACTGTCCACTGGTACACTCTGATTATGGTCAGGTTAAGTAGAGTTGCTGAACAGGAACTCTAAATTTATACTGTATCACAAACAATAACATAATGCATTATAGGAAATGAGATAAAGATGAAGAATGGCAACCAACACGTATAAATTGATATCACTGTTACAGTACAAGTTACCAGATCCAAAGTTTGCTGTCATCCCGGAAAGACCCCCAAATATTTGATTGTATTTGACTCAGATATACATATCATATTTTGCATGTTTAACAAAGCCTCAGGAAAAATGGAGTAAGACTTTTGTTAATAGCTAGGAGCACCCCACTGAGCTAGAAAAAGCTGCTGGAAATTAACTGTCCCTGAAAACAATTACCTTACACCATGTATAAAAAATACAGTGTTAGCAGTGGGATGAACAGTAATGCTGCACGCTACTACTGGTGCAATTGCTCCTGTGTCAGTGGCATATTATTCTTGCCAATGTTTTCACTTTTTATAGATAAATAAACAGGTAAAATGTGATTTTAACAAAGTAACAGTAAGTTAGTTTTAGGGGATTTGTTTGTTGAATTCAAGTATCTGTAGGTATTTATTGGAGTGTCACTCCTACTTCCAAGTATTCTTTTTTAAAGTTGCCTTGTCAGAATTAAAGAAATAGCTAATAAAAATTAAGACTGAACTTCAGGGAAAAGAATTACAATTGGTATGTTAAAGCTAAGCAATTAACAACACAGGAGAAAGAACAGAGGGAAAAGGAAATGTCCCTTGTTAAATATTTACGGTTTTTTGATGAAAACTGCCTTACAAATGACAATATAATACAAGTGTTCCTTAGATAAGGTCAGTGTTCAGCATAGAGTTAAGTCTCCCATAGAGACTTACATTTCTTGGCACAGAAACTTTGATTATATAAATTTCATATAGGAAATGCAAAGTGCCATAATGTGGGACTTTGATCAATGATGCTATCCTGATTTATAATCGTGTTTTTTTTAACGGTGATGTGCACAAAGCACTAATTTAAAAGCTCATTTTAGTTGCAACCTACCTCTTCCTTTTAATAACAAGAAAGTCATCTGATTACATTTTTTCAGTCATCCTTGTGTCATGTATTAGATAATCTCCTTATAGTTTAAAACTAAAAATGCTAATGGATTGGGGAAATGGGTTTCTGCTTTCACCCAGCATATCTGTCTTTTTTATGCTTGTCTTTTGGATCATTTATCTAAATAATAACCTTTAGTACCCACTCCTTCCTTCCAATGAACTAAAAGACATTAATGATTAAAGTCAGTGAGTACACATCTTCTCCCTACTCTAGTTTTGCCAGCTGAGGTTACCACTTTCAGCTGCTTCTTTTTTGGGGGAGAGGGGGAGCTACAGACTTCTCCTTGCATCTCCTTGCAGAGCTACTCACGTTGTTGCTTCCTAATTTGTGTTAATCAAAACAGCCTCAGTTAGCTTAAACTAACTCTAGATCTCTTTTAAGGAGTATGACCAGTCAGCACTGACTGAAAGAACATTGATTTCAGTGACTAAAAGCAAGCAGTTATATGAAAAATTCAGCAAACAGCTTTCAGTCTGCAAATCTGTTGGGGCAGCCCCAGAAAAGAGGCAGTAATAAGCCCCCTCAAGGGAAGGTGCTGTGGGTGTAACTTCCTCAGCAGGCAAACCCAGGGATACAGGAGGATATGTTTGCACAGCCTTAGTCTCAGAATGAGGGAAGATAATTCATTTTGTACAAAAGCAGCGTGGAGAAGATAAACGACCAGTCCAAGGTCAGGTATACAAAGACTGTGGAAATTGTGGGAGTAAGTTCAGGACAGAAATTTTTCTAGGGTATTTGTGTGGTTCAATTTTCATTATGCCTGACTTAAGCTGTATAAGGACTGAGCTCTCAGAAATTGCTTAGCACAGACCTTCGACGGGGGGGACCACCCAAAAAAACCCAAGATTCTGAGCAACAGGGATGTATCTTTAAAACACTAAGGAAATCACTTTCCTCATCTTCTGAAATAGATAGAACTGAAGCACATTTGAAGAGCCAACAACTTTGTACTGCCTTGAGACTTTGGAAAATGTTTTCCAGAGGAAAATTATCCTTCCACAGACAATCTCTGCCAGCATACCAAATTTCAGTTCTGCTGATCCCAGTGTGACAGTATGACATGGGGGGAAACAATACCTCAAGTAGATGGATGCCATGCTAGAGACTCACAGCTGAGTCTTCAAGTAACTTGCACTGTTCTGAGGCTCTCACTGCTTAGAATAAATTTATTCTGGCATGAAGCTTTTAGTCTGCATAGTCAAAAAAAGCTTTGGATGTAAAGCAATATTCTTACATCAATCAGGCTGTTTTCTCCATTGATAAGAACAAAGAACGACCCTATGAGCTCAGTCTAAAAGTCTGGTGCTGCTTTGCTATTTCCTGTGGTGATAAATACCACAATATTCTCAAATCGCTGCAAATTACAAAAGACCCAGAATCTACCTATGTGTATTGTGTAGTCACTAAATCGCATTTTCATGGCATGTGGGAGGTGACCAGGAGACAATAGCAGGCAGACAGCTAAAGGATTTGTGTTCTGCTCATTCTGCTGAGGGGAAAAAAAATAATTCATGAATATAATTTAACAGGAAAGGAAATCTGTTAACAAAGATCATCTCAGCAGGAAGCAAAAATTTACTGAAGCAACAATTCTATATGAACTTTCATTTCCAGTGAATCATGCCATTATGTTCAATTTCATTCTAAATGCAAAACCTGCCCTTGCAGCTTGTTCCTGCTGCGGGATCACTGTCAAAACAAAGAACAATTACAAAATGTTCCCTCAATTCAGAATTCCTATTTGGTAAGTGATGCCCATATGATGCAGGGATCTAAATGTGAGATTTGTAAAATGGAAACGGAATTTCTCCCCTTTTCTGGTATTTAGACAACACAGGAAAGTTGGAAGATTAGTTGACAGGAGTTTCTAATTATTCGCATTTTAGATTTTATGAAGACCGTATTTACCAGTTACTTGACGCCAAACTGGTAAATGTAAAATAATAAACGACAATATTCTAGGATAGTATCAGAAATATTTGTTGTATTTATTTAGATATGGCATCACTAGATTTGAATGCTGAATTAGTTAAGCAGATTGATATTTCTTTCAATATTATATTTTCTTGATTATTTATATTTTGTCTGAAATACTGCTTTAATTCTTAGAAAGTATTTTTACTTCACAAACAGGTGATAATAATTCATGTATCTTTTCCAAAAGTAGCATGCCCATTTTCACCCAAATTTGGGATTATGGAGTTCAGCAAAATACACGCTTTCCACATTTTGCTTTGTGACATGAAGTACTGAAAAAGGCAAATATTGACATCTTCCTTCTTTGAAGATATGTGAAATTTCCCATTATTGGAAGTCTCTGTTGCCCTAAATGACAAATTACATGATGAGACAGAAGGAAGATGGGAGTTTTAAAAGCATCTAATATTTTGTCATATTATACTCAGCTGTATTTATCTAACATTCTGGCATGCTGCTGGATTACTGTTATCAATAAATCTATATATAGGATGCAAAATGCATGTGAGCTGTCTGTGCATAAATAAAGAGCGGCCCAGCAATAAATTACAGCATAATATATAGTTTAAAATGTAGCAAACGGAATGCCTTGACAAATCAATGCAACATATTTTGTCACCAAGGGTGAAAGATTCATTATGCATCAACCTTGAGAAAGCTGGGTCATGTAGGATATATGATGTAATGAGAGAATATGGAAACATGCATAGAAAGACAAAAATAATCTTCTGAATAATAAAGCCATATTAAATTTTCACGTAAAATATTAAGTCCTGTGTAGTACTTCATTGTTCAAGAGAGGTCAAGAGTGCAATGCCAAAGAACAAAATAGTGAAGCCTGACTTCGTATGGATTTGGTCCCCACAGGAGATTCAAGACCAACCCTTTTTTCTGAAACTGGGTCACGTGCACTGGCTTTCATTTGTGTTTTCTGGTGTCTGCTAAGACACCAGCTCATCTTGGGGCACTTTGTTCACCTGAAAAATTCTTTTCTCTACCCAGCCACCTATTTTAATGAAACTTGGGGAAATTTAGTGTTTCAGGGAACTCCGGGCATCTGCCAGACATGACTGAAACTCGCACTAGATCTTGAAATTGGTGGGAAGACAGGCCACAGACACAGGGCCAGACACACACACCCAGCAGGTTGCATAAGCCCAGAGTACAGCAACGAAACTAAAAATAAGACCCACCAATTGGTTTTCCTGCTGACAGCAGCAAACTGCCATGGGACGTTTCATTCTCTCTGATCAGGCATAAATGACAGAGGAGTTGTCACCTGCTGTGCACACAAGGCCAGGCAGAGCGGGAAGGATCCCGTCCCTGTGGCAGGGGCGACCGGTCCCAGCAGCTGCATCACCTTGTACTGCACGCCGCCATGGATGGAAACGCCCCAAGAGAAATTAGCGCCGGACAGAAGCCGTAGACGTGGACAGCATGCTCAGGAAGAGACACCTGAACATGGCAAGGCTGGAAGAGGCTTAAAATGGGCGACTGGCCAGGTGGAGGAGAGGGCAGGGGTGCTGATGTCCCTCAGCTCCTGTGGCCTTGAGATGTTAGCGAGAACCTCGCAGACAGTGGACGTTTGGGCCTTGCGACCGCAGCCAGGGCTATGAGGGACAAATTGTTCCAGTCCCTTCTGTAAAAGAGACAAACCTTATATTTTCTTCATATTTTATTTCTTAAATATATTTTTAAAAGAGGAGATCTTTACGGATTTAGCGGCTTTGGTACGGGTTTCAAGCAAACTGCCGCCCGCCGGGGACTATCTCGTCAGGGGGCGCTGCCGCCCGAAATGGCGGCCGCGCGGCGGAAGAAGCAGATCGGCTCTTCCCCAAGATGGCGGCGCCCAAGAACGGCGTGGCTGAGGGAAAGATGAAGCGGTCCGCGGCTGCTCGCGCTCGTCGCTGCGGGAAGCTGGACAGGCTGCGGCAGTCGGTGCAGGAATTCGTGCAGGCAGCTGGCGACCAGCCGCCGCTGCCCCTGCTGAAAGACTTGGAGAGGCAGAACCGCAGGAGCCGCCGGGACGCGAGGAAGGAGAAGCGCAGGCTCAAGCGGAGCCGCCGTCGCCGCCTGCAACGCGGGGAGCCGGTGGAGGACCCCGCCGCCCCGGCCAAGTCGGCTCCTACCAAGCCAGCTCCTGCCAAGCCAGCTCCTGCCACCCGGCCCAGAGCCCCGGCCTCGCCCGCCGCTGCCGTCGGAAAGCAGCGGCCGGGGCCGCCGCGGCAGCAGAAGGCGGCGCGGCCGCCGGGCCCGACACCGGCACTGGCACTGCGCGCAGCTTCCCCCGCCGCTGCAACCGCTTCGGCGCGGAAGCGGGCCCTGCTGGAGGCCAACGAGGAGGAGGACAAGGAAATCCGGCGCTTGGAGCGGCGGCTGGGACTCGGCAAGCGCCGCAAGAAGCAGGAGGGGGCTGAGGTGGAGAAGGTGCCGCAGAGCTTCCTGCGGGACGGGCTGGGCTACGTGCTGGGCGCCCTGGGCACCCGGGCCGGCCTCAGCAAGCTGTGCGAGAGCAGCGACGAGGAAGAGGCCCCGGGCCCACGGGAGGGCCAGCCGGGGCCGTGGGAGGGCCAGCCCGGGCCGGAGGAGGACGACGAGGAGTCGTCGTCGGATTCCTCAGATCCCTCAGATCCCTCCGAGGGGGATGATGTGGAAGGACAGTGGGAGAGCGAGAGCTCGTCCTCATCCCCCGAGGACGGTGGGGTGCCTGAGACCAGCGAGCCCCCAGGCGAGGAGGAGGAGGTAGGGTGTTTGCCTCGGATAAAGCAAACCTGCTTTTCAGAGTACATGCCACAACCTGAACATAGAGCAGAGTTTACATCACCTCTGTAAATCACATGTTTGCTGTCTACTCAGGCCATGTGGAGTGTTGTCATGGGTGAAAACAGCATCGGGCCCAGCAACAGTGTTGACCTAAGAGGCCGGCCAAGTCCTAGGGCCAGCCGTGAGGCATGGAGGGTAGAGTTCCCCCAAGTTGGGATGCTGGCAGATAATACCCTGAGGTACAAGGCCTGTGGCTTTGTCTGTATATACAACTTCAGCAAATAAAAGGAACAAAACAGTGGCATTACCCTGGCTTTAGAGTTTAAGAACATGATTAACTACTTCTGCTAACAGCAAAGAGATCTTGCATTAAAATTAGTATCTGTTGCAAACTGAAGTGTTACTTCTGGATAATCCCAGAGGTTCTGCTTGCTTTAGGTCTTGTTGCACGGGTGGAGGAGAGGAGGCCTAACAGGTCACTTAGCCCGCATGGCGCTAACTTAAGGTGTTAGTATGTCTGCAGCAGATATAACCAAGACCTAAGATATCAGGTTTTAATAACTTGAAAGAAAATTTCATGTAAAGGGAAGAGGTTTTTTGCTGCCGTCAAGTTCGTCATAAGCAGTAACTTGTTGCATGCTTTTCTGTAGGAAGTTGCTCCTTTGGCATTAATTATTATATGGTAAAATATATATACTTAACTAAAAGTTTGATGTATTACTCTTAAATAGAAATGCATATTTCTGTTAAAATATTTAAAATACTAGTCTCATTTGGTGTCGTATTTTATTCTTTTACTGCTAAGAGTCATAATCACAGTGCTACAAAGTATGTTCCCCCTCAAGTAAGGAAAGCTCAGGAGACACTGGATGACAAGAAAAGAGAAGAATTGGGAAGACTGAAGAAAATGGTGAATGGTCTCATTAACAGGTAATGTAATAAGGAAAGTCATTAATCTTTCTGGTTTGATGTGACAGTGCTCATCATTCAAAGAAAAGTGGCAAGGATGTGACTCTTCTCTTCACAAACTGATTTTAAGTTGGCAATCATGTCTGCTATCCTTAATAATAATTGTCTTTGTTGATATAAATTTTTCAAAGTTGGTCATTACAGAAGTTGAAAAATCTAGAAAATAAATTTAAGATTGGCCTGAATTCTGCATAGCAGTTGCCTGCAAGTGGAAGGTATAATTCACGAAGTGTCAGCTGGAGTATGCCTATAAAAAAACCTCATAGTGTGAGTTATAACCCCCCACAAAAAAGGCATGATTATCTTTTTTTAATTAAATAAATTTCTCAACACTGCAACTGAGGAGGAGCAACATTTTATAGCTTACAGTACTGAAGAACAGAAAAAGTAATTAGGACTTTCACGTGGTTTAATTTTAGAGTATTTTTAAAATAAGAAATCTATTGACATTTCCTTTTATCTGTGTTATCTGTAAAATGCAGACTACAGTTTGTTCAGTCATTTAGAATTTTATATAACTTAGAAAAGTATGAGGTATTTTCATACTTAATTTCTCTAGAGACTTTGATGTGCCTTCGTTACAACTGCTAAGAACAAATTCTGTTTTTTTAATAGGTCTGTTCAGTGCAACAGTAAGCACATTGACAATCCTTTGTAAATACTGTTGCTAATCTGTTTTTACATGTAAATATATTTTAAAAAACCCTAGCATTAAACATGGTGGTTTTTTTTAGTTTAGTGAACACAGCAAAATACAGAAGGTCCCTTCCAATTATCTTTTCGATCTTTCTTCTTAAGTCAAGCCAGTTTCTCCAAAAAGAATAGATTGCTTGTTGGGTAAATAGAAAATTATGGAAAGGTGTAAAGAGAAGAAAAAGTTAAAATTGGATTTTGTTTCTCAATAGGTTGAGTGAACCAAATTTGTCCTCCATTAGTGGACAGATGGAAGACCTCTACATGGCCAACAGCAGAAAGGACATGAACGAAACTCTTACAGATATTCTTATGAATGCTTGTGTTACTGCAGTTGCCATGCCTTCAAGATTGATGATGGAGCATGTCCTTTTGGTCAGCGTTCTTCATCATAATGTAGGAATTGAGGTAATTCTTGTGGTTGGGACTGATTTTGTTTAATAATACATATTGTGGAGTGTTTTCCTTGATACTTTGTTTGAATTGCCTTTTAATTTTTGATTGTGTGTCACTGAAAAACACCTCTAGTTGAATTTCATCAGTATTTGTAACTTATTAGCTAGGTGTCCACAAGTAAAAGGGACCAAGTCTGTTGCTTTATGTGATTATTTCCTCCCTGAGTTACCACTGGTCACTTAAAAACATCACGTTTTTCATCAGAATCTTTCTGCATTGATAAAACTGAATATTTTAAGCTTCAAGTTTTCTCCTTTTTAATGACACTAATCCATTTCTCTTCTCTTGGGTGTATTACAGTATTTCTTGAACAATGCGTATCCAGATAAGGGAAAATGCTGCAGTTACAGAAAGAAGCTGTACAGAAGCTTTAACTAATTATGTCAAAGGGAAGATTTTAGTGAAATGTCTCTTACAAAACTGAGCTGTTCGTGCACCGTGTTCCAATCAAGTTACATTTTCTTTCTACATCTCAATGCAAAAGATGCATTGATGCAAGTTCTTCAGTTTGTCATATAGTGAATGCTGTCTCAGAAACCATATTAAGTATCAGATGGATGCAGTTACAGCAGCTTTCTATGTGCAGCCTTGCCTTTAAACTTTTTTTGTTCCTCTCTGCTGCTTGAAAGGCAGTTCTGACTGCAACTGTAATTACAATGTAATTACAATTATTACAATGCTATTTTAAGAAGAGAAACACAACCTTTTTAGAAGTTGAAACTTTGCAAAATACCTAGTAATAGGTTTTAGATATAGATATAATAATAGGTATTAGAAATAGATAATATCCAGACTGTCTTCTCTACTGCTGACTCTGTTACACATCATCTTTGAATCTAAGACTGTAGGATTTAAGTATATTATAAAGCCCCATTGTTTTTTCCTGTAAAATATATGTAGAATATGCATTACACAAAAGTGTGGTAGCACAGCTGCATTTAGGGTTAGTGTGAGCAATGCAGAAGTTGGGATTTCAATAGCTGTGTTGTATTATACATCTGTGCAATACAATCACTGGATAGTTAAAACCTAAGCTGGTCAAGGCTTCTAATGCAAGTCAGTACTGCTGCCGGGACTTCTGGATTTCATAAGAACAATCAGCAAATATTAGCTCTATAATAATGGGGGGGCAGAGGGTGTCTTGTGTAGCAGTAATGCGTTTGTTACCTACCCATATTTTGGTATGCTTTCTGATTCCAGTCTCTAGCATCAGTTCCTTCTTCACAAATACAGAGATTCCAAAATTGTTTTTCTCAGCTGTACCACTGAAAATGGCTAAGGCTTATCCCCACTTCAAAATCAGCCTAAGCTCGTGCTCAGCAACTGTGAAAACTTGGTATATTGGGGGTTGGTTTACAATATTATTTTTTAGCCTCCTGTTAAGTATTTTATTCTGGAATGCTGAACTCTGATGCATTTGGGTTTTGACATGGAGCTTTTACTGAATGAATGACTAGCAGTAACAGCATGCCAGCCTGACAGCTGGGAAGATGCTAATATGTGTCCATGAAAATTGTGTAAACAAATAAATTCTGATGTACGTATAGTATAAGTTCATAACGTTTGCTTTTCTTGCACAGACTTTAAAACGCAACTGGATGGCATATATGAGGTGTAAATAACATATACTTTAAGAAAATGTCACACCACTTAGGTATTTGTATATGTATATGTAGAACATCCATATTGGTTGAGAGAAGCAACAATATTTCTTTAAAATTAATTGTGGCAGTGCCCCAAAAATGAATGTTTTACAGATGTCTGTAGAATCTACTTACAGTTAACTGTTGGATTTTTTTGCCCCCCCTTAATGGAACAATTGCCAGGTGGGTGCTCACTTTTTGGAAGCCGTGGTGAAGAAATTTGATGAATTCTGCAAAAGTGATGCTGAAGGGAAAGAATGTGAAAATCTGCTTGCCTTGATTGCTCATCTGTATAACTTCCATGTGGTTCATTCCCTGCTGATCTTTGATATTCTGAAAAAGCTTGTTAGCACTTTCACTGAAAAAGAGATTGAGTTGATTTTGTTTCTTCTGAAAAATGTGGGCTTTTCCTTAAGAAAAGATGATGCCTTGGCTTTGAAGGAACTGATCACTGAAGCCCAGAAGAAAGCAAACGCAGCAGAGAAGAAACTCCAGGATCAGACTAGGGTATGTGTGTGTGCTTCAAGGATTTTTCTGTTCTGAATAGACTTCAATATTAAAAATAAAAAGCACTTGGATACATATGCTAATTTACCAGAATGTTTTCTGCTACATTCTATTTAGATTCTAAATTACCATTAGTGTTCAGTTGTTGCGTTCAGTTATTTGCATTCCTCTTGTCTGTCTTTCTCCATTAGTTCTTAGGGAACAGACACCAAAATGCTTGTAATGATTGAGACAAGGATTGGTTTGTGTCTTACGCAGTGGACAGTGCTTCTGTTTCATGATACTTTGTACACTTCAAAAAATGGTCACTGAGTCATGGTGTTTAGCAGATTAAGCTTTGAATTGAAGCTTGAACACGAATGTAATAGGAGTTAAACATCCTTCTCTGTATTTGAATTCATGTAATCTAAATTTTGATGCATATTGCCAGCTGAGCAATGCTCTCAACAGTAATTTCCAAGTACACTATCTGCTTTAATAAAGTAAACTCAGCACATAATCTACAGGAATATTAATTTTCCCAATAGGTTCGTTTTATGCTAGAAACGATGTTGGCACTGAGGAATAATGACATGCGTAAGATTCCTGGATATGATCCTGAGCCGGTTGAAAAACTCCGCAAATTGCAAAGAACACTGGTGAGAACTTTCTTGACGTATGTAATATAACTGTTCTTAAACCAGAAGTAATTATTTGTATTGTACATTAGCTTGATGTGCTATAGTATTTTTTAATTTAACAGTCTGAAACTCTTGTGGACAAAAAAATCATTTCTTAGATCATTAAGTATTATCTCCTGTGTCCAAGTTTAGTCAGCAGTCAACCAGCCTTCTGCAGAACAGTTTGAGAAATGACATAATACTTAGCCAAAGACTTTGCCTCAAAGTCCTGTACTTGAAAAAAGAGATTGTGGGATGTTTAATGATTGTGCAGAAGAAATGAGTCATTATAACAAGTTCTTTTTTCCATCGATTTTGGATGCAGGCACCTGCTCCTAACTTCACTAGAATTATTTTGGAAGTGTAACACTTCTGACAACCTGGATTTTTTTTTTTTTTTTCTGTTGGTGAGGTTTTTAGGGGGTTTTTTGCATGGGTGTTTTTGTGTGTGTGCGTGGTTTGATTTTTTTTGGCAGAGAGAGGGCAGTTTGTTTAGAACAGCCCAGTATAAAATGCATGAAAGTAATTGTCTCTTTGGATTGAGAACTAATTCATTTTCACAAGACTTGACCTGGGTTTCGAGTCCCTGTGTCTCCAACCTGAAAATTACACTACTTGTCTACAACACCTAGAGCATCTTATTTTTCAGAAATTTGTAAGTGCAGGATGTGTGCATCAGTGATAATAGGCCAGGCAAAAATAAGCTAGGTAACCTAGTTCTGTAGAATTTCCTCTCTTAAATGTTCGTAGTCCTCTTTGTATGCTTCTGGCCTCTTTTGTTGAAAATTCTTAGTTTGCTCAAAGAGTATAAACTTTTTGTTGTTTGAGTTGTACAAAACTTAAGGCATTTTGTCATGTCATTTCATTTGATTACAAGTGTTCAAAAGGAAAATTGTGACCAGACTGTAAGATGCTGCAACTGATTTTCAGTGTCAGCATCAAGTCTGAATTCTAATCAAGATTTGTGATTGGAAGGTGGCTACTTTTTAATTATGTCTTTTTTTTTTACTTAAAATTTTTATTTAATAAAATCTTATTTAAAAAATAATCAAGAGCTTCTAAATGTAGATTTAAGGAAATTCTTGTGTTTGAGAAATTAGAGCATATGGGAAACTTGTAAATTCTTTCCAGGTTGTTGACTGAAACTAAAGTGGGGGGGGAACAAGTGAAGACCTTTATGGAGATTATGTTATTTGTTTTAACATAATTTTAAGTAATAAAAGTATTTGTTGGGGTTTGCTTGTTTGTTTTAAAAAGAAAGCTTCAAATAAAAGCTTTGGTGGTTTTTTGTATTTTGTTATTCAAGGTTCACAGCAGCAGTTCTGGAAAAGAAACTCAGCTCCGTGTCTCCCTGGAATCTCTCCTCAGTGCTGATCGGGTTGGTCGCTGGTGGATCGTAGGGTCATCCTGGAGTGGAGCACCAATGATCAATGATACAAACAGCAAGACTCAGCAAAAACTGCATGTAGGAAAGGTAAATCCAAGCAGTTCTAGTTGTAAGTCTAAGTGTTTGTAATTTTTTTGAATATTCTTCATACAGGTAAGTAAGTTCATTTCTGAGCCCACCAAAAAATCCTTCACAGCCTCTTGTAAGACTAAGATTTTTGGACTGTAAATTCTGCTTTTATCATGCACTTCATAAGAGTTGTTACTACGAACATTATGGTATACCTTATTTTATCTTATCCTGTGTAATTGCAAAAGTAACTTGTTATGTAAGTGGAAGAAGAGACTTGACCTAAAGTGGATTTGCTAGTATGAATTCTGACAGGTAGTGTTGTCTGTCCATGGGTGGCTTCTATCTAAGCTGATTCTAAAAGTGGTGTAGTGAGATGGTCATGCTGACTTGCTTTAGAGAAGCCTGTCTTAAAAATAATCAGCACAATTAAAACACTTTAGAATATATTTTCCTAGTTGAAAAAGCTCCTGATGATGCCTATGTCTGTGGACAAAAGCTCTGGACCTTTGGATTGATGCTTCATAGTTTACTGGAGATCTTCATTAATGGTCTTATTAGAGGCTGCACAGAAATAGCTTTTTTAAAGCAAGCATAAATAGCTTTTTTTTTTTCAGGTGAGTTCAAAGATAATGGAGCTTGCTCGTAAGCAGAGAATGAACACTGATATCAGGAGAAGTATTTTTTGTGTCTTGATGACAAGTGAAGACTTCCTGGATGCCTTTGAAAAGCTTCTCAAGTAAGTACAGACTAGCACAGAAGACAGGCCAGAACTAAAAATAGCACTAGTTGGATTGGAAAAATAACATTGCTGGTTTGGGCTTAAGAGCATTTAATTGATAATACAGTTCAAGAAGTGCATAGCTAGTGATCCAAGTAGGGTAAAAGAGTAGGAGAAGGACCAGAAAAGGGTAGGAGAGGGATGAAAACCCTGGTGTAAGGACTAGTAGGGGGCACGCAGAACTGACTGGCAGTCAGAGGAACGGAGTAGCCTCTGTTATTGTCACTCATGTCTATAACTGTGATTTACAGCATCTTTTGAATTAAGAAGCCTGTATCTTTTTGCATTGAAGATGCACAACCCGGTCCAGCGGATGGAAGTCTCCTGCAGGCTTGCTTCCTTGCAGAGGCAGACCAGAAGCCCCTTCAGAACATCTCATGGCAGTAGTACGGAAATCCAACAACAAAACCGCTTCCTTCTTGCCGCCTTGTTAAGCCATCTTGTAGGTCTCTGTCCATACTTGTATGACCTGGTAGTTTTGTAGCACCTCCACTTCCCTCTTGCAGAATTCGTTAGCTTTGGATTTGCTCCAGGGTCACATTTCATGTTAAGACCAGTTTCCTTACCACTTGGCAAAATAGCTCTTTGAGCTTTTCCCTGATCACAACTTCTAAACTAAGCTATTCTTTGTGTTTGTCAGAATATTAATTGTCAGTCTATAGTAACTGGGAGGGGAGAGATCAGGTCTGAACTTTTCTATTGCAGCCTTGTAATTCAAGGGAATTGTCTTACCAAGATGGCATGCAATTATTTAATTTGCTAACCAAACCAAAACAGACTTTGTAATAAAGTCAACTAATATTTGATTAAATGCCACTTCTGCAAAACACAGCTTGGATTTAAGACTCTGATGGAGTCGTTCCAATATCTTAATATGGCCTGTTCAATTAAAAGAAATTAGCTGCTGCTGCTGCAGTTCTTGCCAAGACCTGGTAGTTCAATTTGCAAATTGATCCTTGACTCTCATCTGTGCTATTTAAACTAGTATATGAATCTGTATACATACAGGCTTGGCAGAAAAACTCTGCAGATTGCCTGGTGTGTGTTGATACTGATTTTTATACAGCAAACTCAAGAGAGGAATTCTCAAATCTGCCCACATCTGGCAGAGTAGGATGGAAAGTACACAGAATTTTCAGTGAAAGAATTCAGTTTAATGTGAACATGCGTTCCAGAGTGTATGGGAATTTATATTCATGTGCTTGATGTCGTTCTCAAGAGGAAGAGCCTGATAAATACATAAAGAAGTATTTTAACTGCGCTTGTTGATTCATCTCCTGCTAGATCTCTGGCAGAGTTGAGGTGTGGTTAAATGGTAATTTAAACCATTTTAAATCCATGCTGTTATAGTTCTGCTTGTCTTTCTCCTCCTTACATCAAAAGAAAGTAATTAGTTTGAAGCCAGAACAGCTCCCTGAAGTGGCTCAGCTTGTGATTGCAGAAGTGTCAATGTGCAGGGAAGACTGGGAACATCACTGGAGATCACTGGAGACAAAGAGAGTGAGACTTGAGCTATTGATCAGCAGAAAGGCCACGCCTCCTTCACAAACCACAGATTCACACGTGAAGGGGAATGAATGCTTAGGTTTGATGAAGAGGCAATTGTTAAGCTATTTCATAGAGATAAAGAATTTGAGAAACTTGACAACTCACAAAAAACTGACACTTTTAAAAGTCTTAGATATCTTGTTGTAGTGTGGTGTGTGTAATTCAGGATAGCGAGTATGTGACTGTATCTACTAAAGTAATTTGAGCTGACTTTTAAAAGGTGGGTTTGAGTATTGCTATTTTTGATCTGAAGGCAGTGATAGTCTTGGGCTTCAGCTGATGATAACTAACCTACTTAGAGGCAGGCTTCTGCTGGTGATAATCTACTTCAGGGGGAATTCTTAAAGTGATCAAGACATACAAGTCCATGGGAATATTTTAATTCATGAATGATTTAATAGGTGAAGTGGTTGCATATTCTTTATCTAAAATTATGACGCTTATGAAATTGGTACGGGTTTATGGTGAAGCTCAGTGGTGAAAACAATCCTGACTCTTAAATTTAGATGTTTAGGAATGCTAGGTGTGAAAAGAGAAAACACTGCTAAGTCTGTGAAGAAGTGAAGGTAAGAACAAAACAGAACATCAGAGTGCTGATTTACTTGGTTACAAGCATCTGGCAACACAAATATTTCCTAAATAAGCAAATCGCAGTAGAAGTGATGATGACAAGGAAAAGGAGTGTGTGCCAAATTAGTGACTGCAATGTAAGTAACTTCACAAGTCTTCCATTAAATGCATGTCTGATGGCTGAAAACCTGTGTATTTAAAAAAAAAAAAAAAACAAAAAAACCCCCACTTTTGTTACTCTAATAAAATCAGGTAGAACTTGGCTGATGGGAGAGCAAGTGAATTACATCACAGACACAGCACTTACAGTGCTGGTCTCTTTTGGAGAAGCAGACTTCTAAGTTTTCACCACTTATTAGCAATCAGCCTAGAAATCATCCCAGATTTTCATATTGTAAAACCTTACATTCTGAGAGGTTTTGGCTGAAAGACAGTATTTTCTCCGTTAATCTGGTATGTGGCTGTGATCAAATGCAATGGCAGATGTCTGGAGGTGTGTACAAATGAGGGATATTAGACTCAAGCAATGACAAACTGTACTCTACAGACTGTAGAGCAAGTTTCAGTGGAGTCAAACTTGGTTAAAAAATACACTTGAGTTATACTAATGCCATATGAAACTTGAGCTTTAAGCAATGAAAAGAATTTTGTTTGACATTTTTCAGATTATAATATGAAGCATTTTTCATTTTAATTGGTTTTAATGCTGCCAAGCGTTTGACGGCCCTGAAGCTAAATCATGTTATTCACAGAACAGGTGCATTGCAAGTTAGTCACCATTCCCTGCCAAAGTCTCTCAGCCCTCTTTTAGACTGGTCAGCTGTTCAAGTGGGAAGGCCGTTCAGTCCTTGGCCTTTATGCTGAGGCAGCCAACATAAGTACGCATTGATACTGGCTGTTTTCTTTGGTCTTTTATTTTTTTTAAGGTGGCTTGAAATCACTGACTGGGTCCTCTTAGGCTACTGTCAAACAATAATGAATTTCATATATGTAGCTTGGAGTTGACCTAGAGATGAAAAGATTTGTATCACCAAATAGGAAAAACATCTTAAAATATTTTCTTATCCCTAGTAAGTACCACAGCAGTGAGGTGCCCTGCACATGTTTGTCTAAATAGGCTTATACTGATCCAAAGACTTGTTTTTCCTCCTGTGACTATAGGTGCAAGTGTGAGATAACCACAACAGGGTCCTGAAGTTCTTGTTTCACTATTTAACCTTTGGTACACCATGCAACAGCGCTTGCTGCAGTGCCACTGTTAGGTTCAAAGGCACAAGACTCCATGATGACAGGGCCCTCTCCTCTTGTTTTTTTTCATGGAGAGCTACAAACATAGAGTGGGCTACCTTTCCTTTCCCAGGGGGTAATTGCATCGTTCACTTCTGTTTGTTGAGGTCTTGCTTTTACAGCCACTCCTCTAACACTAATAATACTGTAGCATTTCTGTATTGTCATACCAGGATACTGATTTAGCCCACAGTCTTAAGGGTTTGAATCCGTTCCATGTTTTAAAGACTTTGTAAGAACTTTGACAAGTAAAATTTAATGTAGTGATGGTGTGGTTTAACCTGGCTGGCAGCTAAAACAACCACACAGCTGTTCACTTGTACCCCCCTGCCAGTGGAAGGGGGGAGAGACTTAGAAAAAAGTAAAACTTGTGGGTTGAGATAAAAACAGTTTAATAGGACAGAAAAGGAAGATAATAATAATAATAATAAAAGAATATACAAAACAAGTGATAGCCCAATTGCTCACTAACCAATGCCCACATAGTTCCTGAGCCGCAGCCGTTCCTGGCCAGTTTTCCCCAGCTTGTATACTGAGCATGACGTCATAGGGTATGGAATATCCCTGTGGCCAGTTTGGGTCAGCTGTCCTGGCTGTGCCCCCTCCCAGCTTCTTGTGCACCCCCTGCGGAAGGCTGACGCCTCCTCGCTGGCAGGGCCTGGGAAGCTGAAAAGTCCTTGACTTAATTGTAAACACTGCTTAGCTTAGCAACAACTAAACATTAGGGTGTTATCAACATTATTTTCATACTAAATCCAAAACATGGCACTATACCAACTGCTAGGAAGAAAATTGACTCCATCCCAGCGAAAACCAGGACAGGTGTGAGGAGATTTTTTTAAAGTATTACTCTTGGATGTTGACTGTAGCTCTTATTTTGTGGCAGTAATTTTTTCCTTGCTAAATAATTCTTATTCTCTTGCTAAATTTTAGGCTTGGACTGAAACATCAGCAGGAAAGAGAAATTGTTCATGTTATCGTTTACTGCTGCTTACAGGAGAAGATATACAACCCCTTCTATGCATTTTTGGCTAACAAGTTTTGTGACTATGAAAGACGATTTCAGGTGAAGAAAAATCTGTTGCTACTTTGGTTTAGTGTCTTTATTGTGGTTAGGAAGGCAATTATTAAATACCTGAGAATGGATGCATGCCTGTTAAGATGTTGATCCTGAGGAAGAATTCTGCTGATATAGCCATAGATTCAGTAAGGCATGTTCATGGCCACATCTGAATAGGAAATAAAATAGCTACTGCAGAAGGCATGCTTTCCTCTGTTTTATGCATTTTAAAAGAATGTAACAGTCTGATCAAGCATCTCTTTTAATTAACAGAGATCTCATAAAGAATAGAAGGTTGAAAGGGGTTTTTTTATGCTGTTACTCACTTAAACAGTCACTTAATTTGTAGGATTTTTTTTTTTCCTTTGATACCTAGGTGACATTTCAGTTTAGTATTTGGGACAAAATCAGAGACTTAGAAAACCTGTCAGCCACTGCCATCTCCAACTTGGTTTCACTGTTGGCTCACTTACTAAGGACAAAATCATTGCCACTTTCAGCTCTCAAGGTTGGTGCGCTTTTTTTTCAAAATACTGCTGCTTTTTCCTTCTGTGCTGGTACTGTAGACAAGTTATTCCTTAGAAACTTCTCTGCTTCCTTATTGATTGACTTTGTCTTTTGGAAGCAGCCTTCTCAGCTAATTTTTCTGTGCCAAACTTAAGACTCAGCTTATATGGGAGGCCAGTTGGTGTGCTAAAAGCTGTTCATTTAGAAGGAAATTCAGGTGTTTGAAATACTTGAATTAATCCAGTTGTTCTTCTCTCTCCACTAGGTAATTGAGTTCAGTGAACTAGATAAACCCAAAGTCCGTTTCCTGCGACAAGTATTAAGCATGTTGTTAATCAAAACAGATGCTGAAGAACTTAGTGACATTTTTGTGAGGTAAGTGATCAGAGATCTCTCCAGGGAACCTTTGATTAGTAGTAATTAAGAAGATAGGAAGTTTACTTATTTTGTTTAGAATTATACAGTGCCTTTCCACCAATCAGCCATCCATCCCTTAAAAAGTAAGCTCTTCTGGGTGAGTGGGGGGAAGTGTATCACAGAAGGTAGATGTTGGAAGGGACCTCTGGACATCATCTAGTCCAACCGCCCCTGCTCGAGCAGGATCACCTAGAGCAGGTTGCACAGGATTGCGTCCAGGCAGGTTTTGAATCTCTCCAGAGAAGGAGACTCCACAACCTCTCTGGGCAGCCTGTTCCAGTGCTCGGTCACTCTCAAAGAAGTTTTTCCTCATATTGAGATGGAACTTCCTGTGTTCCAGTTTGTGCCCGTTGCCCCTTGTCCTGTCACTGGGCACCCCTGAAAAGAATCTGGCCCCATCCTCTCGACATCTGCCCTTTAGATATTTCTAAATATTGATATGATCCCCTCTCAGTCTTCTCTTCTCCAGGCTAAACAGACGCAGCTCTCTCAGCCTTTCCTCATATGAGAGATGCTCCAGTCCCCTCATCATCCTCATAGCCCTCCCCTGGACTCTCTCCAGTGGTTCCCTGCCTTCATGAACAAGGAAGCCCAGAACTGGACACAGAACTCCAGATGTGGCCTCAGCAGGGCAGAGTAGAGGGGGAGGATAACCTCCCTCAACCTGCTGGCCACGCTTTTCCTAATGCACCCCAGGATACCATTGGCCTTCTTGGCCCCGAGGGCACACTGCTGGCTCATGGAGAGCTTGTTGTCCACCAAGGACTCCCAGGTCCTTCTCTGCAGAGCTGCTTCCCAGCAGGTCAGCCCCTAACCTGTACTGGTGCTTGGGGTTATTCTTCCCCAGGTGCAAGACCCTACACTTGTCCGTATTGAACTTCATATGGTTCCTCTCTGCCCAACTCTCCAGGTTGTCCAGGTCTTGCTGAATGGCAGTGCAGCCTTCTGGTGTGTGGGCTACTCCTCCCAGTTTAGTACCATCAGCAAACTTGCTGAGGGTACACTCTGTCCCCTCATCCAGGTCACTGATGAATATGTTGAACAAGACTGGACCCAGCATTGACCCCTGGGGCACAGCACTGGCTACAGGCCTCCAACTAGACTCTGTGCTGCTTGTCACAACCCTCTGAGCTTTGCCCTTCAGCCAGTTCTCAGCCCACCTCACTGTACACTCATCCATCCCACGCTTCCTAAGCTTGTTTATGAGGATATTATGCAAGATGGTGTCAAAAGCCTTACTGAAGTCAAGGTAGACAACATCCACTGCTCTCCCGTCATCCACCCCGCCAGTCATGCCATCATGGAAGGCTATCACATTGGTCAGGCATGATTTCACCAAGGGGAAATCACCAGGGACCACTCCTGATAACCATCTTTTCCTCCACGTGCTTAGAGATGACATCCATATCATTTGTGTGTTAGTACAGGCTCTGATACAGATACATCTGTAAGAAGTGTTATACAAAATAGGGCTTTCAGGTATTCAATGTATCATTTTGGTCATACAATTCCATGAGTAGAGCTTTAATTGCCTGCTTTCCTTATTGCTTTACCATCTGTGTGCAGTGGGGTTCGCTCTCCCAGCAGTCTTTGCTAGAAGGTATCTTTAGTGTAAGAAGGAAAAATAAAGAAAAACTAATGAGGGAGAGGTTGGGGGGATTTATTTTCTCTTTAAATCAACATTGTCTGGGAAATCTTATTTTTGTATATGGAACAGGATTGCCTGGGAAATCTCCATCCTTGGAGATAAGACTCTGAGCAACCTGACCACACCTGGGTATTAGTCCGGCTTTAAAGAGGAGGTCAGACAAGATGACCTGCTGACATCCTTTCTGACTTAAATTATTCTGTGATTCCATGATTTTGTTGTATTAAACTTGCAATGTCACATTAAGTTAGAAGAAATTAGGTGGTGATGTTCCACCGTTACGCTGCAACACAAGGAGGCTCAAACATGGTGTTTGTCTTGTGTTTTGCTGTAATGTAATTGTTTACATAAAGCAAGTCTAAGGCTCTGATACGGCATTTTACTGCTGAGGATCAGTTGTATGTTGAGTGTCTTTGGGCTGTTTGCCAAGCCAGTGTAGATTTGCTGGTAATTTGAAAGCCTGTTCAGAAAAGCTCCTTTTGTAGGTTGGATTTTTTTTCTACATCTCTATTTGAAGAAGATAAAAAAATTAAGACACTTCTGAAACTGTAGAAGACTAAATACTATTTTTGATCTGTGTCTTTACAGGTTATCTGACAACCCCAAACTGGGAATGCTACGGGAGGGCTTGAAACTCTTCCTTACCCACTTCTTACTGAAAAATGTACAAGCCCAAAAAAGTGCTGAAGAAGCTACCTTATTAAAAGAAAGAGTTGAACTGGCAACCAAGGCTTTGCAAGCAAAAGAATCCAAACTGAAGCTATAATTCTGTTTTTCTAATAAAACATACAGAAAAACTGAGTCTGCATGAAGATGCAAAGCTTTTTTAGTCTTTCAGACCCAAATAATTGAGAATGAGGAGAGCCATGGTACTGTAAAGGATCTGCTTTGTGTGTAGAGCAAAGTAACTGTTTACATGAAAAGTTACAGGTTTAATTGAAGGTGATACAAGGCCTTCTTGAAGAAAGGGAAAATGTTTTTTTTTGTCGGATCCCTTTCTAGTATGAGTGCTTCATGTTGACGGTTGGCCTCTGGAGAAGAGGATGAATTTCCCTTCTGTGATATTCTGCGGCAGCAGTAGCATTCTGCATTGCATATTCTAACCTTTCATTGAAAATAATAGCGTAATGCTGACCACTGTAAATAGAAGCAGCAGCCTTAACCGAAGGCTTTTATTAAGTACTCTCTGTACTTGCCTGAAGAGACAGGCCACTAGATGGCATAAGTACTGGCGAGCCAGTTTGGGAAGAAATGAACTTTTTCTTAAAGTGTTGAAGTTACCTGCTAATTCTGTGAATTGTTTACCTGACTGTGGGTCAGGAAAAGATCTTCAGTTAGATTCAAAGCTGTAGTGAAACGACTTGAAGATTTTACTTTGCCCAATTATATTGGGTTTAGAGATCACAGCGTACTTTTATTGCTCTTTTAGCTTGTTTTTCGCAACTTTAAAATTGGAGTTGCCTAATCACTTGTGTTAATCAGATTTTTCTAGGCACAAAGAATAATATCAGTATGAGTCTTTTAGTAAGAGAATACTTGCCTTAAGAATTTGCTTGCATTTTCCATTCAGATTTTAAAAAAAAAATAAATTATGTTAATTTGTTTATCACCTTACCATTACGTGTTAAACTGCCACTTTTTCTAACAGCTTTGCTGTTTGTATGAGCTTTACTCTAGCTGGCTTGCCAGGCAGGGAATGACCTTAAATTGGGGAGAGGGAGGGAAGCACTTTCTTGTCCGCGATATGCGTAGTCTACCTGTGCTAGAGCCGCCAGCCCCATTTCCATAGCCACGCTTGTCCTCTGCTGTTAAATAGTCCACTCGGCTACAGTGCCTCCTAGTTGCATTTGATACCAACTGATATATTCTGCTGCTTTGGATCTGTCCCTGTTGTGAAGATTTGCTCCCAGTAGGCATCCTCCAGAAAATTTCCAGTTCTACAGCAAGAGAGGTGAATTAGAATTTATTTTTTTTTTAAGAGTTGAATGTAGAATACTCTGCTTGCTCAGTTGTATGAGTAATGTTTTCAGGCGGAGGAGTGCTTCCCCCAGCAGGCAGGAACTGTTTTTTCTCACCTTTCCTCTGTTGGATAGAGCAAATTGTAAGGAACAAGGTGTCCTGGGAGCGGAGACCCAGTTGCAAAATCCCAGGTTACGCTAGCGTAGTAACAACTAGCGCAGAAGAGATTAATATCAAAAGAACAAAGCAAGATGCTTTCTTCAGCCTGTGTCACACCATTGGCAGCTTTTAAGTGTACAAAACTGGTTATTTCCCCTCAGTTGTGTCTTAGATCCAACTGATGGAAGAGGAAAAAAATTTGGTTAAAATATTTCTAAAATTCATACCAAGAGGTACGGGCAGCAGAAGAATTGGCGCTGTGTTTTTGATGGACACAAAAGTCACAACTTTGAAGAGTGCGTGTAAACAGCTCCCTTGCAAACAACTGTGCCAAATCTTGTATTTTAGTTTTGAAGGCTGGACTAGAGAGAAAATCTGTGCAAGCCTCTAGAAACTTGCCACTGTGGAATGTGTGGGACCTTGGTAAGCAAAAATTGCTCCCCCTAGACTGCAGCAGCCACCTAATTAACTACCTTTTTTGCAGGACTTTACATAGACCCAGCATTTCAATGTTTGTGGTTTAATGACACACAAACGGAAACACATTGCTCTAGCCGGGAGGTTGAGGCAACTTTGCTCTTCAAGATAAATCTCGAAACATCTTTCTCACATGCGCTGTGCCAGGCTGCCCGTTCCTTGTCTGAAGGCTTTGCTTGGCGATCAGAGCTGACCACCCTTGGCTGCCCCGGGAAAGATTGCCTCGCGTTTTATGGGGCTGAGCCTATTTGCTCGCTGCAGCTGCCTGAGGCAGTGTGATGCAGGTGTTGCTATGCAATTAGAGGATATGGTTTTAACCTTACAGTCTAAAACTACAATTGCTAGGGGTTTTTTTAAACCAAGACTTGCATTAGTTGTTATTTATTCCAAACAGCTAGGATGTTTTGTTCGAACTTACGGTTCCAGCCGTTGCTTTGTTTCTGAAGAAAACAGATTTTCCCTGCCTGCAGCATTTACATTTGTCACAGTTATGGATAAACTTCTTTTTTTTTTTTTTTTTTCAAAAACTAAATTTTCAAGGAAAGCGACAAACTACACCGCCAGTCCACGGTGCTGTTGTCACGGTACGAGGACAGTTGCTGCAGGTGATTCTGCATGAGTCCTGTCCTCTTGCTGTGATTCAGTGAGGGAATAACTGTCAAACAGAAATTTGACAATTGTAGGATAAATGTGAATTCCTGAATCTTGCATCTTGCCACGTTTGACAATTTTGTCCGTGGTCCTGCTGGCCAAACTGCCGCAGCCTGACGGAGTGTGCTGTTGATGTACATACTCATCTGCAAGCTGTCGCTTCTGTGGTCCAGTTGCATTCAAGGATATAGGCACATGTGAAAAGGAAAGCTAACATGACTGCCTATTTTTGTGTGTGTATATAATACATGTATATATGTTTATTTATAAAAATATATATATACATTTTTAAACCTGGAGAAAAAACCTGTCACCAGCAAAGCTAGCCCTTCCAAAATGTCTCCTTATAGCGGGGTTATCGCTGCTATTAGGTCTCTCTGTAGCAGCAGCAAGCCCAAATGCCGGCAAGCAGCTCCCTGCAAAACTGCACGCTACGCACTGGCTGCCGGCAGAGGCTGCTGGAGAAGGAACACCCGGCTTGGGAGCCTTTTGCTTTGCCTGCTGCGGAATAAATGTTTGCTAACATCCACAAAACACGGCATGTTGAGATTTCTGCCTATTAGTCTATTAGCTGAAGTCAAACTTCCATGAGGAACGTTCCCTGATCATTCCAATAAGAGAGTTATCACTTAAAATGTCCAAAATCTTTCTGTAAAGGTTTGGGGAGGCTGCGATTTCATGAGCAGAAAAGGGCTTTGAATTGGTAAAAAGACACTATGCTGGAAAACGGCTACGTAATCCTTATGCCTGACAAGCCAGTGGAAAATACAGTGTGATTTGCTTTAGATGCATTTAACTAAAAGCCGGATGTTTGATTTTTTAGCTATATAGCAGAAGATGTCGATTTCCCCTTTAAACAGCACTATCTGCTCATAGCTATTATTGTGGTTTCAGTTTTTGTTTTCTTCTAAGCTGGACAGCGATGTTTTAAAACTTTCTCTGCTTTCTGTATCAAAATTAACAGGGCAGTAAAGTCTGGTTTTTAGCTTTGGCCAGAGTGTTACACTGATAAATCATACGCAAGTCCTTTTGGCAGGGTTTTAGCACCGTGCCTGAATGGGCCAAGTATCTGCAGGGCTTTTTTAACTTGACGTTTTTCCATTGTCCTGCACACCGGGGATGACGGGTTGATATCAGTCATGCTCCAAAAGCGCAGACGCAAGCAGGTCTGCCCTGCCTCGCGCTAGCGAAGGTGTGCAACCCAATACTGTACTTAAAGCACATCTGGGATCGTTTGATTCGCGTTGTTCTACGGGTGAACTTTGCACGTGAAAAGTTACAGCCCGGGAGCAGTGCGGTGCCAAATGTGCGCGACAGTGCTTTCAGCTTAATAAATAGGCAAGTGGCAACTCTAATACTCAATTTTTTGTTGCACTGAGCGTAATAGCGGCTTAGTGCCCAGCTACGTCCTCTGTGTGCGAGAATCAATATGTGATTTTTTTTCCCCGCAGTAGATGAAGCACTTTTGTTTTCAGGAGACAATTTGATCCATAGGGTTGCTTTTCCAAAGGCAGGGTGTAAGTTTTACCCAAGACTTTTTGGGTTGGACTGATTTCAGGAAATTGTAGGTAGAGATAAGACTCTTTTACCATATGCCACTTTTTGTGATTTCATCTCGTGGAGGAACTTTCCTTCACCCTCCAGTAAAACTTGGTTTACTACGAGGCCCACGGGCACGGACATCGCAGCTGCCCACATAAACCAGCTGTGCCGTCCTCAAATTCTGGTGTGACCTGCAGCCTTGCTTTAACTACAGTAGCCTTCCACTAATTAAAACGCATGCACAATTCAGAATCGGATATCGTGTGGTTTCCCTCATAATGCTTTAAGGAAATGAAATGAGCATCTATCAAGAATAAGTTTAGGAAGAGCCAGCTGGCACCAAACAGTCCTTAAAACTTGTGTCCTAGGACAAAACGGTCCACACAAGAAGCAGCTTGCTTTGTGCGAATGGAGAACTTCAAAGTGAAGACATTAAAAAATGACTAAGTAATGTAACTAGAACGAGAAGAACGCAGTAAGATTATAAACAGAGACCTTTTTTGAATAGTTCCTTTAAAGTCTTTTGTCAGTAACAGTGAAATGGTTGTTTCATTTTGAAAAGCGAAAGATTTCCAGGCATGACACATTTTTCATTAAAAACTGCATTATGGACCTTTAACTGTTCAGACGGTAAGAGCACCCTCAAATCTCTCTTGGGTGTGCCGGCACACACAGCCCTGGCGTGAAATAACAGGGAATATCGTTAGGAAGCAGTGAAGCCCACTGCGGGAACGGCCTTCAGTTACAGTCGGGCTGGAGCAATGCATTTTTCTAGCACAGAGACAATAAGCCAAGGTATGCTCAGTGTCACCTTGGGGAAAAATAAGTCATCTTGATTGCATTTTCTAGGCTTGCGTCTTATTCGCAAAATCATTTCTCCTCTTCAGCTGAAGCTGTAGATTCTGGATGGATTTTTTTTTTTTTTTTTTAAATCTTTACTCTGTAGTTCAATTCATCTTTAAAACATTGACTAGATGGTGTTTACTTTCCAAATTCCCTAACCAAATGGTTCGTATGAAGATGAAACTAAGCCTGTTGGTCTCTTGAAGATTTTTATTACGCCAAGGATTATGCAGGTACTGTGCAGCAGAGATTAGGAAGCAGTGCAGAAAGGCAGGGACAGCAATTGCAAATCATAAGCGTTTCCTACGATGATAAAAGCTGTTGAGGGAGGCTCTAGGGAGCTCTTCGCCAGCACTTCAGAGCTTGGGCAGCAGGCAACTGGTTGGCTCGAAAGCTGCTGTGGGTTTTGAATCCGTTCATTTTTCTTATCTGTGGTCTGAAAGCAATGTGAGAATCAGATCTGGAGAAACACTAGACCCATGGATATTTCTTGGGCTGCCCTATTCTTGTGAAACCTTACACCAAGTCTGTGAGTTTAAAGGAGCCTTCAGACTGCTGAGGGCTGGAGAAGCAAATCTTAATTCCTGGCCAGGTTTTTGACACCCTCACGGATGCTGAGTAACACTTTCCCTGAAGCGGCCTCCTCCAGGGAGGAGCCAGGGCTACCCAAAGGCTGACGTGGAGCTGTCGGAGGCACAGGATTAACAGGTTTTGCAGAAGAGGACATTAAGCTTTTTCAACACTATCCCATATTCCTCTGCTGCTAAAAACCCACCCTCAAATGTAACCTCTAGATGTGTTTATCAGTCCTAAAGATGGAGATCTGGAAGAATAAAGGAGCCATTTCAGGTATTGTGCCATCCTTAGCTGATGAAAGAGCTTTCTTCCTCCCATCCCCAAAGCAAAGAGCACCCGTGAGGCTCTGTAGTAATGAGAGAGGTGTCCTCTCTGGGCAGCTTCAGGGTCCACAGAACAGGAGATCTTTTTCATGGTGCGAGTGCCAGCAACCTGCGCGCTGCTGGGAGCTCCTGCTCCCCAGGGGTGATCCGGCTTTAGAGACCTGGGCCGGCCTTCCCATCTCAGCGTGACTTGGTGGTCCCTGCAGGTGAACAGGGCACATGCTCGTCCACTCGCTGTCCTACAGCCAGGGAACCAGCACGCAGCGAGTTCAACTCATTTACCCAGGAAATCTGCTGGAGAAGCAGGAGATGAACTCACACCACAACCCACCCACCCGCGCGTTTCAGTGGCACAGACAGGGTCTCTCTCCTCCGCTAAAACCTCCATCGTGGGCTTTCCGTTACCTGAAACCTGCCTTGCACTGAACAATGCCTGGTCATGGGCTGAAGAGTGAAAATGTGGATAAAATTTGTAAGTTTTATTACAACAAACCACATACTTACACAGCTGTTATTCCAGCTCCTCCACAGTCATTAATACCGGCCATGATCCTTTCATCCGAGGTTTCCAAGGCACACAAAAAGGCAAAAAATGTGGGAAAACCAGCTGTTTCATGAGGTGGAGGCTGAAGAAAGGTGCACCCATTGTCTAAGCAAATTACCTGCAGAATGGAGCTGAGTGCCGTGATGCTCTGGGCAGGACCATGGAGGCAGCATATCACTGCCTCGCATCACTCGAATCTGCTTCTCCCAGCACCTTCAGCTCACAAGACTGTGCGAAATGCTCATATATATCTTAAAAATCCTCAGACCATGGTCAGTCAGGCCTTCAGAAAAGTTGGGGGGTTAAGAGCATGGGAGAGGTGAAGGTAGTTGAGAAGATCCCTGAAGGAGGGTGAGAGCTACAGCAGGAGCTGGGGAGGGAGGAGGCAGCAGGGACAGCAGGAACCACTGGCTGACGCTGCTGAAGTGTCATCTTAATTATCCCTGGCAAAAGAACAGTGATTAACATCAATGACTGTGGACAACCTTTATGTAATTACTCATTAACATTTCTAAAATTGCACCTAGCTGCTACAGCAATACATGCTTTATAGATTCATCATGTTGAAGTCCAGAAAGAATCATTAGATCGTCTATGCAGACCTCCGTTCATCGCCAGCCACTATTACACTGCAGAAATTAGCACCGGAGCGGCTCGGCAGCTTGTTGCTTGGCTTTCACGTACTTTCCAGAAAAGGTATCCGGGGATACCGAGTGATGGACAATCCGCCCATCCCTTGAGATGTTCTAAATTGGGATCACTCCTCTGCCCCATCCCCAGGTTCAAATCCCTGCTGGCTGCCTTTCGTTTGTATTTATGGAAATGGTACCCACAGCCCAACGGCGGGATGGGGACAGGAATGCTCCGTCCCCGTTTCCTCTGTGCGGGAAGAGGGGAGGCAGCTGAATTAGAGGCTTCTGCATTGTCCATCCGTGCTCCCTCTTCAGACACGAGTCCCACCTGCCAAAAGCTGCCATCGGCCAAGAACATTAACAGAAGTCCTGTGAATAATAATTTCAAATAATGGATTAATTAGCAGAAATTGTGATCTGCTTGCAAATGTCCTGCAGGCAGTAAAAATTGAGCTAAGCCTTCCAGCTACACAATTCATTGCAAGCCACTGGCTCTGCTGGGTTTTACAAGAAGAAAAGGGCGTCATTCTTCTCAGCTACTGATTTTAGAGACCAGTCCCAGTCAGATTCGACCCAGCAAAACCTGTTTCTTTTCCAAAAGGAAGCAGAATGCCAAATTTTGATAGTGGCTTGTGATCAGAGGAAGACCCCTAGATGACCACTCTGACCTCCTACATGTCGCAGGTGGTCCCATTTCCATGCAGGCCCTTCCATTTCCACATAGGGAGAGCTCCAGGACTTCAGTTAAACTAAAGATCTTCAGCCCTCAGGGTATGGAGAACAAGGCAGTAAATACCTTCCTGGCTGTCTGCCATTGCAGAGGACTCTTTGGAGGAGACATTACACAACCCCTCACTCCTCAAGGCAAGAAAAATAAAGCAAAAAGTCCCAGAAAATGCAAAACTGCTGAATCTATTAATCAGGGACTAACCCAGCCCACTGTAGATGTGATCCTGGTTGCCATGAGCATTAGTGCAAAATAAAACATCAAACCACTGTATCACACTCACTGTCTCCCAGAGGAACGTGCAGGTGGCATTTAACTCTGGCCAGACTTGCACCAGCATTTTGGGGTCAGAGGGACAGTAATTTGGTCACTGCCCACAACACCCAGGAGAGACTAAGGTGCCATGGGAGGTTCATCCTTTCCGCTATTTCTCCTGCACTGCTGTTCATGGGATTCACACAGGCAACCAAGCAGCACCCTGCACATCACAGGATTGATGTATGGTTGAAGAATTAAAAAATAATGTTTCTACTTTCACAGCTAAGCACTGTGCGGTTACCCCAGCGCTCACAGCATGGAAGGGAAAAACTGGGAAAGAAAGAAGGGGATCTACGCTGAGATTCACCCCCCGAGGAATCTCTGGTGGCTGAGGTGGCACCTGGGGAACCAATGCTTAATGTAGGCCCTGGGAGGGAAATCAGAGCTGGGAATGGAAATCAGAGCCTGGACAGGTTTGTGGGACCGAAGGAGCCGCTCACAATCACGGGGAGCGGCGGGTGTGCAGCCCTCCGGTTCCTGGCCCTGCAGGGGAAAGGGAAGGGGAGTAAGAGGAGGAGGGAGTGTGGGACGGGGTGTTACTGAGAACTAGAGAAAAAGCTGACGTTAATCCCTTTGTTCTGGATGAGCATAACAGTTTGGACTTCAGAAATAATTAATAGTCTTTCTGCTAGTGAAGTATTTTATTCCCAGCAGTTTCAAGGAGGGTTTGAGGGGGATTATATATTTATGGTTTCCCATTTGAAAGACTTTTTGCAGGTTTACCCCAAACATATGGATCCTATTTTGGTTCTTTTGTTTTACCATTTAATGCTTATGAAATTGCCAGTTAATGACATCCATGCCTAAACCACGTTGCTTTTTAAAGTAAAATGTCCAGCAAAGGTCCGTGTTCATACTTACCACTTCTCAAGTACAGCAATGAAAGTTTTAAGAGGCTTGTTACCTACTGTGTCTGGGGGAGGGAACCGATCGACTGATGAAATTACAAACAGGGGCTTCCACCAAAGCGTCACTAGCCCTGTCTGCGTTTCATCCCAAGGCAAAGTGACCCCACCACCACCGATGGGGCACCCCAGGGCGGGGTGTGGGGGCACCCTGGGGATGGGTGCGGGGAGGCTGGGGTGGGGGCATGTTGGGAGCACGAGCACCCCGGGGGCAGACTAAGGGATACCGGGGTCGGGTGCGGGGGGTACCCCAGGGCGAAGCTCAGCAGGAGAGCGCACCCCCTCCATCCCCAGCCCGGCCGCTGCCTGACCTGGGGCTGCGGGAGATAACGGGGCAAACCCCGGGGCCCCCACCGCCCGGGGCCCTCACCGCCCGGGGCCCCCACCGCCCGGGGCCCCCACCGCCCGGGGCCCCCACCGCCCGGGGCCGGGCCGGGAGCGGGCGCGGAGCCTCCCCGGGCCGGGCGGGGAGCGGAGCGGAGCGGAGCGCGGAGCGTGTCGCGCCCGTTACCGGGCTCCGCTAATCAGCCTGAGCCTTTGATTGCGCTGCACGTGAGGACGAGACTCCTCACTTCAAAAGAGCGTGGGAAATCCTGATTAAAAGGCTTTTCTCCCCCGTTGGGATCGACACCTTCTTTGAAGCCCTTCCAAGCGCCAAGGCAAACGCACCCACCGCCCAAGGACCGTATCGATATTTTAAGTGACTTTTTAATTTCTCTTCCCGCTTCCCCCGCCCCGCTCACTTCCCCCCCTCCTCCCCTTTCAGTTTTGGAAACACCTGGTAAGTTGTAAAATGATTTACGAAGTGAAAGTGTTAAATGAGGCCACCAGCTGTAAGACTGACAGAGCTTTATGAGTTTTATTAGGTGCCCTATTATGGAAAATAAACTTTAATCCGTCCATAAAAACAGAATCTGAAAAACATATTTGCCCTTGTAGTCTGGAACACTGAAGGTATTCTTGTGAGACGCTGGGCTTTAAAGAGATTGATTTTATTGAGACAGACACAATACACCGGTAGGACTTTGATACGGAGTCCGTGAAGAGTTGCCTGGACCTCGCAAGGCTGTTTTGCACTGGGCTGAGACACGTTTGGACACACACACCTCTTGGGCGTACAGTCAATTTCTGGCCCTATGGCGCACGTCTGCCGGTTTAATTAGCGGGTATTTCATTGGAAATTAATGGCCGAGGAAGGATTATTGGGAGGGTGGATGATCTCAGGTAGCTCTTGGTGGGGGTTTTTGGTTAGGTTTTTTTTTCCTCAGGGTAACGACGCGTCCTCCAGACTGCTGTGTTTTAGCCATGTGAAGGTGTAAGCAGAGAGGTGAGTCCTGCTGGAAGTGAGTAATGCTGATGCGCCGCCGGGTTTAGGGCGGAGAAGCCGCCGCGGCCCTGCGCGGGCATTGCGCGGCCCTGCGCGGGCGTTCACCCACGAAGGTGCAGCCGCAGCCAGCAGCGTGGAAAATCGCAGAGCACCTAATGCTTTTATTTTCCTATCGCCTTAAATTGTCTACAACCTGTGGCCGAAAGAAGATAATTTACAAATTTTAATCAGAGCCTCAAACGGGATTTTTCCGCGCAAGGGAGGAGGTATCGATCAAGCCCCAAATCAAATTTATCCCGATCAAGTTTTTTGACATATGGGATCCATCCAGATTTATGATTCACCCCGTGAATGTGTGTGATTTACAGCGTATATCCCCCCGGAGCGCTGGGTGTGCCGGGCCGGTAAACTGCTAACTAACGGCATTGTCTGGAAATGCCACCGCCGGCCGGCACCACCCCGCGACGGAGAACTCTTCTCTTTCGCGTAATCTCATGCCATAATCTCATGTATCCGCCAGACTGCGTTTCACGGGACGGATTGTTGTAGAAGCCATTTAGATGGCTTGTGGTTTTCTCATGTGAAAAGTTTACGCGGGTTTGTAAAACATCGCTTTAAAAAATTAAAATAAAAATAAAATAAATAAAATAAAATAAAAGTGTACGGGAGTGGAAACTGTCCGTATTTCGGAGCTCTTCATCCTCCGAGGCTCTACGGGGGAGCGGCGGCACCGGGGATGCGGGGGGATGCGGGGGGATGCGGGGGGCCCTCAGGCTGCGGCGGGTCCCTCCGCCCCCCTGCGCGGCCCTGCGCGGGAGCCTCGCCGCCCTGTAATTCATTAGCAGGGATGAATTGCCAGACGTGGCCCCGAGCTGGTGGGGATGAGCCAGTGATTATATTTAAATTCGCTATAATTGATTTGGGGAAGAGCTGCGGTGACATGGATTAATTGATCTGCGAATTTATTGGCCAGATAAATCCCACAGTTATCGAAGCGCCCGCGCTTCGCTGCCGGGGCGGCCATCGGGGGGGGGGGGGAAGAGGTCCGTTCCTCGGTACCGAGGAGGGCGCGGGGGCCCCTCGATCCTTTCCACCCGCCGAAGCTCCTCGCTCGCTTGCGAGCCGAGCCGCCCCGAAACCAGCGCTGCTCCCTCATTTTCTGCCACCTGGCTCCGGGTTTGCAGCCCCGGGGGGGGGGGGGGGAGAGGGACCCCGCTGCTGCCCGGGCTCCCCGAGAGCATCGCACCACGGAGGACCCCGCGGGGAAGCGGGTGGGACACGCAGCTCTGCTGCCGGGGGCGGGAAAGGAGGGAAACAAAATTCGGAGGAGAAGCCGTCTTGATTTCTCTCCTGTGCCGAGGCGCTCCTCTCGGAAAGACCCAGCCTGATGGCAGATAATACACGGCGTCTGCGGCACCGAATTAAATTCGGGTTAGAAACCGGTTCCCAGTTCCTTCCCGGGAGCTTCGGCACCGCCCAGAGCACCGGGACCCCCCCCCCCCCCGCCCCCGGCACCCCCAGGCCGGGAGAGCCCAGCATTCCCCCCCGCACAGAGCGCTCATACATCTCACGTACAAAACGCCGTTTATTTTCCACCCCACCGCGCAGGTGGGAGGGCCTGGGGAATAATTTAGCATGCATAAGTAGAGGTAATTTTTTTTTTTTTTATAAATACGATATACAAAAATAAAGACAGTATTGAGATTTCCAGCAGTTTTAACGTTCATGACATAAACAGTTTTCCTCATATATAGTAAGAACAAAACATTTCCAATATTCAGCAAAAGGAACGCGCTTCCAGGGGGCAGGGATGGGAGGGCTCAAGTTTCGTCTGATTTTCAGTCAATAATAACACTGTATTCACTGTAAATCTTCTTCCCCGCTCAACATGCGGGGGGATCCTCTTCTCCATCCCCCTCCAAGCAGGGAGAAATCGGAACAAGGGGGGGAGCGGGGCCGGTGCCGACCAGGAGCGGCGTCCCCCCCCCCCCCCCCCCGCCCCGGCAGGACGGGCAGAGCCCGCGGCTGGAGGGAGCGGGGCGTGCGGGGGGCTCACTGGGGCTGCGCCGGGGCTCCGTGCCGGCCTCGGGGCTGCGTGTCCTCCTCGTCCACCTCGGAGCAGTCGGAGGAGTGGTAAGGACAGCATCGCCCTGCTGCCGCCGCCTCTTCTTCCTCCTCCTCCTCGTCCTCGGGCTCGCTGTCGGGCAGCTCCCGCATCCTCCTCCCGCCGCTCTTCTCCGGGGCGGGCAGGAGCAGGTCCTCATCCCCCTTGTCCTCCCCGCCGCCCCCCTTCTGCTTCTCGGCCTCCTGCGCCGCTTGTTCCTTCGCCTTCTTGCTGCGCTTCCACTTCATGCGCCGGTTCTGGAACCAGATCTTCACCTGGGGGAGACGAGGGGGGACACACACACCGCCTCAGCCACTGTGTCCCCCCCCCCCACCCCCCGGCAGCATCCCCCCCTGCCCCTCGCCCGCGGGGACTCACCTGCGTCTCGGTGAGCATCAGCGACGTGGCCACCTCGAAGCGTTTGGGTCGGGAGAGATACTTGTTGAGCTTGAACTGATGCTCCAGCTCCAGGAGCTGCTGGCTGGTGAAGGCCGTGCGGGGCCGGCGGCACTTCCCCAGCAGGTTGGACTGCGCCTGGGCTGGGAAAGGAGAGGGGGAGCGCGGAGGTGAGCGCAGAACCGCCCCGCCATGGCAGGGCAACCCCCGGGACCGGGGGTGGGAAGGGGGTAGGCAGGAAAGAAGGGGGGGGGGGGGGGGATTGAAGTGAGGATGGACAGTTATCCACCGGAGCACGGATCGAGGGAGGGATCTCCTCCAGCTTTTCCTGGCTTGCACAGTGTCAGGGGATCCCCCACAGGGACCAAAAAAAAAAAAAAAAAAAATTAAATTAAATCTTTTAAATAAAGAAAAATATGTCTCTTGATTTCCCAAGAGCTTAACAAATGCGAGACAATAAAACAGAGCCAGGGATCGCGGCGAAGGGGTACCGGGCTCTCAGGAGAGCAGCAATTTACTCCGTTTAATGCTTTAGTTAATCCTGCCGCACTCCCAGCCCGCCCATACCCGTTTAATTAACGGGATTGCAGGCGGGCACCCTCCGGTGGAGCGGGGACTGCTCCGCAGGCTGGGAGCGCCGGGCACCGGCCGCCCGTCAGAGGGTAAATCAGCAGCGAGGGCTGGAAAACTGCCTTTGAACGAAAAAAAAAAAAAAAAAAAAAATCGGCGCGTTTTCCGCGTTCAGCAATAATAATTAAAATTAAGGATTGTAGATATAAAAGAAAGAAATCCGGCGATGGGCAAGGGGGAGGGCTCGGGGGGCACTGAGCCCCTTCTCGGGGCCCGGACACCCCCGGGGATGCGACATGGCCGCGCTACAGCCCATTTCTCGAAGTATTTTGGCACTTTGGCTTATTTGGTTTGGGGGGGGGGGGGGGATCAGAAAACTAAGAAGGGGCAGCTCCCGCTCCCCGGCCGGGTTTGGAGCCCGCTCGCTAAAGCGGGCAGCAGGAGAAAAGGACAGTGTCCGCTCCCGGACAGCAGCGCCGGGAGATTTTCTCACTGCGGTGCGATTTTCCGAGGCTCCATTCTCGTTTCTCTCCGGTTATTTATTCCCCCCCTGCACCTTGTTTGAGAGGCAGAGCTCTGACCACTCTAATTATTTTTTTTTTTTCTCCTGAATGTTCCAGTCTAAACAACCCCAATTCGAGAGAAAACAATGGACTTTTTTGTCTGCGAATGTGTTTGCAGAGTATGAGAAGGGGAGAAAAAAAAAAAAAAAAAGAAATCGAAATTCTTTTCCTGGCATGATTTTCGTAAAACTACACCTCCGGTATTGTTAAATCGGCCATTCCCACAGAGAGCTCACACCTCCGAAAATGATCTTTGCCTGAAACAGATGCACACAAGGTCCCCATCGCCGTGAGGCCTAGTGCTCAGCACCGCGCCTCTCCCTGGACTTCGGGACTGTCTGGTTCAACGCAGCATTTTCAGTCTTCCCCGGTCCCAAACCGAAACCTTTCCGACTATATTTATTTCATGCCTATTCATTATCCCCAGGGAACGCGGAACCCTAAATTTTTTGCTAATCCCCAGACCCTCCCTATGCCCGTTTGCCCAGAGGAGTGTGCCGTGATTATTATAAACTCATTTCCGAGAAAAAGAGAAATAAAATTAAGAACGGTGGCTGGGTGATAGGACCTGACACCCCGCTTTTGGGGGATACATCGAGACTGGGCTTTTGGGGGGAGACCATGGGAGGTCCTGCCCCTGCCTTGCCCCCCCCCCCCCCGCCCCCCATCCTCTGTTCCCGGCGGCTTTTGCACCCCGGAGACGGTGGAAAAGGGCGCTTGCAACGGCAGGAAGCGATTTGCCACCCTCCTATGTAATCTGCCATGAAAAACCGGGCTGTTCGGGACTCCTCAAGGGCCGGGAATGGTGAGGTGACCCCGCTTCTCATTGCGGGTCGCTGTTTCCTTCTTCTAATAAAAATAAAATTTGAAATAACAATAAAAAAATTTCAAAGTGATCGCCTGTTTAAATCTGCGGCTCATCTACGCAGGGGCAGGGAGAGGGTTTCTTCCCTCTCGGAAGGACACAGCTCCCGGTAGGCCCCCGCACCGGGATGGGGGACGGAGGGCATGCGGCTGCGGGGCACACGGAGGTGAATACTCACAGTTGAAGTCGGGCATTTTGGGCAGGATCATGCCGGCGGTGGAGGCCCGCAGCCACTGGTCCAGCTGGAAGGTGCCGGCGCTGAGCTTGATGGGGTCGGCGGCGGGGTGGGATGGGTGCGCTCCCTGCACTTGCGAGTAGGAGTAGGAGAGGGCCGGGTGCTGCCCGCCCAGCGCCGAGTAGCCGTACACGGGATGCCCGTAGAGGGCCGCCTGCGCCGGCATGCCCGGCCCGCCGGGCGCCGCGGGGTGCAGTCCCAGGGCCATGCCGGCCGCCGAGGCGTGGTGATGCGGATGGGCGCCGGCGCCGGTACCGGGCAGGAAGCCGGGTTTGGGGACCAGGGCGCAGTGGGCGGCCAGGAGGCGCGGCGGAGAGGGGCTGTCGGTGCGCAGGCAGTCGGCGGGGCCGCCGGCGGGAAGCTCGGAGGAGGACGAAGAGGATGAGGAAGAGGAGGAGGACGGGGGGCTGCCGCTCCCACTGCTGCTACTGCCGCTGCCGCCCAGCGAGGTGACCAGGGCCAGCGGCGCGCTCTGTCCCGCCGCCGCCGCCTTGGGGGGGTCGACAGCCAGCAGCGCGTCGATGCGGAAATTTTTTGATTTTTCCATGGGAGCGCCGGCGGGCTGGGGCGGGAGGCGGCGGCGGGCGGGGGAACCGCGGCGCGTCGGTCGGGCGGCCCCGGGCCGGCCGCGTCTCCCGGCGGCGGCGGGCGGCAGTGCGGGCACGCTCCGCGGCGCGCCCCTTCAAGGGCCGCAGGCGGCTCCCATTGGGCCGGCGGCGCTGCGGCCTCGCCCGCCATTGGCCCCGCCGCCCACCTGTCACGGCGGAGCGGGGGGCGGCCCGCCCCCTTCCCCCCCCTCCCTCCCCGGGGACTCCGGGAGAGGCGGGGGCGGCGGGCCGGGGTTAACGGGAGGGGAAAGTCCGGTGCACGGACGGAGAACCGGCTCCTGTCCGCGGGGAGAGCCCTCCCGGCCGCGGGACTTGCCCGGCTTTGCCGGCCGAGGTGGCTCCCGCCGTGTATTCAGTGACAGTTTTCCACCGTTCCCGCACACGGTAAATATTTGCCGTAAACGCGCCGCCGGCCGCTTTTTAACGAGTCGGAAAGAACAAACACCTGTGGGTCAGGGAGTCAAGCCTGCCACCAACCCCCGGGTTTGTCAATAGTGTTATTAGGCCTGCTTATCTAACGCAAACAGGTCCGAACAGAAAAGGGAAAGAGCGGGGCGAGGGGTCGCTCCTCCGCCGGGGTCCCGCTTCCCCGGGGGGGGCGGCGGGGACTCCGCGATGGCGGTGTGAGCGGAAGGTCAGGCTGCGGCATGAAGCGCTGCCAAGGTAAACACGCTGTCCCTTCGAAAAGCCTTCGCCAGCCCCGGGGAGAAGGCGCTCGGCTGCGGGAAATGCCCGTGTCGCCCCCCCCCCCGGGAGGGGCCGCTTGGCACCGGGGGGGCGGCGAGGCTGAGCCCCCGGGGCTGCCGGTGCCACCGCGACAAGGGTGCGCTGTGTCCCCCCCCGCTCCCCGGGCCGTGGCCCTGGGCTGGGAAAACTAAAAGCAATGAAAAGAGGGGAAGAAAAGGGAAAAAGAAAGGGAGAGAGGAGAAAAAAATAGAGAAGAAAAGCGGAGTCCAACCCAACCAAACAAAATACCCGACGACTTTGCTCCTGGTCCCCTTCGCACTACTGCTCCGTGGGCAGAAGGCCCAGAGCACCTCTGCGGGATGCGTGTGCACACACGCACGCACACACATCGACACGTACACACTCAGACACTCACACACGCACCCTTTGCTCCGTGTCCTGATACTCCCCTTCTCTCCCACACTGATTTTTTTTTTTTTTTTTTCCCTTGACCTCCCTGATGGGAGCCTCTGGACACGCTCGTTCACACTCAGCGGCCAGACAGACACAAGCAGAGGCAGACACGGGCAAGCAGACCCTCAGACACCAGCAGGCAGACGCACAGACCCACCGGCACAGCCGAGGCACGACTGCACGCAGGCGCACGCGTGGCACAGCAGTCACACGCACCCAGACAACTCCCGCACACAGGTGTGCCCCACACCAGCACACAGGTACGAGCAGAGCAGATACCCTCGGACCCAAACAACGGCCTCTCCCGCGCAGGGAACTCCGACACGCACCCGGGCACAGCCCACACACGCTGCGGGGGGAGCCCGGGGACGTGCCCCGCGGAAGCACAAGACACGCGTGGTCCCCGCGCCCCCGGGCTCCACGGGGACACCGAGTCGCAGGATCGTTTTTATGAACCGCTTCGGTTGTGCTGGGCCACCGGCCGGCTCGGAGGGGCCGGGGAGGCCCCAGGGAAAGGGCCCGGGGAGCGCGGTGGCCATCCCGGGGATCGCTGCCTTCCGCCGAGGCTCCCCAGCTGGCCCCGCGTTTCCCCTTGAATGTCATTTTGGGGCCCACGCGTGGGGCTGTCCGACGGCAGCGAGTGCCCTGAACGAGGGCTTGTCCCCATGACCGCACCCGCCTCCTCCATCCCTGCATCCTGGCCGCCGGGATTGCAGCATGGGCGAAGGGAGATGTCCGCCCCGTTGGAAACGGGGAGGCGGCTGTCACCTCCCGGGCGCCCCCGGGCAGAGCCGGTGCTAGCTCCCAGTGCCCGGGCCGGCGGTGCCGGGGCTGCGCGGGCGCGTTTCGGGCGCGGGTTGTTCCACGCGTACGGAGACCACGTCGCGGTACCGCTCTGCGGGCCCTTCCCGCTGCTGTGCGGGGGAGGAGGGAGCAGAGCTGCGGGTCAATACACTTAGTGTAAGCGCAGAGCCGTGAGCGCACGGCTGCCCTCAGGACACGAGTGGGAATGCGTGGGAGGGCCAAGAGGGATGCGCGGCTCGCAGCGGCCGGCGGACGAGGCTGGCCGGTGCCGTGTGAACGTTTCTCCAGGCGGTAACGGGGCGGAAAGCGCGGCCGTCTTGCGGGGGGTGATGGACGGGGCCGCATCGCTCCCCCGCCCGGCCATCACCGCCTCCCGGGGCGGGCTCAGGCCGGTCGCCCAGTCCGGGCACCCCGCGCCTCCCGGCCCGGTGCCGCAGGCAGGCATCGTTTGGCTGAGGGACGTGCGGAGCAGCACCCCCCGCGACCCGCAAGCTTCAGCTCAGCAGCGACCCGACCCCGACTCCTCCATCCGCCCCCCGCGGCTCCTTCAGGAGCACCCCAACGGGGCCAGCCCGGTCCCCTGCCCGCCGGGACCGCTCACCTTGACCTTCCCGATCGCTCCCCAGGCTGCCCTCCCGCCCGGGAGGGGATATTTAGTGCTTAGAGAAGGATTTCGATTCTCTTTTTTTTAATCGAGTACCTTTTTTTAAAAAAAAAAAAAAAATTCTTTCTCCCCCCATTTTTTTCTTCTTTTTTCCTTTTTTTTTTAATTACTACTTTTTCTTTTTTTCCCCAGCTCCACGCCGCGTGTTTGCGCCCCCGAGGTGCCGCAGGGCATCCGGGCCGGCTGAACTCCCCGCGGTCCCGCACCTGTGTTGATCCAGTATATTGCCCGGGAGCCAACAATGCGCGGTTATCTCGGCGGAGATAGCGCCAGGACCGCGCTGCCCCGACACCTCCGGGTGGTCGGTCGCCTTTCAGCAGAGCCCCCGCTCCCCCGGCCGTGGGCAAACAGATGCCTATCTCGCCTTTTGAAAAGCCGGGGCGGTGCATGCGGGGGGGGGGGGCGGTGTGGGGTAAACCCCGGGCGGCCGCGGAGCTGGGGGGCTGCTCGGTGGGAACGACCGGAGCCCCCGGAGCCCTGCGATGGGGTGGGGGTCTCGGTCCTCTGAATTAACACCCCCCCCCCCCCCCCAGCCCGGTCGGCCTCTCCAAAGCCGTTACAAACCGCAGGCGCGGGGCCAGCGTTATTGCCAAAAACACATATTACACTGCGACATTCTGTAAATGAGATAATGATACATAAACCTCCCTGATAAATGTGACATCCTCGGGATGTCTCCTCTAAATTAGCTGCTTGCATTGACTGCTAATAATGGTGAGTTTATGAAAGCAATTTCAGTGCAAAAAGCACAGGGTCTTCTCGGTCTAATCAGCCTGCCTCTCTTAATGGATGAGGGGGTCAGGCGGAGAATTATTGACACTCTGCTGCCCTTAACCTGTTTCCCAATAAAGCTGATTAGTTTTTGTCAATTCATCAGCTAACCACTCTCGTCGGGACTGCATCAAAGCCTTATTTGCTCAGGGGAAATCAACAAGTCACAGATCAGATCCATTACGGAGCGGCTCCGGCTGCAGGCGGGTCCCGAGCCGGGGCCGCTCCCGGGCCTGAGGGGCTGGTCCCGGGCATGGCGGGGAGGGGGGGCTTGCTGGCTCTTCTGGGGAGAAAACGACCCCCCCCACCCCGTATATTCGGGTTGACGTAACCGGCCTCAGGTACTTGGAAAACGCCTATACGTTGTCAAACTTTTTATTTCGCCGGGGGAAGGGAGATAAGGACCCCGGGAGGGCTCCGGGCAGGTCACGAATGCGGCTGGGTCCCCATCAGCACCCTGTCCTGGCTGGGTGCTCAGCGGCGATCGCCTCCGCACATCCCCCTCCCAGGAAAAGGGCATTTCCTGAACTCCAGGATATCAGTCCTGGAGAGAAGGGCCGGTCTGCAAACGGACTGCCAAAACTCTTTCTTTATCCCAAACCCCGCCTTTAGGGAAAATAGCTGTCCCTGCATTAGGAGGCGAGGATATTTTTACCTCTTCTTTTTTTTTTTTTTTTTTTTCCCCCCCCCTACAAACCATCTTCCAAAGTTTTGCCTCTCTTTAGACTTCCTCTCTCTGCAGATAACGTCAAGCAAAATGTTAACTTTATTTCTACCATTGCTGGGATCCCCGCATCAGGCGCGGTTTGTCTGGCATAACGAAAGCTTGCCAGTTTTTGCTCATCCGCAAGCAAACAACAAAAAGCCCACCAAATGTGCGCTGCCCCTTTAAGCCCCGACCGACAGCCTCTCAGTCCACCCCCCTTCAATTTAATTTCATTAAAACAGAGCATGAATATTTCTATTAAACCTAAAATGAAATATGAAGCCATTTAGACTCTGCCTGCACCAATCACCCAGATTTATGACTTTTATTCATCACATCAAGAGCTGGGAAAAATGAATTTTCTTCACCCAGGAAGGAAATAAAAACCCTGCCTTGGTCATTTCCAGAAAGCTGTTAATTTGCCCATGTGGTAATTACTTTCACAATTAACTAAAATACAAATCAACCTGACAAATTGGGTTAGTTTATATATTAATTAGCCAGTTTAAATTTATTCATTATGAAAAGACAATTTAAGAGGACCCCGGGTGTCTGTTTTATCGCAATAAATTATTGTTAGGAAATGGGGGCTAATAAAATATCACAATATTTGAGGGCACCGCGCAGACGGGGAGCTGCCGCTCCGTCGCTGCCCTACGCGGAGGTTCCGCGGGCGCGGGCCGGAGCGCGGCTCTCCGCGGGGGCCGAGGTGGAAACGGCGTCCCGCAGGAGGAGCGGGCCGGGGCCGGGGCCGGGGCCGGGGCCGGGGCCGGGGCCCCCCCCTCCAGCTGCGCTGATTTAACACTCCGTCGATAGGATCATTCGATGCCTTTTAGCTTGTGATCTTTATAAATGTCCCGCTATTAAATTAGAAAATGATTCTCTCCTCGTTTAATTGTATTCTTTCGTTTCTTATTTCCAATTAATTAGTCCTATCGACGTTGCAATATTTTAAATGACTGGAGTCCGTTTACAGTTTAAAATATATGGGTCAGCGCATGCAATTTTAGACTAGGCAGAACTATATAATGTGGGTTTTAACTACTCTTCTCTCATACGTCTTAAACATCTGGCTAAATGCATCATTTGGAAGCACCGCGGGTACTTGACGCGCTTGGGACCGGTCGCGCCGCTGCCCCTCCGCGGAAACCCGGCCGCGGTGGCTGCGCGCAGCGCAGGTCTCTGAAAATCCCTTGCGCTGCTCCTCCCGTCGGCGCTGCGAAGAAACGGACGGTTAAGGACAAACCGTGCGGTTTTGGGGAAAAGCCGCGGTTTTTTCGCAGCACGGCCCTGGGGTGCTCTGCGGGGTCCCCCCGCAAACCCTTCCCCCCCCCCCCCCCCCGCAGTGCAAGCGCAGCAGGCGGGCAGCATCGCAGGGGAAAGGGTGAGGGGGTGTGCAGGGACCCCCCCGCTGCCTGACCCGAGCAGGAGACTGTGCTGGGGATGAGAGAGGGATTATCGGGGCATTAATTATATACTAAATACATATAAGGGTATTAATTAAATTGACTAAATAACCGGCTCCCTGCTGGCTGGGGTGGTCTGCGGAGGCCCCCGAGCGCTGCCCCAGGGATGTGCGGGATGGAGGGGGACATGAATGTCCCTCCTGTATCAGAGGCAGATGGGGGACCCGATGCTCTTTCGCCTTCTCTGCTCCCCTCTCCCCCGTGGGGCAGACCCCCGAAAGCTGCCCTAAAAGCAGTGTGGGCCATCCTGTCCCCGGTGTAACCCCCCTCCCAGAGCAGCCAAAGACTCCACGCAGTCCCACCTTCTCTGTGAGCTGGGCTGGCTCTGTCGCCAGGCTGTGAGGCATGGGGGGGACCCCCAAGCCCATGGAGCACCTGAACATGCACAAGGCTGAGGGAGCAGCCCCCCAGGAGCAGGCTGGCTCCATGGAGGGGGCTGGCAGAAGCACCGAGGGACCAGGCGAGCGTGGCTGGGCTGTGACAGTGAGGGGGTGCGGGGGACATGCTCTGCTCCCCCTTCTCCCTTGGGGGTCCCTCTTGGTGCAGATGGACACAAACCCCCCGGGTCTCCTAGTTTTTCATCTCTCAGCTGGTGCCCCCTCCCTGGTCCAGCCCACCTCATCCTACCCCCCAGCACATGAGGCCACTGCGGGGGCTACGTGCCTCAGATATCGTGTCTGTATGCAGGTATCTGGAACATCCTTCATCCTGATGGGCTTTCTGGGGGGCCCTTCACTGACTTGTGCTTAAACACCTGTGACAGAGAAGTCACCTCCCACCCACGTCTGGGGTGATGCCGAACCTCTCCCTGAGAGCTGTGGGCTTGGGCAGAGAAAAGCTGGGCTCAGAGTCACCCCAGCAGCAGGCAGAGCTGCTCTTTGCTGTCCCCAACTCACCTCGTGTCACCCGTGCCTCCGAATGGGAGTGTCCCAGGAGGACCTCAGGTCTGTAGATCTTGGAGGCTGCCTTGAGATTCAGGTGGTCTCAGCCTCAGTCTCCAGCCTTGCCTTCGTGGGACCCCTTATCCAACTGGGCAAGGCTTCTTGCAATTGATTTTAGAGGAATTATTTGGAGAAATAACAGATCCGTGTGGATGGAGAGTGGGATACCTGCCACCTCTCCAGGAGACACATGAAGACTCCCTTCACCTTCACGTCGTTCAGCTCTGGGACTGTTTGGCCCTCCAATGTGCATGTCAGAGGAACAACATAAATGTAGGAAGGATAAAAGATGAATCATAAGGGCAGATTAATAATGTGACAAATACTGTTGTTTCCTGGCCTGGGCTCCAAAGGTCCCTTCCATCCGTGGCGGGCTCAGAAAAAGCACCTAATGTGGTAAAACCTAAATGTGAACCACTCCCACTATTAATTGTATCAAATGTCGTTGTAGTAACATCAATCACGGCAAGTTCCTCGTGCGATTTAAGAGATTGTAATATGTGATTCCGTAAGACTCTCATTGTGATTTAGCATTGATTAATGTCCATTCATAAAATGATATAAAACTTACTTCTCTTCCACTGTAGAGCCCCAAACCGCATTGCAGCCAATATTTCAAAACCTTGTTAATGTAACTGCTAATTTCAGAGGGTGATGGTGATGGTTATGGTGTACATGGGCTTGTGCGGAGGGGTCTGCAGTGAGGGCAGAAAGAGGTTACAGAAATTATTTCCAAAGCAGAAAATTGCTGTCCTGTTTAAACTGTTTCAGGCGTTACACGATTATTCTGCTGTGACTTCAGATTCACATCAGAGCTCCCGAGGATTTAATTGGGACTTTGAAGTGCCTGACTCTAAACGCTCAGAGAATCAAATTAATTTGGTGGTAAACCCCACAGGATTTGTACCTGTGGCTTCTTCTTTCCCTTGTAGCATTTAGCCACCCTCCACTCCCAGTGAACTGGCGGCTCCGAAGGTATTTGTAGATACAGTTTGTTTTCACTGTATTTTCTGGAGGCAGGAGGCTCTGCTTGGCACAGGGCCTAGTACAAAATAGCTCATGCTTTTTATTTCCCTTTTTTTCCTTCGTGGTTTTTTTTTTTTTAAGACACATACCAGGGATTGCGATGTGCATGCATAATGTTATGTGACCCAGGAATCATGCTCTTGCAAAAAAAGATCAAATTAGTGAAGCAGGGAGGAGACTGTGACTATTGAAATGTTTAGAGAATTAAAAAAAAAAAAAAAAAAGGGTGAAAGTTGACATCTGGATAAAAAAACAATGTATAATAGGGAGTTCAACATTTGGTGCTTTCGTATATATAATTTAGCGATAGCTAATAGATAATGGAGAGTTCACAGGATCACTTGATGGGAAATATATTGATAATACAATTTTTCTTTGCAAAATGTATGCAATGATTGCAGTTTTGGTTTAATAATAAATTTAACTTTGAAGAATCATTTGATTCAAACCTCTGCTTTTTCTAATGGCATTCAGAATTATTAATATCTGTCTAGCCAGCTAAAGAGGTTTTTAAAAGAGTATGCTGGGTGTTCTGCAATTAGAGTGGCCATCTGCCCTTTATTAAAACTCCATTAACCTTTACATTAAAATACATTTAAAATGCAGACACACTGAAAATATCAAACACAAATAAAATAGATAAATCTAAGCGGTTTCTTTGCTTTACTGGCTTATTTGTGCAGAACATGGCAACTTGTGGCACCAATAATTTTCTGGGGACAGATAACACTTTGTAGCATCAATTTTCCCAGGTTAAGTATAGGAAATAATTACAAGAAGGTAATGGAATTAATAACATCTCTGATGAAAAATTCTAGAATATGATCTTGTTTATAGACGGCTAGAAAATCGTTTAAAGTTCATATTATTAACTTCAGAATAAACCGCTTAATTTTAAGAGCAGAACAAATGTGCTTTGCTCCTGCAGCTCTGTGATTACAGTGGAGATATTTAGATGGTAGAATGATTCATGCAAATAAAATGACTGAAAATTTTCTGAAAATATTCAGATATATTGTCTATATAAAATCCAACGCAGCTCCTGTAGATGCTGTTGCATTGTTCCCTTGAGCCTTGTACTCCGGTACCTCTCCAAGGAGTGAGCGCGATACTGTATTTATGCTGCCTGAATTATCGCTACTACTGGCAGAGCTGCTGATTTTTTCTGTAAATGAATATGCTTAAAATACCCCTTCTAAGACTTGTTTTTCCTTGCTTCTAATTTCACCACATTTGATCAATATGAGCTGAAATTGCTGAGCTAAAATCTCTGCCTGATTTTTTTTTTTTTTTTTTTTTTTTTTTTAAGTCAGCAAAAATGGCTCAGCCATTTCCAAGACCCAGGTTAAGAAACAAAGTCATTGTTTCGCCCGGCTTAAAGTCTTTCCAGTGAGGGTGTTTGCATACCCATTGAGCCGTGATTTACGGCCGCAGCTGGTGCGGATCAGGCCCCCCTGGCACGGGGCACACCTCCTGTCATCGATCCCACAAACCCAGCCTTTGGCCAAATCATAAAACTTTCCAAAGCGGCTCCTCTGTGAACCACGCAGCCTCCTCAGCCGCATTTCCCAGGGACTGCCTTTGCTCCGGAGATAACCCTGGGCAGGATCTGAGCGGGATTTCCCTCCCTGACATTGTTTTTTCTGCCTCCCATGGGCTGCAGCAGCCGGTACCGGGGGAGCGAGGTGTCGGACCCAACCACAGCGAGGGAAACGGGCCGAGGAAGGAGCTGGTGGCGGCACAGAGCCGGGTGAGTGATGCTTACCGAGCATCGTGGGTACCGCACCTGCAACCAGGGCTTGCAGAGAAATTCAGAGCTGGACGTGATGGAGGCAGGTGGGGGGACCGCAGAGCCGGAGATGCTAAAGCTGGGAGGAGGGGGTGGCGGGAGGCGAGGAGCGATGGGGAGGATGAGGATGGGTAAGGGGTCCGGGTCCGTGATGCGGGGTTGGGGAGGGGCAGCGGGGAAATGAGAGGCAGGTCTGGAGAGTGCCACGCAAAGGGGACGTCAGCGTCGAGAGGGAGAGGTCAGCGGTGGTCAACATCCTGCGTGATCGGCTGCCGCTGCACTCAGCAATTGCTCAGAGAGGAATTTCTGACAGTTCTGGGATTAAACACTCTCATTTTCATTGCAGAATTGACTTTGTAAAAATTTTACAAGGCAAAGCATTTCAATCCAAACCGCAAGAAAATGCTTTTACTTGACTTGACAGCACATTATCAAAGCCGTAGTTTCTCAGAAAGTTTTACAACATTTTGCAATTTATTTTTATTCAGAACAAACCTAAATATCAAAATTGTAGAATTTCCCAAGAACCACAAATCCTGCTTCCTTTAAGGCTCTGGTCTCACTGATCCGTGTGTATCAAATGGTACATTTTAAGTTCAGGTCCCAGTCAAGCCTTGCTAATAAGGAAAGAGTTTAGGGAATGAAATAATATATTTCCACAGACCATCATGCTATTTTCTTAATTGCATTTTCGATAGCAGCATCCACATCTCCCTAGGTTGAAGGATCATCTTGGAAAAAAAGAGCTTAGCTTTCGAACAGGTTTGTAGTTTTCTTAGCTGGGTTTATATATGGTCCTTGTATTGACAGTACTTTTTGATTAATATCGTGTATAACATTCCTTAATGCATCAGTTGAATTAATTATGCAGAAACATTTGGCCATCTGGACGTACTATCGATGGAAAGACATTTTATTGACAAAATGACAATCTAATACTGCGCTTTTCTAAAGCTTTCTGCTGAAGAGATCGTTTGGTTCAGTAAGCAGAAGAGGAGGTGTAGGCAACTCAGGAAAGCCTTTTGTTTTCCCCAGAATGTCTCAGTTGGCTATGAGTACATCAGGTTTGCTACTGGAAGTTAGTACTGGGCTACTTCGGGTCTTCTGCTAATGGACCATGTACAGAGGAGTGGTGTCATCTGTAGCTTTTGCTTGGTGAGCTTGGAGGAGCCTTCTCAATGATGTTTGCTCAAATGCACCTGTGGGTAATGGCCCCAACATCTCCTTTTGACAGGGGCTTTGGGCAGTTCAAACTATTTTGGTAAATGAGTGGAATTGTCGCCCGGTGACATATATGGCTGTTAAGGGGAAAAAACTTGCTGCCTCCACCAGCACGGCTTGCAAACAGCCGGGATTTGGTGCCCTACCGACATCTTGGCTAGAAGAGTGTTCAAAACTTTCTCTTCTCATCACAGTGTGGACAGTATGATCTTGCTGTGTGGTCTCGAAGAAGGTTTTGTTTAGCTTTTGCTATGTTTTTTAACAACCCCAGACTTTAAAAATGAAACAGACTTCAAAATGATAGATTTGGGGTGGGATTTTCAAAAGCTTACAAGTGACTTTGGAACAGGCGTCGTATGAAATTGCTGGGGTCTTCAATCATTCGGGCACTTTTGAAAAAAAAAAAATCATATCCTTTATTGGGATCTTAGTTTCTCTTTCTTAAAAAATTGGAGTGTAGAGGCGGTCCTGATGATGGAGAATAATATTGACTTTCTGTAGCTGATAGCAGAGACATGAGTGGGCTGGGAGTTTTCCAACCAGATGTTTTTTTCTTGGAAAATGCTGATTTATTGAAACTGAAACTTTTCATGGGAACATATCAGTACTGATTAAATTTTGTTGAGAGAGATTGCTAAGGTCTGAGCCAGAATTTCTGGCTCTAACAAAAAATGAGATCCTTGAATGGGGAATGGCCAACAGGTCAGGGGAGCCATCTGGAGCTTGCCTGGGTCAGGTAGAGAAGCGTGGATGGACTGCGGGTCTCCCACATAACTGACGTAGCCCTTGGGCTATTGCTTACTTCAAGAATTGTCTGCTGGTTTTTCATAAAGCAAACTTAAAAAACCTTTCCAGCTGATTCTGATATGGAATAGGAAGTTTATTTCTTGCCCAGGTTGTGGGAATAATATATTTGCTTGTAAAGGTCTTTGAAGATCTAATCTATCAAATTAACAGTATTGCAGTTATTATTGCTCATGTAGATTGAACATTGTATTGCAGCGTATGATCAACAGAAACGCTTCAGAGAGGATGTCTGGGTGTCAAGTCCAAAGAGTGAATCCTCTGGAAGTAAATTACTGGTAACTGCATTATGGCGAGCTACCATCAGTAAACGTTATTAGCGTGAGGATTTGTTCCCGTGTCAGAATGGTGTTAATACAATATTAGTGATGCAGGTCTTTGGTGTCAACATGAGAATATCAAATGCAAGTGGAGGAAAATTGTATTGGATTGTGGAGATGATGGCAAATCAATGACACGGAAAATCTATGGAGAGCAGTTCACAGTGACACAAGAAAGCAGTGTCCGCATAAATCAGTGCAGACCAATGGACACTGAAAGGAAATTTCCATGCAAGATTAAGTGGACATTGTTATCATGTCAAGACTATGTGAAATAAGTGCTGCATAATGAGGATGAGACTGTGATACCGACACTTAGACCAACCAATGTCAACAGAAATTACTTGGTCATTAAAAGAAACCAACAGGCTTCTTCTCTTGTCAGCAGCAGGAGCAGCTACTGTGCTCCACCAGACCCGGGAGCTCCCGTGGTGGCTCAGGGCTCTGCAGTCTTTGGTGCTGAGTGCACACACCTACACAATCTCTCCTGGCCCAGAAAGCTGCCAAAGATGGGGAACAGCAGATGTCTGTAAAGGGGACATGACAGCGTCTGAAGAGACAAAAGGACAACACAGCGTGGCAGTAGCTGCCTCTGCTTTGCTGCATTTTCTGTATGCAAAGGAAAGAGGTGAAGAACGAGGAGGGCGATGCTCTGGGGACTGTTTGGGGACACGGAGCAGAACGGGAGGGTGGTTGGATGGGAGTTGGCAAGATGATGCTGACAGGAAAAAGCTGACGGTGAAGTCACTCAACACCTTTTCTAACTAACCGCTTGTTAAAGAAGATGACTAATAGGTTTGAGGGGGCTGAGTTGATATGTCCCGTCCTCTCACCTCCTTGCAGCGTGAAGTTCACAAAATGTTCTTGCCTGTGCCCTGATCCAGCTGTCCGTCCAACCCTGCACATGCAGCACAGCCGAGCAGCGCTGTCAGATGTCCGTGTAGTCCAGCCTTAAGCCTAGAAGGGCATCGCGATATGTATAACTGGATGGCAGGACCCATCTCACCTCATTTTAACTATCTACGAGACAGCTCGCACATGACACAGGTACGGTGAGCGCCTACCCTGAGAACAGGGGAGGAATAAATCCTGCTCCACGCGCTGCTGTTCTGCAAACATCTCCTCAACAAGGCAGGCTCTCAGCCCAGCTCAGGCACGGTCCCGTCTCCCAGCACGTAGCCTGTGTATCTTGTACTCGGGGAGTTCTCCACTGTGGGTGGGAAGCAGTTCTGCATTTTCTACATTTATTGCACATTTACTGTACATTTATTTAGTTAAGGCACAGTGAGCTGGGTCCAGGGAAGTCAGTGGGAATTGTGCCACCAGTTTGATGGCAGATAGGACCAGGCCTTGTGTCTGCAGAGCAGTGTAAGTAAGTGTCCTAATGCGTTTAAAGTGTTTATAAAATTACTTAAATCAGACACATTTTTCAGTTCAGCCCATTAGCCTTTCACATGTGTTTGTGTGGAGCGCAGCACCCAGGCAGACTGGCGGCTTGTAAATGTTAAATCAGCATAAATATCCCAGCCTCCGTGAAGACCGTTAGTGTGGCAACTTACAGAATGATTAACATAATGCAGGGAAAGAAAATATTGACATTTTATACATCCGTATCTCCATAATGCTGCATGAAAAGTGGTATCTGCAATACTAATGGACAGCTAATTGATGTTATTACAATACTTACAGCTCACTGGGAAGCTGGTGAGAGAGCCTGTAAAAGAGATAAGATTAAAAGAGATAACAGTTGTAGTAATTCCAGCCACATTTCTGGCAGCAAGGTCTAGCACAGCACTTGCTTTAGCTCCCGCTCCAGTCACTGCTGGCATTTATTGCTCTGAGGCTTCAGGGGGTTGCTCCTGCAAGGATGCTGAGCAGCATGGGGAGCAGAGGGTGCTGAGCAGGAAAAGTCATATTTGGGAATGAATCAGAGAGATTTTGTTACCCTGCTTCATGCAGCGCAACATTAGTGGCTGCTGCTTCAGGGGTGTCTTGACAAAATGGGGGGAGATGGAGAGGAACAAAATGACAGCGTGCGCCTGTGGCAGTGACACAGGGAGATGCTCAAGGAGAAAAGGGCAGAGCTCCTGCCGGGCATGGTCCATTTATGTCTCTGGGACATAGAAACTTGCCTTTTTTTCTCGGCTATTCAAAGGACACCAACATCTCCTGGAAGCACAGCTGGTACATTGATACCGGCTCTCTTCTGCAGAGGGTGTCCTTCCTCCAGCCTCTGGAGATCTGGGGCACTGGTTGGAATCCCAACCTTGCCGGAAGGCTCTGTCCTCCTCCGGCAAGGCTTTCACGCTGCGTGCTTTTCTGCCTGCAAACACCAACCAGAGTGCCACTGTCAAAAAGGACTCTGCCAGGCTACTGCACGTGAATACAAATAATGCACAGGCTTGTTAGAACTGCATCATGTCAGTAAAGGCAAATCCTCAAGCAAAGTTACCTGGAGTGCACCAGGAATTCTTGAGTAAAGATTTCAGGATTGATGTGTGATTTGCAAGATACCGATACACCTACGGACACCGTGGTCCCTCACTGCTTGCTTGTCTCCAGCTCCGGTGGTGTCGATTTTGCTTCCACCACATTTCAGCAATTGGTTTTAGTGGCTAGAACATCATTCGTATGTTGAATAACCTAAACTCTTTAATCCAAGATTGTTTGCCCCCAGAGGGATTTAGATAACTTTCCCAAAAGACGGCAAAGAGCCAGTTTGTTATCTTGAATCACAGTCTAGTTCCAGAACAATCAACTCTAAGTTGTTTAAGAAGACTGTGTACATTAAAGTGGCTGTAAATCAGCGTAATGAAAACAACAGCACATGCAGAAATTCATTACATATCTGATGTGCTGGGCTGTTATTTTATTATTTGGCGCATTTATGCTTTACGATTGTTTTGCAGCATAAAATTCAGCCAATGGATGTGAAATTACAAACTGCTGCCACTTCTCTCGCAGTAAACAGAATGCATTTCAATAAATAAATAAATAAAATAAACACCTAAATGTTTTATTATAATAAAGTTACTTGAGGCCAAGAGTTCAATAAGGAGAATTTATAAACATATCATTTCAGATCTTGGAAGGATTTCAACATAATTTGCTTGTGGTATGGTAAGTGAGGTGAAATCCATCTACAAGTCTCTCTGGAGTAATAAATATATGGAAGTGTCTATTTATATTTGCTATGAATTTACTGTACCACAAAAATGCTCCAGACTATCCAAATCAAATATACATGACTTTTGGGCAAGGAAGGAATTCTTGACTCACTTTATTCTTAAATAAGATCAATATTATTCCTCCACAAAACAAAAGCCCTATTCTCTCTTTATTCACTTGACTCAAATGCTGCCACTTGTAGGGTAAGAACTACTAGTGCCATTAAGGCTTTGAAGAATCAGGCCCCAGAGCCCCAGCTTTCAGCAATATTTTTGAATATGCTTTCATCTAAGTTGACAGTGTAAATAAATTATAATAATTGAGACTTCATTTTATGTCCATTTGTAAATGAACATAGATTTTTCAATTTATCTAAGTAATTAACCTTTATCAGAACTGCTGGCTGTAATGCAATGACAATTTTATACACAAACAGATACCAGTGATTATCTGGAGGTAATTTGGTCTTGCTAACCAAGTCTACTCTCGAGCAAATTCTCTGTTGTGCAGCTGGAGAAGGCTGAAGAGTCACCTACTGCAAAATCCCCCATCGCGTTGTCAGCAGCCGCTTCTGTAGCACAGTGAGAGATGGGGCTGCTGAAGGGAACAACTTTGCTAGAGCAGGACAGTTTCACTTAGCGGCACTGCTGAGATTTTCACCTTTGCTGCCATTCACCACTGGAATTAAAACAGGCTATTTAACTAAACACAGAACTTTGAAACCTTGCACACGGAGCAGGAGAACACAATGGTTTCTAAGCTTCTAGTGAAGTTTTATTTAGGGGAGGTGTTAGTCAGTAGATGTTACAGATGACCTCTCCCACTCCAATAGAAACACTGCCTCCTTTCCAAATAGGTGGGTTTAGGCTCACTTTCTAGGGCTACATTGTTCACTCCGAACAAATTTCCTCACTTAGTTGGGACTGACAGCCTTCCTAGCCAACGCATCTCCAGTCTCTGGTATGTTACTTCTTTCTATCCCACCCATAAGAAAAAAGGGGTCAGGAAAGGTGGGAATTACTGAGACCAGCCTTTTTCTTAACCCCATAGTCAGAGCTCTTGTAGCTGCCCCTCGGAAGAGGATCTGCTCGCAGGCATCCAGAACGGGAGCAAAGCAAACCCCCTTTTCCATCTGCAGTTTTGCAGTGACCTGGAGGCTTACCCAGGAGTTCAGAAATCACGTCTTTGAAAACTCTCTTAATCTATTGCCTGTGCAGACTTTCACATTCTACTCTGATTAAAAAAAAAAAAAAAAAAATTTTAAAAAGTTTGAGTAGCTCTAGTCTTTATACCTCCAGAACCCTCCAGTACCAAAACAGAACCATAGGGGGAACAAAACTATGTAGCATCAAATATACATGTTTTGGGGTATTACCCTTTCACTAAAGGAAACCGAAGCCTTAAGAATAAGCCTCTCACTCCAGAAATGCAGTAAAGTTGGAATTTAAGAAAGTGATGGATGGAATCAAAACCTGAACGTGGATTGGGCTATGCCAGGGAGGTCAGTCCTCCTGCATGAGCAGCCAGAAAAGCATGAAGGGATATATACAGAAGCAGAGGGGGCTTGAAGTCTAATGCAGAAAAGTAAGTTTTAGTAGATTAGGCTAGTGAAAGACCAATCAGAGATTACGTAGATATTTTTGATCACACCCTGGGGCTGGATCAAGGGCTTCTGAAGGTCTCCGACAACCCTATTTTCTAAGATCTGACAGCAGTTCCAGGCTGAACTGCTGAAAGGCTGCTATGTAATATAATTGATTTTAAAAAGTGCTATGAGTTATTCTGGCCAATCCAAGAGAGAGAAAATGTCCCTTCTATCCTCCTGGTGTATAAATCATAAGACAGATAATAAAATACAGATTGTGACAGAATTGCTTTCCCCTCTGTTTTGGAAATGAATGACTTTAAAGCATTGGCAATCTCCTCTTGCCTGGGTTTTGAACTCCCAAACCCACTTTTTAGCATGCTAGGTTCTTTCCATTGTGAGAGGCGAGGCAAGTCAAGCATTTAAATATTTTGGGGTTTGGCAAGCAGGGCAAAAAATCATTAAACCCTACAACTATTAAACTCTTGAGAATGCAAGCAAAAAAGTCAGCAAAAAGATGCAGCGAAAAGGAGCCTCTCTTAACAAGGAGAAGCAGAAGGAGGATCACTGAACTTACTCTGGGACCACAGGGATCAAGATGTTGACTGTTGGTCAACCTCTTCAAAAAGGCAGAAGCTGATGAAGGTCTGATGTCCCACCAGACCTTGAAATGGGAAAGGTGGAAAGAAAAAGAAGGAAATAGTTGGCAGTGACTGAAAGTATGCAGGAAAGAAAAAAATTGCAAGAGCTTTGAAATCAAATCCCTGGAGAAGGATGTTTGCACACCCCCACTTATCAAGTGTAAAGAACGAAGTGGAAAAGCTCCAATTCAGTCTGATTAACAGTGGAAGCTGCTGCTGCGGATGAGGAAAGGGAACCAGAGTCCATCTCTCTGGATCCCTGACATCAACAACTTAAGGAATTTTTTTTTTTTTCTGGAAGGAGAATTTTTATTCTGTATGTGTTTAGAAAATCCTTCCAAATACATACCTTTTTCATAGCCACCTCCCTAACTCATCCTCCCCAACAAGCAAATGACATGCAAACAAACAAAAATCTGCTGGTTTTCTTAATGGAAAGTACTTATGGAGCATGGATGTTATGGAAGTCTGAAAAACAGTTGGGATTTAGAAACACCGAATCCAAGGACCGTTTAGGTCTGTTTGATCCTGTCCCAGACCCAGGTCAGAGCCTCTCAACAACCCTACGTCTGGCTGTAATGGAACCACAGTTACAAATCCTACTTGAATCTGCTCATTGAAACAAGCTGTGGTTTCCTGGCGGACTTGAGGCAGTATTAAGTTCTGCTGCTGCTGAAGGAGTGGTCCCTCCTCATCCTCAGCCAGGGGCTCCTGCCTTGTGTCAGCTCCAGCAATCATCTGATTGCGATCCATGTTGTTGATTTGTCTGCAGACTAACCATTTTTGGTTTTAGGGTTTTTCAGCTCATACATGGATTAACCCAACACACTGTGGCTTGCAAATTCATTCATAATCTCCCACTCTGCCCTTCTTTGCATCTTCCACCCATGTGGCTCCCATGCAGACTACCTGCAAGACGCCTGTGGACAGCTTACCTGGGCCTGGCTGAAGGCTCCCCTTGTGAGATGCTAAATGACCAAGTCTTGGGTATGAAGGATTCCTCATGCCCCCAGTGAGCCCTAACACAACCAGTGCTTGAAGATCTTCTCCTTACATGGAGAGAATCTGGCCAGGATGGCTGCCTTTGGGCGGTCTTCAACAGGCAGTGTAGTAATACTGGGTCTTGGGTGTGTACAGGCCATCTCACAGGAGCTCACACAGACTTCTGAGAGACTCCTTTCACCACTGTCCCCAGTTAAAAAGCAAAAATAAAAAGCAAGGCAGAAGCCCTTACACTGCTTGGACACACCAGTGTCTGGGAACCATCAGGCAGATTCCCAGAAGCTGTTTGATTCAGGTGTGTCCTTGTCTCTTAATGTGCTCTTCAGGGCCAGGATGGTGTATGGTTTGTGTCTGTGGAGCAAGTGTGTTTTCTGCCCTTGTTCTGAGTCACCACACGACAGTCAACCTTTGTCAATGTGAAACCTCATTTTCTTTACCGAGAACGGCCTTTACTGTGAATCATCACATTTCTCATGCTCAGAGTTTTCACCCCGCCAATCAGTCAGCAGGAAGATCACCATGCGGCACATGTCAGAGAGAGCAAATACTCCATGAAAAATAACTTCCTAATTTGTAAACGTGCTGGAACTGCTCACCCAACTACTTAATGATTGCTTACAGCTCCCAGGTCATTTCTGAATGACCTTGCAAAACAATAAAACAGAAGAGTTAAATTTATTGAGCAAGGAACTGCCTTCAAGTTCTTACTTCCCTTGTGCAGCAATACTCTCTGTAAGCATGGGGGATATTACCTGTGACCCGTTGTGTACCAGGCAAATCTCATGGCTGCTCTGTGTCTCACCTTCCCTATCTGTGAATCACCAGTAACTTCATGCTTCGAACCATTCGAACCAATTAACGAACCATTCTTACATTTCAATGGGTTTGGATGGGATCCCATGAACTTAACGCGCCTGATGGTCCTAATGCTACCTCAGGTGACATTGCAATTGCCTTAGCAGTTATTTATGAGCAGCAGTTTTCTCTGATATATGGCATCAGAGAGCTTAAGTGTGTTTTGGGGTGGGATGAGTGGGAAAGAGCGATGCCTGACGCTGCATGAAATGGTTTCCCACATCCACAGGTCGGGGTCCCTGGGACGCAGGTTCTTGTCACGCAGGCAAGCCCAAAACAATTTGGGGAAAGGGATGTACCAGGGCTGGGCAATGCTTAATGCACCCTCAGAAAGTCCTCACGTGAGCACAAACAGAGGAGAGCAGGCTGTACCCTGTGAGTGGAAAGCACTGAGTCTTCCCCACAGGCCTTTTTAACATATCAAGCCGGTAGCTGTCAGCACTTGCCAAAACTAGCAGTTCTGTTCATCTTTACTTGACATTTCTCATACAGAATGAAGATAAGACCCACACAAACAGACACAATCCCATACAGAAACCCACGTGCACACAGTCCCATACATAAACATGCACACACAAAACCAGACTGCTTCATGATTCGGACATTTGTGTGGGTGTAAGAGACCTGGTCCCTTTCTCCTTGAGGCAGGTGAGTCCCAAAATCAATTCTTTGTTCCTCTTTCTGGCCAGAAATTCCAACCAGGAGTGAGGAAATATTTTCTTCTAAACCAATGTATTTCTGCCAAACACTTTGTTAGTTGGAAAGGATTTCGTTGCAAAGTTTCTGTTCGGCTCTGGTGCATCCTGACACCAAACTCTCAGCAAGCACAGTGGGATGCAAACAGACCCAAACCAGAAGGTTACAAACCGGTGCAGTCCTAACCAATATAATCAAGACTTCTGTACGCTTGCCTTATAAGTTATATTGGTTTAACTAGATATAGTTAAATCCCGTTAACTAAGTATAGCTTAATTAGAGTCATTAAGCAAAAGCAGCAACATACCCTGTGCAAGGGGTTGTCCTTTTGTTCTGCACACACTGTATAGATTGAAACAGTCCTCTAGGCTTACTTACAGTGTTAGAAATCAATATAAAGTGAAGACATATGGATTCATTCTCCTCACAACTATTGTCAAGCAACCTGGGAGCAATTTCACTAAAATCAGTTGTTATGATCTAAAGGTCAAAAGCAGAGATTTTTTTGGAAAATTTGCTCTGACAAAGAAAATCTGCCTTTGTTTCTGGCTGCTTCTGATTTGCTGAGTTGTCTCCATGGTGCCTACTCCAGTATCAGCGAATGGGTATCTAGACATTTTCTCCATAAATTTCAGAATATCCTTGCTGTTTTATGCTTTTAATGAGAGCTGAATGTTTGGTAGCTGGAAAGGGGACAAGTGAAGTCTCTGCTGCAGAAGAACAGTAAAAGACTGCAATGGGAACATAAAAATGATACCTCATGACTGAGGAAGTACCCATGTTGAATGCTGGGAAATATCATATCTGATTTTCACTGAGTTTTATATAAAATCAGTCAGTCAACAGTGCTGATATCTGCATATGATTGGTGACTTCCATATCCCTGATGCAGTTGAGTTCATTATCTTTCTCTAGCGAAGAAGATGGGGGCAACCGTTGGACTTGGGAGTGTATTTGTGGATCCTAAAAGTTACAGAAGAGACAGGGATATTCTCAAGCGGGTGGTAGGACAGTGTGTAATTGTGGTCACTGCAGCTTCTGAAGAGAAGTTATCCAAACTCTCCTGCATGAAGGACTTGATTCAAAGTCCAACTGAGATGGAGTAGGAATGTTTCTGTGGACTTCACTGGACTTGGCCCCGTGGCCTCAGAGCAGGGGGTATGTCCCCTTCCTTGGACTCTGTTTCTGAAGTGCCCATACATGGGAACTTCATGGCACAGAACTGAAGCAGGCCTTTCCAAATGTTACCTGATCTTCTGGCTTACTCCTTGGAGTCAGGCCTGGTGCTCGTTTCGGGCTTTCCTACACAGTAGACTTCTATTGGCTTAGGTGAGCGAGTGGGAGATGTAAAGGAGTGACTCTGATGAACATACCTTATTGTGGGCACCAGCCTTTGCTCCCCGTTGTTTCACCTGGAGATCCATTTACCTGTTGTTATAGGTGTCTATGCACAAGGATGTTGCCTCCGTGCTGCTTCTCCTGTCCTGGAAAAGTGCTCACAGAGTCTCTGGAAAAGCTCTTTGACCTTCAATAGTCAATGCCAAGGGGAAATATTTTTACGGGCCAAGCCTCATTCTTCTCTGTTCAAAATCATGCCCAAGACTCCCTGGAGGGGAGAGTCCAAGCTTGCTCAGTGCCTAAGCATTGGCCTGGCCATTTTGCTAGGAAGAGTAAAAAAAATTACAGCCTACTTGGCCAGCATATATCCCAGGCTTGATTCTTTCTGCATTCAGTAAAGAAGGTTAAAGCCCAAGCCCAGGTGAGCTGACAGAGAGCAAGGTGGGTAGAAATTCCTTTTAATGTTCTCAGATCTGGTCTTTACTCCAGAATAGAGATGTAGTTGTACTCCTGAGGACATCGTTCAGTGGAGTCTGGTTTAATCCTCACATTAGGATGCCACAAAATGAAACCAATGTGGTATTTTGCCCTCCCCCTTCCAGCGTGATTTAGAGAAGTCAAGTGAACCTTGTTTCAACCTTGTTCTTGGGTTCTAAGTGGTCATTTCATTTAGGACATTTGACTAAAAGCCCTTTTCATGGAACCAGCTCCTGCAGGAAAGATGCCAGCAATTAATGAAAGATGATAAAATAATAAAAGAAGTAATACATTAACTATATTATCCTTGCACATTTGGGCAGTCCTTTTCATTATATCCTCTTTATGGACATCCTCCAGCAACAATTGAAGAGCTTCTTTATTGCTGTTCTGTGACTGTTTTGGTTTCCAGACATTAACAAGTTATTTAAATGCAAAAGCCCCCTTTTGCTCTTCCATTTCCTACTGGTAGATTTGATGCAAATAACAAAAAAGTCTTGGTATGTTGCATTTATAAAATTTCTCTGTGTGTATGAACACTCACATGAAAATGAATTTGGATCTTTGACTTTCTTCTTTTTCTTTCTCCTTCCTGCAAATATGCACAGATGCAAATATACCTTAGGGGTACTGGTGTATATCCTTCTCATTGAGTAGCACAGTACTATGTAGCCATAGTGGCCACATCGTTTTGATGCAGCTGATTTATCTTCTGAGTAGAGAAACTACAGTGAGTCCACCAGCTCACAGCACAGTGATTTCTCAGCACCTTGGAAACAATAATGTCTGTCCCTCCTGGGCTAGGTGGGAATCACACTGGAAGTTCAGGACAGATTCCTCTCTCACACAAATTTCACAGCCATGTAACTCCTTCAGTGCTAGTTCTTCTAGCACCAGCACAAACACTAGCCTGGAGGCACCGCTCAAAGCTTGACTCTGCTTTTGTACAAATCAGAAATAGCTCTCCAGGTGATTCTGACTGCTGGCATCAAAACAGGGCATCAGGTGGGAATGGCTGGTTTTGGAGCCTAGACTTAACATGCAGGTTGGATTATTTTGAGACAAGAAATGCAGGTATGGTCAAGCCTAATGAGAAAACTAACGGGGAATTGCCTATTATGTTATTCATTCATTCATTCATTCCACTCTCCCCAAACACCTTCAGATGACTCATTAAGAAAGGCAGCAGCGGAACTAGGGCTGTGTGTGTTCTGCAGCCCAGGATACTTGCTTCAGAGTATTTTCATGTATTGCACAAAAATCAAATGCTGTATCTGATTTTTCATTCTGAAATAACCCTGTGGCTACAGAGGTTGATGAAAACTGCCACGGTTCTCAATGTTATTTTTATTTTGCCTATACTTTCCCAGCTGCCTTTCTTCTAAAAAAGCTGTTGTTCTAGCTCCATATATATATATATATATATTTAAATCCTCAACTATTAAATAGTAGTTTGCCAGCCTGGAAGAAGAATGTCAATGAATTGTCAATTCTTCATACTGACTAATTGATTAATTGGCACAATGTTAATCTCTAAATCAGCAGCAATAAATTCTATCATTTTTAATCTTGACCTAAAAGTACTAAAACACTTCTAATTGCCACTGTTGCTGCTGTAAAATGACAGATTAAACTGCATTCATATCATAATCTTTGTTGCTCCTAAAATGCCTAATTGACAGTCACATCAGTGACTCAGTGCCAAGGAAGGAAAGGGATCTTGCTTTTGCTTTCTCTCAGGAATGCCTCGAATGGGAAAACCTGACTTTTTTCCCTGGCAGTACTGGATACTGGCCTCTAATTTTAATTATTGTTGCAATGCTCTTTATTGTCTGTGCTGAGTTCCAATGTGCTGTGTGTTTTACAAACCCAAGACAGAACAGTTCTAAGGCTGAGAGTTGAAGAATAGGGATAGGTAGGAGAGAACAAAACGATGATGAAACACCACAATAGACCAGTTCCAGAGTATCAGAACTATTGACAGGTTTTCATCAGGCATAAAAGCAAATGGGAGTTAGAAGGAGAGGAGGCATTTAATTTTATTTTATACTTCATATTATTTTCTAGCAATTCAACATTACAAAGACCCTGGAAGTCAGCTTTACCCTGACCCTTGTATGCATTCCTAGGGAAAGGGATATAGCCAAAATCCCACCATTATGGTGAACCATAAATCCTGGGGGCCACGGGCAGCTGGGATTAATGAAGAACAGCCTAGTGGTCCCAGGATTAGGATGGCCGTGTCCAGGTTTCCTTTGTCCTCATGTCTCCTCTAGGCTGAACATGGCTCAGCCTGACCAGCGAACCCAACCCTCTTGTACTATCATCATGTACAAACAGGATTTGTGAAGTAGTACTTTAACCTTGTGAAAAACAGAGTTACCTGACAAAGAAGCAAAGCAGACCATCAGCCCTGCCTTCTTGGAAGTCGGGGGAATTGGGGATGTTTTCTGGCAGACAAAATACAGCTCACCCTTCCTGTGTGAGTTATCCAAAATGCTGAGAAACTTGAGTGGCAGCTTCATGCTGTAAAAACCTTAAAAAAAAAAGAAGTAAAAATAATAAAAGACCCAAATCCTGCTGGATTAAGCTGAGGCCCAACTTCTAAACTTTTGGGAACTAAGTCAGTATAAAGCCCCAGCTAACAAAGTCACAATGCTTTCCATCCCAGATCCTTGGATTCTGCTCTGGTTTATTCATTATCAGCCCAAGTTCTGTAGCTGCAACTTTATTATCGGTCTCATTCCACATGTAGTTTGCAGATGAAAAAATGTTGAAACTGTACCAGATGTGATCTGAAAGAAACTGAGAAAAAAACAAATCCGGACCACCACGACACTGTAACCATGATTTTAGATATTGTAAACCTTATCCTGCATTATTGCATTTGACAGTATTACATTGTAAGTGGCTCTATTACCTTAAATTAAGAGTCTGCAAAGCTGAAAACCTGTGTGTTAGCACAGAACTGGTTAAAGGAATCCAAAACATCTAGAAAGCTATCAGAAGGATCAGAAACTAGCATAAACAATGTAATTTCTTTTGCCTCCTTATATCTTCCCATGATCCCAAGGGTAACACTGGGAGCAGCTGAGTTCTGTAGGATTTTGGAGAGAGGTGCTGGCAAGGTAGAAGGAAATAAGGAGTGGAAGGCCACAGCTCTTAGCACAGGATTCTCTCAGTAAATTCAGGGCAAATGCCTGTGGGTGCGGATTAGCCATATGTCTTTTTAAATATACGTGTTGCCATCACGGGGAGTGAGAATACAGGCGATAGGGACAGACGTGTGCCTTGAAGGACAGAGGGTTTCTCATCTCGTGGATATCTGAGGGGCTGGAAGGACGGAACACCTCCTCCTCACGCCAAGAAAAGCCCCACATTTTGCCGCTTCATGGTGTACATGTTGTGGGTGCGGGTATTGACTGGAAAGCAAGTGCATCGGTGCAGCGTCCATCTGCTCCTGTGGGTCAGCACTAGGGTGGCAGAGGGCTCTGCATGAGTACTGATACTGTACTGCTCTTTGTCTATATTTTTGCATCAGTGAGGAATACATTTAATGCTTTTAAAAAGTATTTTAATAAGGGTTTTTTGAGAAAAAGGTTTTGTGGGACTCCTCATATGTCATTCTTGTTCGCTTTTGCAGGGAATTTCCTGGCTCTAACGTTAGCAAATGGTGGGCAGTGACCGAGTGAATGGAGCAATGAGCTAAAGAGGAAATAGGGCTGTGAAGTCAGCCAATTTAATCTTCTCCATGTAAAATCACGTTGGTGAGGAGTAGGAAACTCCAGCTGATGGCCATCTTTCATCAGACATTTGTATAATGTGAAGTTTCCTCTATGAGAATTAGGAAATATAAAAATATGGAATATTAATCATAACTGGTTTAGTTGTTAAATTGTCCCCTATAATTTCATAGAATCATGGAACGGTTTGGGCTAGAAGGGACCTTAAAGATCATCTAGTTCCAACCCCCCTGCCATGGGGGGTCTTTAAGGTTTTCCCTTCTTTCAGAACACCCAATTGCTCTATCTTGTGCTTTAAAAGAAACATGAAAATGACTCCTAAGGAGAGGTTGTTTCCTTCACTATAGTCCTTTATAAAGAACACCTGAAGTGTTTGACTCATTTCTTAAATAAAAGGTTTCTTCTACTTCATTAATGCTCTAAAATTATCAGAGGTTTTGTATCTTGGTCACTTCTGTTTTTCCTAGGTGGGGTTGGGTAACTTGGAAGGTGCGTGCTGTGATTTCTCTGGTCACAGGTGTCAGGGTGGGAGTATTCTGTCGCCAGAAGAGAGAGCTGATGTCTTACATCCCAAATGTCAGCAACTGAAATGAAGCAGCCGTTAAAAACAAAACCACCCGGAAGTCCTATGGAAACCATCTGACTGATCATCTCCACAGCTGTCAGTCTCTTGTCTCTTGTGATGTTCCAACTCACCAGCTGCAAGGCATCACGGGTTTCTGGTCCAGCCAGGAGCTGGCCGAAGAAGTCCTAAAAAAGAAATGAAAGCATACCCTAAAAAAATTTCTTGTGAAGCCCAGATGCCATAAATGCAACAGATTTCAGGTCTTCCTTGAATGTCATGAAGAAGCAAAAAAAGGATACAAGCTCAGTTTAAAAGAAAAAAATTCAGGTCATCTTTGTCCTGTAAAGGGGTAATTCCTGGCCCATATTCAGGCTGTTCTATCCCATTTCCTCCTAAATTTCTCTCTCTGTGTGCATGGTTACACGTTACTGTAACTCTTACATCCACAGAATGATTTGTACGATAGTCAGAGATCATACACACCTAAAATGGCTTACCTGGAAGAAGCCACTGTGTGACTGTGTGAGCTTTTGGCACCAGCCTCCCAGTACCATGGAGTAAGCAATCGTTCAGGGGAAGGTGTGGGATTGCTGTGGGATCGCTGGTGGATTTTCTTGGGTTCAGTTACATGGGGCCAGATTAATTTCTCATGGTATTCTGGCCTTCAAACCTGTGGTTGAGCATCTTCACCATGGCCCTGGAGCTGCTATATCGGGTTGGTGCACTGAAGTGGCAACGATGGGTTTGAACTGCTGTGGGAGAATCCCCCGCACATGGGAATGGAGGAACACATCCAACTGGGTCACTCTGAAAGAGCTCTTGCAAGACCTTGCATGGCTTAAAAAATGATAACAACATCCATAAACAGTTGAGTGCTGCTGATCATCCTTGGTTGATTGGCATTTCAAACTTTTCTCTAGAGCCGTGGGAGCTGTGACTTCGAAAGCTGGGACTCCCATGGAGCCCCTTGCTCTAGGAGCTGGCAGAATGGTAGGGGGACAGAAAAAGGGCAAGTTTGGAGCTCAGACTGCAGCGATGGGGCCTTAGTGAGGGGATCCTTTGGCCAAGAGACTCTCATCCTGCAGGAGATGAGTTTGTAACTCAGCGAAATGCTGAATCACTCAACTGGCAAAGCTGAAGTTACTCCGCTGATAAAATATGTTATCTCTGCTGTTCTCTGTGTGATTTGTCCTGGAGAAATACGGTGCATAGCTTACTCTTCATCAGAATTAATACAAAATCAATGGTATGACGCAATATTTGCCATGAAAAAAACTTTATGACAAACTAATTTGGAAAGTAATTTACAACAGATACATTTTGGGAAGGGTGTTATATGGCAAGCTCTGGAATGTAAAACTGTAGTGACTCTATTAACGCCAACATTTACACATTAGTAAACCTTGAAATAGTCCATGTCCTAGATTTTGGAATAATCTACAAATGGGTCATTTTTCAACCTACAGACTTCAGAAACTATTGTTAGACAGATCCAAAGAAGAATTTTATTTGCCAATAAAATTTTCCAAAGGAACTGCTTTAAAATGGTTAGAACATAATGTAATGGCTTTATCTAACATTTTCAGCTAATGTTTTTTTGTTTCCTATGACTAAGACTTTGGGACAGAGACATCTTATTATTCATATATTAGAAAATAATTTCATTCCTATTTTAAATGCAAATGTCCGTGCAAACCTAAGTGCTGGGCTGCCTTTTAAGTATTTGTCATCAAATCCATTAATCCTCCAAATTTCAAGTCCATTTGTGATCAGATCCATTTGTCACATTAGACAGTGTTTCTTCTAAAATAATAATCAGTGGAACATTAAGTGACAATACTCACATGATGATCTGCAGATTGCAGAGGCAAGGCCCAAAAAGATATTACTGAACCAACTTTCAATCTTTCCCCAAATTCATAAGATTTTTGAACTGCCAAAATTTAAAAATAGCATACTGCTACTGCCATGAACATAATTAAAAAGGAACAGTAAATCTAAGGAATAAGAGATGCTACATTAGGAGATTCAAACAACTGGAAGGTACTTTCCATCTTTGTTTTACTAGTCTAGTAGCCAGATTTCACAGCAGTAAATCTCTGAAATGTTGTATTTTTTACCTTTAACACTGCTTTTCATATGAAGGCCTCAGTACAGGGTGAACATGACCAAAACCTCATAATACTACTACTAATAAATAGAAAAACAATGAAACCTCTAAAAGAACTGTGTTGATTTTCTTATATTGTATAAGCTGTTCGACAAAGGCATTTGTAAATTTTCAGAAAGCTTAGTCAACTATAACTTTCTGTAGTACAAATATACCTAAATTCCTGCTTTAAGGGCATATCTCAATGAAACCTTTAATGGTGAGAAGTTTTGATGGTTTCATATTAAGTGATGCCTCCAAAATTATATTTGTCATCTTCTTGTAGAAATTAAATGCACAAGATAAATAACATGACAATTCTTGGAACTTTTTTTCAGCACAAGATGACTACTAACTATAAAGGAATGATGCCAAATGTGAATAGCTAAATGAGCTCATCCGGTTTTAATGCTCAAATATTAAACATGAACATTCTACTTCTTTTGGATGACGGAAAACTGCACCATTTGCCCACTATGGTCTGATACTAGGAGACATCAATGTCCATAACTGCTATGAATTAATTTAGTCATAGCAGTATCATCACTACAGAGGTAACACAATTTATTTTCCTTTAGGTTTTTTTGAGCTAGCTTCACTTGAATTGACTTACACAGTGAACTAACTTTCAAATTGTGTCCGTATTGTTCCGCATTTATTAATTTGCCTGACGAAGCTGAGCTTTCTAATTCACAGCACTGGTAAAAGCTGACCTGTTCAGCAACTCCATTCCTAGTGCACATGGAAGAACTTTTCTTTTTTGGGCTCACAGAGGATTTGTGAGAAGGTCCTGGATGAATAGAGCTGGTCTGGGTTCACACTGTCTAGTGGCTGTGCAAGTACCGAGCGTGGACTACGTTGCTTCAGGATCTCTACCCCAGTGGCTCAGTCAGCTTGAGTTCAAGGCATTATCTCACTCAGATTAAAAATCTGTGTGTGGACTTGACTATAACTTACATTTCAATGATGATATCAGCTAACTTTGCTGTAAATACCAGCCATATGCCTATTTTCTTTTAATTCCAAGAGTATTTGTCACTTGGTTGCTTGAACACCAATAACCTGAGCGTTTTTGAAGGATCATGGATTAACAATGAAAAGTACAATGTTGACAAATAGAATCAATGTAGGATTAACTCCGGCATGTTTGAACATGAACAATGAACATGAACATGAACAATAGATAACCTCACTGCAAAACTACTGACAGCATTTTCTGCTTTGTAAGTTAAACTTTCATGCTAAAGTAAATGCTTGCAGCCCAGCCTGTTTACAGGAAAGAGGACACAAAGAAATCCACACCAAATTCTGCTGATCTCTGCTAGTGCGTTCCTACCTGATCTTGGGCAAACGATGCAGTCTCTGCCTCGTGCCCTCAGGGTAATAAATACTTTCAGCTTTCCCTCGCTCTTGTGTCTATTAGACCCAAATTCTCAAAAGTTTGGCTGCTTTTTACTACTTAGTCAAAAACAGCGAAAGGCCAATTTCAGGAAGTCTCCAGATGATCTACCATGATCAAAATAACTTGAGTTCTTGACATTTCTCCCTCTTGACTTGTTTTTCCTTATCTGTCACGTTGTATGTTTTTACAGCCATATTTCTTGTTTCAGTATTGCAGCATTTGATCACGCATGCTCTAGCAGTGCTGGGTGGTGAGCATTTTCTGATCATCTTCCTCACTTTGCTACAGTAATCTGTTCATCATATTTCACTATCAAATGCAAGGTTAAATACATTATATAGACATTTTAGGCATGAGACTTGCAAGGTTAATGCAAGTACAGCAATAACTGCTCTTTGAATATAATTATACTTTCTCTGCATTCACTTAGCTATAATTTTTTTTCTAGATCCCAGGGTTATGCTACGGAAAATGTTACTTTCCAGGAGGCCTTGCTATTGGACTTCTTGATATTAATGTTCTTAAAACCAAAATACAATCCACAAAAGATGTCATGTCTTGGGAAATTGTTAGCAGAGATATTTTATTTAGTAAATTAATGATTAGCAGTAACATATCGCTAGCATATTAAGTACAGCATGACTCTGCTCTGCAAAACTGTCATTCTAGCAACAACACTCTGAAGCTAAGTAGTTTTCCTTGAGTTCTAAAGTTAAATATATCTGTAAAATTTGATTCCCTTTTCAGTCTTGCATACTAGACAGACAGTGGACAGTGCAAGGCCAACAAATACATATCAAAGGCTGTATATTTTTTGCATCACATGGTGTTTGTGCTTGTGTGGCTCCAGAGGACAGGAGCTTTACCTAGGAAATATGTCAGTTTGGTGCAGAGGCAGAAAGAAAGATCAAACTTTATCATGACAGTTTCTAAAAATAACTTCGTTAAAACCACCAACAAGCTAATATTCGAGATCTCATTGTTCTATCTCTATAGTCAGGTAAATATTGAAGATTATCTGAAGGTATAATTGAAGATTATCTATGGTATACTACCTGGTGACTCCCAACCATGTTAAACATGCCACATCATTGTAATTTAAAAATAATTAAAGTCGAGACAGGGGATTTAGCTGCAAAATAAATAACAATAAACTTCCTAAAATCCTTTAGCATAGTCACCTGAAAATTATTAATACCAGTTGTAATCAATAAGGAGATCAGATGCATGAGCCAGTCTTCTTCTGAAACAAATTCATGACCTTCTATTCACTTAAAGTTAGCTTTAAAATATACTATTTCCAGGAAGCCTTCCAAAGATAGTCAACCCTAGAAACAAATCCTATTTAAAAAGCTTCATATGAACAAATGAAAATAACAAGAGGACTACAGTAATTGATGGCACTACATCTGTTGTTGTGGTTTAACCCCAGCTGACAACCAAGCCCCATGCAGTGCTCACTCACTCTCCCTGGCGAGATGGGGAGAGAAACGGAAGACTAAAAGTGAGAAAACTCGTGGGTTGAGATAAAGACAGTTTAATAAGTAAAGCCAAAGCCATGCACGCAAGCAAAGCAAACCCAGGAATTCATTCCCCACTTCCCATGGCAGGCAGGTGTTCAGCCATCTCCAGGACAGCAGGGCTCCATCACACGTAACAGCAACTTGGGAAGACAAACGCCATCACTCCAAATGTCCCCCCTTCCTTCTTCTTCCCCCAGATTTCTATCTTGTGCATGACGTCATATGGTATGGGATATCCCTTTGGTCACTGGGGTCAGCTGTCCCGGCTGTGTCCCCTCCCAACTCCTTGTGCACCCCCAGCTACTGGCTGGTGGGGTGGGGTGAGAAGCAGAAAAGGCCTTGGCTCTGTGTAAGCACTGCTCAGCAGGAACAAAAACATCCCTGTGTCATCAACACTGGTTGCAGCACAAATCCAAAACTTCTGTGACTGTGATACACGGATGAAGAATTTGCCAATAGTGACAAGTTGAGAGGCACTGTCAATACTGAAGTGAATCTGAATGTCCATCAGAAAGAAAGTACTGAATAACCAAAAGTACTGGAATCCAAAACTGAGACCAAAGTTCATCATTTAGAAGTGACCTGCCTTAGGGGAAGCATCAGAGGAACTTTTGCTGTAAATTGAACTCATCAACTGAAAATGAGGAAAAGGAAGATCAGGATATACCAGTGAATACCAGGACTATTTGGAGACAACAATGTTATGCAGAGATGAGAAAAGTAAATGGAAACGATGCATTTACAGAAGTCCTTCAAAGAGTGAAAGTTTCACTATAACAGTGGAGACCTGCTCTGCAGCCCAGCACCCAGCTCTGGTCAGCTGTGTTGACAAAAACTGTGAAGGAGGGCTAATAGGATGATGAACTTACAAGAAGACACAGTTGGTGTGGTTCCTGGAGGTGGCCTGAACCAGTCTAGCTTTGACCACCTGCCGAACTGATCCTGTTCACTAAACCAGAAGAAAAGTCTTCATGTTTTACGCTGGGCTATTTTTCTGCTGTTTTAATCAGCTAAATTGAAAGGTCAGAGAGCCAGAACTGGTTGCACAGGAAACATACATATGGCCAGAAGAGAGAAGAAAATCAAGGATCATGCCTTTCACCGGCAAGAGGCTAATAGATTAACTCAGCCTGTTTCTGGCAACCTCACCTAACTCAGCAGAGCAAGGCTTGCTCAGCCTAGCAAAACTTGACAGGGCAGAAAGAAGATTTTGTCTATCAACACTCAACCAGGTAAGACAGAGGCCAATGCTGTTGCAAGAACAAATGGACATAAACTGACCATGAACAGAGTTGGGCTAGAAATTAGAAGGGGTTTAGGCTCCATATCAGTCAGATTCTGCAACAGCTTTTAATGACTCATCAGGAAAATGGGAAAGGCATAAACACTGAGGGAGAAGCAATAAACACTCAAGTTAAAAACTTAAACAGAAGATGTAACTTTTTCACACACAGAGCATTTATAGACATGCAGCAACATGATTCTGCTCTTGGAGGATGCTACAGAGGCCAAAAGGATAAATGGACTCAAACAGAGATTGGCCAAATTCCTGAAGGGGAAACCCATGCGCTTCTACTTCAAACAGCCCAAGTGTTCCCAGGATGGAGCTCCATGAATTTGTGCGAAGGATTGTATGTACGGAGCCTGTGGTAGCAGGGGACCGGAGTACGTGATGCAGGATGCCTTTTCAAGTCCTATATCCAAAGCGTATGGATCTTTGCAGAGGCAAATGGATCACATTGTGTGTCCTGTTTTCCGGAAGAGACCAAACCAATGCTCTTATCTGGCCAAAATATTTATTTGCTTAAGACTAGTGTACCAGATAGTGCAAAGCAAGCAAAGCTTGTAGGCATGTTTCCATTTCTCAAAGTATTTTGTTTTGATTCTCTACCATTAATCACTGTTCATGACTTCAATTGCTGTAGGGACTAATTGGTAAGCATAGAAAATGGAACTGATGAAAATTAGTATATAATTAGCACAAAACACAGTTTAGATGTTATTTCTGTTATTTGATTTACATGATTTAATTTTTAAATTATAGGTTTGTGCTCCAGAGATGCATAATACACAAAATTTAGCAAATGGTCACACCAGTGTGTTTCACAGTTCCATAAAATATTTTACTGTCAACCCTAAATATTCAAAAATGATGAATCAGACCCCAACAGTCATGATACATCCTTAAGAAAACCCCACTTTTTTAAAAGGAATCAAGAAAATACTGGCCGCATTAAAGTCAATGACAAACCTTTTGTAAAGTCAATGACGAAATCCATATGGGATTAATTTTAATTGCCTTTTGTTTTTTACGAGCCTTCAGGACTTACCTACCTGCCATTTCCAGTCTCTGAACCAGAAAATTAATTTTCCTCTTTAACTGACTGCTGGAGTTTTCCTACAGTCTAATAACTCCAGGAGTTGAGGCAGTAAGAGAAGGACAAATTATCATAAGGTTTGTGCTGTAATTATGAGAGTCAGCTGGAGAATAAATATTTCTTTTAAACTCATCCTGCAGGAAGAGGACAGAGTGTCTCACAGGGAGATTTGATGAACTGCGCAGGAACGCCCTCGGGATGAAGGGCTGGGACTGTGGTCCAGCCAGCTTGGAGAAGGTGGAAGGACCAAGCTGGGAGGGAGAGCGGGATGCAGATCCCAGCTGAGCTGACCTTGCCACTGCTCCTCAGAAGGCAGACAGGGTTGGGGCAATGCTGTCTACTTTTGGGACTGTCCACCCCCCTCCTCGTTGCTGCCACTTTTTGCGTCCTATGCCCTCCTGCAGAGGCAGAAGCTCCGGCCTTGTTCTCCAGATGGCACATGGAAGTGCACAGTGAGAGCAGAGCTGTTGTCCTGCCCTTGACAGAGGGTTGCCCTAGGCAGCTATTGACTTTGTCTGTGCGTGGTGTCAACCCTGCTTGCTGGGCTGCATGTGGGATGGAGGGAAGCAGAGGACTACCCTTGGAAAATATTTAATTATCAGGCCACTTATGTTCACATCAAGCTTGACACCTCAAACAATGCCAGTGGACTTGAAAGAAGATGTATTTATCTTCTGCTGATGTTAGCTGACTTTGTTTTTCAGACTTGACTATCCGTTCAGTGCTGGTTTAACCTCCTGGGAGCTGCTTCACACAAGAACAGTGATAGTGGAGCAGTGAAGACTTCTCTTGAGGCTGGAAAAAAGCATGGAAAATAGATGGAAATATCTGCTCGAAAAATAAGAGCTCAGCCTAAGGAGGGAAAAAAAGAGAGACATACACAAGAAGGAGGAATGGCAGGAGGGGGCCAACAGGGACAGAAGTATTTCAAACTAAAAATAAACCTCAATTCTCAAACTTAAATATATAAAGCTATTAAAAAAAATAGTTCCATATTACATCTCTACAGTGCCAAATAATTAATGACTTTTAATAACCCTAATAAATTTGGATTTCATCAAAATCTTGTTGCATATCATTGACTGTTTCAAGCAAGGACTGTGAGCTCTTAAGGGAGACTAGCACCTGTATTAAAATGTATACTGCTGACATCTTTCCCAGGTACATCAATTATAATTAAAGAGTAATAAGAATGCCAGGATGGACTTCTCGGGCACTTTCATGCAGGAGCTCCAGCATTTAAAATTAAATCCATTAATTGTAACTACTGTACGTTTGTGATCTCTCAGCGTACAAACTAATTCATTGCTTTTGCAGTCATGCCAGTCTTTGCTAATTAAGGTTTGTGATTTATTTAATTTGAGCAGGGATGTATCAGAGTGCCCCAAACTGGACTGATAAAAGGTCATTAGTTCATAGTGTTCGAGACAATTTGGAATCTGATCATGAAAAATGTTTCTAGGCGCCTGACAAAAATTGATTAGCAAAATGGGCTCTAATTGTTTAAAGTAAAGCTCCATATTTTCTTCAACCCAGCCATCTGAAAGTTCATATGTTAAGAAGCTCTTCTCACTCTGAAGTGGCTCTGAAATACATTTGAAGATAAAAGGCTTTTTTAAAATTATCGTTGGCATTGCTTAGGAGAGGAGGGAGCCACAGTGCTGTCATCATCTGGAAGAGTTCATTTCTTTTTTTCTCTTTCCATATATAGCAGCCAACATCACAGTTTCTGAGTGAGGCTAAAAAATTAACGCAAGTGTTACTTCAAAAAAATACTGAGGTAGGAGTATCTCTGCTTTATAAATGTGAAAGAGAGGGAAAGAGTGTGGGACTGACATGACTAGGTCATTGTGGTTTAGAAGGGACTGTCTCAGCAACTGAGCAATAATACTGAGCACGGGCTGGTACATCTCAAAGTCACCACTGGATGAGTCAAAACACTGATGTCAAAGGGAAGCCAGAGTAACCAGCTCAGATGTGAATGATCACACTATAGCTATTAGTTAGGTGAACTGAATCACAGAGTCAGACAACAGTTGAGGTTGGAAGGGAACTGTGGACTTTGTTCATCTCCCCCGTGTAAAAGCAGGGCAACAGATTGCTCGGCACCCTGTGCGGTTTACATTTGAATGTCCCCAAGGATGGAGGTTTCACAAGCTATCTATCTGGGTCCGGTTCCAGTGTTTGACCACCTCCACCATGAAAATTTTTTTCATAACAGCTAGTTGAAAATACTCAAATGTCCCTCACTGCAACTTGTGTCCATTGCCTCTTGGCTGCAACTTGTGTACATAACCTCAAGAGGAGTCTGGTTCCACCTTCTCTATACGCTCCCATTAGATAGTTATAAACTGCAGTAAGGTCTTTCCTTCAGCTTCTCGTCTCAAGGCTGAACAAATCCAATTCTTTCAGTGTCTTTTTGTATCATACAGTCCAGTCCCTCAACATCTTGTTGGTCCTCTGATGGACTTGCTCCAGTATTTCAATTTCTGTCTTGCCATGAGGAGCCCCAAAGTGCATGCTGCTCTCCAGATGCAGACTCTTAAGTGGCAAACAAAAAGAATCACTTCCATCAACTGCTGTCTACACTCTAGTTCATATAGCTTGCTACATGGATGGCTTGCTTTGCTGCAAGGGCACACTGCTGATTCATTCAACTTCTTGCCTAGGAGGACACCAGGTCCTTCTCTGCAAAGATGCTTTCTAGCTGGCTTACTTGATTATGATTACAAAAGAGGTTAGTGGAAGTGCTGGGCATTTAAACTACCTCTCCTGAATCCTGGGTGTGGCATCTTCATCTCTTCCTAATGGTATTTTGAAAATCTGAATTTACTGGCAGAGATCAAAAGACAAATGTCATTTCTATGTTCTTCCACCGGAGGAGATGTTAACTACAGCCTTTAGAATCAGAACCAAAGTAAAATGGGAATTATTCAACAGTCTCTGGCACTTTTCTCAATATCACTCTGTGACACTAATAATAATCCTAAGCAGTTTTATTGCTCTTTTGTCATTTAGGTCTTAAAGTCTGTTTAGAAGTGTCTAAGCATCATTGCTCCACCTTTATGGATGAATGATAAATGTCTTTATTGTGTGGCTTGTCTGTAGTCACATGGAGGGTGAACTCACCCCAGCTAACTTCGGTCGTGCACGTGGCAAGTGCCTAATCTTATCATGGACTTTCAGTCAATAAACGCATCCAGTGAGCTGAATCCACTATATGAGAGGAGTTTAGAAGAGCAAGGAACTGCCTCTCTGTGTTGAGAGGTCTAGATGAAGAGGTTAGGCTACATGCCTAATATTTAGACAGCTAAAATTACATTACACTGATCTCACCCATAAAGAAATATAAGAGTAGGTAGGAGTAAAATTCAGGAACTTTATTCTAAGGCAGCATAAATTGTCTTCACCTCTACTGAGTTTTGTGTAACCATACTGGTTTTTATCAGCTGCAAAGCTAAATTAATGGATCTGAGCAGCGCAAAATCTAAGTTTATAAAATAACCTATATAGCTCATTTAGGACTAAGCTAATACACCCATGCAGAACATTAATCTGAATTACCTGAATTATGTAATGAGGTAAATGAGAACAATCTTCTAGGATTCCACAGCATAGCGGTAATAAATTCTTTATAATAATTTAAAATATCAGAATACTATTTTTTCCTCTTCATTATCTGAATTGGTTTCTGGTTGTTTTCTTTATTTTTTCCTTGCTTTCTCTTAATTACTTTCCATAAGATCATAATTTGTGCCCCTTAAATAATTTTTGGATGAGTCTTCACAATATGAGCTTATCAGCTGCCTTTAACTTCCAATGTTTCCACTTCCGTCTCATAAGAGCTGGTCAGTGAAAACTTGTCTTCTGAGTGGGCATGGCATGTGTTTTCATTAATTTTTTTCACTGTTACAAGAGCCAAAGCCCTGTACACTAAACAACCCATTTGAGTGTTCACCCTTCATGAACGTAGGTTGGGATGTACTGGGATCTTCTTCAGATATTCAAGACCTTTAACATTTGTAATTTGTTATGAAGGACCTCTTTAAATTATTCTGAGAACTTCTGCAAGAAAACACTTCCATATATCCATATATTAATACACACACATATAAGTGTGCATGTGTGTATGCGTTTTCTGGATCACAAGGCAGTTCAGGTGACCTAATCCACAGAAATAATCTGGTCTGGTTTTCCTCAAGGCACATGAAAGATTTGACTTCGATAAGGCTCTTGTTTACATGGGCACCAAGGGAAGGTGAAAATACTCCAACCAATTTAAATAGGAAATGAAGTGGAACACGTTTTAACAAGAGCTAGATGTGTACTGGCCCATAGCACATATGTTTCTGTCAGCATAAAATCAGCATGTTGGAATTTGCTTGGAATGGCATTTTTTATAATGCTTATATATAGGGAAAGCTTCCAGGTATATTAAAGGTGAGCCAAAGATAACAAAGGTAAATATGAAGTTGTATTTGTGCTCACTTGAGGGCAATTATTCTTTGCAATTGGGCTTTCAAAGACATTTAAGGATCCTGGACGCTCCATTCCTATTAAAATAAATTGATACTTAAGTTTTTAGGCAGTTTTGGAAAAGAACATCCTCATCTTTACTTTATTATTTAGCTGAACATCTTTGCAGCACTAGTACTGGAATTAAATATGTTTAGAATTTTTAACCCCAGAAAACAAACTAGGAATTACGGTTAACTAACACTTGCCAAGTAACATAATACTGTCTCATAATTATAGCTATAAAACTGTAATAAGCCCTTACCTCCACACTGCTCAGAAGACTGGATGCCTAAAATAAATAAATGATCTTGTTCAATCAGAAGCTGTGAATTAAATGGAGGAATCTCTGGGGGGAAATTTTGCTATGTCAATCTTACAAGGGAACTGAGCCCATAGGGTAATAACTTTTTCATCTTAGAAACTAGGGATATAAGGTTCCTTAGTCTCTTCAGCTTGACACTCCTATAGAGGAGCAAGGTGTCAGTATTATGAAACATACCACTTGTCTGACTGTTTTACAGCCTTGAGAGCATGGACTGCAGATAACCTATAGATATTCATAGATTTCTAATGGAACCCCCCAAAAATCTCATTGAACCAAGGCAACAGATCATGGAATGATCACCCCAGACAGACCCCCAGATCCAAATGTGCCACTGTAGTTTGCTGATGTGATTAGCTCTGTAGTACAGGAGGGATCCTGTCCATTTTTCAAAAGTGGGCTAAAGCCTTGAACAGTTGTTTTGGTAATGTAGATGAGGCTTTAGGTCCTAATAGTTCCTACAATTACTGCTGAATCTGGCCTTGGCTCAGGAATAAACTCCTTGTATTGAAAAGATTTACTACCCTAACTATATCTGTATCTCAATTTAATGAAAATGTTAAGGATAATTTGATGGTCTCTTGCCAGTGTAATTTTAAATAAAATGTCTTCATTCCTTGGCAGTGTCTGTTGGCACTCTGGTTTAACTAAAGGAAGTACTTAAGTGAAGTGCTTTTTACATTACAGTCTTGCCAGTATCTTCTCTGATAGAACAGATTCAATTTTCAGTGTTTTACCCAGAGTAAATAAATTTAAAAAAATAAATTACCTCCCACCATCAGTCCCTACGATAGCAAACCTTACTAAAGTGTTACTAGAAATCAGATATTGGCCTATCCCAGCATTTGGACTAATCTCAAGCCTCATCTCCTGTAAATTAAAGTATTTCTAACTTATTTACTGTTCACTTATTATGCGCTCTTGTAAAAAATGTTTCTGCATCTTGGGAAGTAATGTAGCACATAATGAGGCGCTGTCAGTGCATCTTAGATTTTTGTCTGAGTTCAGCGAGTCAGCATAAAAGTTTAGGACACTTTATTGTAATTGCTCAGGGAATGGAAAGTAATGGTTAGATAGTGACAATTTGGCCACCATACCCTGCAATACTGAGCAATTGCCAAACATACTCTTGATTGCTTACCCTGTCTAAGTAAGGAATATATGCACAGAGTGGGACCAGAAGGACAATGCATCAGAAGTTAAATTGTTTGGGGATTAGTTTGACAATAGAAAAGATTGTAGATGTAAAATGGTGCTCATTCAAAGGGTAAAACCAGCGAGTATAATATTTTCTTTTTAAATACCATTGATTTTTTTAATATGTAGAAAGAGTGTTTACAAAAAATATAAAATCTGTCCCTGACAGAGGCAGAGTGTCACAGTCTACTTACAGTAAGGTAGCAGTAGCTCCATAATTTTAAAACTTCATAAGTCACCTCAGTAATGTTATCCTTAGCACACAGCACAACATGAACTCAAGATCTTCATCACTGTCGGGAAGGAAATATTTTCTCTTTTCATTATTGCTCCCCAACAAATCTGCATTCCTGGTTTTCTTCTGCTCAGTCAAGGTGTCAATAAGCAACATGTAGAAGATGCTTTTGCTCTGAGTCATTCATAGTGAAAAGGAAAAACAAGGTCAGGGAGCACCATCTTAGCATATTCAAATATGAACCACAAATTTTTCCTGTCCTTTGGTACCAAGAGGCAGGCCCAGGAGAGAATCTATAAATAAGTTTCTCTATAATGCGGATTGAATCACACTTTGCCCATATTTTTGACAAATGTGACTATCTTTGTGTTGCTGTTTTAATTTCTATGGCGTGCATTTACAAGAAAAAGAAGGTATTTGCACAACCTCTGAAAACTTATCCCCATTCTATGCATAGAACTTAAGCGTACTTCTGCTCAGGCATAGTCTCCTCCAATGTCTCCTTCTCTGTTCCACATTTGGAAGGAAAAAGCTATACAGACTATCAAACTTACCGGACATCTCAGAGGTGACGTAAACCACGTTGAGACTGGTTCACTATACATATGAGTTATGATATAGATTTTATTTGCACAACAGAAGGATGGAAATATAAATTGGATGCTAGGAGAAAATCCACGACTTTCTGCTGTGAACAGCTAGGCACATTGTTGAACTATGTGTGAAAGGTGCTTAAGAGCAACATATACTTAGAGATATATGTATTTAGACATAATTTATATGTACTATTGATTCTTTTCTTAGAGCACGGGGAGGGATTAGAGGTCAGTCCTACACCTGTATTTCTACGATTCTTTGGTTTTAATTCCCCAGGACATTCGTGTTCACAGCCACCTTTGTTTATTAACAAAAATTCTGAAAATAGATTATTTTTCTTGGAAATGGAATACATGTCATTGGTGATCCTCACATATACAGATGAAATGGCCCTACATACCTGATTCCAAATACAAAGTAGAAAAAATTGATATTGATTGTGGTGAGTGAAGAAAATGTTGAGTAATGACATCTTTTTAACAGACTGCAGTCTGATGAACAATTGGACTTCTGTAGTCCAGCTGTACCTGGAAGCAATGTGTACATATGCCTGCAGAGGGAAGAAGGAACAATCAAAAGGCAGAGAGCCATGATTAAGAGAAAGCAAAAAATCTCATGGAACGTGCAATAAGGAGATGAGAAAGATGGGAAACTGTGTATGGCAGGTGGGTGTTAACACAGCATATATACAATAGCAATATTCCTAGATCCTTGAGTAGATGTTTGTCGTGGCTCTGAATGCACTGACAGGACTTAATTGCCCTGAACAGCTTCAGCTGGAACCCCACTCACGCACCCCGCTGCTCATCCATCCAAGCTCAGGCAAACCTGTCCCCAGCCCTGCCTCCTGGATGGACTTTGGACCTACGTCATAGCGCTGTCCTCTGCTCCTGGCTGGACCCTCCGGACTCATCCCCTCGCGCTGCCTGGGGCTGTCGGTGTAACCACAGCCAGGCTCTGCCCACCGTGTTTGGATCCTGTGGGATTACACCCCGACCGTGGAGGGCACAGCCTGTGCTGGGTCATGCTCAGCACACGCTCGTCTTCCTTCACGGAGCAGCCCTGCTCTTGTTGTTCCCTGAGAATATTAAACCAGCCTCCGCTCTGACTTTTTGACTAAGTGACACCGTGTTTTCTGACTTTTGTGTATTTTCTCCACTGTGATATAAATGTGTATTTCGTCCTAAAAAATAAATATAAAACACATTTACAGCTTCTTTTACCCTTCCATAAACTTAACATATTAAAGATACAAGCACCCAGTTTATTCTGTTATATAAGTTTTGATTTAATAAAATTACACCTAGAGTGGCCTCTAGGGGCACATGCAAATCATTAAAACTTCTCAAAGATTCATCAGTTGGGCCCATGTCATTTACCAACTACTTCTTCAGAAGATAACAGCCAGGGTCGGCAGAGGATCGTGTCCTTCTGACATTGGAGCTGGAACCTATCAAACGTGTATTGGTCCAAACCTACTCCATAAAACCCCTGCTCTCTGCAGGTTCACGTCTGTTTGGCTTCTTACATGAGGAGGGATTGAATTCCTAAGTTGGCTTTACTACTGATAAAAATTTGGCACAAACTCATAATCTAACAGTTCACGTCTGCACTAATGAAAATAAAAAAATTAACTGCTAGGGACACTTAGACTAGTCTTTTTCTGCATGAGATTTACCAAGTTTATCAAGGCTTCTTTTCAAGTCTACTTGAAAAGAATGCTGTCCTGCTTGGAAAAAAACCCTTGCTGTCACTCCCATATAGAGTGGTGTGGTATTACATCAGCAATGCAACATGCTGAAACCATAAATGAACATTTGACGTGGTATTTCACAATGCCCTAAACCTCAACTGCATTCGTAAACAGTATTTATAGGAGGCCAGGCTGAAACTATGTTATCTCAGGAAATGCAGGGCTAATGTTCACTCTTGCCAAGCACTTGTTCCCTTACGAAAAGTCTGAAAAGTCTGACCTTTTAAAATTTAGACTTTTCTGAATCATCCAAATCCAAAGAAATCTCGACAGATATTTCATTTGTCAGTCAGCCTGGCAACAGTTAAATGGTATTGTGGCCTCCAGCTGCAAAGCGCATACATCGTCTCCTGACATGGATCCTTGCCATTTGTTTGTTGTGATACGCCAATGTGAGAATTCACGAATTAGGGCTCAATCAAATTTCCACTGAAGGAAATGAAAGCTGGATTTGGCCACCTATATTTATTTAGCACCTCATAGCTGCAGACTGACTGACTGCTTTTTGTGATTGCTGTCATCCGTATCACTTCTGTAGCTGGAAGGATGCAATCACAGCAGGAGAACAGGCTAAGAAATATAAAATAAAGGAGCAGGTGTAGTTTGACCATTCAGGTCTGCTGGTTTTCTATTACAGCCCTTTCCTCTTTCTATTCTTCCTTGAGGCCCTGATCCCATGCAGACCCCACTCGCACCAGGAACTTTCTTACGTGGATTTTCACACCTGTGTAAGCAAAGAAGCCTGTACTTGGGTATTCAGTGTCCGGTCTCCGGACTGATCATGAAGCCCTTGCAATGAGGTAACGTCTACCATACACTTACCCTATAAAAAGGATACCACAGCGCACTGGTAGCCCTGTGCCCAGGCCAAGCGGGACCCTCAGCTCAGGCCCCATCCTCGGTGCGGCCTGGCTGGGCCAGAGGCAGCACAACGGTTCCAGCTCCAAATGGAACGGCTCCAGCTTCCAGCACAACGGCTCCAGCTTCACACCCACGTGAAGCTCATACTCGAAATGAGAAAGAAGTTTTACGATGAAAAAAACGTAGCTGGGACAAACCGGACACCGGTCAGGGCTGTGAGACAGCCGGCTGCAACGGGCGGGGGGACAAGCCGGTCGTTAGGCCTGGGAAATGCGGAGGCAGACCCGGGCGGGGGTGAGGGCTCGGCGGGGCCGACAAGCGGCGGGGCCTGGCGGCGCTGGCAGCCAAGGAGAGGCGGCCGCGACCCACCGTCCCTGCGCTGGGGCCGCCGTGACCCGAAGCGCGCCCCCGCGGAGGCCGAGGGGCGGCGCGCACGGGTGGCGCGGCGCCGGCGACTGCGGGCGACGCGCGCGCCGCCGCGCCTGGTCGCTCGGGAGCGCGCTGGGGAGGCTGCGGGCGGCGGCCATCTTCTTCGCACAGCCGGCTGCTCCCTCAGTGCAAGTGAAGCAGCCCCGCCAGCCCCCTCCTCCGCTCCCTCCCTCCCTCCTCCTCCTCCTCCCTCCCACTACACTCAGCCGTCGCCGCCGGTCAGAAAGGGGGCGACCGGGGAAGCGAAGGCCGCGAGGCGGGGAAGGCGGGGAGGGGAGGGGGGGGGAAAGCCGGGCCGCTGTGAGGTGAGCAGCCCCGCGGGGGCGGCGCGGAGCTCCCCGGCGGCGGGCGGGCCGCGGGGTGCCAGCCCGTGGGGTTTGTGCTTCCCCGGGGCCGGCGGTGGCCCCTCCGCTCGCTTCTGCTGACCGGCCGGCGCCCCCTTAGCGGGGTGAGCTCGGGGGGCCGGACCCCACTCTAGATGGGATAAGCTGTAAACATGTTTAGCTTTGAAGGGGATTTCAAAACAAGGCCCAAGGTGTCCCTCGGAGGAGCGAGTAGGAAGGTAAGAAATGTCTCCTGTCTCCGCGTTTGTGTCTCGGTTTCCCTCGTTCTCCGCTTGCCTTGCCGCCGTATCGTTATTTTTACCGTTGGGCCTTCAAAAATGGGAGCAGCTATGACTAAGGTTTAATAGAGGGGAAATAAAATCGTCCCCTCCTGATGATGTGTTTGTCTCTGATCTCGCTGGCTCTGTTGTTTTTTTTGGTGGTGTTTTGTTGGTTTTTTGTTTTTTTTTTTTTTTTTTAAACCTAGCCACACACACCCTCCTAGGCTTGTAGTGTAGTAAGAATTGTGGGAAGCAAGGAAATGTCTCCTTAGCTCATCTCCCCTGAAAACAATCCGGCTTGTTGTGGCTGGTAGCACCTCCTGAGCTGTTCGTCTCTAGGGCTCCCGGGGTGAAGGAGGGAAGGACTCGGAGACCTCTTGTCGTTTCTCTCCAAAGAAAAAGCCTTGCCTGGACCCCCCTCCCTGGAGAGATGGGGGAGAAGAGCCTTACACAACCCGAGATCAATGCAAATCGCTGGGGGAGGCTTCATCCACGTGAGGGAGGGTTGCCGGGTCACAGGTTTAGCTTTTCTCTGTCAAGTTTACGTTCAGTCAATTTGTCGTGTGCAGGGTGAGTAGCAGTTAATTGTCTGCTGTACCAGACGATTGAATCTCCTTGTATTTATTGATGGAAAAGAAGTGAAATGGTTTATTTAGGTCTTGCTGATTGGACAGGGTAGTCAAATGTTTAGTCAAGCACTGAAGGGCACAGAAATACCGAAGAACGAGAGAAAGGACAAAGTATTTTTAGAAGTGGCCTGATTTGTGAGGATTCACTGCTAAAATACTGATTCCCCATATCGTCATTGGACATAATGGTGTGCGAAGCTAATGAGTGTTTTCATTAGTATTTTTGAATCTTAATGGGGTAAAACTAAGTCTTAAGTTTTTGCTATTGTGCACTGTAAGCAAGTTTGGTTCTCTGAAACTTTTAAAGTTTGGCAGTACAGTTAGGAAACTAAAGCTAAAATATTGCACTATGTGATATTAAAATCACAGTGAAGTTTGCATTTTGGTGTGAAGTCTTACATAATTTATTAAAGAGAGTGTAACAGAACTGTATTTAAATTGTGCAGCTTTTTGTCTGAATTATCTTCTGTTTATCTTAAGATGTTTCTGTTTGTTCAACTACATACAGTGGCATTACAGGAGTCAAAAATACAATAAATATATTCCAGTTGAATTAGGATTTGGCAGAACATGCCCTGGTCCTTAGCTGTACACTTTAGGTTCTTTGCAACTTTTAACACTGACTTGCTAATAGTGTTACTTGCAGAACATGTTTCCTTCTACAGAGGTAAACAACTGTCATACTATCTATACCTACTGATTTCTTCATGAAAGTTCAGCAGAATTTTATCTATTTGAATTATATGGGACAAATTTATTATTAATGTTATACAGGTATAAATTTCCAAGGACAAATATTAAAACGTAAAGGAAGTGGAAACGGAAATTGATGCATAACCTTCACTGTGTCCAATACAGAGGTAGTATTTCATGATCAGAGTGATACTGACTGGTCCACAGATTTTCTTATTTTACATTGGTATACTGAAGTGCGTGTGCTGCATCAGTGCAAATCAGTCACAGCTTTGAATGTCATAGTTTTATGGGCATTGTAGAATGCCCTTGAAATAGCTGTTTATTTTCAGAAACTACGTACAGTACTAATGAAAGAATTTATTTAAGCAGTACTAAGAATTACTTCTAAAAATGCAGTTTACCTGAACTTTTATGTAAACATATTACAGCAGAGGTGGCTCATGTGGTTTCCATGAGCTTCTCGTTATCTCACATCACAGGCTCCTTGTGATCATGTTTCTCATACCTATAGGCTTCAGTTTTACAGAAGACTGAATCGTGAAATATTTCCTTTCAGCTTTTTGTGCATGAGGGGGGAGGGGGGAATTGTTCTTTGACAACCCCCCTCGCCCTCCCCAATGTGTATAATTTTAGAAAGATACAGTGTAGTTCCATCCCTGCACCTCTGCAATGCTCTGTTAGTTGGATGGATGCTTAGTACTGCCTGTTTTGATTCCTTTGGTGGAATAAAGCACAACTCAGAAATACTGGTAGAATCCGTATGCAGGCTGCTTAATGCTAAGAGTAACTCTGTACCCAACTTGGGGAAGTTTCCCAAATGTTGCACCTGTACAGCTGCATTAGCAAAACCCAGTATGAAAGCAGGGACTCCGGTTTGAGGAGATAGCGCTAAAGATGTTAGCGTCATCTTCCTGATGTGGATACAACTACACCAAAATAAACCATCAGCAAACCTGATTATTCAAAGAGTTGTTCTGCTAATACAACTTCAGCTGCAAACAGTAACCAGGCTGGTCATGGGTCACGTGTTGACACCCTGTCTGACGTTGCGGTGTCTGTCTGTAGGGTTTCCTTAGGCCTCGTCAGCGGTCCTGGCAGTGTAGGCACAGTGATAGAAATATCACCGGGGGACTTGTGGCAGTTAGGAAGGTACCGAATCTAGTGCGCTTTCTCACCACTAACTTTTATGGCATTTTTGAATGATAAAAGTGGAGATTTTCAGGGTTTGTTTTACACTATCTGCATCTTATGTTCATGTGTGTTATGATGGTCTGAATTGCAGATGCTGTAGAGAGGCACTTCAGTCCAACCAAACCTTTTGCCAAAAAAGTATTCTTTAAGTATCACTTATTTTTGTTAAAATCATAGGTCACAAAGTTAATGTTCTCAAAATAACTATCCTTTTGACCTATCCTTTCAGAACATTATTGTAACATTTTAATATTGCGTTGTAGATAATGTAAAAGTATAGGTGGTATTGTCAGTGTTTGGACTTTTCCCTCTGTATCTACTTTCAAAAATCTGGTGATTCATTTGGATTATTTGGATTAGTTGTATTTCTTTGAGGGTATAGATACTGTGTTTTATTTACAATGCACTAAGTTTATTTTTGTGGGAGGTTTTTTTAAATTTATTTTTTGGGTGTGCTTGTTGTCACTTTTTGAAACATGATTCCTTACTCTATGAGGTTCTTCAAAAGTTATTTTCCATTTTAGTTTTAATTATAACTGGCAAAATGTATTTTTTTTTACTTCTGAAGTAAAATAGCCTCCAAAAATGAATAAGGTTATTGGAGTTCAATACAGGAACATCTTGAATTACTCACGGACTTTTTGTACGGGACAGCAATTGTTGCCTAAAAGGCCGTGGCTGCAGAATTTCTGTGATGTGTCAGACAGGGGAAAAAGAGGTGCGCATGAAGAGTTGGTTTGGGGTGCAGCTCAAATTGAGTTAGCCCAATCTAACTGTGCAGTGGACTGAAACAGATGGTCCTTCACCTGGGTGGTTCCCACCTCGTTCTTTGTGTCCCATATAATGAACATGTTTCTTCAGGGTGGAGTGTCACCATGCCTTCTGGTGGCAGCTGGCAGGTTTCGCTAGTTTTATCATGAAGTTGGGCTCTTGGTGGTGTAGTGCAGAATCTGTTCAACTATGTCAGCTTGATTTGGTAAGGTCAGGCCCAGTGTTCCATTATTAATTTTACCAGTGTGAAGAAAAATATGAGTTACCAGTCCTTTAGTACATCCATGCCTGTACTGAGGTGTACAAGGAGCTTTGTAGCTCCACAATACGTATTTAGGTTATAATATGTATTAATGACATCTTGTAAGTCTTCAACAGGAAAAATGGTTAAAAGAATAGTATTAGGTCAAATTTACAGTATCACTTGAGTTAGATGAACCATGCTTTTATAAATCCCAAGACTATTTAAAATGGAGTGGTTTTAAGTTATAATACAATATGAGATGATTTTTAAAAAAAAAAATAATCTTCCTTTTCAGGAATTTGTAATACAGATTAGTTAGCATTGTGGTGAAAGTGAAACCAACTTCATTGAATTTGCTTTTGGTTTTGTTTTTGTGGAAGACATGGAAAATTACTAATGAACAATTAGTGATGACTCCATCTGTATTTTAAAAAGTTTTTTTAATTTCTTTTAATATGGACTTTTTAATATTCAAAGATCTTTGATTTACAAAGTTTGTTTATATGTTATTTCAGTAGTTACTGATACGCTTTCTTAAATTAATAGCATAATACTAAGCATCAGATTCCTGTATTTTTTTTCTCCCAGCTCTCAGCCGAAGCGCAGAGGTAGAACTCTAGAAGCACCTTGTTTGCTCTTTGTTGTCTGTATTCTACACAGGAGGTAACTTCTCATGGAATAAAAATTAATGATTTAAAACCAGTAGGCTGTAAGATCGCCAGTGTATGGAGAGGGTTGGGATTGCTTACGGTGATAGATGTCTGTAGGATTTAAGCAATGATGGCACAGATTTAAAAAGTACTTTTGTTTCTCTCTTCTTGATTGACAGGATTTCTAGATTACAAATTTACAATGTATTTTTGAATATTTGTATTTTTGAATGGTGGGAAAGAATTGCACAGCTTTGCTCTATAAAACCTTTGTCCCATGAGGCGCATGACGTAGATCCTTATGCGAGTACATACCTCATTCTGAGTCAGAACTGTGCTCTGTCCAAAACGTTGAAATGTCAAAGTCTAAGTCTTGAAATACTCTTTGAATTTCAGATCTGTGGCGTGGAAATATGATGAGACCATCATGTTGTAAAATAATGACTGTCTATCAGTAGGAAGCTATATAATTAATGCATACTAGATTATTGTGGATTTTTTCCTTCTTGGTGACATTTAAAATTCTCCTCATTTGAAAGGAAGCTACGAATGATGGAGTTGAAGTTAGCTGACAGTGATGATTATACTGTTATTTTCAGTTATGTGCTATTTTCTCAAATTCAAACCAAAAATTTCTGCTTTTATAGATTTCCCCCCCCCCCGCTTGTTTCTGAGAAAATGAAAAGTCACTCAACTATGATGATGTGTACAAGGTACATCTTAAAAATCATAATACAGACAAACTGAGAGTAAATTTAAGAGCAACTTGTTTGCATTTCATTTGGCCTCTAGAGCCTCCAGTCAAGTCCTGGTTCCACTGTGTGGCTTTGTGTAGCTACTGTGATAAAGGTGTTTCCAAATAATCCGTACATCATACAGTAAAATTCGAGCGAAAATGCCAAGATGTTTTCTAGCAAGGATGTGACATTGATGTCAGTGAGGCCAGGCTTTCACTGGTCAGATGCCACTTCCTGGGCATATTTTAAGTACTTGAAAATACTTCCTACTGGAAGATGGTCTTCTCCTTGTATGAACTTAATCATGAGGTAAATAATCAAAGATACGAAGAGTTGCAAACTGTTTTAAAGCAGAATTTTTCAAGCTGCTGAATTTGTTTTACTCGGGCTGGCTGAGCTGTGTGTCCAGTGGAATTTAAATTGTTGAGGTTCAGTTCAAGACTTTGTGAGTCTTTTAAAATGCTAATTTCTTTTAATATTCAGAAAAGCCAATTGGAGTTTATCTTGTCTAAAATAATGTCAGGAACTAGAAACATTGTTGAGAACCACTTTGGAGGGGGATGTTTCCCAGTGTCCACCTTTGTTCTCTACAAATAAATGCCACAAAATCTTCCTTTTATTTGTTGGACTTATTAAATACTTCTGTTGAAAGGAATTTTACTCTGTAAATTGCTTAGGTCAGTTTATTTGCTTTGGGAGTTATTATTGATGTTTACGTGGTTCAAGCTAAATTCAGCTGAAAAGTCATGTTTCTCATTTTAAGGAAAGTAAAAAAGATGCAACTTCCTGCATTTTGTAGACGTAAACCATACAAGATTTTATAATTGTCCCCAAAAGTTAAAAGATCAAGTGCTTATTTGTTTTGCCATGAAAATTTCCTAAAAGTTATGCCTTGTACTTTGCATGATCTGTTGTGATGTTAAACAGAATAGTATTCTCAACTAAAGAAAGAAAATAAACCCCTGTGCTATATAAATAAATTTCAAACATTTATTAATATTTAGGTTTTTTGTGTCAATGCATTTCTTTAAATGTGCGCACTGTTTAGACAGTACTTGAAAATAATTACTCAGTTTCGCTTTGCATCTAGCATATTTTGGTTTTAAATTTACTTGCGTGGAGCTAAGATGGCGTGATTAATATAACTGTCCAGGAGTGTTCAATTTCAGATTTGAAAAGAGTCAACATATACTAGGAGTATTTGGGGGGAAAAAAAAAGAATTTCCCTTTGAAACTCAATTTTGAGCCAAGAGACTCACTCTTAATGCGAAGTATTAAAATGCAGGGCAAAAAGAATTGTAATTGGTATATTTATGTTTTTCTGTCCTTGTCTAGGATATGTAAAGACTAGGAGTTGTGTAAACATACTTTTGCAACAAAATAATGTATTTTAGCAAAATGAGGGCAAGAAAGCAGTTTTAATTTGAATTTTATTTCATTATGTATTTAATTGGAGTTTTTGAAGGACTGACACTGACATTGTTATGCTGTGAGATGTGACTGTTCTCATCAACTGGTCTGCTACAGCAGTGGTGTGACTTTGAACTTTGCTGTGATGAATAGTAGGGTACATACCAGTTTTATCCTGATGTGTAAGTTAATGTTTCAAATATTACTTAACATTTCTTTGATGGTAGTCACAAGCTTTCCTTTCTGTATACCCTCCTCCATCTGCTTCCTTGTTTTCACCTCTTCCCCCTTCTGTTTTACTCTTTGAGTCAGCATCCATGATGTCACATTACATTTTGCTGTCACATACTGTGTCTTTGCTTTCTTGTTTCTTTGTGATGTGCCTCATGCATTTGGTGAAGAAAACTTTTCAAACCGAGCTTTTTGTAGTGCTGTAGCTTGCGTCTCAGAGACTGCAGTTGGTTATTTTTACCAATAACTTCTGTTGGAGAAAGGAGTGGACAGAAAAGGGACTGCTAGTAGTATACTAAAGGTTGTATCAAACAGTGTATTCCCTGTTGTGCACTTTGGAGGTCAAGCTCCTGAAGAAAAAAGACTTCATCATAGAAAGTGTCTGGGATTTGAGTCAGTAAATGGCTTTTTTGCTCTTTTTGAGTTAGGGTTGAAGGAATCAAGATGCTGATGTTTCATTGCCCCTAAAATGTCTGCCTGCCTGCCTTAATAGGTGGACTTGATACCTGCTGTCTGGCAGGTGAAGAAAGAAAATAGCATGGCCATCACAGAAGCAAGGCAAGGGAGATGGGTAGTAGGAATGAGCTAAGTGTGATCTCTGAAGTTTCTGTTAGATGGTACCATGCTGTGAGTGCCTCTGGCTGTAGGCAGGAAGAGGTGGTGGTACAGCGGCTGTAGTTGTCAGCAGTCACGTGACGGTGTTGATGGGAGTTGTCAAATGTACCGCACTTACTGTAATGCTGTTGTCATTCACAACCAGCCACAGAGGAGCAGCTACTGGGTTTAGCTCTTTTTCACTGTTTATTAAGAGGCAAGGCAGGGAGGATTTCAGAGATGACTCTGCAGTTAGCTGTCTTTAAGAAACTATTTTGTTAGAATGCCCTTTGTAGGTGACTATTATTTCATAGTTTTTTCATCTCTTTCCCACAGCAGGTTTATTTTCTATTGCATATTTGCTGTTATGTTTTAATTTCTGAAGAGACAGTGTTGAATAACTGAGAGATATGTTTCTTGAATTGTATTTAAATACATTCTTTAGTCATAGTTATGATTCCATTACTTTATGTTTCTGATCTATATTTGTCTTGTGAACAAGAACAACAATATCATTTGACCTGTAGTAATTTTTAAAGGTGGGATGTACTTACCTGAATATTTTATTGTTTGTCTCAAAACAATTCCTCTATTGTATTTAATTTATTCTTTAAGAAGTTGGTGTTTTTCTTTACAGATACTCAAAGCAAGTATGTGAAATTGGCTAAAACCTTAAAATTTTGTTATTTTTTTAAGGAGTGGATTGGTTTAAAAAGTGCTCACTTCAGAGAGACCTGATTCCTGATCAGTGCAAAGCTGGTGATACACTACATGAGGATACACTACCCTCTTATCCCCCCTGCCCCTTTCTGATAAGCCCTCTGGCTGCTTATTTTCCTTTATCTACTTGGATTGTGTGTTTGTATTTTTTTGTACCATTCTCTTCTCCGCTCACGTGTAGCAGTTATCTTCCCTTTTCTGTATGTTCATTTGCCTTCTCTTTCAATCCGCTCTGAAGTGTAAGGACAAATTCAGCAACATTGCTTCTAAGTAGAAATGCTCTTTACATGGTGCTGCCTGCAGAATGAAACTCTCCAAGCACATTGAAGAGATGTCACTCTGATCACTTTTCAATAGGAGCATTTTACTAACTTCTTTAATGCATTGGTATCAGCTGTTGAAAAAGTAGTAATCTGTTAAAAAAAGTCCTGAAACTGTAAGCCATCTGTTGGTTATTTCTTAATTTAGTACATTATTTTGTCTTTTGTGTGTGTGTGAGGTCAGAATCTCATGCCTCACATTACCAAGCAAACCTGGCGCATTTTCTTTTGCTTGAGTGGAGATACATCATCTTATGTATGTATTTTGTTATGACTTGTTTATACTGTGTTTAACACATGGAAAAAACCCTGTCTTTAGAGGGCAATAGCTGTAGTTAGTGGTGTCTTTGGCCATAAATACTGTCTTTAGAGGAAAAGATGGTTAACCTTCTTGTGGGATTTTTCTTTCTTTGTGCTTGCTCCAGTAAATGATCTGACATACAAATCCAATTTTAAGTTCCTTTTTTGCATCTCTGTTTTTCTTTTTTCATTCTCTCTTGGTGGTCTGTGTTAAAGTATTTTCTATCCTAAAGAAACCAGAAGAATCATGACCTTGCTTCCTCTGTATCATCAAAAAAGAAATGCAGAAGAGTTTTTTGCCATCAGTTTTTGTATCTGCATATAGATGTTGAAAATATTCCAGCACAGTTGTTTTGAATGTGGTTAAATATTTTATAAGCATTTGTTTGCCAACTTAAAATTTATTTTTATATATTTAGATATAATACATTTTCAGCTTGAGTGCGTGTTTTTTTCCCCCTTAACTTCTCTAGACTAATAAGGGCATAGTTAATATACTGTAGAAGCAAAAAAAGAAAATAGTTTCCTTAAATCTATTGTCTGTTTTAGACTGGATTTGGAAAGGTGCCAGGGTACTTTCAACTCTTACTGTCTGCAGTGGGAGCTGAATACTCTGCATAAAAAAGAAATTATTTTGTGTATTTCCTTGGAAGCCACTCACAACCATCCAGTGAGACATTCTTGCAAATCAAGTTATGTTCATATTTTGTAATCCGTGTGTACTGATTTAAGATTGTGGTTTAAAAGCTAATGCACAGATATTTATTGTAATGGTATTGTCCTTCAGATGCCTCATGAATACTTTAGCATTCTTTTCTTTTTCTCTATTTCAGAGGTCACTGTCCTGAAAGTTGCAGTTTGTAGCCTTAATTTGGGTGAAGAAGTCAAAATTTTAAATAATTCCTACCATTTATGTTATATAAGCCTGTTTTGTTATCTTTTCCAGACAGGTTTTGAGGAAAAGGATAAGTAAATAATAGAGCTTAATGGTTTTTTGCAAGTTAGACAAAACCATGGGGCTTTGGAACAGTATGTGATTACTTTGAACATGCCACAACTTGCTGTACGCACCTGGGCCAGTGATTTAAATACACTCCAAGCAAGGAAAACACTCGATAAACATTTGGTGCTACCTGGTAGGATTGGGACCCTATTATGTTTCAGCTCCCCTGTTTGTAAATGGATGATGTTTGCCTAGATTATTGGGATGCTGAGAACACAAACCTGGACAAGGATCAGTACAGCTGGCTGCTCTTTGCCTGTCCCTTGCCTTTTTATGTCGCTTCCCTCCATCACTGTGCTTTTGAGAGGGCTGTGTTCCATGTGTTTGTAAGAGCAGAAAATGATCAACACTTCCTGTTCTCCAGTGTTCTATGTATTACATTTTATGAACAATCCCCAAAGTGAAGTCTAGATTAAATATGAATGTATTTGAATCATGTATTTGAATGAAAATGCAATCGTATCTTTAATTGTGCTTTATAGGAAGAAAAGGCTTCTCTCCTGCATCGTACTCAGGAAGAAAGGAGAAAACGAGAGGTAAAGTAGACTGTAAGCGTTTGCATGCACACTGGATTTTTCTTTGATGTAGTAACATTTACAGTCCAAAGTACTTTATTCTGCTGGGGCAGTCGTACTTAGTTCAGGAATGTTTTGTTTCAGTTTACAAGTTCTACATAGTCTTCCAGTGTACTAGAATTGACAAACCATTTGACTGCTTTTAAGATGCTTCCCAGAAGGTATTTTCATCTCAAAGGAAGGTAGTTAAACACACACTGCTTTCCTTTTATTTTGGTGCTCATTTGATCTAGTCTTTGTTGCAAAGAGACAAGTGTTTGCATAGTAAATTGCATTTTTTGCCTTGTCCATAATCTTTTACTATGGGTTGGTCTCAGCAAAGTGTCTTCTGCTCCTGGTTCTACTATGGTTTGTTGGATGACTTTCAGCAATTCACTTCCCCAGTGTGTGCCTCAGTTCTGTTGAGGTAGAATCAGAACAATGATACTTGAATGCATCCTGAAGTGCATTGAAATCACCTGAGAACTGAGGACCAGTGAGAAGCAGTTGTGAGGCTGATACATGAGGCTTTAGGAAATCTTAACACTGGTTTGAGATTGAAGCTTACTGCTATGGATAATTCAGTCTGAAATAATGCAAAGGAGGAAAAGGCATTAAAATGAAAAAATACCAGTTCTAAAACATGAATATATGTGGCAATATGAAAACAAAATTTAGTAATATGGAATTAAAGTGCATATGTTCATTTTGTCATATGTTGTTTCCCCTCTGATATGAGTAGAAGTAATTTTGGTCTTAAAAATTATTTATGTAGTTTTCATGCTAATCAAGACAACAGAGCAGTTTGCCCCTTAAAGGTGTGTTTGGCCCTTGCTAGATTAAATACAGGTTCTGCAGTGGCTCCTCTGTTTCTGAGGACAGTTTTGGGTTTTTTTCTTTCTAACCTGGATGTATAATTACAGACCAAGTTTAAGTATGAAGTTACTAGGATTTCACCAGTTAGTTCGGAATGCTGTGTTATGAATCAGTTATGACCAGTAAGTCCTTATCAGCTTACACAAAAAGACTTTTTTTGCCCTTCATAAACTTTTTGCCGTATATTGAAATAACCCATTCGTTTGCTTAATTCTGTCTGCTGCAAAGCTCATGCAGAGTCATATACTGATCTCTGTATACGTACACGCATACACACAAAAATTTTCTGTGGCATATATCAGATTCTCACAAAACAAATTACTACTCTGAGCATAAAATCAGTTACGGCTTTCAGAAAAATGCCTGTAGCAGAGTCTTAGCCATGACCTCAGACTTACAACCTTTGCAGTTAAGTGTTGCTAGCTGACAATTATGCTTTGTAGGATAAAGCCTGTATCTAAAGAAAAGGAGAACTTACCTACTTTTTAGATGCGCATTACATTATGATTATTAAGATAGAGTGCCTCTCTGTAATTGAAACTCTCTCCTGCTTGCCCCCATATTTTGCACTTTTACTGTTAGATACTTTGGAGAGAAAAATAGCCTTTGGCCTATCAAAATTTTCATTTTGGTCCATGCTTTGGAAGTAATTAGATTCTTTCAAGTATATACTTATTCTGAGAAATTGCTTTAGGAACCATGGTTTCCAAGAATAATAAAGTAGGCATTGAATAGCAAATTCACCTGGTGTTTCTCTGGTCAGTTCAGGTTAAGTTCTTAAGTGAGATGTGCCTTTATGGCACAATTAGTAATCGAGTTTTTGTGAGTTGAAAGCTTATGTGAACTTTCCCAAACGTATTTTAATGAAATGTATAAAAACATTCTGGTGCTTTGTTTTGCTTGGTGACCCCCAGAATTATGGCCTCATTATAGTTCAAGGATTGTTGAGGTTAAAATTCCTCTTCTCAAAGCAGGCTTCTCTGATTTTTACTCTTGATCTTCCTACTTTCCCTTCCTCAACCACTGCTTTGTAGCTCTAGGTTCATGAGCAACTGTTTTATTTACTTCCCTCTTTCATCACATAAGAAACTATATGGACTTCATTAGAAACCTAATTACAGTAGCCACTTCCCTTAGATATTCATTGTGATGGGATATGCTGAGGGTATTGTCAGGGGACTCACCGAGTGCTCTTTCAATAGTACCTGAAGCAAGCTGACTTCCAGTTCCCCAAAGTGAGCTGTTGTGTAGGGATGATTTTAACTACTCTTTGTAGCTACTGAGGAAGACATCATAAAATGACTACTTTATATGTTTGGTTGAAAGAAAGAGCAAGAATTTTTATTAATTTCCATATTGTGCTCCTGGGTTTAAAGCATTAAGCTTCATTTTCCTTTTGGAAGCAATGTTATCTCCAAATAATGTTTTGGGGTTTTTTGTGTGCTGTTTCCCCCCCGCCACATCTAAACTGCACCAGCCTCATAATACTGATATATTATTTGGGAACAAATAAGCAGGTCTTCAGTGTTAGCTGATCTATGCAGAAAGAGGAATGGTGTCATTGAATTGATGAATTCTTCAAAATTTTAGTATTAAAACTTTGTCTAATAAAATACAGATGTGTTTGTTTTGATTTCTGTAGCATTATGTATTTACTGAATATTAAAAATTCTTTAGCAATATCTTAATGGTAAATTTACACTTAAAACCATAAAAGGCTTTCTCCCTGGTCTATGTGTATTGGATGCAAGCCTTCAAGCACTTTATTTTACTACTGATTAGTGCTTAATTTTCATTAAAAAAATACCTTTTGAATACAAATATATTTGATAAAATTGTAGAAATTAGAGTCACTTCCACAACGTTGATTTCAATTTTCTTGCTTTGTTCTACAGGAAGAAAGACGGAGGCTGAAAAATGCAATAATAATCCAGTCATTTGTAAGAGGGTACAGAGACAGAAAACATCAAGTAAGTACTTACTTATTTAGAATGATCTAAACCAGTTTTGCTGAAAATGAGGCTTTCTAATAATAAATAATTCCATTGAAAAATTTCCACCTTTTTGAGTATTGTGTGTGTCCACAAAGTGCGAGTTTTTTTCCCTCTTGACATTTTCATTTGAACCTCAATGTTTTAGTAGATGGATGTTTATTCCATAAAGCATGTATGTGACAGTGGGATTATGTGCTGTTTTTTTGAGCCGATAAAGCATATGAAAACAGTTGGGTATCAGCAGGTTTCACACACTAGTGGAGCTTTTTTTTTTCCGATATGACTAAGGTGTTAGTTTTAGTCCAAAAGATGTTCTTTCTAAGCTGCTGTTGGGTAGATTATTCTAAGAAAGAGTTGTATTTATTTAAATTCACTAATATTGGAGTAAACTAGATGAAAATGTTTCGTGTGATATTCTTTACTTGTACCCATTGCAACAAATCTGTTGATTTTCTTTTTGGATTACAGAAAGCAATTACGGCTTTAACTGTGATATCGTATGTTTGTTTTGGTCTCTTAACAAATGTGTTGTATTCATTTTACTACTTTGCTACCACTTTGGATGGGAAACTGAAATGAGGTTTTTAAAATTTTACATCTCTGTTTTAACTCATAACCGTTATTGATGTGTTGATGCATGTCTTATTTTTAATTTTCAAGTACTCTATCCAAAGAAGTGAATTTGATCACTGTGCTAATTTGGCCCAATCTGGAGGAACATTTTCCACTGCTAATGGAGCTAATTTGACTCTCTTAGTTCGTCAGTTACTCTTTTTCTATAGACAGAATGAGGATTCTAAGCGTTTGGTGAGTACTATTAGATACTTTGATCCATAGTACTTTTATTTCATGCATTTTTGAAGTACTCTTTCACTTAAAAGATTTTGAAGGGATGCAGATAAGGCCTTGACCACTTCAGTAAATTCATTTAAGAATTATGGCTTTTGCTGGCCTGCACTTTGCTGTTTTTTGTTTAGACAGATGTAACTTAAATTTAGATTTTTATATGTACATACACAAGATCTGTGAAATGAAGTCTCAAAATCCTGTGTGTTATTCACTGTAATTTGTTAAAAATAATACACTTCTATTAGAACTTAATTGTAAAACAATATTTTCTATTTAGCCCTCTGGTCATTCCTAAGGTGTTTGGCCTTTTTTTTTTCCCCTCACTGGTCAATGATGCTGACATATCAGTTGCAAAGTCACTGCAAACTTCCCAAATGTACACGTAGGTATGATTCATAGGGGATATTGATAATGGATGTTAAAGAATTATGGCTGTTTAAAAACAAAAAATTAACAGATACATTTGTTGCAAGGGTAAAGTTATTTGTAAATGTAATTCAGTCTTAACTTTGAAAGTTTAGTACTAGCAGTCAGGTAGTTTGTGTTGTGTAACACTTTTTTTTTTTCTCAGCTGAACATGATTGTCTTGTGGTTTTTTAAGTCCTTCAGAGGTATCCAGAACAGGATTGAAATATTGCTGTCTGTGTTGCAATAAATAATATAACTTGTTGTTATAAACAGTAAACTTGTGCATATTTTTTCCCAGGTATGGATGTGTCAGAATTTAATTAAACAGAGTTCTCAGTTTGTTAAGCAATTGGATGGTCCAGACAGAGTAACTTGCTTATTCCAAATAAAAAGACTGTTGGGGCTGTGTTGCAGGTAAAGTCTTTTTTCTGTGTGAAAGTGTTCAGAAATTATGTTGGGCACTTGTTTGTTTCTTTTTGCAGCAGATGAAGTATTAAATGTAAATTTATTTTGTGGAGAGGACTGTTTATATTAAATATATATGTAAGCCATAGTATAAGATACTTGTTCCTATGTGAGAACAATGGAAAGTTCTTAAGCTCCATTGACTTTCAAGTTCAACATACACTTAAGGGATGCCCTGCCTAGGGATAGGCTTGCGTTCTTAACTGTTTGCTTATAGCGATATCATTAGCAATATTGTGGAAACTGGAAGGTTTTCTCGGGAACTGATGGTAATTAGAAGGTATTTTACGAGTTAGACTAATGTTCCAAGCACGTGCCTTGGATATATTTTGTTTTAAAACTAATATTATTTAAGATGCCTTTCCTCACACTTTATTTTGAATTTAAGGCGTGTTAAGCAGTTGCATTACTGGCTTCAGCAGTACATTTATTATTTGTAGTGGGAGGGTTCTGGGAGGATCACAGGAAGATAAATCTATAAAGGTGACTTGAATAGCTGGCAGCTAAAGCCTAGTTTTAGAGAACAATATATTTGCCCTTATCAATAATAGGAACTAGTTATACTCTCCAGAGCTTTAAAATAGGTGGGTTTTTTTTCCTTTTAATCTTGAGACTTTTCTTAGAAAATTGTTTCATTCAAGTCACTGAACCTTGTGTTCCTATAATTGTGTATACTGAGTGTATAATAAACAGTGACACCAGATACTAAAGACGACTTGAGCAGTGGGCTTAAAAGTCCACATACAGTGGAACACAGCTGTGGTGTCACTGGATTGAATCGCACATTTTCACCACAGTTGAATTTGTGGTTTTGTAAATGCAGCTCTGTTAGTATTCCCACTCTCCCTTCCTGACTGGGTGATGTGGGAAAGCAAAAGGAGTGGAAGAGCTGTCCCTGCCTATACATGTAGGGAGAATGGAGGAAGAAGCTGCTCTTAACTTCATCTTAGCGGCACAGTCATGGGTGTCTGTACTTGCTTTCTGAGCTACTTTAATTTTCTGCAAGAGCCCAGAAAGCGAGCAGTGGGACAGATAGCTGCGAAAGAGTTTCCATGGGATAAGTTCAGATTCATGAGAAGCTGTAGCTTTTGATGCTATGGTAAAAAAGGTGACTGTAATATCTTAGCAAGAAATGGTAGTTCGATTGTAGCTACATCTGCAAAAAAGGTCTTGTTGTCAGAGTATCTTTTTTTCTGTTTAGTGTCTTAGCTATGGTGTCACAATAGTTTTTGCTGATAGGTCCCATCTTTCTGAATGGCTGGGAATGAAAGCACGTTGTTAGGGCAACTATGCCTATGTACATCTCATACTAACAAATCCTTTTAATTCTATGCAGGCTCTTAGTTGTCACAATTTCTGGGGTTCCTGGTAGTTGTTTCATAAGCAATTTGCTAAAGGGATGGGGATGGTTGTATTTTCAATATTTCAATCTGTAATCAAGGACATATTGTTTTAGTTATATGTTTGGCGTTCCCCAGCATTTGTTCCGAGCCCATGTTGCTCTGTGGCTTTCATGACTCCATTTTTAATATGGGTAGTAACACATGTTGGAAAAACATGCGGTATTCTTTGTCTGTCTTCCAGTTCATGCAGTGGACCTCCAAACTGTCAAGTCATTGAAAGCAAGAATTTACTAGGATTTAAAGAGAGATTGCTATATTCATAGAAATCCTAAAATCAGGAATGAGTATTATAAAGGCGCCAAAAAAAAGATGTAGCTAAACTACTGAGAGCACTTGGAAACCAAGTAGAAATAAGTTATTTTAAGGTGAATGTGAAAAGTTGTGGGGTTTTTTGTAGTTTTATTTTTAAATCAGTGTGTATATGCTTGTAGTGAAATAAGAGAAATATCTTGCTAAATAATTTTGATTTCATTTTGTTTATAGGCTATTGCAAAATTGCAATGATGACAGTCTGAATGTTGCACTTCCTATGAGAATGCTTGAGGTATTTTCGTCTGAGAATACGTATTTGCCTGTTTTGCAAGATGTCAGCTATGTGACGTCAGTAATTGAACAAATTTTGCACTACATGATTCAAAAAGGTGAGTAGCTAGGCACTAGAAGTTATCGGAAGTACTCAAAAATTAAACAGAATGTGTAATACCTGAAGACCGTGTCATTTAATCACATTCTGCCTTTACCACAAACATGATGAATTGAGTGCTGCATATGCTAACCTATACATTGAATGGATATTTTGCTTGTAATTAGATCACTGCTTGAGAAATTACTCTGGAAATTCTGTTTATAAACTGAATATTCTACTAAATTACTTATATACACTTTTACCATACATTTTAAGAGTGGGTGGATATTACCTAACAAAAGTTTTATTCCAGTAGCTGTTGACACACACGTACGTGTGTACACACACAGTGGCAGATCTAAGCTTTAGTTGTGTAAAAGTTGGGCGTTGTTTTGCAGTACTCATTATTATCGTAAATTGGCGTTACCTTTTCATCCTGCTAACACTAGAGGCGCCTTAGCAAAGAGATGGTGACTTAGCTTTTATTTCCCTTGTACCATCATCAGCAAAACTGTTGGCTAAACTACAATGTTACACCTGTGCAAACACACTGAAAGTTAATGAATTGTGTACTTACCACCAAAACTATGTTTTGTCTTGAAGAAACTTTATTACTCTGGGAATGTGTGAAAAAATTAATTTGCCTTTCTGATACCATAGTTTGAGTTTCCAAGACTTGTGGATGGGGAGAAAAAACAAAAAAAACGATGAAATAAGCATCTCTGATCTGGCTTCATTATATAAAACATAAAAAGAGCACCTTCCAGTTTGTTAGTTAGTTGTTGGAATGATTCTATGTTAGTAAGTTTTAAAATACTTTCAGTGGACTAGGCTGTTTTACCCTGTTTAAGGATTTGGTTTTAACTACTTCATGTTGAAGTCACTATGAGGAAAAAAAATGACATTGTAGCACATTTATTTTACTTGCCACGCATAACTAAAACTACAGAAGTATTTGTGTTTGTCTCATTGCTTACTGTATAGTAAGTATGTCTTCCAAAATACTTCAATACGTTATGCTTTGTTCTTTTAGTATAATACTCAGTCCTCACAACTGATGCATGAAAGGTTCTTTACTAAAATTAATGATCTAACATCTTGATAAAATCAGCTTTCTGATCACTTATAATAGAAACAAAAAGAAGTGGTTGTGTGCAACTACAAATGTTCTGTCTCCTAATCATTTATGATGGTTAAGTTGTAAAGAATCTGTAATCAGCTTTTATTAGTATATGTTTTTGCATATAATTTGTTGTCCATGTGTGTCATGTCAGCATTTCTAAGGTACTCCTTTATGGTGAGTTCCACTTGCTTGGCAATGGGTCTTAAACTGGACCTCTTAGTGATGCAATACTATTTATGCGTGTACAGTGGTTCCTGTAGTAGTGGAGCTTGTGTCTTAGTTTAGGAGTTCATTGAGGAAGAGGAAGTTGGTTTAAGAAGAATGAAATCACGTGATTCCATATGTACTTTAGTGAGATTGTAATAACTTTTAATAGATTGCTCTCTACTCATCTTTATGGCTTGGGTGATAATGCATTTTGTTACTGGCTGAGAGATCCTTGTTTTGGGAACGGTAATTGTATTCTTCAGCCTGCTAAGCCAAGGTGTTTGTAGAATTGAGACATTCTACCAATAGGACTCTTACCTGTATGATATGGTCGTGTTTTGGAGTAGAGGGCAAAATTCATCATTTCTGAAAGGGTGGAAGGACAACTGTCAAAAACACGATTAGAGTCACTCATAGGAGAAAAGAACATGTTTTTCATAGGTCATTGTTTTAAAGAATCAAATTATTCACTTCAGCAGCAGGAGCAACCACTCTTTGAAAATCAGACTGACTCTGAATGCAATTATCTATCTCTGATTTTTATAAAGTGATGTTTCCAAAGAGGTTGCTGGTATGTCCTGTTAATGTGACTTGGACTGTTGTACAATGTCTTCTGAAGCAAAGTGTCATGCAATGAATTGTAAAGGGTTTTTTTCAAGTTAAAAATGTTAAGTATATAGTTTATTTTATAAGGAAAAGAAGAAAAATAATGTTGTATTTAAAAAGTGATATTTCTTATTTGCAGGCTACTACAAGTCGCTTTATTTGTTAATTAACAATAAGCTTCCCTCGAGTATTGAGTATTCTGATGTTTCTCGAGTTCCTATTGCAAAAATACTTCTGGAGAATGTTCTGAAGCCATTGCACTTTACATATAGCTCCTGTCCAGAGGGTGCAAGGTAAATAAAGGTCATAGTAGATATTTGTATACTCACTTGTTATTGTCAGAGGGGCAGAATTTGTTGTTGTTGAATGCTTAGCTATTCTTTTAGTGCAGTTTGATTTATTTGCAATAGTAATGATTTTTTTGTAATGCTGTATGTTGATGAAACAATGTAGTTCCAGATGTGTTTAAGAAAAAAGCAATAAAATGCTGAAGACTACAGTAAACAAAGCACAGAGAATAGCAGATATCACAATACGTAGGAACATAGGTGGAGAAAAATGTAGATGAGAGCAGTATGCAGTTAAAGGCAGATGAAAAGAATTTTAGAGATAAAAAGAACTTTGTGACAGAGGAGCTGAGTTTTATGAAGAGAAATAACTAAGTCATAGCTTACAAGAAGAAAGAGTCAGGTATGTAGAAAGATGGAACAAAAAAATCAAACTCTGGTCGTGTTGCATGTGACAGTGTTTTGTGTTAAAATAGTATTTTTTTGGGGGAAAAAGACTAATTAAGCTTTTGTGATTTATTTTTTATTTCAAGATTATAACCAATGACTTTAACTTCAGAATAGTTTTCTGTGAGTTCATGAAAAGTTTAAAGGATAAAATTACATGTAAGATAATGAGGAAAAGGATGTAGTATTAGAAGTCCATTTTTGAGAAATATGAGAAATTTGGTTTATTAGCATAGGATTAATGGAGCACATCTTTGCAGTCTTCTTGATGGATGTGTTCAAACTTGCAAATTGATCTATTATTCCATGGATATAATTGTGGAAAATTTTGCCTATATTTTCTATAAAGACAATTTTTCTTAATTTCAGGCAGCAGATTTTTGCAGCCTTCACAGAGGAGTTTCTGGCAGCACCTTTTACAGATCAGATATTCCATTTCATCATTCCAGCGCTTGCTGATGTGCAGACCATTTTCCCTTATGAGCTCTTTCTGAATGCACTATTATTAGCAGAAGGTGGATGTTCAAGAAGTGATCAAGCCCCATGGCTGTTTTACTTTGTGTTAACAGTTGGAGAAACATATTTGGGTGAGAAAGCTAAATGGCGAATTAATTTTTTTTCATATTTGAGTTAATATGTATTTCCACGATGTGGCTCACTGCAAAGCAAAAAGCACAGTTTGTGGATGCAAGTATTGGAGAGATCTGTTTTACTAGCTGTTCTTAACCTTTTCAGTAAAAAATATACCTTATTTGGGAAGACTTGGCATAATGTGTTTCAGGTATTTCTGGTAAAAGATAGTTTATATTACAGTGTGATCTGGCTAATGATCTTTTATTTCAATGTATGTGCTATAGGATCCCTTTCAGAAGAAGGACTTCTTGTGTATTTGAGGGTACTCCAAACTTTTCTCTCTCAGCTGCCTGTGTCTGTGGCTGGTTCAAATTGTCAAGATGCAAACAGTGATTCTGAAGATGAGGATGAAGAGATCAGTAAAATGACAACTGCACCAGTAAGCAGTACATAATTTGTTTAAATGAATTTGTATTGCAGCAGCAGCAGCAAATATAGGGAAAAACATGATCACCGTAAGTCCAATATTCTTATAGTGACATGTAGAAGGGAGCATGTTTACTACTTAGAAATAGATGGCTGCTCACTGTAAGCAAATGGAACTGGTTGCTTACATTAAAAACAAAACAAAAAATCAACAAACAAAACCCTTACTATAATAAGAAATCTTAAAATACAGATAGTGTGTCTTCTGAAGGACAGAGCTTTTATTTAACAAAGAGTTTAAACTTCCCTGCTTTAAATTTGTATTTTACAGAGACTGTTTTACTCTCTGTATTCTTTTTAAGTCCATGATGATGCTTAGATACTATGAAACATACCAGTCTGATCTTCCAACTTGGTATTTTCATTTTTTTCTCACAGAAATATTGTAAGCTCAACTACAGTCTTTACCCTGTAGAATTAGCTCTGTATTTAAATATATCCACTACCTTGAAAACCCTCAAAGGCGGAACACCTGCTTTGTATAATAATGTATAGAGACTGTAGCATAAATAGAACTTTTCACTATAGTTTAAGCTTCCACCAGTAAGATAAATCCATGCTAACTTTAACCTCTTAACGCTCGGATCAAGGCTTTGAACAACAAAAGTTGGAGAGATATAAATTCAACAGTTTCTCACTGGCCTTTATATAGTCTCTCAAAAGACACTGCCATTCAAAGGACCTTCTGGAATGTGTGAAATTTCACCATTTTTAGGGTTCATTTAAAAAAAAAGGTCTCATAGATTATTTTACCTCCCCACGCTGAGCTGGGAATTCTGGATTTCTGGCTCTTCTGAATTTCTGTCTGTCTCAGGCATTCTGAGGCTTCCTGGCATTTTCTTTAGTGATGAAAGCAAAAGCATACCAGCTCTTCTAAGAGATACTGTTCTTATAATGCCTACTTATATTTCATGTAAGGTAATGTACCTTTCTGAAAGATGCAGCGTTTTTAAGACCTAGATATTTAGGTCTCTTGTAAAGAGCCATACTTTTGGGGAGTACATGCAACCTTTTACCTGTGCGTTTTTAGATGCAGTGTGTTACTGTTACCGTGAAATCTTAACCAAGATAATGTGAATAAAATACTTAATTTTCCTGCCCTACACACACTGTGTATGATGTAAATATTGGCAGATTCTACTTGTGATTTAGAGATATTGATGATGTTTATGAGGTGATTAGGTAAAAACAAAGCAGAAATGTATGTTCATAGGTAGCTTACAGTAGTTTGTAAATAAAAGAAAATCTGCTCTGAGACTTTAATACATAATACTATTTATTGCAATATGCTTTTCATGTGTTTCTCCTGTGAGTTTTTTATGTATTCCGTATTTTCATGCATGCCTGTCTTACAAAAAAAAAAACCAAAACAAAAACACCAAAAAATGGTGAGAGGTGAACTCCTCTTTCTTAGAAATTTCATAATTGGATAACTTGTATCCTTCAAAGAGCCAGACTGCTTTGCTCTGTTGGGGGCAAGATAGAGAGAAAATAAGGAAAAGGTTGAGCTCAACCCAGTTCTTGCAAAGAGAAAGCATTCCTCTTGCTACACTTCTGGTACTACCCAGACGTGTATTAGTCACCCTGAAGTTTTTTGTTGTTTGTTAACCCATGGGTTATGAATGTGAAAATAGTGCTTGTAAGTGAACTTACAGTAGACTTCCATTTCTGAATTTCGTGTCCAATGCTGGCTGACTGTCAGGGGGGAAGAGATGACTGTTTGCATATTTTGTGCCAGTGAATAATCTTGCTTTATTGTATCCAAGCGTTGCAGAACATGCTTACATGAAAGGGAGTCTTTCCCACTGGTAGCGAAAAGATTGATACCACAACCCAACAGTTGCCTTCCTAGGGATTTAAGTTGGCTCTTGGGTCTGATACTTTTAACAATACTACTGGGATATACATATGTGCTTATGTTTTAATTATTGTACAAGAAAACTTAATGTTCTGGTAAAATTCTGAAGTATTTTTTAAAAAGGGGATACTTGATCATTAAAAAGGCTTAAAGCAAATTTTTCTTTGATATGTTGGTAGGGTGATGGGAGAATATCAGTTCAGTACATAACTGAGGAGTGTCTAAAGAAATTGGATACAAAGCAGCAGACAAACACTCTCCTGAATATGGTTTGGAGAGATTCAGCTAGTGAAGAGGTCTTTACCCTGATGGCATCAATCTGCCACACCCTAATGGTACAACACCGAATGATGGTGCCAAAAGTCAGGCAAGTATAAATAATAGTGATGTTGAACTGTAGTACACCTAAAACTGGTTTTTACATAGACTTGTTTTAAATACACTGTGGGTTTTTTTCTGTGTTTTCTTTTATGATAAGCTTAAATAAATAAGAAATTCAGAATTCCCCTAATAATTCCAGGCAAACTGAAGAGTGGATTCATTATGTTTCTTACTTTTCGTCTTGTTCATTGTGCACTCTTTGGAGTAATAACTGAATCCAAAAGTGTAAGGTCTTGATTGGTTTAGTGAGTTTCAAATAAGTTAGTATCCTACGACCACGTTGAGGACTATGGAGCAGGTAGTGTTTGTGATCAGAAAATCACACACAAACAGGGATTCCAAAGATTCATGAAAGGAGTTTGTTTGTCCCCTTGCTCAGAGGCAGTGTTAAGTGTCATTCTAGGAGAAGTTTGTCTAGCTTGTTTTTAAAACTTTCAGTGATATGGATTCCACAGTCTCTCCAGCAAGCTGAGCACTGAAACCATCTTTTTCTCTACCCCCTTTAACATAGAGCCAAAATCTCTCTTGCTACGAATTGAAACTGATTCCTAACTATTGAAAGTCAGTGTTGTTTGGGAAGGGCTTTGGTACCTGAGATGAAGGTAAAAGTCTTGTTCATTTGTACAGCATTCCTTTACAAAGACTGCAAACCACAAACATGAGTAACAATGGAAGAAGATTTTTGATCTTTTTATTATCAGACTAAGACTCATAAGTATTAACACTGTTCTGGTTCAAGTAGTTTTGAATAAGTATGTAGTTGCTGGTAGTAAAGTAAGTATTTAGGGAATGTTCTAAACATAATCAATTCAAACTGCATTGTAAACAGTGATACAGAGAACTAATTAGGTGCTATCTTAGCCCAATGGTGTTTATAGCTGTTAGAGGAAGTAAGATGTCAGTAAAACTGTGATTGTTCGATTAGGGTAATTAGTTCTTTGTAGACTAATTGCATTAGAGCAGGATGTGAGACCTGGAGATCATAGCAGCAGTTGAATTAGTATGCCCGCTTTATTGTTGCAAGTAGTACGTGTCCTTGGATAGTAATTACTGAGTTTAAATGCATCACTGCTTTGACTTGAGGTTTGCTGGTGAACTGTGTGGAACAGGGTGTTTAACGAATAAAGAAGTCACAGAGAACTAATTGTACGAGTATAGCATCTATTTCCTCTGAGAAGCTGTATTGGGTCTTTGCAATTATTTGTGATAACAAGCTAGTTACACATTGGATAAATTCAGGAGTTGTGAAAGCTCTGCTCAGCATCTTATAATGAAAAGCAGTCTACAAATTTTAGCTTTTGAATAGCTCCAGAATAGCTGAATTTACCAATTTTAGAAATAAGTAGCAGAGATACTAAAATTTGTGTCAGTTACACCAACGGAATTACTTTCATGGTGAAAATGAAGTTAATTCATACAGGTGTTTGGTAAATTAAGGTAGACATTTAATTAATAATTCCAACTTCCAAGTCGGTCATAGGTGTTGGGTTTGCCAGGCATCATTGTGTCAGGAGATCTCAATGTTTTGTCCTATTCTCAATGCGTTTTAGACATGGGCTAAGTTACCAAGTAGCTATTTTAAACATTCCTTTTGGGTGTTTTTCAAAGGACATTTAATGTTATTTTGAAGGTAGCAAACATTGTGCCATTTCAAAAAACAATTAAAAGATTTTTTGTCGTTAATTTCCACTTTTTTAATTGCCTGATGATTTTTTAATTGCCTGATGATTTTGTCAAATTTAATGATAGTCTTTTGAAAGATGCTGCACTTGTTTTGAAACTATTACTACTCTGTTAAGTAATTTAAAAGTATCTATTTAATTAAACCATGAAATAGTTAAGCTAAAATAATTTATTTAAAATTATTTTTAATATATTCTGAGAGCTCAAAAATGCTCTTTTAGTTTCTGTTTAGAAACAAACTGGGTCGATTGGTTTAAAAGATAGAAGAAGTTGTTACAAAAACTTTACTTATTTAACAGCATTTATGAGTATAATAGAAAATTAGTGACAATTAAAAACATAAAGGCTGCAAATCTGCGAAGTGAGATGCTAAATAGAGTAATAACTGAAAATAACTTTTCAAGAACTGTAAAGAAAATTAGGCTAAGGTTAACCCAGGCTTTGGAGGGGAGGAAACAAATGTCTGTATTGTTTTAATAGTTCTGAGGTTTTTTTTGCTTTGTGAAAAAAAAGATAAGAAACTTACTGTCATGCTGAATGTTTTTTCTTCTTGTGGCTTCTCAGTACGTCTTTGATTTGACTGAGGATGATGATACATGGTGTTAGGAACATTGGTGTCGCTGTATTAGCTCAGTAGTTACTTTGGTTTTGCAACAGAGACCAAGAGAGAACAGGATACCCAAAAGTACAATGTAATTTTGAACAGAAGGAGCAAGCCTCTACAGTTCCTTTTTGATTCTGTGGCAAGAGTGATGGGACTCAAAGGTGGATTACTGGAAAAGCACATTGCTGTGGATTAGTCGTTAGGAATTTTGATAAATTCTGAGTATGTTCTGGAAAGATGCATTCAAGCCCAATTAAAGAAAAAGGCCACAAGACAGGAAAAACGTAGCTGTAGCTAGTGTTCAGTAAACCAGCTGAGAGGTGTAGAATAAAATCCTGATTGTAGTGATGTCATTGGGAATTATGCTTGTTTTCCGCAGGGCAGGGGTTTCATCATTTCACTGTAAAGTTGATATATATTATTGAATGCAGTTACTAAAAAACAAAACAAAAAAACCAAACTAAAAAAACAAAACAAAACCAACCAAAAGAGAAAACATGAGACTCGGAGTGTAGTTTTTATTGTAAAGAGATTTTCAAGACTTGTTCATCAAAAGTATACTTTAAATAACTAGTAAATTCTGTTTCTGCAAAATATTTAAGGGCATAATTTAATACCATAGACTTCAGGTCATCACTGCAGCTTAATATTAGACAGTGACATGGGAACTGTGCTTGTGCTGGGACTTCAGTCACTATCAGCTGTCTGATCAGTGCCCCAGAGAAACTGCTATTCTTGGTTTAACAGTTTCATAGTCACCGTACATCACTAGTATTCAATTAACATAACATTGCTAATCTTAACCTGTGCTTGAAAATTGTTTGGAAAACTGACATTCTCGTGTAACATGAGCAGCCTGTCTTCGTACATGTGCTAAAGATACTTAGCCTTTCCATGAGGCTATTTTAGTAATTCTTTAGGGAATGTTCTTACACTGTTGTGTTTTTCTTAAAACCAGAATTGTCATATATGAAGTTTGTTGGGGTTTTTGGTTTTTGTTTTTGTTTTTTTTAAGCTTTGCTTTGCATTCTTGGTCCAATACCAAGAGAGGCAGAAGCATAAAGCAGCCTAAAGAGCGGTGTAGTTCATTTAACGATGGCTTTGCATGCTGTCTCGTACCTGTGACACCTTGCAGTTCTGAAGTGTCAAAATCCACTGCCCTGGCAGCAGTGACCTTTCACAGACTGTATGAGCTCCTCTCATTCTAGTGTATTCTCTTCATTAACTTAAATGGTCTCAGTGGGAAACTGGGCCCAATTTATGACCTAGACTGAAAATCTTGCCTTTAACTAATTAACTTGTAGTGGTGCCTCAGCTAAATTAAGCTTAATGGGTCATTTAATCTGTCCCATTGCACAGGAGGAATTTGACACTTTTTTTAAAACCAGAGGTGCCCAAAATACCATTCTGGCAAGTACACATAAATCATGTGGCCTTTGCGGACAATTAGATACCTATGGAGAGAAACAAGGTTCTAAATAAATGATTGTTATGTACTTACTTCTGGGAGCAGATAATTCAATTTGGTATGATTAAAATAGATACTTAACAGAAATCACTGGAGTGAATTTAACTCTATCACAGCCTGAGGCTGAGACAGTGTGTGTTTTTCCACTTGAAAGGAGCTTATCCTTTCTGGTAGTTGAAAATGAGTCTTCTCCCAAACCAGAGTCCTAAATCTGAATATTGAACTTTACAGAAAATCTGTTAATGAATCCATTATATAAAACCATGTATAAGATCTCATAATGAAGAAGTTGTTGGTATGCAGTAAGATTTTTTTCAAGAAAAAGCAGAACCACCAGATGGGATGGGTAAACACCCAAGGTTTAAACTTCAGCCACTTGGTTTGTTTTTAGAATAGTACAACCATTGAAAAATAAAACCTCTGATTTAGATTAAACATTATTTCTTTTTTATGTAAATTTTGATAATCTTTTTGATTTCTAGTGTTCTTGTGGTTTTTTTCTTTAAAGGAAAAAGCGATCAAGATTGTATGGATGCTCAAGCATTACATTAACTGATCTCTAAAGTTTGCAGATTATGATAATGCTTCGTCTTCAGAGTATATAAGCTACCCCTGTAATGCTCTGCAGTTTATCAGGAATTATTATATTGCGCTGTGTATTTTTAAAGTAGTTCTATCTGGAAATGCTGTTTTTTAGCAGACACGCCTTCTCTCTGCCAAAGACAATGACCAAATGAGGTAGATTTTGATGTATTTTAATTTTCAAAGTTGATATTTTTACTACTTAATTTTTTAGTTTAAATTTTTTAGCCTTTTTCATGTTTTCACACTTTTTCAATGTGAAGCCAAAAATTTTGAAACTTTTTAGTACAACCAATTTCTTGAATTTTGCAGAGAGATGATTTTTCAAGTGTTTCTTTTTTTTGTTACAGTTGTTATCTTCTACTTTGAAAGCCATTTTTTGTATTTGGAATGGGTGGGTAGTAGGTTGTTTCTGCTGTCATTCCTTTCGCCGTGGATTACATTTCAGGTGAATCTAGTGATGTAAAATTTTTGTAACACAAGGTCCAATTCACCCTTCTGTGTTTAGTTTGCAGTTTCCTGTTTATTTTCTGGTAACAGTATGGAAACTTTAAAATTGTTGAATTCATCTGCGTCATACTGCGTAGGTATTTCATATTGACAAAATAGACTGTATGATAAAATCTTCTTCCAAATTTGCATTTTTGTATTTAACCAGATTTTCAGGGAAGGGAAATGTGAAAGCTGAATACGTTCAGCATTTCTGGAATCGAGCCATGAACTATAGCAGTTGCTACAATTGACTGCCTGAATCGTGGATATGGAATAAAAATGGCTAAAACTTAGACAAAGGTTATTATTATAAGCTCTTAAGGTTTGTCCTTTTTTCCCTTCATTATTGCTGAATCTTGCTAGAATGAAAAAATGAATTACATTGTGATAGGTTCAGTGTCCATAATGTTTGTTCATTTTTGCTAAAACTATTACATAATTTCCAGGGATGATTGTAAAATTAACAAGTTTTTACTTGGAAGCCCTAATGGCACTGTGCCAAATTACTTTTCATTTCAAATAGGAGACTGAAAACTGAAGGTCACTGAGAAAATTTCTCATTTCAGAAACCAAGACATCTGAACTATCATTGAGATATTTAAACATTAAAATACAAATCCTTATTCTAAATTAGCTAGATATAATAAGCCTGCCCTTACATGATAATGCATAATTTCCACCCAAATGTCAGAATAATGTCACTTTATAAGGAAGTAGAATTCTCATGTATCAAATTCAGGTTGAATTTTTTTCAGAAATTCCACGTATTTAAAGTAGAACTTAATTTTGCCATAAAACTTATCTTGAACTGGCTTTTAGCTACAGTTGCTTCAAATTTGACTCAAACTTAGTAATGATTGCCAACATGCATCTCCTCCGGAATATGTGAGGCTCCCAACTCTCTTTAAGGTGCTGATCTAGTATTTAATATTCAAAGGTTTTGAAACAAGTGGGGTGATATTTCAGCAAAGTCACATTGCAAACCAGAGGTTGCTTGGATTTCACTTTCCCTTCTTCTGCATGCCCCCATTCTGTTTCCAAAACTCCCAGTGCCTGTGAAACTCGATCCTTTCTGTTGAGCAGAGTTCTGCCCTTCCTAATGCTACTTTGTCATCACGCAGCTCCTTGTCTGTGCCACCGGCTTGGTGAAGTCATGTGAAGTGAGAGCCCGAAGAAGGGACTGGCTGTGTGGATGCATGAGAGAGGTTGTACTTTAGTGAAGGCAGCAAAAAGAGCCCACAGGGCTTCAGCAGCTAGTAAGCAAGGACCCAGACACACATGGCACAATGCAGTATTTGTTTGTGAGTGGGTGTGTAGGTTTTCTTGTGGGGTTTTTTTTTTTTTTTGTTTGATGTCTTTAAATGTATTGCTGCTTAAACAATTTTCAAATATTTTTAGGTGATTACTGATATTTTACTTTCTTCCTTAATGTCTGCTTCCTTTCCTTTTGCCATCTGGCAAACTTTAGTTTATCCATGTGGTCTGTATTGGTTTTTCAGGCAGCAGCACTTCTGCCCTCCCTGCTCCCATTTCCCAGCCTCCTACCTCTTGTATGCATGGTCACAGGGAATTTTGATATTACGTGGCTGTTGACCATGGAGAGGAGATGTGGACCTGAGTATCTATATAACCTTATTTATTCTAATAGTAAATGGAAGACCTAGGAAAGTGGCATTTAGGATAGCTAACTGAATATAGTTCAATAGCTGAAAAATGACGGTTTAGTCAGTCAAATCCTGTTTGGTTTCCCAGAAGACATTAATTGTTTCCAGTGATGTTTGTCATGTGTGTTGCTTTCTGCAGGGCAAAAAATAGGCTGGGGGAGACCTTTTAATTCCAGGAAGCTTTTTATTTCTCACTTCTATAAAAAGTTTATCGTGCTGTAATCTTGTCTGAAATAATGTGGTTAAGGTCAGTCCTGTATATTACTGACTCATGAACATACACATTTATTTTTACAGGTGTATAAACCATTTTCTTTCTACAGATGGATTAGCGTATGGGTAGCTGTCCTGGCAGACATTGTTCTGTTGATGTATTTGTATCTGCCATGCGGAATATATTTTCACAAAAATTGCTATGTTTACTGATGTTAGAAGTGACCTGTTAACTAGCTGGTGTGGTTTTCTATATTAGAATTTTAAAAAGTCTTTGATAAATAACTCTGAGTGTTAGCTATTTTTATTTAATGTGTGTTTAATTCTGTGGAATAATTTAAACTTGGGTCTGTATCGTGTGGTTTGTTGCTGAGTTAATGAAAACTGTATTTTAGGTATAAGGATTTATATGCTTGTTTTTCAGCTTTGGGGCTTTCACCAGATTCAATTAGAATAAGAACCTCCATCTTGAAGAAATAAATTTGAATTGTTAATGTTGGAGAAGTGCGTGACAGGAAGGTTCTTATAGAAGCATTGTGTTTTGTGAATACAGTATTTTGGAAGACACAATTTATTTGATCTTCCTCTTGCAGGCTTCTTTATAGTTTAGCCTTTAATGCCAGATTCCTGAGGCATCTTTGGTATTTGATATCTTCAATGACTACACGAATGATTACAGGGTATGTATTATACCATTTCTGGAACTGTGTCTTTGTTAAAATAGAGCATAGCTAGTGAAAAAAGCATGAGACAATTGGTGGTTTGACAGTGCTCGTATAAGGTGATTGAAAACAGAACTGTAATGATTACTTAGCTCCTATGATTTCATAAAACTGAGCAAAATCTTGGGAATTGGGCAGTTGTAAATAAGTACAGGTGAATAAATAAAGTATTTATTTAAAATAAGGTGGCTGTTTCGTAGTTTTTGGAGTGTTCACTAGCATGAATATAACAAACACCAAAGCCCCAAGTACTTCATCCTAAGTATGTGAGTTTTATCTCATGTACCTTGACTAGTCCACAAATTGATGGTGGCAGAAGTACGTTCCCAGGATCTGAGGCATTGAACCTACAGATTTGTTCTGTGCTGACATACAGATTAGTTACTCTCTTTGCTTCGTGTGTCTCTTCTAAACCAGAAAGTATCTGCAGTCTGTAACAGTTAACTCCAAAGCTTATACATCAAGACACTGAGATATTATAGTGACAAGAACTTACGGAGTAACCATGTTTTGCAAGAATGGGAAATAGTAGTTATTTGACTGAGCATGCTGCGCTTATTTTGCTGTAGGAGCTACCACTATATATTTTTACTAGAATGCTGAAGTTAATACTTTTTTTAGAGTATTTAATTAACCATCTCTTTAATTTTGCTTTTTATATTTTAAGGTCTATGGTGCCACTCCTTCAAGTGATTTCAAGAGGCTCTCCAATGTCTTTAGAAGATTCTAGTCGAATTATCCCTCTCTTCTACCTTTTTAGTTCTTTGTTTAGTCATTCACTTATTTCTATTCATGATAATGAATTCTTTGGTGATCCAATAGAAGGTGAGTTTCAGGCATACTAAATAGCAGTGCTTTGCAAAATGTTTTTGTGTAAGATTATGAGTTCCCTGGGCAACGATTTGCTGACATCTGTGGGGAAGGCTCTTCTGGGCTGGCTTGCTGATAGTCCCTTGAGCACCTGGCTGTCAGCTGGCTCTTTCATGGTGATTGCAGTTAGAAAAAAGAGGAGGGGGGGGGAAAAAAAAAAAAGATGGTCTGCACTGTGGGAACCCTAGCTTTATAAATGTGTACTCATTCTCTTTTTGGGTGATGTTTCTTTTCTCTACCTTTAGATTTTGTGTGTGAATATTAGTTACAATCAAATACAATTAAGAAAAAGTCATTTAAAGAAACTTAGACTTGTGTTTTGTGTAGTTGTAGGTCAAAGACAATCATCAATGATGCCTTTTACACTAGAAGAGCTTGTAATATTATCACGCTGCCTTCGAGATGCATGCTTAGGAATAATAAAGTTGGCTTACCCAGAAACAAAACCAGAGGTTCGTGAGGAGTATATTGCAGCATTTAGAAGTGTTGGAGTAACAAAAAATACAGAAATGCAGCAATGTATACAGACGGAACAAAAAAGGTGGATTCAGTTATTCAAGGTAAATTGTGTCAAATTTCAGAACAAATTTAAATTTTTTCAAGCTTCTGCTGAAGAGATGAGATTAATGTTTTGTTTTTTCTTCTAATTATACTTCTAATGCAGTTGTTAAAAGGAATATGGGTTTGGGAAAGTTGCTTTTTTGCATGTATGCTAAACTTTGAGTAATTAAATTCCGATAACAATTTTTTTTTTTGCTTCTGGCAACTAATTTTCCTGCTCATCCTATTTATAAAAAAGTTACTATATAGAATACAGGTTTTAACTTGGACTCCCATTCAGCAAGGTACTTAAGCTGGTCATTATAACTTTATGTAAGTTTAAAATTCTAACTGAATCATATGATTATTCAGGTTCTTCTGTCTTAGTACCAATTTGGTGAAGCCTCTATGCTGCATGGGCTTCATTGGTGGTGTTCTAAAATAAGTTGGTATTACTCCTTTCTCAGTTTGCTGGAATACTAATGGGATGGTGAATCTGGCTTAGCAAACGTAAACTTAATGTACGTTCTTTCTGGATATCTACCAATGTATTTCTGCTAGTTTTATCCATGGCATCCTACCTAAGACATGAGTTAAGAGAAGCTGAAAATGTTGGCAGGAAAAAACCTAATATAACTGTTGCTGGAAAAAAAAAGACTACTTGACTTGTCATGAAAATTCTGCAGCAAACACATCTAGTCAGCTAAAATTGCTCATTAAAGAAGTGGGAGCAGAAGAAATGCATTTTCCAAATTGAATGCTAGATTTACAGTCTGTTTAATACTGGCGACCTCTCGCACACTAATGTTCAGTTCGAGTCATCAGCTGTCCCTTCAGGTCTTTTATCACTGCTTTTGTCAAGCTATCTATTTAATTGAAAGAAGTTAATTGAATGAAAATGATCAACTAAGCTTGTATTAATATTGCTAATGGAACTTTCTTCTTGGCCATGTTTAGAGAAAGATGTCACGCTAGACTTTAGGAAAGGCCCATTAAGGCTTGCACTTAACCTGATGGGCTAATTAAGGAATGCTTATTCATTCTACAAGTCTAAGATAGCCTCTATCCAGCCTATTCTGCCTGATTTTACAACACATTTCACTTATGAGCATAAGCATTAATAGCAGTGAGGGTAACTGATAATGTTTTGATTGCATTGAATACAGTCCTAATGCACCACTGAATTTGTAATTTGCACGGATTGATCTAATATATGTTTGCACAATTTAATTTAATTACTTGTCTTTAAATTGCCAAATAAACTTTCAATTTAAAGGTCACAAGTGAAACCCCCAATATGTCTATTTTTCTAAGAAGGACAGCATTCTAGGGATATATTCATATATGTGGTTTATATCATGCCATTTTCTATTTCTGCTGTAGTTTTTCACGTATAATCAGTATTTTTATAAGCTTCTTACATTTCAGGTGAATTTGATCGTGTTTAGCTGTCATTCATAAAGTTCTAAAATCCCAAGTTACTCGGTCCCAGCTTTGGCAGGAATTAAACTCATAGTGGAACTGTCTAAACTCTGTGTACCCTTAACTTTTTTTAGGAATCAGGATTGTTTTCCATTAGCTGAATTACAAATGTAGATCTTGAGGGTATCTCGAAGGCTCTGGTTCTACCCAAAAAAGTAGCTAATAACAAGGTTTCCCTTGTTTACTCCTTCAGAAACATATTGTTACAGGTAAAAGTTCAGCACAGCTAAAGTTCATCTCATCAAGAAGACTACTGTATGCAGCATTGAGTCTTTCCTGAGGGCAGCTTCAAAATAGCTTCTTGCCAGTGAGCAGGCAGCAGTATCTTCTTCCACATCATTAAAACAAAGCTGAAGTAGTTCATCATAAATTTAAGGTGTTAAAGTAGAAAATACTTTGCCTTCTTTTACACTATGTCAAATACGAGATTTGTCTTTTCTAAAGCTTTTGCAAGATGCCCGCAGAGAAAAAGGCACATTCCTTTCCTATCATCTAAGCTTTTAATTTCTCTTTTTTCTTTTTTAATTTCTCACACTGTATTTCATTAGACACCAATGGCACAGAAAATATGTGAAACAATTCCTCTGTGTGTGTATATATATACACACACACAAAAAATACAGGCTTTAGTTCTGCAGGGTAATGGTAAATCTAAAAACAGTGAGACTACTGACGATGTGCTTATTTGCTAGCAGATTGGAGGTCGTTGGTAAAATTTACATGTGAAAATGTCTTTATTCAGCAGAATCCCCCTTTTTTGGCTTGGTATAATATTGAATAGTGTAGTCAACTGTTATGGATTCCATAGAAGGACTTAAGTTATGAGTACATGAAAATGGGTTTTGTCAAATAAAAGAATTATTTCCTTATCTTGAGTTAATCCTATGAAATTAAGTTGCAAATTTTGCAGAATTTTAGTTTTGAATTTTACTTGCATTTTGCATTTTATTGGAAACAAATCCCCATTATAACATTATAATATTATTTATTGAAGTAGATCTTTCAATGAAATAGATACTTACAAAAATTTTTACAAAGGATCCCTGAGTTTAGATTGCTAGTATTCTCAGTACCCTTTGTTATGTAGAAGGAACTCCAATCTCACCTATAATTTGATTCAGCTTCCTTTAAGGATTCTTTAAGTGCTTGTAAAATATTTTATTCACATGATCTTCATGTGGATAATTTTTTTCTGATTTCCTCCCCCCCTCCTTTTTTTTCTTTCTTAAGTATATAATGGGACCACAGAGCTTCAGTGACTCATCTGACCTGCACTGAATTTTATAAGGGCAAGGTGATGAAAATTCCTGTGTAATCAGACAGTTCCCTTAATAGCATTCTTCTTTGTTCTGCCTTTATTCAAGACTTACTTTACAAACTGGATCTTAAAAGGTCTTTTGTATAGCACCTAGACACAGAATCCTTTAGAAGGTCCATTAAACTCTTTGTTACTGTTGACACCTGCCCTTTAAGAGTGTCTTTTAGCAAGATTACTTCAGAAAAGCTTTGTGTATGTTTTTTTTTCCTATTCATTTTTCAAGTGCTGTAGTTCTGAGTTGCAAAACAGATGGCTCTTCGTGTTAGAAGTGATAATATCTTTTAGGCTAGTAATTTAATATTCTATTGATTTCACTTAATTATGTTTTATGTAGTGTTGGGCTAAGTTGGTCTGCTTTGGAGAGAAGGCATGTGACCAAGTGTGACAATTGTGCTTGAGATGGAGTAATTGTTAGCTTGATATCTCTACTTCCTTTTTTTTTCCCAACCCCCTGGATTGGAGGAAACTGCCAAGAAGAACATCAAAATTGCAGAGGCGCCCTAGTGACCATCATTAGCACTTTTCTCAGCCTTCCTAATTTTTTTTTAATGAAGACGAACATAAACTAGTTATCCATTCAGTTTTCTCATTTTCTGACTGGTTAGAATAATGACAGAATTACCTTTCATCATTGGAGCTCCTTGAGAATAAAAATGAATTAAACATAATGGTCATCTTGAAATCTGCTCTCAGGCATGTTTGGGCTGGGGCCTTCTCAGGAGTGATTTTACTTTCTGAATCCAATATATTGGATCCTTTAACAATCTGATAGTAAAGTTTAGCTAAGTATAGATGTATACAGCATAAACAACTGAGCTAGTCACATGAGGATCTGTTCTAATAGCAACAAGAACTTTGAGGGTACAATTAATTGGATAAATTGTTAGCTACTTCTGGATGAGGTGATCTTTCTTCTCTAGCCAGCTTTGAAAGTGCTGACAAGATACTAATTGACAATAAAGGGAGCCTATAGTGTCTTTTTTCAGATGTAGACCCTTACCCTTGAAAATATCAGCATATTTGTTTTTTTCACATGGGTAATCACGTCAGTGTCTGGTGAGGTGATATCATCATGTGATTCCTCTGAGGCACCTTCAGCGGGAAATACTTTAGTTTGTTAATGCAGCAATCAGTAGTAGTCAATCTTTCAGGTACTTTAGAAATGTAACTTTTGCTGTTAGGCTTTGCTGCCAATTTAATGCTTTTGCCTTCTCTTTCTGTACTTTCTGAAGCTGATGTTGGTGTTTGTACAGTTTGGCCATTAGGGAGCACCTCATGTGATCTTGTGCTGGTTAGTTAGTTAAGTTTATTGGCTACAGGCAGAAATACCCACTGTTTATTAGTTGATCACTCAGACTTGCCTAGTGTGGAGTGATACACGTGACCTTTGTCTTGAGATGACAAGTAGAAGTTCCATTCTTCTGTGGAGCATTTTCCTTGAAAAGTGATGCACAGAAATTTAAGAATCTTCCTCCTTGTGGGCAAAGAAAACTCACAAATCAGCCAGATTCTTCAGAATCTCAGTTTTGGAATGAGAGGTAGTAAAGAATATCTCTGTAGCACGCTCTCTTCTAAAATGCATATCTATTTGCATGTTTAATTTCTGAAAACCTATATAAGCAAAAAAGAAATGAAAATGTATATAAAAGACCATTGTATAAATGACTTGGTTAGGTGTTACTTTCTTTAAGTAGTTTAATGCTGGTAAGGATTTGTTTAGGCTTCCCTGAACTTTTTAGGTGTGCAGGGTAGTCCTGGGATTACCTAGTCGTAGGTAGTCATAGTTCTTAGGTTTTGGAATGAGACTTTAATAAGCCAATTTTTTTGATGACTTAGAAGAGAACCACAATTACGTACTCACATTCGAAGGTATTTAAGTATAAGAGCAAGTTTTTATAAGTTAAACATAACTAACAATTTCATACATTACTGAAAGAATTTTCTGAAGCTTTTGCTTGTGTATTACATAATTTCATGTACAGTGCTAAATGTATATTGAATGTATGTGTTTCTGACACGTAGGTCATCACAAACTTAGTGAAAATGTTGAAATCTAGAGATACAAGGAGAAATTTTTGCCCACCAAATCACTGGCTCTCAGAACAAGAAAACATTAAAGCAGATAAGGTAAGAGTAATATCCTTTTTCCACATAGCCTTACAGGTGCCAAAGTTTCAATGGTAAAGTGTCTAATTACTGATAGTATCAATGATGTTGACATTGCACAGATTTAGTGTGGTTTAAAACCTGGAGTAATGCTACTTTTCTCTAATGTGAAAGTCTTGCATGTGTTAAGAAACTTTCATGTTAAATCAAATTTCCAATCCATAAAGTAGAACCTACTCTACAGTGCAGCAGTGTAAGTCATCTGCATTTATAGCAGAAGAGAACTGAAAATCTGATAGCATTTTGTTGCATTTTATTTTCTAGTTATTTTAAGTACTTCCCATAATCAAAATGCTAAATAAAAGAATTGCTCAATAGTGGGGGAAACCCCCCTCAAAATTATTTTTCAAAATACAAGCAAATTCAGTAGCATTTTCTGTACTTATCTCACCTAGAAATTACTTCCCCCCCCCCCCCCCCCCCCTTCTCAGAGCTTTTGGAAGGAAAAAAAAAGACATTGAGCTTAAAAAGTGCAAAAAAAAGAAAAAGTGCATGCAAAAGAAAACTGAGTGTTGCAAGCACATCCTTTGAATCGTTGAAAACTTGGATCTTAAGAAGCCAGTGACACCTCAGATAGAATTCCTTGCATTATTAGATGTCTTAACCGTTGGAAGTTTTGCATGAAGTAGTTAACAGTGAACTCTTCTGTTTATTTTTGATGATTGCACATTTGCTTGCCTTGTGTTCAAGACTTCCATTTCTCTGTGTGACATTTCTTTATAGTTCTTAGGAAATAGTGCCTACACACCTTAAAGAAAGTAGTAGTAGTCTTAATCTGTGATGCTAACTTGATTCTCAATACAAAGTAAACAGAATTTATGTGGCATGTACAAACTCAAACTAGCTTCTGTAGTATCTTAAATATCAGAATTTAATGTAACATTGCGTGGTATTTTTAAATGATACATCAACTTTATATTCCATTGTTAATTTTGCAGCTCAGCCTTAAGGCACAAATATAAGGAGGAGGGATTGGAAATGAAGATACTTAGGCATTCAGACACGCTCTTTGATGTGACAATTTTATGTATTTACTATGTAATACTAAATTGTAATATGTAATTAGATAATGTTTAACTGTAAAATACTGTTTATTTATTAGGTTACACAGCTGTATGTGCCATCTGCTAGACATGTCTGGAGAGTCAGAAGGATGGGAAGAATAGGACCGTTGCAATCTACTTTGGATGGTAAGATACTGTCTATGCAGTTTTTGCTTTACTAAGTCAAAATAACAGTTTGCCTAATGCAAAGAAAATCTACCTCTTATAGAGCTCAGTTGAGTATTTTGTATAAAAGTCCTAATGATAGCCAAAAGCAAGACAATCTTCCATAAGTTTGTTTCAGATATTTTAAAAAATACGTATTTGCATACATGTGTGTGTATGTCTTTTAGAGTATTTAATGTATCTTTCCCCAAGCTTCTGCTGGCATTGATGAGAGGAAATGATGAGGTGGACAAATAATAAGTGTTAAAAAAAAAAATGTATTAATATGTGTAAAAGGCAGTTGCATAAGATACAAAATTAATAAAAGTTGCAGAAGATACAAAATATTGAGGTTTTGCTTTTACTGTATACTAGAAAGAAACACAAGCTTTATGTACCATGATAAGTATTAATTACTGTTTATAAATATTGTCTCTAATTAGATAAAGCAGAAACTTAACCCCTTGAATTACTCAAAATACCTGGATTTCATGGAACTTCCAAAGATGAGAGAATTGGACCAACTTAGCAATCGGGCGAAATTTACACTAGTTTAGTTGTGCCAATGTAATTTCTCATGTAGACAGTTTTGTTTCTTTCAGCTTTTCATACCTTTGTATCTTCACTATTCTAGAATTTTACCTTGCTACACTCAGGTAAAATAATCATCAAGTGACTAATACTTGTGAAGATTTAATAATGAATTAAAAATGGGACCTTTAAGCAGCAAAATGATTCATCTACGAGAGTCCATACTCTCTTTCAAGATGATGTAATCTGCTTGAGTATCTTAGCCAGATACAGTAGATCATTTAGAGAAGACTGTAGCCTTTGAATGCTGCTATAGAATTGTACAAAATTAAAGGCTTTGTCCAAGGCTGAAACCTAAGGACTTATTATAATGATATTTTTTTATTTGAATAGCTATGATGGTGTAAGTTTACTTTGATTTCCTCATTAGTCTAGTTGCCAGATGACAGCTAGTTGGTCCAGTGTAAGTGCTCCTCAGAAGTTTGAATTGAATAATTTTTCAGTGTTTGATAATAGAAAATCTTAAATGCAGATGCTTTAGCACAAATTGCCAGGCTTCAACAGGCTTGTCTCCTGTATGCCTTATGGACTCTGCATCAGTAATCCCTGTTTCTTCCATTGACCTACATGGCTCTTGACAGCTATACTGTCTTGATGTTCTCCACTGTCAGACCTGTTCCACATTGATTACTCCCAGATTCTCCTCTATGCTACAAGTCTGCTAGTCTCCTTCCCCTTGTACATACAGTCCCTTGTCTTCCTTCCCATAATAGCACCAGTTCCCTCAGCTTCATTAGATGCCTTGGTCTGGGCAGTTGGTGAATAAAGAATGCATGTGCTGTGGCTGCTGTGGAGCAGCTACGTGCCCTCGTTTTGCTGGCTGTCAGACAAGCCAACACACTGAAGAGAGCAGATAACTGAGCTCTCCTTGCTTTTTCTGTAATCAGGTCACTACAGGAATTTTTCTTCTCTATCCAGGTGAAAATTTTCACAAAAGCTAGTACTTTTGAATCTCCTATTCTCTATTAAAGTTAAAATTCAGCTGATTAGCTCAAAAGGTGTGTTGGAGGCAAGATGGTGAGGAAAGATGGCACAGTGTATTCATGTAAAACTCATTTTCATATGAAATCAGACTAAAAAAAGTGCAGTCAACATGAATGTGTGAAAACAAGCAGGTAACAATGTGCACATGACTTGTTTAATCCCTCTTGACTCCATATGGGTTAAAGCCAATTAGCATGAAAGTACTGCTGAATCACATATGGTCATGTTTATTTGCGCTTTTTCATTTACTTAAATGGCAGACTCCTGAGTTCTAAATGCCCTCTGTATTGATGACTCCATCCCATATTTCTCTTTAAAGAAAGAAGCTGTGATGGAGAAATGCAGATAAAATTGACTAATTGACTGGAATAATTGAACTGTCGAAGTCATGTAGTAGTTTACCTTTGCTGTACATGCACTTTTTATTTAAAATGCTTTTAACCCTTAGCTTAATAGGCTGCATACATTGACTTTAATTAAAAATGTTCACTAAGTAAACTAAGGGTAATCAGATAAGCATTTTATCAGAAATTCCAAAGGCTTGCAATATTGAAACCTGCCCCAAATTAAGGTACATCAACTTTAATGATGTTTTGGGTCACATCATGTTAATTGGTGCTTAAAATATCCCTACTTAAAGTGCTTTGAGGAATTAAAAAAAAACCCAAACCAAACAAACCAAAAAACATTGAAGTGATGTCCAGTTGCAGAAGGGCAGGAGGATGCTAGTCACCAAAGGTAGGAGCTAAATGAAAAACTTGAAACTGTGATCATAAACTTCCAGACTGTGTAGTAACGTGACGCTTTTACTTCAGTTTTGTAACATGGTCTATAGATAGTCCAGGGTCTAGAGCCTTTTTTCGAGAAGGTGGCTTAGTGTGACCGTTTAGTAATAAAACTATTTCAAGGTATGTATTTTTGTACAAAGTAAACTGAGTCACTTGATACAAAATAAACTGTGTTTAAAAAAAAAAAAAAGTTCTTTCCCAAATTTTTAAAATTATTATTTCTATTTTAAGTGGGTTTGGAACCAGCACCTCTTTCCGTATCTGAAGAACGACAGCTTGCGATTCTGACAGAGCTACCTTTTGTCGTTCCTTTTGAAGAAAGAGTAAAGGTACCTAATTTCTAATTTAATATGCAGGTTGTGGGGTGGGGGTTTTTTTGATTGAGTTTGGTTTTTTTTTTAGTTTTTTGTCGTCAGTAAGTGTATAAAGAGCACTTAGCTAAGTAGAAACTGGATTGTTTCCCTGCAGAACGATATGACAGGCCATACCATTTTTTTTCAGTACTCATGTGACAACTGCACATTTGAAATTAATTACTTTTCTCCTTTTTTACTAGTTTTATTATCCTTTATAATAATTGCATTAAAATTAAAAACATGTATTCGCAGATATGAGAGCAGTTGTGTGTTTATAATAAACTGCAGTCCTGATTCAATGATTCATCTACATGATTGCACCCTCTTGTGGCAAGCAGAGTACTAACTAGTTGTGTATCTGTAATAAACAGATTGCAAGGTCAAGACTGGAGACTTCTGCAGTGGGTGGATTTACTCAGAATGAGATGATGGATGTCCATTTTGGGGAAATAATGCCTAGGAATTAAATTTCTGCATTTATAGCTGAGTAGCTGAACTTTAATAGAGAGATTCTTGTGCTATTTGCTTTTGAATGTTTTCTAGATTTTAAATATGTAATTGTTAGTTCTATTACGTACCTCACTTTGCATCGTATATTTATTTAAAAGCTATTATTCTGTTATCCATAATATTTTTTTTTCTAACTGCCTTTGTTGTCAACAGTATCAAGTACTTAAACTGCTCCCTAAATTGTCTTGGAAACATTAAGTTGCAAGACACCATCAAGTGAATGAAGAATAGTTCCACAGGGAAAGTAAATCAGTTATAGTCAAAAAAGGCAGTGACAGCTTTGGTAGAAAAGGAGTGTTTTTTTCTAGGCTTCTATGAAACAGTTGTTCCAACAAAACAACTTAATACCGCATGGCAATATTACACTGGGGTTACAGGGAAACAATTGGAAGTGACTAACCTCAAGCAGGGATCTCTACATCACGATTTAATCACTGTCTAAAACCTCTGGACTTCTTAAAGCTATGTTGAGATGCACATATTTTGAGTTTCTGGAATTTGTAAAACCTTGGTTGGTTTTATCCCAAAAGCTGAAATCATAACAATTGGATGAGAACTTGGAGAGAAGGATAAAGCTATAGACTGAACTTTTATATTTCGAAGAGGAGATCCTCTTATACTGGTTTTTAGACCAAGTCTGGTCCTTTTTGTGTAATACTGGCAGTCAGCATCCTTCCAGAGTCTCTCACTGCCCCTGCAAAACAACTTGCAATAAGGGAAGATGATACCTTATAATGATTTGGGGTTTTTTTGTTTGTTTTGTTTTTTCTTCCACTTGCCATCTGTTATGCTGTAATTTAATCACAGAATCAGAGAAGGTAGGGCTTGGAAGGGACCTCTGGAGATCATCTAGTCCAACCCCCTGCTAAAGCAGGATCACCTACAGCAGGTTGCACAGGATTGTGTCCAAGCGTGTTTTGAATCTCTCCAGAGAAGGAGACTCCACAACCTCTCTGGGCAGCCTGTTCCAGTGCTTGGTCACCCTCAGAGTGAAGAAGTTTTTCCTCATGTTGAGATGGAACTTCCTGTGTTCCAGTTTGTGCCCGTTGCCCCTTGTCCTGTCACTGGGCACCATTGAAAAGAGTCTGGCCCCTTCCTCTTGACACCTGCCCTTTAGAAATTTCTAAGTATTGATGAGATCCCCCCTTAGTCTTCTTTTCTCCAGGCTAAACAGACCCAGCTCTCTCAGCCTTTCCTCACATGAGAGATGCTCCAGTCCCCTCATCATCCTTATTGCCCTCTGCTGGACTCTCTCCAGTAGTTCCTTGTGTTTCTTGAGCTGGACACAGAACTCCAGAACTTAGCAGGGTAGAGTAGCGGGCGAGGATAACCCCCCTCAACCTGCTGGCTGCGCTCTTCATTTTCTGACTTCTTCATGAGATTTTTACGTTTAATCATCAGGTATTAGATACTCTTACAAACACTCACTGTGTCCAGTTTCATGGTAGGCTCTTCAGCCTTCTGACCCTGGAGGATGTTACCCTTTTTAGCCTTAAGACACATTGATGTGCACCTTTCAATCTGATATTTACCTGTGTGAGGTAGTGAATCCAATTTGTATCAAATGTCTTGATTCTCACTTACTTAAGCCATGCTTTCATCAGCTTACCCATGGTGATGTTACTTCCTGTGGTGTGTACCTCAGTCAGCGTTGCTTACTTTTCTACGTGTTAAATGCTTCAGTTACACGTTAGGGTTCTTATTTTCAGGACTAACATATGCATGAACGTTGGATTATGTAGGGGGCCACACTCTGTATCAAGAACAATTTTGCTGTGAGATGCACCTCCAAGCGATTCTTTCCATCTAGTGTTGTGTAGCAATAGTTAATAAACCATATCCAGCCATGCTTCAGGAAAGAGAATGGTGGTGAGCATATTTTCATGCCTTGTACATAAAAAGAAGGTGTCTGTGGCTATGTGTCTTGATGTCATAAACCATAGCAAAACTTAGCTAAGAAGGGACCTCTGGAGCTACTGTAGTCCACATCCTTCCTCATACAGGAATAACTTCAGAGTTGGATCAGGATGCTCAAGGACTTGTACACATGGAGTTTTGACTGTCTCCAGAGATGGAGATTTCACAAACTCTTCATGTAACCTCTTCCGATACTTAATCACTGTCGTTACGATTTTTTTCTTTTTCCTTTATGTCCATTCAGCATTTCTCTTTCTGCAGCTTATGACTGTTTTCCTTGTCTTCCTGCTGTGTACCTTAGGGCAGAATCTGGCTTTGTCTACACTATAATCCTCCTGGTTGGAGGGCATTTTCTCCATTAGCTATAGTTGTCCATACAAACAGTAGTTTGGGGACCTTACTCTAGCTTTGTCTGCTGTTCTCAGATTTTCCTCTTTCATGGTAAATTTGTTGTTTTTAAACATCCCTGGAGACTCTTACTTAATCTTCCTAGTTAAGAAAGCAGTCTGTGATATTACTGGGAGATTAAATCCCTTGGAAAATGTGCTAGACTATTTATTGAATATGGAGATGATGTGAGAGAGGATGTAGTAAACAGACACTCCCTGGATTGAAGGGTATATTGAACATTATTATACTTTAGGCAGCTCCCTCCCATGCTACATCTTGGCATAGAAACACAGTTAGTTACGGTTTCTCTTTGGGTGAACTGTAACAGGTTCCTGTTGTGAAGACTTGCAAAAGGACAATGTGAAGTTCAATTTGTACTTCAGCTGGCGTTATTTTTTTGAACTGGTATGATGCTCTGGTTCTTTGTTTAATATGGCAGTGCTATCTACTATTTTGCTTTGAATTATTTGCTCACTGAGCTCCTGAGAGAACTGATACCTAATTTCTGATTCTGGGAAAGTTCCTAAGCATTAAAAAACCGACAACAATTGTTTACTAGCATTGAGGATTGCCTCTGGCTGTGCAAAATACTCATATGACTTTTCCCCTTTGTTTTTGACTACTTTGCATTTCAGAACCCTGAAAGTTAGGGAGAGGAAACTGGAATCACTGGCACAATATCTGTAGATGTGCCTCTTTATGTAGAAAGAACTGAGGATGCTATCTTAGCACAAAAAAGTTTTTTTGCATGTCTGTCCCCTCTCCTTCCCTCCCCTGGCACATGGCTCTGTATTATGTTTCTGCAGCTCAATGAGGGAGGAGACAAATCACTTGAGAGTGAGTGCCCAGAAGCAACTCAAAGGACAGTGATAGTAGTGAATAACCATCTCTCATTGAATATTTAGATCTGCACAATGACGTGATTTCCTTTTCACTCGCTTTAACAGATTTTTCAAAGGCTGATCTATGCTGATAAACAAGAAGTTCAAGGAGATGGGCCATTTTTGGATGGAATTAATGTCACTATCAGAAGAAATTACATTTATGAAGATGCTTATGATAAACTTTCTCCTGAAAATGGTAGGCTTACAATTAAGTTATCTTGTTAATAATGTTCAACCATTCTTACCATGTAGTTCCATATTTGCTTACTTGAGTAGGATGTTAGAAGTGTATCAGCTCTGAGGTGTGACAATCCTTACAAGTTTCCTCCGTTTTTACGTAATTCTCATCAGATCACATTATTTCTGATTATTGCAGTCTCATTCTCTTTCACACACCATTCCTTAGTTCAAACCTACTTTTTTGGGGCTTTTCTTCCCATTTACTTGTCCAAATAACTGTACTTTGTATATTTTTCTATGTAGTTCATTGTATAATAACTGCTTTGGTAATCCATGTCAACAAAAATATCTAGACTGCACAGGATTTGCTAAGTACAGTGTGGCTGATAAGGATGATGCAGTTCACTTTGTAGTGATAGTATGTAGTAGTATATATTTTATCACATTGATTTAAATCAATCTAAATACCTTAGTGTGAATTCGTGTGTGAGCAGCTACTCTAGAAGCCAAAATTCTAATGTAGATAAAACCTGCCAAAATGAAGTCCTTATTAGTTATATGGTATTGTTGCGTATAAAAAGAGTATTTGTTAAATACTTGAGGTTTGCGATGTGAATCTCACCTGCTGTGCCATGCAAGTTCCCTCCTGGAGAGCTGCCTAGTTTAGAGAGGAAGAAGAGGTTGGTATTCTTGATTAGTATAAAATTACTGGAGATCATGCCTTTTCTTAATTTCTTTTACTCTCATAGTATTAAAGATACTCTTCTATTTATAAATAGCATCTTGTATTTCAGTACCTTTGTTTAAAACTGTAACTACCTAAAAGAGATACATTTAGACTTTTTGTTTTAATTAAGTACAAATTAAGTTCTCCTGGTTTTGGAAAGTTTTAAAAGCTAATGAGGAGATGTCACTGTATAATCATCTGCAGATTATATGTGCAATTGACTGTTTAACCTCTTTCCTAGTGGCTGGGAATAGTTTCATCGTACTAAGTTTAGGATGAGTCATTAACTGGTTTCTTAAAAAGAGAAAGATGAAAGGGAATTAGAAAACAGAAAAAGTTGAGTCTATTGTGTTCCCCCTCCCTCTCCCCCAAACGTATGAATATACAATTCGGAAACTGCAGTCTAAGTTTTTGAATAATGCAGTGTCAAGTAACAAGCAAGTCAACCTATTTGTTTAATAAGAAGATAGCTTTAAGAGAAACATTTTTCTGTGAAGACCGCATTTTGACTTAGTGTAGTTTTATTAAACTATGAAATCAGTTCTAGAATGCATGTTTCCTAAACTTAATCTAGTCTGACAATCTGGGTGCCGGGATGTATTCCACCTTTAGTGAGGTCACAGGCTATATGAAATTGAGGCGAATAGTCAATATACTCAAAGGTCAGGTTGCCACTCAGATGGCCCTCAGCAGACTGAAGAAAAGGGCTTACAGAAGCCTCATGAAGTTTAGGAAAGACCAAAGGAAAATCCTGTACCTGGGCTGTAATAACCCCATGGTAGCTGTAGAGACCAAGCACTGACCAGTAGAAAGCTGTTTTCAGTAAAGGACCCTGTGGTTCCCAGTGGAAAAAAAATTGAACTACCAAAAAGTTCCCCATGATGAGATGAAAGCTAACTGCATACCGGGCTGTATTAGCAAGAACATAGCTCACAAACCATTCTGTGATTCTTCCAACCTGAGCTGTTCTGTGATTCTGTCAAGCTTTCTATTCAGCAAAAAGAGCTTTTGTATTAATACAAAATCTATCTGCATATACATGTATATAGTTTCAGATAGTGTTTTCGGCCTTTCCTTAGGAAGAAAATTACTCATAAAATGATGACAAGGGAGAACCCAGTGAGCTTGTAGCAAGCAATTGGAAGTAGAGCAACCTGTAGGTGAAGATTTATGTCTCATTTACAGGTACAGAGAAGCCATAGTGACAGTTGGCCATTGAAGTCTGAAAAACTGTTTTTCTACATGTGTTCATGATGCACCATGTGTATGCACACACATATCCACACACATTATATACACAGCGCTATCTAGTACTGTACTGGTGCTATTTAGCATCAATAAAAACTAAATTAGAAGATTGGACCTTTTCTAAAAAAGCTGATATTCTGAGACAGTATAATTTTTCAAAATAATTTTAGTTCTGGAGTAGATCAGACATCATGTGGGAGAGCAGAAAAGAAGAAATGCCTGAAAATTGCAAGAGAGACAATTTCAAGACTAGACTGAATTGATGAAAATCGATCTGGGAGATCAAACAGATGATAGATGAGGTCCTAGAATTGGTCAGGAGAGAGCGAAGAACATTGATTTGGAAGAGGAATCCAGTTTTTCTACTGGCCCTGGAGAAGACAGCTGTTCAGAGTTGATGCTTCCATAGTACGTTAACTGAGATCATTAAGAAAACAAGCTTGGAATAGCAGAAATGTACTAGTTTGCTTCTTGTGGATTTAAATCTTTGTTTGGTTATCATATAATGAATAATGGGCAAGCATTTCTCAATTTTTTTTCTTCCTTGTAGCTGGAATTTTCAGCATAGTCCATAATAGCCTCTAGTGGATTCCAGTAACAGTTTAGTTACCATTCTGGCAATATGAGTCATAAAATTGAACACTGTTTTTTCAGAGGTTGCACTAATTTGGAGTCCACCTCTACCTGGTCACCTGTTTTGACATGTGAATTTGTTTTAGGACCATTTTTCCTTCCTTCCTATAAATCTGGTTATCAGTACATGGAAGAAGAGAAAAATAACTGATTTTCTTCATAAGGCTCCAAAAAGCACTAAACGAACATTACCATATATTGGAGCTTTAACATTAAGGCTCAATATCTTGGGAGTCTCCAGGCAAAGCATGCCTGTATGCTTGAGACTTTCTCTTTCTTACCAGTGCACGTTATATTTTCTTGTTTTGAATGGCGATGAGATAGTGGACCTATTGCAGTGCCTGTGGCTAAAAACGGCCGTCCTGTATTTCTAGCCAGCAGAATTTTAATGCAGGAGAGCATTTCACTTGAATGAAGAACTAATGGGTAATTTTTAAAAATAACTGAGTGTGAAACTTGTGAAAAGACTGGGAAGTTACTAGTAGGTGTAGAGGCAACCACTGATGGGAAAGTGTAAGACACTTGGTGGTTCGGGAGAAACTGTTGCTACAAGTTGCTGAAGATTTGTTCATGAACATCAGCTGTCCATCCATAATGTGTGTGTTTGTAGCAGATAGAAGCAGTAGAAGGCTTTATTGTTACTGGTTTATTACTGGTTGCTTTTGCTGGGACATGAGTGTAGTCAATGCAAGGGATCAAGTAAAAGCTGTGTATTTGGTTAGATCTTTGGAAGCTTTCAGAGAATTGAACAAACAGGCCCTCCTTTGCTGTTACTTATACACGGTTCAAGGACTATACTGCTTGCTCTCTCAGGTAGCAGCATTCTGTGAAACAAGCAGAACGCCTGCCTTCAGAACCTGTCTGTCTTTACTATGCTTTGCTCACTGGAATTACATGACATAGCAAGGAGTCCAAAGTATCCAAAATACTAAGTTCAATTTCAAAGAGTATTATTTAATGGTGTAGCTTAACAGTCACCCTCTAAGGGAGTGCAGTGCTTATTAGCGGTTCCTTCAGACAGGAGGACGTTGAACCTTGCATTCACAATATTTTATATACATAGAATTTTCAAATTATTCTTAAAATATTTTGTAGGGTTTTTCCTTCCCCTACTAGTGTAGAGGAAGCAAGACCCCTTATACAAAGTGAGGTTCATATACTGAATATCCCAAAATTCAAGCCAGTAATAGATTTTTGCTACAGTACTATTTAGTAGTTCACATTTTATATAAAATTAGTGTAGATACATTTGTATGTATTGTCACATGTTTTTAGCCAAACAAAATTCAAGCAGATAGTTGCATTTGAGTTTGTCTCTCTTTTTTGTCTGCAGAACCTGACCTAAAAAAGCGCATTCGTGTTCACTTACTTAATGCACATGGTCTTGATGAAGCTGGCATTGATGGTGGTGGAATTTTCAGAGAGTTTCTGAATGAACTGCTTAAATCAGGATTTAACCCTAACCAGGGATTTTTTAAGACCACCAACGAGGGACTTCTTTACCCCAACCCTGCTGCACAGATGCTCGTTGGAGACTCTTATGCCCGGCATTACTACTTCCTTGGAAGAATGCTTGGAAAGGTAAACCCAGTGTTGTATAATATAAAGCTGTAGCAGTACTGAAATTATTCAGCAATGTTTGTTTTTTCCTTTTTAGATAGGAGTAGACGGGAAACGATGATGACTTTCATAGAGTTGAGGAAAATTAACTTTCAGATGCTGGATCTGAACATTATTTCCACGCATCACCCAAATTTCTGGTTCATTTTAATAAGTTACATACTTGAGAATTACAGAGAATTTGAGATAGCATGACTGCCAGTTGAGCAAAGTGTGCATGTCTGCTTCTGTGTTTATCTTCTTGCTTAAAGTTAAGTTGATTGAAGCCAATAGAACTACTCTGCTTATGGTGATTTGTAATGCGAAGCTTTCTGGAATTTGACTGCAGTTAGACTGTCATCATTTAGAATATATGAAATCAATAATTTCAGGACAGTCAGTTTTTAGTTGTATGAGGTATACAATTCTTGTAAGCATTTAAAATTTGCCATGAGCATTTACCATACTTCAGAGCCATATGCAAATTAACTTTCACTTATTCTGCTTGGTTTTTCACACATTTTGATTCTTTCTTGAGTTTTAGTGCTTGGTATTTTGGTGTTGTGAATGTTCCAAAACTAATACACACTTGTTGAGCTAGATGAAAAATGGGGGTGGAGGTGAGGAAAAAAAAGAGAGAAACCATTACAAACATTCATTACGTTAAATTTTCTTTTATGGTCATGTTTAATACTGAGGCTATTTCCTTCTAAGTCCTGAAATAATTTTTGTAAAGCTAGTAATTGTGAAACAAAGTTTGGAATACAAATTCCATTTCAGAAAAGAATGTATTGATTGCTACTCAGCTATCTAAACCTGAATGTATATAAGATGTAAAAGTCCTGTTTAACTGCCTGAATTATTTTGGAGGCCAAAATCCTGCTGATGTGCAATGAGATTTAACATATAGTTGGATGTTCTTTTAGTGTAGCTGAAAATGGTTTGAGAGGATGTTGTTGGCAAACTTGAGTTGTTGAGACAGTGCTGTTCTTTAGAGTTGCCAGTCAGCTGATTTAAATTAAACTGCCACTTTGTAGGCAAATTGTCTGCTAATGCATCCTAGCTATTGCAATATCCAAACTTGTTAAGTAATGAAAATTTCAAATTGGCCATTTCAATAAAATAATCTTTGAAGGATGTTCCTGCTCTTAATGGGAGATGGAGTCAGTACTAATACAGTAGTTTGTAATTGTGACCTATGTTATGTATCCAAGGCTTCATTTTCTATCTGCATCTATAGATTTTTGGAGTGGAAAAGTAATACTGCTGTAGTATTGCGAGGAAGTTACTTCACTCCAAAAATGTTTGGTGTTTATCGAGGAACGAGGCAGGGCTCAATTGTTGAGGGGAAGTTTGAAGCATTTTTCAAAAAAAGATTGTAATTTTGAATCTTTAATTTCCTCTGTCAAAAGAACACATTGCCTTCTGTAATTGGGTTTCAAATACTAGCATAAAGACAGAAGTTGTGAAATATGTTTTACCTCCCATAGCATGCTGCAAGTATAGTTTTGGTTTTGACTTTTTAAAATCATAGGATCTATTATTTAACGTTTTGAAAGCATAAATTGTTTTCGTATTTGCAGTATGTTTACATAAGGTAAGAATTGACAGTGTTATTTGATAATTACCCCTACCCAGGTGCACAGACACCTTTTTAGTAGTGTATTTAGAGACTTGATGAATTAAACAGAAAGATAAGGCACGACCATACTATTCAAAACCTGCCAAATTGTGGTCTCAGTTAAGTTATTGAATACTCACTCACCTGTTTTCAAAAATGTGTCCATTTTATGCTTTGCACAAGGTTATTTGAGAGCAATAGTGGATTATTAAAAGCCCCTTTGTAAACAAAATAGATATAATGCAAAGGAAGCAATCAGGCATCCACAGCAATTTCTTATTTGTGGAGACCGGTATGTAAAGAGCATTGCCACCAAAAACTCTCACGTAAGAAGTTTCAATGTTATCAGAAAACAAATACATTAAAATATAATAATTTATAGAAATTCTCTGTCTCTTGGTAACCATTTCATACTAATATCCCAATGCATTTAACTTTCAGTTCCATAGTTTTACATCTAAGTCAGTTTTTCTTCTCATCAGGAAGTTTCTAACAGCTTGACGTCTTCTATGTTTATTGGTTAGTGCAGAAGTAGAAACATCTGAAAATTTAAAACTTACCTTTAAAAATACTGTATCTAAAAAATTTAAATTATTTTAACCCTAGATAAATTATTGACTATTTGTGGTATAGTTTTGTAGTTAGTGAAAAAAAAAAAAATTATTTACTATACAAACTGCATGACTGTCCATGTAGCTTTTACTGATCACTGAATGAGCAAAAGGTCTTGTAGAAATAATACCATGTGATCGTGTAATTGCATATGTTGTCTGAAATCATCCTTAAAAAAAAAAAAAAAAGGCAGAAATGAGTTTGCTTAAACAACAGCTACTCAAACACTTCCAAAGTTTACATTTCTCAACTTTCAGCGACTTTACTCTGTAATGTAAATATTATTTTAACATTGCTGCCTTTTAAGCATTTTCCTTTTTCTTCCTTAATAGCAACAGCTCAGCTTACCACACACACCTTGGGTAGCAGTCTCCCTCCACCAGCAGGGTTTGAAACTTGAACCTTTCCGTTTCCCCCACTGGAAGCACAGCAGTGACTTTGAGTCCCAGGCTTTGCTTGAGAGCTAAGGGTGTCCTGGGCTGTTGGGGACGTTCAGACAGAGGTGTTCTAGCCCCCACTTCTCTTTGTTGTCCCCTCCGGAAAGTAGAGTCTTCTTGTCCCATGTGGTGTCCCAGAAGTATGGCTGGGACACTGTATTCCTTTTGCTTTCACAGTAGGTAGGATTGGGCTGTGGGGAGGCACCTGATTTGGTTTAACTTCCTTTCTAGATGCAGTAGTTCTGGCAGCGCTAAAAACCTTTCCACGTGCAGACTTTCCTGCAGCAGCTTTGGCAGCGTGGTGGACTAGGCTCAGAACACAAAAGTTGCTCTATTAACAGGCTGCCAAAACTTCAAGCAGCATAGCCAGAGAAGGGAAGTTTGGAAGCAACGCCTGAGAATCTTAAATGAGGATTTTCTCCATGCTGATTCTTGAATGGTCTGCTGCAAACCTGGAAAGTGGGAAGTGCTGGTTAACCATTTCAACAGAAACAGCGACCAGTGGAACAGTGACAGATAGAGAATTAAAATCTGAACTTCATGTTCAGGCCTAAACTCAGTCTAGTATACCATATCATATCATCTTTCTCCATTTCCAGCTTACATTTGCATTTAGTCAGTGATGTTAATGTGACAGATGTGGAAAAGGACATTCTTTGCATTTGGAATTATTTGACATCAAGTAGCTAATTCTTATGATAATCTACTTAAATTTCATGAAGTATCAACATTAGTTTAAGAAGATGGCAGGCAGTCCATAGAAAGATTAGAATGATAATTCTTATGGTTTCCTCCTCTTCCTTTTTGACGTAAACCTGCTAGTTCTTGGGTATACTATGTTTTGCAATGATTGTCTTTGTGCCTTTAACAAAGTAACTCTTTCTGCCCCTAGAGATTTTTGCCTAATACTCTCAGCATCTTTGGTTATACTGAGTTAGGCCATCTCCATTTCTCTTCTTGTATTCTACCACATTGAAGAGCACTAGTGAGTCATGCGTTCATGTTGCTGAAGAACATATGCACTATCTTTGAAATACAATATTAAGTCTCTTTTCCTAAGCAATAGAATCTGCGGTCCTTGGAAGACACTGAAGTTTTCTGAAACGATTTAATTTGTTTTGCCAAGACATAGCTTTTGTCTTAAATGGTTGAGAAGGCAGTATAAAGAATAAAATGTGGTGTTTTGAACTGAGTCCTTCCTTTGTGAATCCGAATGAAGAACTTTGATAGAAGCAGCAGCAAGGACAGAGCAAAAAGAATGTATTTATTTTTAATTTTAGCATTATTTTGATGATGGATAGATGAGACAATCTACGTTTAGTCTTTGGTCATTAGTACTTAATGTTATATAGGAGGTCAGTAATTTGTGTGGCCTGGTGGGTATTAAATTGATAAAGGTTTAAGTTGTTTATTTTCAAATGATTTTTTATAGGTTACTGTACTGATTTAAGATGCAACAGACTGTTCTGTGCATGTATCTAAATGTTGTTAAAAATACATAATTAAGGTTATAAAATATGTCTTTTGGTAAAATTAAATGTTAAGAGGGTAATAGTAGATCAAATACAAATCTTACTACCCTAGTAGTGAATGTGGGACCGTTAATTACTGATTAGATTATTTTTCTGTATCTTGGAGAGTGTGCCTTGTGGTTCCAGTTTGTAACTCTGAATAGAGCTGTGATAGGTGATTTGTTGTGCAAGGTATTATTCCTGGCTGGAAGGTACAATTCTAAGATTAGCACTGTCTACTGTATCCATTTTGCAGAAAAACTAAAGTAGTTCTTAGTCATCCTGGGGCCTTATCTAAAATGGATGGAATCAGTGGGAGTCTTCACAGCAAGATCTGGATCAGATCCTAAACTCTTAAATCATTAATAAGCTGCACATACGGAGTTAAAACCTTCAAGCAAATGTTTCTAGTAACATATTTGTGTGCCCTCTTTGTGCCAAAAGCTTTCAGAGAGAAAACAAAGCAATAAAACTCTACAATGAGAACAACTGGGTTTTGTGTACTTGAATATTTTATAGAACAGTGTGTCAAGCATTGTGCTGCTGCTCTTCCTGTTTCTCTGACTGTCGAAGGGTGGGTTTTGGTTTTTTTTTTCTTCTGATTTTTGGGCTACACTTTCCCTTTGCTTATTGTCCATTTAATTAAGATCCAGTTTGGCTTGGCTTAAATCAATACACTCTTAATTGATTTGTGCTTGTAGCCACAATTGATACTACTAGTACCTAGAAAGGTAGGTATAGAATTAGTGATACTGATATGAAGAGGAGGTAATTTGTATAACTTTTTGTTGTATTAATTTCAGTTACCCTGGACATGATTTTGTTTAGACTCGACATTTTGCTTAAAAGCAAGTTAGTTGATAATTTGTCTCAGAAAATCCTGAATCATCCAAAATGGAATCAAAACAGGAATTTACTATGTAAAGTGGCATGCTCTTTTAATTATACACTTAGAGTGCAGAAACACAATCGTAAGAGAGCGAAATTGATGCCTTATGGAAGTTATGCCGTGATTTATGACTGTAGATGTAAACTAATCTGAATCTATTTTCTGACACGTTTTTTCAGCTTGACAATTCCTTTGTGTACTGGTTCATTTAACATAACCAATTATCTTTTGATTACAAAATGCAACATTAGTACTAACCTTGTAAATATACGTCTAGCACTAAAAGACTACTGAAATGTGGTATTTTAACTCTAAATCTTTAGGAAGGAAAAGTGTGTATTGATGGATTGTGATATTTATTGGGTCATAATGTATTTAAATTTTCTTTAATGCATATGTTAGTGATTGTTTACCGTGATAAAGTGCATAGAGGTCTCCGCAAGAGTTCTGTGTGGAAAGAATTACCTCATGTCAGTGGTCACTCCTCAATTAAAAGTTCCATTAGCAGATGATTCCTGCTTCTGGTTTGTGTACTGATTGCATTTTATTGCCTCTAAATCAGGTTCCTAGACAGGGAATAAATAAACAGTTAGAGTGTTTGGTAATGGTATCCTGATCTTTTTTCAAAGTTAGGAACACCTATGTCCATTTTAATTAGGTTTGGAATATTTTCTGAAATTCTTTATTCTATTTGAACTGTCTTAGAAAATGACTAGTTTCACTGCTATTAAAGTACAGATTTATCTTAGAAGCATATCCAGAGGTTAGTTATATAGTAGTAAATGTTTCAGTTTTTCAGAAGATTAGAACTTAAATAAGGAGTCTTCCTTTTATCTCCACTTCTTACTAAATTATGTTTAAATTTGAGAAAAATCTATTAAGCCTTTGCTGGAACTTCAGTAGTGGATGATAACGATGTTATCCAGTGCATCCACAGGTACCTCTAGTCCTTCCCTCTTCCGTCCCTGAAAACCCCCAAATGACATTGGTGGCAATTTATATCATCTACATGGCGTAAGTTAGAGATAACTGTTCCTATTAAAAGACAAAGGAAGTACCAAGCTGATGAAATGATGGTTTTCTGCAAGTACCAAGATTTCTGAAGCGCTCTATTTGGTAATAAAAATTCTTGTAATAGAATTAAATTTGTCCTGAATTCTTAGAATAAAAATACTAGCATGACTTTCCATTTTTAAATTAAAAATTAACTCAAGGTCATTATACTTGATATGCTCCAGTGGTAGTTTTGGAAATGATTCCCTACCTTTTCATGGTAATATATTCATGAGTCAGTCATGAGTTTGTTTTGTGCTTATCCCACACCTGCAATCTGTTTCAGGTATTTACACTCACTGCAGCAAACTTGACAGGCAGGCCCCTCGTGCCTGAGTCTGCTACCCCAGAGCTCTCGAACTTGTATGAACTTGTACTTACTGACCTTCAAATTCCCAGTGAGTGGGAAATCAGAAGTAAAACCAGTTTACAAAAGGCTTTATTTTTTCTGAAAAAAAATCTAAGGATACTACTAGCACTGCTGCAAAGAGTGTTAATAAAGCTCTCTCAGAAGCCTAATTACAGGTTTCTAGCTGTGGAATTTTGGACTCCTACTTTTTAAAAAGACAGAAAAGGCATCCAATATTTGAACAAAAAGTACACTATGAATTTTCGCAGTCATATGGGGAAGATAATGTACCAGATTTTCCATTATGATGGTGATACAAATACATCTAGATGTCTCTTCTGTTGTAGAGCTCAGGGAACTGTGACTTAAAGCTACCAGATAGCAGACGTATTGCATTGTGACACAGCCCTGATAGAATTAGTTTTATTTCATCATATTGGCATTAGGAACAATATAAATTTGTTTTTGCTCACTTTAAAGTGCATTATTACGTATATCTATAAGAAATTATTTTATCTTAAAATTACAAAATGCTAGCTTTAAAAATGCTTCAAAAAGACGAGTACGTGTTAATTTTAATGTAACTTATATTTTTAGTTTTATCTTTTTCATTAGGGTAGAAAAGGCTTTGCTGGCCCCAAAGGCTTTGTGAGTGTGAGATATTTCTAGGATATAAATAATAAGGTAGAAGGAAGTTCTAATGGTTTTGCTATTTTTCTATCATTTTTATTAATGATTCTGTACAGCTTTGAAGATCTATTGCACTCTGTAAGTGCTAAGTGTTATTTAATAGTAACTGTTTAAAATGACTGAAGTAGAAAGGGTTATGGTCTTGGGGGCTGATGAGGGAAATAGCTGAATTCAAGCCCAGTCATTTACTGCCTCAGCCCATAAGCCGTGTATCTTTCTCGGGGTAGACTTTAGCATTGTTTAGGGTTTAAAATACAGTTCTGGGTTGTAAAGGATTAATGGAAGGTAGGAGCAATGTCTGATTAATTATTTTTCTTAAGAAAGATTTTAGTTGAAATAATAAATGAGAAAACTGTAGACCCAAAAGTGTAAGTAAAGGCACTAAAGCTGCATCACAGTCAGGGAGGTTTACTTGGTTTATCTGTGACTTTGTTTACACAATTTGAACCTTACTCAGCACGTTGTAATGCTCATGTAACCTCTACAATATACAGCTAATTTGTCTGAAATGACTAGACTAGATTAAATTTTGTCTTCTTTCTGAAGAGCTGTTTCCTAAATCTTGGGGTCATACCTGAACAGTGCCTCGTGTGACCAAGTAGTGCTTAAATAATATTGTGATAGTTACCATGTATAATCCAGTCAGATATTATTCTCATTATGTTGAAAACAAGAAAAAAAAATCATCCTTGCCCAGAGAACTGTCATTTTTTTCTTCCTTTCTATGTACTGTATACAGCTGTCCTTCCAGCTGAGATCCTTCTTCGTTATATATTAAAGCTACTAATTGCATACTGATATTCTGAAAGTTGCTTGCTTTAAAGAACTGTTTCTTGTTCCCCCACATCACAGGTGATTAATGAATGCATTCTGTGTATTTCTAAGTATCTGAACATAATATTTTTCACTTCAGATGACCAAGTTGTGATCTGTGTCACTGAATTGAGTAAAGGCTTTTGTGGCTAGTCCATGTTGCAGTCAGTTATATTTGAACTATATTGTAATCGCAACTAATATCACTTAAAAGAGAAACAATAGACTTCAGGCTGCATGCTTTGTGTGTGTGAAGTCAAAACCTGTTAACCACAGTAGGCTTTCTGTTATTTTGCTTGTTTTTATTATTTTGGTGTGGTCTACAGGCATTCACACACAGAGGGGGAGGGAGGTGTATGAAGTTCCTTTTACTGAATACTACTGCCATAGTGAAGTGATTGCTCTTTGCCTTTTAACCAGTAAAACCCCACACTTTTTAACCATTTATTTAAAAAAAACCAAAACCAAACGAACAAAAAAGAAACCAAGGAAAAAAGCCCACAAGGTTAGCCAAGGCATCTTGAGAAAATTGGGAAAACACTGGGATGAAGAGTACCAAAAATAATTTGTTACTGAAAACCAGATTTGCTTGTTCGCTTTGTTTTGTTTAGTTGTTTCAGCAGCTTTTAAGTTATTTTTAAAGGTTATCTAGAGATGTCATGACTTTGTTTAAAGAGCATCCCTAACCTGCATGAGTTTGGGATAGTGCTGGGAAATCCAGGTTGGCTCTTTCAGCAGACATAACTGTTCAGCTACTGGGAATGTGTCACCCAACGAGCATTACAGTGCTTGTGTGATTGCCCTTGATGTAGACATCCCTGCTTCAGACTAGTCTCTTGCCCCAAGCTGGCACCGGCAAACTGCTCCACCATGAAAGTGGAATGCTAATACTCCCAGCCTTTCAAGGAGGCAGAGGTATATAGGCTCTATTAAGGTGTTTGGTGCCCCCTCATCTTAACATTAGAAACTACAAGTCTAGTGTCATATGTGACCACCAATTGCTTCTTTCATGGCTTCCTATCTGGATTTTTTGCTTTATGTAAGCCAACTGCAGTTTACGGGACTGCAGCATAGAGGCAATGAAGTCAAGTAAGGGGCTCATTAGATAGGAAAGTTGGGACTGTGAACTCTCAGAATTCATCACAGAAAGGCATCGGTCCCATAGGTCATGACCACAGGAGTTAAAGGCAACTTGCTACAGGGTGAGAGTACTGGAAGTTTGAGATGAGATTAGTTTTAAAATATGTATTGGTTAAGCTTGCTGGCTTTGATCTCTTGAAGCAGTGTATGAACAGGAACTTCTGACTGACAGTCAAACAGAAGTCACCTCCCTCCAAGAGCCAGCCACTTCTTCCATCAGCGTTGCTGCTTGTTGGCTGCTGGAAGAAAAAAAGGACTGCTGCTGTGGGAGAGCGTGACCTTGTATTGAAGTACTTTTAATGGTGTATTCAAACTGCTGCTTCATACTGCCACTAGGTCAATCTGACAGCTGGTTACCTCTGTAAGGCGGTCATCTCATTCCCCTGGCTGTCACTGCTGGCGTCCTGCTTCCTTTACGTTTTTGCAGAAGGTCAGTACAAAGAGTTAAACGGGCAGAAAACTAAGGTTAAAACTGGGTAACTTACAGCTCCCCAAGACACTAAGGGAAAAGAGGGAAGGAGTGAACCTCCCCTTTTGGCCATTAGATTAGCTGCAGTAAGAAAAGTACCCGTCAGGGTGGACTGCCACGGGAAACTGGCTACTGTAAGGTTGTGCTGCCATTGAAACAAACGGTCTTGCTGTTCCTACCCAGTTTCAGCAAGAGCTGTGAGCTGGATCTGATTCTGATTTGAGAGAAAGTTCAACCTCAAACATTCCCTTTCCCCAATGAACACCCCAAACACATAATTTGCAAACCAACCCAGTTGAATCAGCAAGCTGCTTTGTTTCATGACTCTGGCAGGAGTGGGTGCGATCACATCTTTTGGCAGCAACAAGTACTTTGATCAGTTTTATGCTGACTGAGAAATGGGGAAATTAGATTCAAAGATAAAGTTTTGGTTTATTTAGTCATATGCCATGGTACTGAGCATTTCTCGGCATCTCTGCACTAGAGCTATAATGGTATACTTTACCTCTTTGGAAAAAACCCCAGAGTTTATCATAATTTTATTTACCAGAGTTTTAGTGCATTTTTTATTAACTTTGTTAGGATACCTTGACTTTCAAACTAATTAGTTTGCCTTGTTTCCAAAAATACTTTGTTCTTAATATTGCAATCACTTAGCTAAGAGAAGTAGTAGTAATTAAGGTTATTCTCAAGTTGCACAATTTAGTTTATTTAAAAATGCTTTATATAGTTTTTAGATGAAGTTATAAATGTTCACTTTGGAACTACCTGAAGATTAATAGTGATGCATTTGAAATGCATTATTTTTTTATTGATTCTTAATGTAGTAAATTACTGAAGTTATTTGGCAGCAAACAGAAATAGCCAGTGATGTTGTTCACATTTATTTTCCTGATAGCGTCACAATTTGCATTAATTGCATTGCAGCTGCACTCACTTATATTAAAAAGCTTCTACTATAATTAATCCTTTTTATTTCAAATCATTTTGGCACAATTTCTAGCAATAAACACTCATAAAAGACAGACAGTTGAAAAATAACATACAAGTTTCTTCAATATACCTATTGCTGTTTTTTCCTGACAGGGAATTATTGATAGGCTTCTAGGATCAAGTGTTGCAAGTGGCTAAGACTTAAGACCAGTTTGAAAAATGCTAAGTGGATTATTTTGCATAAAAATAGACAGGTTTTGAATTTGTGTAATTAACCTGTGTTTAGAAAATACCTTGATTTATGTCTACATTTGTATTTCAGTTGCATACATTATGGAAATTTAATTTATAATCCATTTAGCTGATGTGATCATAGTTTTTAGTGCTATCATTTATTAGTCCTTGTATATTAAATGCTCTAAAGGCTTAAACCTGCCTTGTGTAAAAAATTACACCTCTACATTTACATTTTATGAGTCATAGATGGAATTCCATTTTAAATTCGAGTAGCTTTGATATATTTAAGGAATTACAATAGCTTTATTGTTACTAATGCAGGAACAGCAAACACTGACCTTATACATTGCAAATTAATGATTTATCCCCCTAGTTTGCTTTTAAAGTCAACTATACAAATGAGGATTTCGACTTCTACACCTTGAATAAATCATATAGCTCTAAATATAATGCACCCTTTGGCTTTGAACTCGTTATTCTCAATTCTTTCTGCAAGGTCTAACTCACCTCATAGAAATGTTCTTTCAAAAGTTTAAGGAATTGTGTATATTTTTCTTAACGTCTTTTGTGGGAATATCTTTGAGTGATTACAGCTACATTTCTTCTTCTTTTTTCCTTTTTTTTGCTCATTGTGCTTCCTTTTCTAAGTTTGCAGCAGATTACAGAGGAATTAGGTAATGCCAAACTGCTGCTTTTGAAGAGTAAAAAGAGAACAAACAATGACGTTACGTTGATGCCTTTTCGGATCAGCCTGGCAGTGATATGAATGATACTGTAAAGATTTGGTTGTCATTGTTAGAGATGATGATGTGGCAAACAAGCTGGACAATAGGAAAGGCTATGCACAGACAGCATGTTTCAGGAATTTTTTTTAAAAGTGACAGTCTTTTATTTTTCCTTTAGTCATGTAGGCTTTCTCTAAATGATGTCATGCGTTCTCTTTCTATCTGTGAAGTTTCCACCTCTCCCTCTTTTAAGAGCTACCATAAGTACTTTTTTCTTCCAATCAACAAGAAGTTGTTACTTATTGTATGAAAAATACACAAAGCTGCTTTGTGCTGTATCAAAATGAGGTCATACTGTAGGTCAACTGAGAATGCTGTTGCTGGAGTTTTGTGCATTTTTGAAAATTCTTGAGGAAACTCTCAGTTTACAGTAAAAATGCATTTTTCATGAGTGCTCATTTTTGGTTCAGTAATCTTTTGACGGGTGTAACAATGTCAGGCATAGGAAGGATTGGATGTATGATACAGTCATAACTAGTAAGCTCTCAGCTTGGAAATAGGATCGTTTGATGCCGTTAAGCAGTAGAATTCACCAAAAATACGCAGCAATGAATCTGTATAACATGCAAGAGAAATAGATTGTTTAGATTAGTTTAAAAGCTATTATATAGTTATTTTAAAGGAGCAGACTATTTTACATGTAGCAATTGATATGAATGGAAAAATACTGCTTGTGACGATGCTAACGGAAGTAGAGATGCCAACTTTTTTTGGAAGACATTCTTGATGTAGTTGCGTTGTCCTTTAGAAAACTTTGCTTTTCTTGCCAGCCTATGCAATTGATATGCTTCCTGTTTGCTGTCATACTTCAGACAAGAATATTATTGACAGATAAGGTCCTATTCAGGCACCAAATTAAGGAGTTACCAAAAAGTTGAGAAATAGACAGTAGCCTTCAGAATTCCCGCACATACAAAGATCTAATGTGCTTTTAATTGCTTTGTTTTTCAGGCTCTTTATGAAAATATGCTGGTGGAGCTGCCGTTCGCTAGTTTTTTCCTCTCAAAATTACTGGGGACAAGTGCTGATGTTGACATTCATCATTTAGCTTCATTAGATCCAGAAATGTACAAAAATTTGCTTTTTCTCAAGAGCTATGAAGGGGATGTGGAAGAACTTGGTTTAAACTTCACTGTGGTAAATAATGACCTTGGGGAAGCACAGGTAAGAATGGCTTTTCCTTTTTTTTTTTTCCTTTTATGTATGACTGATGAATCATTACTACCCTTCCATTACTAATGAATTTTTTAATTTAAAAGTGATGGGAAACAACTGTTAAAGATGCTGTGTGTTGTGAGGCATCATAGGGATTCAGACTCAATATTTGGAGTAGGCAATAACTAATCGTGTACTTAAAAAAACCAAAACTTTTGATGATGACTTAAAGGTCTGGTCTTCTAAGTAAACTATACTGATTATTTTCCAAGTCATACATGAAAAGTTCTATTGTTGGAGATAATTTCTTGAACGAAATATTTTATATTGTTGAATTGCACTTCAAATAACTGCAAAAGTTAGATGTTATGTAAACTATGGAAGTACTACCTAGTTTTGGAATCAGAGTAGAAATCAGAATGGTTTTAAATAATAATGACCCTTTCTTGTGAGATAAGCATTGTCTCCTTTAGCTGTAATTTTCAAAGTAGAGGGCCTGAAATCAGGCCTTAATTTTTTTAAAATATTTTTTTTATTTTTTTGAGGGGCTGAGATACCAGGTGAGTCAGAGAGGAGAAGTGGGTGCTCAGTGCTTCTAAAAAGCTGTTAGTTAGGGCCAGTTAGTTAGGTCCTTAAGTATGAGTTTTTAATGCAATTGTACTATATAATTTGATTATGGCTTTTATTTGCTCTGTTGTGAGTACTAAAGATCACTTATGCTTATAGTAGAAAATAAATGTCACTGGAGCTTGAAAAGTATGTCATTGTGTGCTAAGTCAGTTAAGTGCCTTAGTTAAAGTCTTTTGTCATGCTTCCTCTTTCATTTTTGAGGATTTAAAATTGTGTATGATGTATGGTGGTCTTATATTTGATTATGGTATTTAATAATTGGATCAAGAAGTAGGCCTGACCATATCATGACATGCAGCAGCATCCAAATTCAGCCTAGTTTCTTGTGGGAGAGAGACAGACTATAAAAGAGGGTAAGCAGTTCTTCTGTGTTAGTTAGCCCATTGGTCAGGGAATCTCGGGACTATGCACATCTCACAGAAGCAGCAGCACCGCTGAGATGCAGCAGCTAGTCCTGGAAATTGTCAGATTGAGTTCTCTGCTGCTGCTTAAATCCTAGGAAGTTCGATGCCCAAGACTTCTGCTTTAATGGCATCAGGCTTGGACTTTATCTTTACTCTCCTGTCATCCATTTCCTGTCATTTTGGAAGACGCTAAAACCTGGATTGCATTGCAATTCTAAAATAGTATTCTCAGGTTTGGGGTTCCTGAATCATAGTGAAAGGGAGAGTCAACAATTGCCTGATAGGCTTAATATGAAACATAACATTACGTATATGCCATATGTCATTTTTTCCTCTGGGTTGCACTCCCTATATGAAAACTTCTGACCTGCAGCGTCTTCAGAAAAGCACTCAAAAACTTGAACAAAAGGCACGTGAAACAGATGTATCAGAAGCACGTTCTTAGAGCACCTACTCTAATGTACAAGATTGTACAGTAGAGCACCTGCTCTGCTGTAGCATGTGCTGTTAAGTGACTGATACTGAATGGAGTTCTATAGTATCCATGTATTTGACTACTAGGTTGCAAAGCACACAAGATGGTAGTTTCCAGTATAACCTAGGATCTTCTGGAGGGAAAGAAATAGTCTGTAGTTTGTATTCTAAAGCCAATCAGTCAAATGCACTTGAAGTAATAGTTTTGTTGATTGCAGCTAATGCAAATCCAGTTTAGTCTCTAATTAAAAATGAAAAGTAGCTAATATTTTCTGGAGAGGTTTTGCTTTCCATACTTTATACATCTACTCTGTATGTCCTCAAAAATTCGCCACACAAGTTAGAACCTACCTCAGCAAGTGAGGTAGAAGGACATAGAAGAGAGAAATAGCTCAGAAATAACATAAAAGGAGATCCAAGTTAGATCCAGCTCTAACTACTGCAACCAAAACTTGGAAAAAGTGCGTTCTTCCTAAGAAGCTTAATTTGTTCGTTACAGTTCTCTGAGGGCTGTGGCTAGTAGTATCAAGATTTTTTTAATTGTTCGGCATAACTTTAAAAGGAAAATTAACTATAATAATGAGTTTCCGAGTAACTAAATGAAATGTAACTTAAATGAAATACTCTGATTCTGGTTTATTATGTTTATACTTGGAGAGAGAACACTGCATCTGTGAAATATTAACTATCTTTTAATGAGATTGCATGTTAGTGTAGTTCAACAGAGCTAATTGGTTCTTGTTAGTCTTCTATGTTTTAAAGCAACGAGTTACTTTTTATACTTTATTTCATTATCTTAATAAGCCTCATACAGATAAATAAAACCTCATATAGATAAATACATTTTTTCTGGTGTTTGACTTGTGTAACCATTGCATACTAAGTAATTGTGTCAAGGTAAGGCTAATCCACTTTGGAAAAAGCTTAATTTGCACTCCTTCTGTTGAATGTACATTATCTCTAGTTTTCAGCTAAACAACCACTTTAGTGTCTAATAAATTAGTGGCCAATAAATGCATCATAAATCTATCATTGTAAATAGCTATCCTCATGACAGTGTCCATCCAGCAATTGTGGCACAAAAGCATTATCTGCAATGAAAGACACATTCAAAAGGGGCTCTATTGCCTCTGTCAGTAGTGGAAGGTGGAAATTCTATTATCAGCGTATTGATCCCAATCCTGTAATGTGCTTTTAGATCCCATTAAACTATTGTCAAAGTGCATTCACCAGAAGTTGAAAAAGGTACTTAATAATTTGCACATTAGACCTGATAATTAGGGGAGCTATGCCATCAACCTTATCTTCCAACCCCAAATAGCTTTAGGTTTTGATAAAGAACTATCTAATGCAGTGATACCAGCCTAGGCTTCAGCTGTTGGTGGCCTGTAGAAAAGTCTCAAAAGAATGTCAGCCTCTAGTTACAGGTGCCTTCAAGTAGCTGTGTGTATTGATTTTATTTTTCCTTTTATGTTGTAGATCAGGTGGTGATAAAATGGTTATAAAATGCTTATAATAAGTATAAGGTTAACAAATTCAAGAAAATATCTCCTCTCTTCAGACTGGCCTCTCTCCCCGCTGCCTCTCAATGAGCAAAGTGAGTTTGGTGGCTGCCCAAGGGAAGAGGGGAAGATTCAAATATGTATTGCTCTTCCTTCAAAAATGTGAGATTCTGTACTCCAGCCAGTCTTCTCAAACATTGATTCTTGAGATTACATGGATTGGTACAGTTCAATATGAGAAAACTCCATAATCAGAAGACTCCATAAATAAAGCGTAGCAGCACAAATCCACAGAAAAGCACTACAATATATATGGCAGCAGTTTCTATGAAATCCATATTGTATAGAAGTTGGTGTCAGGACACCCGCTTTGGCTTTGTAAACAGATGTGAATGCCATCGCTGTTACTGACAATATGTTGACTCACTCAAGGAGACTTCTTTGCCTTTAAATTTGCCTGAGAGAAAATTTTGAAGCCTTAAAAATAATTCTGAAAGTTTCTGTCTTGGCAACTTCTTTAGTAGGGTACAGTGGCTTAGATGAATGATATTTGAGGTTTTGCAGAAGCAAAATATTTGAGTTGAGGCTGATCCTTGTCAGGCAGATTTATAATACTTAGAGCAAATGCATTCTTAGACATTCAAACGCAATTTGCTACCTGGAACTCCTGCCTCAACATCTGGAAGGCAGATGACAGGGAAAGAAAGCAAGCCTTTATCTCTTTATTTTCAGAATGGGGAAAAACTGTAGGGGTGATGTGAACAAAAGTGATCAGAGTCCAGGATAAAAGATCTTTTCATCTGTTCTAAAACCAAGTTTGCAAGAGTTCTTTTCATGTTCTAAAACCAAGTTTGCAAGAGTTCTTGACTATCTGTAAGAGTGCTTTTTGAAATTGCACTGGTCTTACGTCTTCATACATGAAAAAAAGAATACCTGGACGACAGGTCCCTTATTCTTTCCTAAAATATTTCCCATGTTAGCCCCTAAATATTCCCTTTTTCTCCAGCGGTTTGAGAAGCAGCTGCCACTGCCAGATCTGCATGAGCAGCAGCTAGCATTGTTTGTCTGTCAGCAGAGACTTGCTGTTGTCTGCCTGTAATCACATTACAGAGCAACTTTGCATGACAGATTATTACCAACAAGCCAGAAGATAAATCCCCTGAATTCTGCTTGAATACTGTGTTATTCACTGTTTTCTTGATTTTTGGTGTGTATTCATTTTATTATGATGCTAATGATAATGTTCAAAATAGTAGCTATAATAACTGATTTTCTGAACCATTCACTTGAACTGCAGCCATACAAAAAGAATTTGCTTTTTTCTTTTTTTTTAACAAACTGTGGTGGTTTTCTTAAATAAGAAAATAAATGTAAGTTGACTGCATTTTTTTTACTTGCAGAAACATATAATTGAATTTATAGCCAAGAAAACTGTAAGTGCTTGTGACTGTAGTTCTGAATATATCTAACCTTCAGTCAGAGGCCTAATCTAATAGTTCTGTCCACAGTACTAAAAAATGCAAAGCACCTTTTCGTGCAGATTTTTAAAAATATGGGACTTTTATATCCCATTTTGAGATTTCCCCTTCATTTTGAAGACATACTCTGTGAGTATGGAAACAAATTCTGTTTTTCATGGTATTGTCTGAATGATCTGAATACTCATCTAAATAATATATATGATTTGACTGCTTTTAAAATACGTGATTTTGATAATTTAAAATTATTTTTTTGCTTAAACTTAGATCTACAAAATAAAAATAAGGGGATGACACAAGTCTGCATGTTTTGAGTAGTTGTCTATTCTTGCTCATCCTGTGTCACCTGTGTTGTTATCTTGCACCATCTAGTGGCGAAAATTGGATGGATAAAAATAAAAATGCAAACTTACAAATCTTTTAAGATGTAATAAATTGTGTTGTGGCCTTTTTGAAAAGGAACTCTTCAACAGTCATTCCTGACATTTAGAATTAAGTGGGAATTCTACAACAGTTCCTTTAAAGCACCATGAAAACATTGAATGAGTAAAAAATGAACTGCATCGACATTTGCTAGTTTTACTCCTACCAAGTGTTACTGTCTTCTGTTTTACATCCTTCTTAGCCTTTATGGCATAATATATTTATTATTCCTGCTACATTAGCCCTTCCGTTTCAGACTGTGATCATACTTTGACAAAATGGTGGTAGAATTAATGTCACATTGACAGACTATGAAGATGAATAGTTAGATCACAGGAAAACCCCAGGAAATTCGGTTAACTGAAAGCTGTAGTCTTACTTGTGGCACTGCAGGGTTGTGGGGAGGAAGGGGAGCTACAGAAGTGTTGCTGGATCAGAAGTCAATGTTTGCTACTTTAAAATATAAAAATAAAAGGATAAATAGGATTTAAAAAAAAATAAATTCCTATTTCCTAAAAATAGTGGTCAGAAAGGGTACAACACTGTTTTTTTTCTCTGCTTGGCAGGAAGAACATTACAGGGAGAGAGAATAGCTTTTATTGTACAATGAATAAAGCTTTCCCAACATCCTTAGGCTACTGTGGAGACAATACTATTATAATGCAAACAGAAGCATAAATGAATCTGTGTCCTGATCTCTATTTGCTGCCCTGCAGGGAAGGTTAGATATTTTACGTCAGGTAGTACTGGAAGGAATCTTAAAACATAGCAGTTTACTAGAACACCCTGTCAGTAGTTCCCTTTTTAGGGAAGGAAGTCAGTTCAAGCATCTTTTTGGGTAAATAATGAGCTCACAGAAGTTATTATACACAAATGGAATAATAACTATTAGTTTATTGTTGGTGTCCGTATTCCTAATAGAATCTTGATGAGTTAAGTGATACAACTATGCTTTAATATGGCCAAATTCAATGTGTCCTTGCCTCAAAGAAAGGAATTGTATTTGGTGAAGTAGTGACAAAAGAACAAGTAATGATGCAGTTCGGCACAACAAACAGGGAAAACTTGTAACTGGGCAGGTAGCAAAATATTAGTAGTGTTGAGGTGTTAACAATGATTGTTCATGTGGAACATCATTGATAGCTCTGATCCTGTAACACTAAAGAGGACAGGAATTTAAATAATAAGTAAGAGAAAGCTTTCTCATCTTGTTAGGCTTTGTGAAAGGGTGTTTTGTAGGAGGAAATTAAAGAAACCTGACTTTTACTTTAGTTCAGTGAAAACGTCTCTGGGAAGATTAATGAAGTTGCTGCCCATAAGCAATACCTCATGGATATAATAGAGGAGAAAGGAAAGAGCTGGTTAAGCTATGGGACAATACTGGAGTAAGAACAATGGCTATGATCAAACTTTACCCATTGGACTCTAAGTGGAAATTAGAATGTTTCTAACCATTAGATGAATCCAATTATTGACTAACTTTCCAGTGACAATAGTAAAACTGCTACAGAGGGATGAAACACAGTGCATTTCTAGACCATGGTGTTGCCTGCAGTAGCAGAGAAGAGAGCTTAGCAGCACCGGGCCCCTTCCCATCAGATGTTTCCACCATGGTATGGAACGTGTCCCACAGTTCTTCTGATAATCCTTGTGAACTTTACCAGTAAAAACATCCTCACCCTCAGGCCAGTCAGTAGCACCAGGTACTGCCACTACCCCCCGGAGCGGCCGGATTTAAGCGTAGTCAGTACTATCTGCGCACAGACATGGTGGAGTACTGATGAGGTTTTTTTTACTGCAGGCGTAGAAAAACAAGATGCTTGCAGCTGAAGGATTAAAGTGGGAAGTGAGACATATTTTTAACACTTATTGTAACTCAGGTAGTTCTAGCTTATCAAGGAGAGTGGTAAATACTCCATCACATGGAGTCTTTACACCAGGATTGCCTGTCTCTCTAAAAAATGTGCTCTAACTCATCTATAGATTTATTGAGTTAAATACAGGAATCTCTAGACAGAATCCTCTGGCCTGTGTTGTCTGGGAGGTCAGATTAACAGATCTTAATGTTCTCTTTTGGCCTTAAAAAAAACCTATGAATCAAGTAAAAATCTGAATACTCAAAAGCACTGTGAATTTTTAATCTTACCATGTTTCATTTTGCTTAGTACTAGAACAGCTCACATTATTAGGTAGTGTGTTACAAAAGAAGTAATTGATGTGTTGAATTTACTGTGCTTTAAAGATGTGATCATAACCACAGACTGAAATGCATAGTTGTTTAAAAAAATTTTTGAAATTTGTTGACCCCAGAGTGTAGAAAAACAAACGTTTTTTTGAAAGGGCTCAGAAGGTGACAATGTTTCAGCCTTTCAGGCTTTTTTAATCTTCCTCTTAATACTCTAATAATCCCTTCCAGTTGGGCTGCTACTCAACAAAATTAACCTCATGTAGTAAAAAGTAGAATATGTAAAGGTCATTAGCATTGTACTAACAACTACCATTGATCCTGGTTTATATCTTAATGCAATTACAGTATCTTTGGGTTTGGGGTTTTTCATTAAAAAATTCTCGATTTACTTGAAAGACAACAGGTAAGCTTCTTGGTAGAAAAACAAGGTTTAGGCTTGATTTTTTTTTGCTGCTGTTTGTTACTTTTGTTGAAAGTAGTGAGCGTGTATATCTTGGATATTCAACAGTAGGAATTGTGAATGCTTATCATTCTGTAAATTAGGCTCGTATCAGAATCTTAATTTTGACTCAGCAGACATTGCTTTTGCCACAATGTGATCCTGCAGAATTCATGATCACCACATAGTTAGAGAAGAGCCCAGTCAGTCAAGCACAGCTTTCCTAATCCAGCGGTGAAGCTAGGGGTGAGCTCGCCAAGGGGAAGATTGTCACCTCGGGTTCTGTCTGAATCGCAGAGGTGAATTTAGTGTTAGACACTGTCTCCTATACCAGAGCTGTGACTTTGCCGAATCCTCTTTCCAGTAATAAACCATGGAGCCATGTGGTCAGCTGCGTTAGCAGCTGGAGGTCTAGGTCTAAAAACTGGATGCCATAGAATGTGCTCTTATGAGTAAACAGAAAACCCCTACCTTTAGAACATGTTGTAATTTTTAATTTGAGGTGAATATTGTTGAGTATATTCTAGTAAACTTCAAAAACATGTATCACTTCCTAGAATGTTTTGCAGTTCAATTTTACAGTTACAGCACACAGAATTAAAGTTTACCAAGATGATGCAAATTGTTATGTTTCTAGGTGGTTGAGCTGAAGCCAGGTGGAAAAGACATTCCTGTTACCAGTGCTAACCGAATTGCATACATCCATCTGGTGGCAGACTACAGGTTAAACAAACAAATTCGACAGCATTGCCTTGCCTTCCGTCAGGGACTGGCCAATGTTGTGAATCTTGAATGGCTTCGAATGTTTGATCAACAGGAAATACAGGTAATTCTGCTAAAACCTGCAGAAAACAATTGCTTTAAACAGAAATAAATGCTAATTTTCCCCTATAATGTAACTGTCTAATTTCCTTCACTGTTAGGTTCTGATTTCTGGTGCCCAGGTTCCTATTAGTTTGGATGACCTTAAATCTTTCACAAACTATTCAGGTAAGCGTATTTTACTGAAATTAAAAAAATGGATTATGACTGACTCAGGAATAAATAAACTTGCTTTTTATCCTAGTTTTTAAATAAAAGTTGTAGGGTCATTCTTGTTAACTTTGGTTGTTAACTTTGGCCAAACTCTCTAGATGGGCCTGAATTTCAGAAGATTGGCTAAAATTGCAACCTAGTTTCATAAATGCTGGGAAATACAGGTATGCTATTAACTTATTTGCACACTTAAATACAAGTTTATAGCCAGATAATTAGAGGACACGTAATTCTTTTTCTAAATGGACGTCATTCAATGGTTGTGTCTGGTTGCCCTGAAGATAAGTCTGCAAATGACTTTGGGATAGTTATTTCTACCACCATGTTCAGATACTTTCCATTTCTCAGACAGCCTGAAGAGAAAGCTCATATTTTTTCCTTGTGAGAAATGCAAGGTATCTTTCTTCATTTTTCCCTGCATTTGTCATGAATGTAATCAAAAAGTAGCTACTGTATCATCAGTTCACATCTGAGCTTACCTCAAGGTAAGCTGATTCATTAAATAACATCCTGAGTCTTGCAGATTTTGCAAACTCTAGGAGTAAAAGGCAGCAATCCAAAGTGACTAGGTAAATGCTAAACTAAATGAAATTAATTTAAAATAAACAAATAGGATTCAGTGAAGAAAACTGCAGTTAAGAAGCTGAGGGAGATAGTAGCCATAGGTAAGCAATGAATGAGAAACTCAGAACGCAGTGATTGAAGAGATCTATAAATGTTGGAAGTCAGCAGTGGAGGCCTGCTGGTTATAATGTTTTCCCCAAGCTTTTCAAGATTGATGCTAGGTTTTCTGAAAAATTTTTCTTACATAAAACTATTCTACCTATAAGTCATTTAAATCTCATTATAGGTGGCTACACAGCAGACCATCCTGTAATTAAAATATTCTGGAGAGTTGTAGAAAGCTTCACTGATGAAGAGAAACGCAAACTACTCAAGTTTGTAACCAGCTGCTCTCGACCGCCTCTTCTGGGGTTTAAGGTATATGTCTTACCGACTTCTGGCAAGTTTTTGTAAATACTCAGATGATGATACAAGCTTTTCTTGTCTGTAGGGTTTTACAATTTGAGAAGAGTGTTCCTCTGTGACTACAGAAACAGCTTCAATGTTTGCATTATAATGAGTATAGTTTTAAAATATTTAATGAAAAGTTTTTCTGTTGTTTTCTATTTTAACTGCAAAATTTGATAAGCCTACAAACATATTGGTTAGAGCACTTACTCTTTGTCATGGAAGAACCTTGCTGCCGTTTCCTGTTACTGTACGGAAGCAGTATTGCTACCAGGTTGAAGGAACAGTTTGAGTTAAGAATAATGTCTTTTAAATCAGGCAAAAGAGGATTTCGGATATAAAAGCAGCTATTCAATTTGAACCTCTTAAATTAACCATCTGAAGGGGGAGATGTATTGTGTTTCCCTCCAGTTACCATTTATTTGCATATAGGGTCACAGCTGATTACCCTTGTACCTAAGTATTTTGCTGCTATCTTTAGATTGGTATTTATAGTGAAGCTTAAGTATGAAGAAAACTTTTGTCCACTGCTTATAAAACTAAAGAGAGGTTGAGGCAAGTTGAAGATGTTCTGAAACTTAAGTTCTGGGGATATTCTACCCATGAGTTTCAGCTGGGCTGCAAAATGCAGACTAAGAACCGGCCATGGACTTCATTTCCTCTAAAATGTGGGAATATCCAATGCTTTTGTGTAAGAAAATAAAAGAATAAATTGCTTCATAGCAAACACCATCCCCTTTAGTACAGTGGTTTACTGTTGTACTATTTAGTAAAATTGATGTGAAGGTGGGTTTATGTGGAACAAATACAGGCATTGCATCATCTAGTTCCTTACAAGTAAGAATAAGATTTGTTGCTACACAAAATTTGAGTACGTGTACGTAGTAAATTTTCACATTATAAGGGACTGTAGTACGATATTTAATTAGCAATGGATAGTAACTAGTTTCCTACACTTATTAGGTAAAATAGGTAGATGAACCTATAGGAAGTGAATACAGGTAATGTGTAAGTCCTAAAGGTTTAGTAGCTGTTTTATATATTAAGTGGTGTTGAATGAACATTTTCTCATTATAGAAATACTTCAGGCACAGATACTAATATTTTATATGGGAACAAGGAATTCAGATACACATAATAGTCTGGAGACAGAAACAACATATGTGGAATTTTGCACAATTTTTTCCTGAAGCATACTGTGAAAGTTCATTCTGGTGGGTTTTTTTCTGCGAGGGGGTTCATTTGGGTTTTTTATCAGCATTTAAAGAAATACTTGAAAGGCAGATGCTAGAAGGATTTCTCAGCTCTAGGAACTGGGCTTTTTCCTGTGACGTGTGACACATGATAAAGATGTCAGAAGTAAAAAATGAAACAAAACCTCCACCTTCGTCTTCCGCACACACAACTTAGAGCTTTGTAGTACTTACCATTGTTTTTCTCTTACTGAATTAAACAGAATTAATTCCAGAATTTTCAAACTTTTGATTATTTGCTTTTTTATCAGTACAGTTTTCTTCTGGAAAACAAACAAGATGACACTCCAGTATTGAAATCACAGTGGTCTCAGACACAGCCCTCTGACACTTGAATGATTTAAAATATATAAAAGCGTACGTGGGTTGTCATACAGTGGTGTGTGTATCAGTTGCTAGAGGTGACGAAAGAATACTCCCAGTAGCTTAAACAGCTTGTTTTTTTCAGGCTGCGGAACGGTTTTTGAAGTGGAAAAGTTGTTGCTAGTGCCGCATTCCGCAGGGAAGCATGGCCTTTTGCCCTTGACTTCCGTCTGTCCCCTTATGCTGCAACTTTACCTCCTCTTGCCTTTTCAATCCTTTTGTTTATTTTCCTATTTCTTTATAAGCTGAAGCTGAGACGGGTGTGATCGCTTACACCTCCCTTTGGTACAATCACTTTGTAGCCCCTGTGCAGTCTCACCCTCTACGTAGCCCCTGTGCAGTCTCACCCTCTACGTAGCCCCTGTGCAGTCTCACCCTCTACGTAACCCCTTCAGCTGCTGGAGCATGTGCTGTGTGGTGCTGTTAGCATATGAGTAGGCAGCGTAGCCTCCATCTTCAATATCTATCATCTATAGCTCATCTACACTCCTTCTGTAGGCACTGAGGAGAGGAATTGGCACTTTCAGTTGGTAATTTGTCTGACTGTTCCATGTGTCTGCTTCAGGATGAAATGAATCATGTCTTAGACTCCACAAAACATACTAAGTAGGTCCCCTGTAACAGTAAAGAGTGTCCGGGGTGACTAGATTTGGATATGGAGACAACAGAGATGGCTGCTTAATCACACGAATCCTATCTAGGGTGTTCATTGATTGACTGGTGTGATTATTTAAAAGCCTGCAAGCATTTCTCTTAAACTGTCCAAGTGCGTGTGAATATCATGGTACAGTACTCTAGCAACAAACAAGATTTTATAGGACAGTGGGAAAAACAATTAGAAAACTGTGGGATGAGACAGATAGGACAGTGCACATCAGTCATGTAACCAAGGGAGAACTGGGAAACAATTGCGCGGAAACAAAGTGAAGTCTCCATTTGTTGTCATCCTTTTTAATTACAAGGGGAGAGCAGGAAATGCAGATTTAGCTACCCAGCTTTGAGGTAGCCAGCATGACATTTGAAGAGATGGAGGAAGTGAATCAAAAGTCTAAAAATACTGAGGCTGATAGTGACACAGCAGAAACAGGATGTAGCGAAGCCAAATGTGGAAAGCTGAAGTTTGTGTACGGGAGATAGGCCACAACTTGACTTTAAGATACTTGGCTAGGGAAAAATAGAAGTAAAATCATTATCAAATTTTCCAATAAATTAAAAGATGAATTCGCTGTACAACGGACTTGCAAGCTCAGCTGCATGTGACAGTCTTGGCAACAGAAAGCAGAGTGAAAAGGCATTACTGCTGCCTTGCTGGGCAGCGCCGAGCAGGAGTTAGGTCAATACTCACGTGGTGCTTGCAGTAGTATCGTCTTAACATGGATTTACCAACAAACCAGGGGTTTGTCAGGAAACGTTTGCCAGAAAAGGAAGTGGGTAAGTGGTATTATCATCAATAATGTATTGGTGGCCACTGTGTGGTTTAGAGCTTTGAAGGTGAAGAGTGAAAAGCCTCAGGGGTGCTGAATATTACCACCCAAATAACTGCCTGAATATGCTGATGGTAGACGTTAACACAAGCCATCTTCAACAATTGTTTACAGTTTTAATATGGGTACTACATTTTTCTGAGAGGAACACAATTTCTGGTTCTCACTCTGAAATCTTGCCTTTGCTTTATGTTGTGGACCCATCACAATTTCTTAAAGTTAGTGCATGTTAATTTAAGATACAGAAATGTCTTGACATTCATAGCTTATAGATAGCACAGTCTGGCTTTGCATTGTTTAAAAATTTTAAACTCTCACTGCCAGATTCAGACTCAGAATAACATTTACTAAAGCTAATTAAAGTTTAATAAGTTTAATAAATGTGATTGTTACGGACAAAAAAAAAAATCATTAAAGCGTGGTTGAAAATTGTTAAGTTCCAATCAGGTCACATAATAAATTGATGATACTTTCCACTTCCAAACTATTGCAGTTTCCCGCTGTACAGTATTTAATTATGAAACAAATGGTGCCCTTGGCATGACATTTCAATTTAGAACTTCATTTTTCCATTTTTAAAGCTAAAGTAGAGGAATTCAATTAGCATTATGAAAGGAACACTAAAAATGCAGCATTTTAGCCATGAAATACTTTTAAGGCCTCCATTTGAACAATAATTTAGGTTAGAATCTAATTGACCTTCTGCCTTTGGAGCTGGGACTTCTTTTTCCCAGTTTCTAAAATCAGAACTGCTTTACCTCAGGCAAGCATTTGATAAAATGAATACTTCCTTGCCAGCAAAAGCATTGCTTTAGAAGTAACAAATAAGTATCTTTCTCAGTATACTCTCTCTCAGAAGAAATTGGAAGATTTTACTAAAACAATTAAATATTACATACAAAATGTCTTAAAAATCTGTTCCTCAGATCAGTGGTTATTATATCAGAATAATCAGTGTCTGACAAGTTTATGTCATTACAGAGTCACTATGCACATCAGTATCATCCCAATAACAGCTGAGTAACTTCATAATTACTCTGGGAAGAAACACAGAGTATAATTGCTTTAAATAATGTTAGATCTTTATTTGGAGAATATAAAGTACCTCTTGATTTGGAGTTCTAGACCACAGTAATGTAAATACTCGCTTAATCTTACACATGAACAGATCCACTGAAGTCATTAGTACTGTTTGTCTTGACATTCATAAATTGTAGGCTTGCTGAAAGATTAGTTTAGACAGAAATCCCTTTAGGGCAAGAAATGCCTTTAGCATTGTATCAGACGGTTGATTTTAACACAGAAATGATCATTGTATATTGCGAGTAGAAGGAAAATGATGGCTTGATGTTCATCTACTAGAAGAATTTATTTTCTGTGTTCGGATATGCTAACAAAATAAAGCTCTAGAAGGAAAAGACTGAAAAGGGAGTGTTTGATCATGGATCATTTATTTGTTTGCAGGTGTTTTTTTTTTTTTTGGATGTCACAAAGAAATTGGTGTAGTACTATAATTTGTATTTGGATCTGGTCACTCATTCGTCCTCTTTCTCCTCAGAGCATCACTGTAACATGACAAGTAGAGACAATTCCTTAGCTAGAGCAAAATTGCCTTTCTTGGGATTTTTGTGTATACAGAAACCAAGTCTTCCCTGCCTGGAAAGAGAAAACCAGAAAGGATAATTCCCAGAAGATGCCATGTCATTATAGGATGACAAGTATTATATGTCATTCAAACAGGACAGAACATCGTCTTCCATGTACCTCTGTTACTGCTAGTGCTCTGTAGTTCCCTGTGTTCAGCATGTACGTCACTGGCAGAAACCTTGCGTGTAGCAGGAACCCATCGTTTTCCAGTTCCTACAGAGCGAACAGCATCCCTGGGTGTTTTGGAGGCTTTGTAAGGAGACTCTGAAGTTGTGAATCCCACTTGTTTCTTCCAAACACACCAACAAATTTCTTGCATGCAGCTCTGCTGTTTTGTCAATTTTGTATTTCACTGTTTTTGTAGCATCATAAATTTGCAGAATAGAGCAATATCAAATTCTTATTTTTTCCTTAGAACCAAATGAATTGCTTTGTGTTTTGCAAATGAATGGATCTTGATGGGGACAAGGTAGATGGAGGCACTAAACAATTGAAGAGTGCCTTGGGGGCCACCAGGAATGAAAGATGATGCCATTTGAATGTGTTGCTGGGACAGATTTTAATCTTATTTATTTCTTAGACAGCTGTGCCAGCTGTTACAGGGTAGGTTTTGGCTTGTATGTATTTTTTGATGTGGTTTTTTTTCTTCCCCTGTTGCATTTTTCAGGAGTTATATCCTGCATTTTGCATTCACAATGGAGGATCTGATTTAGACAGGCTACCTACTGCCAGTACCTGCATGAACTTGCTGAAGCTTCCTGAGTTTTATGACGAAAATCTGATGCGAAGCAAGCTTCTTTATGCTATTGAATGTGCTGCTGGATTTGAACTAAGCTGAGTCGAACCGACGCTTACTTGGATGATGTGCAGAGGAACTAACCAGTGCCTACTTTATCAGCAGCACCCATACCCAAGCAGTTTTAAGGGAATTCTGTCTAGATTTCTGCAGCTCTTGTGTCTTATCAAATGCCCTCAAATAGGTTTCATTTTTAAACATGATTTCTTAGTTAGCTTTCATGAATTAATATTACATTGACACTGCTTTATGATTCAAAACAATGAATGCCGTGTGCGGTGTGGCTGTTTTCTGTGTTTATGCGAAGAAAGAGCACATTTAAAGAACAGTGACATCTCAGTGAAATTAACCAAAGATGAAGCTTTGGCTTTGTGCTGTTCAAACATAAGTAATTTCACAAACTGGCAATAAAAGTTGTGTACCATGCAGTGCATTGGGATGAGACAGGGCTAACATCCTGTAATTAATCTTTTAGATGGAAGTGAAGCAGATGTTTGCAGATATCCCAGAACTGAGAGGATGAAAACGCTCGTTACCGATACCCTAACATCTTTTACTTACACTGTAGAATTGTTTACAAATCATAGTTGTTGCAGAACTGATTTTGTTCTGTACTACCTTCCCTCAAGATGGTAGGCACTGAGATAAAACGTTTATAATAGTCCATTTGTGCTTTCTGAAATACCTTGGAGAAATCAGATTTGCATTATTTTAAGTTCAACCTTTGGCTGCGTCATTATCACTTGAACACTCTCATAAATGGATGTGACTATCCATCTTTCCTCTGTTCTGTTTCTGTCTTTTGTGCCTGTACAGATTTTTTTTTAAATGTGTCAGACTCCTGTTGTATAAACAGTACATACAAAAGTCATCACTTTGGAAAAATATACATGTAACAATTATTAAAATTATTTGAACCAAAGTTAGCAGGCTTTATCTTTTATATTTGAAGCCTGTGGTGTTCACATTCCTTTTCCCTATCATTTCTTTCCATCTTAAATACCATACCTGTGCCGTAGACAGTAGTCAAATTTTTTTTTTTTTTGTGATTAACAGCTTTTATATCCATCTGCCTGCAATATTTCTGCTAAGAAAAGTAGGTGGGAATATGCTGCTTAATATAATTTGATACCTGGGAAAAAACTTGCTTTCGTATGGAAGGAACTGATCCTCTAGTAGTAGGCACATCATTGGGTATCCATATGCAAACTGCAGTCAATTTAAAAAAGGAACTATAGTTCAAACTGTAAGATTCATAAGTTCATCCCTCTGAACTTTAGTTTTATATTTTAAAACATCAAAATTTACAATCAAACTTGTATTCATCTCTTATGCAAAAAAAATACTTTGCTGTTACTGGAAACTCTGTTGGATATCAGATTTAATAAGCAGTAACCAGCAATATCCTTTTAAATGTGGGGAAACTGAGTGATTTTAAGATGTTTACTAGTAACCATATAAAAATGTATAATTTCTTAATTTGGGTAATAAATGAAGTGTTAAAATACTATTTGTAGTCTTTATGTACAGAAATAAAATGATTGGTTTTCTTTTTCGTTTTGCTTTAGGCTTTTTATTTATGTTAAATGTTACATACCCAACCTATTCTTTATCCCAAAATTTTTTTCTTGTATATTTTTCTACATAAATTATGGAACTTGTAAAGAAGTTGAAAAAGAGATGAGTAATAGTGGAACTGCCTCCTCCTAATTGCAAAACCTGAACACTTCTTTTAGATAGCATTATTTATTTTAGAACCGAATGCTTTAAATATTTTGAAGTTATTTTTCAATTCCATTATTTTGCTACATTGGGTAGTGTTGTATCTGTATTTTGTAAAATTAAATTTAAATTTTCTATTAAATGTTCGTATTTTGAAGATTGTGTTGGAGTCACGCCAAGTAATCATGACTAGTAATGTATGCTTTCTGCTTTTGTAAAAGGAGACAGTGCACACTATTCCTGGCTGTTACCGTGAGCGCAAGTTCAACCCAGAGGGTAGGCTGGGGGGAAGTGTGAGCTGCAGTAGGTGTGATCATGTAATTGCAAGAATCACACAGTCGCAGAAGACTTCAGTAGAGAATTTGAGTTTGCTGAAAATACTCTATTTCTTCAGTATATAGTACTTGGTGATCTTGTTTTGTATAGTCTGTACATTAGGGATGAAATTCTGACATACTCCAGTCAGTGAGATTGTAGCCTAGGTTTCATTCTGTAGGAGGTCAGTTGAAAATCTGTGCTGCAACAGCTCACAGCACCGCCAGTATCCGGACGGCAATAAGAAAGGGGGTAGGGCTTTCCTTTGACAACAAGGGCTTTCGGTTCAGACTGCCAGCTGCTTTCTATAGTCAGGATGAAGCACTTGCTTTTCAGTGATCTATTGCTGAATATTTTAAGGAACAGGAGATAAAGGTATGAGAAATAATGTATAGTTAGTCATGTCCTGAGGAGCTCAGCAGTCTGAATGATCTCTCGTAGCTCTTACGTAGCAAGCATTGTTTATATATGAATGTGGATTTTCTGTTTTTTTAAAAAAAGAGCAAACTCTCTTCGAGTTGTGATGCTCCCAGGGTTTAGGTAGGCAGAGACAGGAAGCACTTTGCATGCAAGTAACCTGAAATACTATTGTAGATTTCGATCCTCAGAATTATGGCAGTAATAATGATGGGTTTGGAGTTGTTTTCTGTGCAATACAACCTGTCCTTAAAGTCAATTTCTGTACTTCAGTGTTTTGTCCTCCTAGTTCAGTACTTGTTTTTTGAAAAATGACAGCATTTTCTGTTTATTTTTGTTTTCAAATAATATTTGTTTTATAACCTTGTAAACTGTTGTACAAACATTTTTGTCAGGGTTTATCTTTATGATGGAGGGGGTTGCAAATTCTTCATCTCTCCAAAGTTAAAAGGCATAAAAGCGGAATAAAAAAAAAATAAAATTACCACTTGGTCTGTTTATGTCGGTGAGAATTTTCCAGATGTGGGTTTAGTCACAACAACAACAAACCAAACCAAACCAGAAATGTTTGGCCATGTTTCTTAATCTCAGTTGTCTTCCATCACGGTCTTGAAAGCCAGACTTGTATAAATTTCATAAAACTTGCTCGTGATTTCCAGGGAGAATTTATGTCTACAAAAGAGGAAGGATTTGGCTCCAGCTGCACATGTAAACATGGAGCTGTCAGAAGTTTGATTTGGACAACAAGGATATCTTCCATTATTTTTGTGTGAGGTGCTCTGTAATTTAAAAAAAAAAAAAGCGCTTCCTGATGCTCTTAGTGGCAATGTGCACAGTTTTTTTGGCATCACTTGAGTAATCTAGCATTTGAGTAATCAAATATCCTAATTTGATCTATAAAGGTGTTTGGAATTCAAAGAAAACACTTAAGGAGTGGAGTGAGCTCATGCTAAATTTCAGTTTAAACCAAAAAGTATTTGTTAAATGCCAGTGAGACAGCACATACTCTCTTCACCACTGAAAAACAGTACAGCACAGAAACAAAAAGGAAAAAAACAAGAGCTGTTTTTCTTGGAATGTTTTGTTGGAGCTGTAATTTTATTTGTATTTATAATTATATGCAAAAAAACTTTAAAACATTTGCTCATATACATGAATCTGTGTTAATAATGGTTTGTGATGTAAATGCTTGTTACTATTTTTTTTTCATGATGCTTTGCCTGTCAGTGAAGGAGAGAAGAAATGAACATGGTCTGTAAAACTGATCAGGATATCTATATTTTTATTGACTTCTGCTTTTGTGAATAAAATAATTTGAGTTTTCTTGAAACTTTGTAGAAATATTTTCTTTTTTTTTTTCCCCAGTAAATTTGGTATTCTCTTGCTAAAGATCGCTAGTACTGAATCGGTTCTAAAGGAGAACTTAATATTAACTGTTTGTTGGTCTTGAAGTTACTGCTGCTTCTGGGTGATTTGTAACTTGAGTTTTAGAGCTCTGAAGTTCTCACTCTGTCAGTCAAACCGCAACTAAAAGGCTTAGCTTTGTTTCTGTGTGCCTTTCACACAGCGTAGCTGAGGTCACTGACATGCTTTGAAAAAAACTTCAGAATCTTGGGAAAGTGCAAAACTCCCTCCTTGGATCAAAACAGGAGAAGCTGTAATTCGTAGTGCAGAATGCTACTCCATCAGTAAACACTACAAAAACATCTCTTTCAGCTTCTGGAATTTTAGCACATATGTGGGCCCCTCTGAAGGTGTACTTTAATTTTTATCTCCTTTGATAATTACAATTATCATCTGCTTCCCTTTGCTTTTCCAGTATTTTCATTGCTCAATGCACTTTTAGTCCCACGATAGCATTTATAAAATGAATATTGTGTGTGTTTGTTTTGGAATACTTAAAACTAGCACCATACATACTTCATGCTTATCTGCCACTAAAAATGTGGTAAACAGGAAATGACAGAAAACTCCTCTTGTAGGGCACTTCATAATTCATAGCATGACTAGAACATGAATGCCCCGATATTTTTCCTGTTTTTCAGTATGTATCTGGTAGTCTGGACAGCTCATAAAATTTCCCACATGTGTAGAGAGACAACACATGGCAAAGAGTGATTATAACGTTACACCAGTTGAATCCATGCAAAAGAACGCAGAATGGTTGAGGTCAGCAGGAACGTCTGGAGATCACCTAGTCTAACCTTGGCTCAAAGCAGGGTCACTACAGCAGGTTGCTCAGGGCAATGTGCTCCAGTGAGCAATTACCTTTACAATAAAACATTCAGGTTTAAACGCTATTTCTTGTATTCCAGTTTGTGCCCATTGCCTCTTGTCCTGTCACTGGGCGGTACCAAGAGGAGTCCGGAGGAGGCCACGGAGATGATCAGAGGGCTGGAGCACCTCTCCTATGAGGACAGGCTGAGAGAGTTGGGGTTGTTCAGTCTGGAGAAGAGGAAGCTCTGGGGAGACCTCAGAGCAGCCTGCCAGTACCTAAAGGGGCCTACAGGAAAGCTGGAGAGGGACTGTTTACAAGGGCATGGAGTGACAGGACAAGGGGGAATGGCTTTAAACTAAAGGAGGGTAGATTTAAATTAGATATAAGGAAGAAATTCTTCCCTGTGAGGTTGGTGAGGCACTGGAACAGGTTGCCCAGAGAAGCTGTGGATGCCCCCTTCTTGGAAGTGTTCAAGGCCAGGTTGGATGAGGCTTTGGGCAACCTGGTCTAGTGGAGGGTGTCCCTGCTTACAGCAGGGGGTTGGAACTAGATGATCTTTGAGGTCACTTCCAACCCAAACCATTCTGTGATTCTATGAATCTGAGCCTTCTCCAGGCTGAACAAACTCAGCGCTCTCAGCCTCTCCTCCAAAACCTTCATCATCTTTCTCTCTGACTTGCTTGTTGTTGAATGCAGAGGCATCTTCAAAATACCTTTAGTGGACCTTGGAGACTTGGGACTGCGTAGACCACACTAATTCTCTTCCTTGCCAGATGCCTGTAGATGCCTGTAGTTGTTAATAAATGGCACTTACCAGGTGAGATTGGATTTAAGATTTTGTGGCTTTGCTTTTTCAACTTTCAGTGCTGCTTTGTCTTTTTGAGGGTTTTGCAAACCTATTACCAACTGCAAAATAACAGACTCAGTAAAAATTGAGTTATTTTCACAACTTTTTGTAGATACAATGCTAAACATTGATGCAAAAACCATAGGACTAATGCTAAATGTGAATTCACCTAAGCGTGTATCCACTTCTTCCTCCAACAACAGTATCAAACATCTAGAAATGCAACGTCTTGGGCAAACCCCTGTAATTTTGCTGTCTTCTACAAAGGCTGGGTAGCCCAGTGCTAGGTGCAATGCTGCACAGCATGCCAGACAGGAGAAATGTGGGAATTCTGACAGGTGCCAATGGGACTGCTTGTACGTAAAAGCATGTACAGACATCCTGCGGGCTGGATTTCACGCTGTCAAGGGATGAACTCTTGTGTGATTGTTAAATCATGGCTATGGACTACGTCTACCTGTCTGTGGCTCTGAAGAAAACGTACATTCTGTTTGCAGCGTTTGTTAATGTATTTATAGGAACAGCTTGCTCAAATATCCTACTATATTTAAGATCATTCTTTTCTGCATTCCCAGAGCAGCTGTTAGTTCATTCTGTATAACATTTGACTAAAAAGTAGTTCTGCGTTATTTCTATTTTATTCTCTGTTTATTGTTACACGTAGCTCTTGATTGCTGAAGAAAGAAACAGGCATTCACCAGATGGTGTTATTTCAGATCATCTTGCTACTTCTGGTTACCCAAATGTTAGATCTAGGAAAAGCATCTCTCATCAGTTGCTGTGTTGTTTTGCTGTATGTTGTCAAACACACCTTCTGAAGAAATTAGTTCCTTCTAGCCCTTGTATCTTTAAGAATAATTCTTTTCGTTACAGCTCTGCTTACTGTTTTTCCCCTCTGCACTTTCAGGCAAATAGCAGCAGAGCTCAAAGTTCTGCAGAGATGTTTTAGGTCTAATTATCCATTAGATCTATCTGGCTATTGATGAAAAATTACATAGAATTAACTAATATTTGGCATTGGCATATCCCTGATCAAGTTAATGAACATAAATGCTGATCAAGCTGTCCTCGATAAGCGCTTGCCATAAGGTGTGAGATCTTCTGACTGCCCACAACAGTTCTTAGGTTGTTGTCTGCACACCCCGAATAATCACTAGAATATGTCTGATACTTCACGAGGAATTGGCAAAACCACCAGCTATCTGGAAATGTTTTAACCACTTTCAAAAGCATCCACTTGGCTCAAGCTTTTGGTTACAAAGAGGAGTCCAGATAAACTTGCAGCCTCTCGATTACCTAAAAAGGACCATACCGATGGAAATGGAGGTTGTGCTTGGCAGAAAAACTCTGGAGAATGCTAATGAAAATTGGTTATTTTGTGCTTTTAATGCTTCTACTTAAAGTTTTAAACATTAGGTGTATTGCCCATATTTCAAGTCTAATTGTTTCTGATAAGCTATCAGCAGAAAGTTAATGCTTATATTTAATTAAGTGGCACTTTCCAGAATTACTTTGCCAGTAGTACTATAATTAAATGACATGAGAACAATCTTTGATACCTATGCTCATATTCTTTGCTGATACCAAAAATAGCATCTGTAAATCTGTAAATAGAAAAACTGGATGCATTAAGCAGCAGGCCAGAGCAGCAGGCCGGGAAGGCTACAGCCATTAGCACATCAGAGAGACTAATATTAATATCTCTCTAATGCAGCATTTTTAAGCATTTCTTGTGTTCTGATGGGCTTTTCAAAATTGACCTCCATAAGTCATAAAAAATGATTAAAAAAAAGAATCTGGGAACTATGTGAATTGCTAATACCTCCTGGAATGCTGCCACATTATTTCCATCATTAGGTTATAGCTACCAGTTAGGCCTGAATTCATCTCACTTAACTTCAGGCATCTGTAAGGTGGCTGTCAAGGCCCTTCCGATGAAAGAGGTGACGCATAGACAGAGCTCCTGAGGGTGGTTCTTTACCAAAATACATCTCCAAAGTGTGGGGAATAAATTGTTCCCTGGAGGTGCCCCCTCCTCTTCTGTCTTCATAGTCAGAGGCCTTAAACTAGATGCTTAACTTTTAGACAGCTGACGTTACTTGAAGTGAAACCAGACCTTTGCCTCACATTCCCAGGTGAGAGCTGAAAATTCTTGAACAGTGAAGATCCTTCGATAACAGAGTTTATTCTGACTCAGCACTTGGATACCAGCCCAGGGTCTTTGATACCAGCTTCGACAGACCCACCAGACTTTATCAGCTTTTGTTATTGGAACGTTGATACTCCGCCAGCAACAGCAGATTTAATGCTCTTTAACACAACATTCCAGGCTTTTGCTGCAAGCAGCTAGCCATAAAAACATAGAATGCTTTTACTTTATGCTTTTGCAAATACCTTTGAAGAAGGTTTTCTGAATCTGAAAGCTTTTCTGTTTTATCAGTCCTATAAGTAGATCTAATTAAACATGTTACTTCTTTCTGTGAGTCCTGCCTCTAAAATCTTTCCCATGACATTACCTCTGATGAGGAGGAGGGTGGTTTTGGCTCTTTACCTTGTGCAGTTCCCCCTCTTGTTTATCTGTGTTAATGTTTCACACAGAGACTGCAAGATCCTTCTGCGGCATGGAAAACACTGATGTGGGCAGTTTTAAGGAATTTCAGACTATTGTAAGACATCTGAGTAACACTGAAGTTTTAAAATAATTCTGAGAAATCTTAACTGAAATGAGTGTGACCAAATATACAGATCATGTCAAACCATGAGTCAGAAGAATTTTAGTTAATTCTTGGGGAACTAGTCAGTCCTGTCCTGTGGGACTTGAACTACGTAACTTCAATGAGAGAAAGGGGGGTAAAAAGGCGGTTCAGCAGTACCTGACTATAGTTACGAACACTGTTTATCAGAGTGCTACTCTTAAAAGGAAAGTAATCATTGCCACAATATCTATTGGAGGTTTGGGTGATCTGGGAGAAGCAGAGACTTTGCCTGGACACGTACAGATTAGACCACTTTAACCTGAAGACTCTTAGAGGCTGAGCTGGTCTGCTGAAGATCTGGAGGGGTACGAGGCGGATGTGCTGCCATACTGGGCTATGGCAACAAGAACACTGGGCAGAGCAGCACGAAAGCAGTGTTTCCTTCAGAGCTTCTGATCAGAAAACAAACAGAAACCAGGAAAGCAAGACCATGAGCGTCTATGTTTTTGAAACTACCTTATATTTCTCTGTTAAATTCTACAGGAAGCTGATCAGAAGGGGTAAAAATGTGTCACTGTTAATGTTTTTATAGATTCATCCTGCTAGTCTTGTGCTCCCCAAATTACTGTTAACTTGTCACCCGCTGTGCATGAAAAAATGCATGGGGTTAAACCTTGTCAGGATGACTTCTGGTGGAATGCTTGGTCAGAGGGAGCTTGAACCACAGGAGGGAGGCAGAGACTTCTTCCTCTGGTAGGAGCTGAGCAGTCTGATGGATGCTGTGTTAGAGGCAACCTCAGCCTGGAGTCTCTGGAGTTTCTTCCCCCACTCCTAAGCCCTTGAGATAGAAGTATAAATCCCTTAGCTGCTACCCCTGTCCCTTGTTTCTGAATGTCACTAAGTCCACGGAGGTCCAGCAGCACTCTGTGCCAACTTGAGCTGCCTCCTGAAAAGCCAGTGAGATTGGCTCCTGCCTGGGTGCAGCTCCCGAGCTGACCAAACCCCATGTTTACAAGCCTGAAGTAGTGAAACCTCTCAGAACTGAAGCGCTGGGGACAACCATGTAAATGGCTCCGCAGAAGCCAGCTCAGGTCTGGTGGGGACACGCTGAGGTCACGTTGTTTCATTACAGGAGTTTCGGGGATACTGTCTTTGCACACTCACCTGGATCTGTGCAGTGTGTTCTTCAGTCCACTTCGCAGTACCCCTTCTGGCTGGCTTTGCCATGTGCCACATTTATGGCAATCCCCTACCTTTCTGTGTAACCTAGAGAACACAAAATTAAATATCAAGTGCACAATATAAGCAAACTTTTTTAAAAAAATACTTCTTGTTATTGTTCAGTGGTAGATAATCTGAGCTATCAAAGATACTAAATGTCCTGGTTTTGGCAGGGATAGAGTTAATTTTTCTCCTAGCAGCTGGTATAGTGCTGTGTTTTGGATTTAGGGTGAGAATAATCTTGATAACACACTAATATTTTAGTTGTTGCCAGGCAGTCAAGGACTTTTCATGTTCTCATACTGCCTTGCCAACGAGAAGGTGGGGGACAACCAAGAAGCTGGAAGGGGGCACAGCCAGGACAGCTGCCCCATAATGGCTAAAGGAATATTCCACACCATATGATGTCATGCCCCGTATATAATTGGGGGGTGGCCGGGAGGTGGCACGGCTCAGGAACTAGCTGACCATCAGCTTCGAGTGGTGAGAAATTGTGCTGTGCATCGCATGTTTTGTATATTCTATTATTAGTATTATCATCATTATCATTATCTTCCTTTTCTGTCCTATTAAACTGTCTTTACCTCAACCCACAAATTTTACCTTTTTTTCTTTTTGATTCTCTTCCCCCATCCCACTGCGGGGGGGAAGTAGCAAACAGCTGTGTGGTTGTTTTAGCTGCCGGACAGGTTAAACCATGACAATAAGTTAAAAAAATAAGGTGCCCCAATAAATGGTATTTGTCATTGGTGGCTGTGCAAACCACGTGCTCTGCAAAGTCTCAGGAAATGTGTTCGTATCCCACTTCTAAGACAAAGACAAGCATAAGCCTTCCCAAACATTATTCCTGTATTTGAAGAATGCTAATGGAGAGCTACGCAGTCTAGAGTCAGAACAGTGTTAGAAAATCTAGGGGCAAATTAATGCAATGCTATCACCGTACCACAGTTGTGTTAGAGCAGCAGTGGTCCTGGTTGCATTGGTGTAGACAGTAATGCAATTTCAACCCTGTAATTCCATACGGAATTACGCTTCTTTGCTGCTGTTCTGCTTGTGTGGATAAATACAAAATTTTATGGTTGGCGTCCATCATACCATAACTTTATATTAAAATCCACTCTGTAAGCAATTAAAGCAAAGTAGCTGCCTTGTGCACTGCTTCTAGACTGTTTGCTGCAGGTGAGATTTTTAAAAGACCAAAGGATTTCATACCTTGTTCTCACCTGTGATCGATTATGAAAGGTTGAGGAAAAACCTTTTTACTTCCAAATCAAGAAATGTTTAAAGCATTCAATCAGAATTTTTTATGATCTCCTCCCAGACTACACAGTACTGACCTGATGCTTGACTTGCTAGGCTGGGAATCCTCTGAGGTTTGCAACCATTCCTTGTAGAAAGAGCCAGTCATCTTTTATTTTCCCAGGTGGATCAACAACTTGGACTTCACAGCTACTTGCTGATGAGAAGCTATAATGGTGCAGGGTGTCTCTTTGATCTAATTTTAAAGACTTGTTTCCATGACCACAGTTTAGCATCAAATCTCACAAAACAGTATTTCTTTTGAAGCTTGTGTTTCCCCCAAAGCACCAAGCCTATCCTTTTCTTAGGGCTACCCTACTTCTTGCCTTGCTGATTTGTATCAGGTTCTCCTCTGCCTTACTCCAAGCTTGCTTTTGTCTTTTTCGAACTGATCCCACTCCTGCATAAACACCCCTAAAATAATGAGTAGCCTTTTAATTGACTTCATTTGAGGAGGACACATTTTAGTGTGGAAACTCTAATTTCACCTTGGTGATCTATAAATCAATGCCTCCTCCAGCTTTTTAAATAAAGGGCAAGAAATATAATTTTACAGCAATTTAAATCATGGATAAAGTCCAATTTTTTAAAATAGAATAATAACTTGGCTGCTTATACTTTGCTCTCAGCCATGACACTCGGAAAACCACATACTCAAATATAACCCAAAGGATGCTTAAATAGATTCACACAGCACAAGGAATCTGTTCAGGTGCCAGCTGGAAAACCATGAATCTGGCCTCAAAAGGATTAGGCACGAGGGTTACAATTTTTAAGACTAAAATAAAGGCGCACGTGGGGGAAGAAATTTTGTCTTCTCACTTCTAGCAGCCAAGTGAGTGAGTCAAAGAGTGTTGTTTTAAAGTAGTATTACTTTTCTCCTCCTTTTCCCCCAGCAGCACACCTGCATATCACCTTTTTTTTTTTTTTTTTTTTTTCCCCTCAGAGGAACGCAGGGAGATTTACCACCCGACGGCCTGCCTCTGGGGGCTTAGAAACCCCGGGACAGGGGGAACGACGGTGCTCCGAGGGAGCCAGCGCCGGGAGAAGCCGGGGGAAGCCGGGGGAGGCGGCACCGGTGCGGGCCCCGGCTGTGTGACAGGGAAGGCGACGGGCGCTCGAGGCCCGAAACCCCGCCCCCGCTGCAGCGCCGCCGACCGCCGGTAGGGGGCGGGCTCTGCTTGCGCGCGGCAAGCGGGGGATATGGGGAGGCAGCACCCAGTTCGAGAAACTTCCGGAAACAGCGAGCGGAAGTGACGTTGCGCGTTGACGGAGCTTCCTGTTTTGCGGCTGAGGCGAGCTGCCGCTGTTGCCGTTGTGCCGGGCTGCTGGCGGGGAGGGTGGCGGCCGCGCTGCGGAGGCACCGGGGCGGGTGAGTGGCCGGGGGGGGGGAAAGACTGCTCCGGGACGGGCCTCGCCTCGCCTCGTTCGGCCTTGTGAGGGGAAGGGTGGGGGGAGAGCGAGCGGGAGGGGGCGCCGGTTTCTGGGCCAGGCCGCGGTTCTTAGCAACGGTGTTGCTGGTAACGGGGCCTGCTGGCCCGGCTTGGCGGAGGCCTGGGCCGGCGCCGCCATGCTGCGCGCTGGAGGACCGGCGGTGAAGTGTCCGCCGCAGGGAGCCAGGAGTGCTGCCAGCTTCGGGGTTTCCTCCCCAGCCGTTGGGGACCTGCGTGGCGGCGGCACCGGCGCGGCCGGAATGGGGTTTGCGTGGGGCGCGCTGGGAGCGGAGCGGGCGGCGGGCATCTCCGGCGCTTGAGGACGGGCAGCGAAGGAGCCGCCCCCGGGCGCAGTGGCTTATCCCGTGACTCGGAGTGCAGGAGATAGAGTTTGGGATCCCGGGCCATGCGATCCCCGATCGGGTTGGTCTCCTGTTTGCCTCAAGCAGAGAAGGCCTGGGGGGGGGGGACGGGGGACGGGACCTAAAAATCTGCATTTCCGCTTCTTGCAGTGGTTTCAGTTACAAAAAGGTGAGGGAGAGCCTCGGTTCACCATTCACTCTTGAATGTGTTGAACAGACCTTTTACTTGAAGTCCTTTTCTTTGCAGCGTATCTTTTTTCCCCTGACAGAAGTGGTTCACTTAAATTCTGTTCCATGTTTATTAACTCAGAGCAGGGTCTGTAGTAAGGTTTGTTGTGGGTGAAGGCTGTAGTGGTCAGGTGTTTTGGACTCGCTGTTGCCAGTTCCAAGCTGAGTTGAAAACTGTCACTGGGAAGTAAGGGGTATAGTTTGTCGTCAGCATTTCCTGGGCTTCTGAGAGGGTGGCAAGTTGGGAAGTAAAGTTATTTATGACCAGTGTTCCTGTTTTGTAGCCACACTTTGTGCTGTATCGCAGTTTTACTGTCAGTGTTGTTGTTGGCTGCTGAAAACCTGTAGTGCAGGATTGAGCCATTCTAATGAAGGCATTAGAAAAGATTACTCAAAATACTGAGCAAATTTATTTTGAATTTTGGTAGTAATAAACTGCTTGGTTCTTATTTGGGCAGAGTAACATCATAGAAGCTAAATTTATAACAATGCTAATGTGCAAACGGTCAAGCTTGTGACATCGCATAGTCAATCAGTTATCAAGCCCTGAGTTTTTAGGATGTAAAGTGTCAAAAAGTGATAAGAACAAGGTGTTGACATGGGGGGAACAGCTGGAATGGAACTAGGCTCTGCTCTCTGGTCCTCTGAGGTTGCAGTTACTGCTGCCCGCTGACCCTAATTTTTGTTTACGCCTTGTACTCTAGTTAGGAGGGATTTTGTGTTCAGCTGATGATCAAGAGCCTGGTGGTTAAAGTACCATTTAGTTTGCTGGATTATGTTGTCAAAGACGATTTGTTTGGACCAGTGAGTAAATGTATTTACAGATCTTGTCTCTGTGATTACTTTTTTTTTAATTTTAAACAACCAAAATGCTAACTAGTACACAATACTAGTCTAACTTTGTTTCCTCCTTTTGGCTCTCATGCTGCCTTTTCACTGGAGAACAAGAGACTGTTTGAAATGCAAGTTAATTTAGGATTAAATTTTCTTAAATAATCTCAGATGTTGGAGGGGAAACTTAAATTTCCACTTTTACTGAAAGTACCGTTGAAACTGCAATGTCAATAATTTCTCTATCTGTAAACTGGAAAGTTCCCCTCATTCTTCATCAGATTTGTCTTTTTAGCACTTGTGCTTTCTTTTCTTACCAAAAGAGCTTTTCTCTCTGGTATTCTGTCTTTCCTAGATTGATGCAGTTTGCTAATTTATCTTTGCTGCATTTTGAGGGAAAGCATGCAAGGCTTCACTCTTGTGTAACACAGAATTTTTAGTTGGAGGGATAATATGTATTTAGTTTTTTTAATAGATATATACATTTTTTGCTGCCTACTGTATTCTGTCTTTCATCCACTAGAAATTTTGGAAAGTATTTGGAGGGAGGAGACAACTTAGATTGTGTCAATAACAAGGATATATGAGTTCCTAATAGTATTTGGGCTGTACTGTGGAAAGAAATACCTGGTGTGGTGCTTTTTTTTTTTTTTTTTTTTTAAACTGTAAAACTTTCAAGGCTCTTACATCTGTACATTTGTGCTTAATACGCTGGCACAATTGAGCTGAGGTCGTGTGCGATGAGGGTGATGATTGTGTGTGTTACTGTTGAGTCCGGAGGCGTTGAAGTTCTAGCCTGGAATTGACTGAAATGTCGCACCAGGTTGAACTGGCCGAGTGCAGCCACCCGTGTTAGCTGTGTTCAACTCTTGTGCTGCTGGCTGGAGAAGGTAGTGCATCTTGATCATGTCAATACACTGGACTTCCAGGCTTGAGCAGACCATGTTTTGAAGGGAATGTATTGCCTTGATTTTCAACTAAGTTCTGTGAGGTTTAGTATTCTAGTATTTGCTTCTTAAGTAGGAAATGCTCCATTTCTCTAATAGCCTTTATAAAGAACCTGGTTGGCTGTGTCCTGAAAACATTTTCTGTCAACAGCTTTTCCTTTCTCCTGATTTATTCAAGGAATGGAAGGATTAGTGAGAAATTGCTTTGCTTTGTCAAAACTTGTAGGATCTTGTATATGATGACTGTTTATTTCAAGGTAGATTTAAATTAAAACTATAGTTGATGATACTAGTAAGTTTAAATTATATTTTCTTTGCTTTTGAATTAAATACTATGTTTGGATGTTAGATTTTTTTTTTTTTAAGTTTAGACTTAATGAAAGCATTATTCTGCTTCTGTTTATTTAACTGCTAGGGAAGAAATAATTCATGCATACGAATTTCACTCCTACAGTTACTAGTTGTAGGTTTCACTTATGTTTTCTGTTTGTTCTGAATAAGTACTGAAATCCCACTGATGTTAATCAGACCCCCGCACTTAAGGATCTTATAGCTCATATGATAAGTCTGAAGCCATTCATAGCTACACTGCAGCCAGTTTTTGTTAAAACTTTAATTCTTTTGATTAGAAGAAAATACTTTGTCTTATAATTTAGTCTAAGTCTATGACAGCCTGTCATCGCTGTTCTGAAAAAGAAATTGACGTTTACTTTAATGTGACTTTTTTTTTTTTGCTGGTTGGCTTAAGTAAAACTATCATGACTCAAAAAACTACTTTGGGGAAGTGTCTAGAAACTTTAAACTATTTTCTTTTCCCTGAAGGGTCATCTGGTTGCATGTGATTATTTGGCTAAAACTTTCTGGACCCGATCTTTGCCCGTTGAGGCTTTCACTGGTTTTAATCACTTAATCAAACACAGATCATACATTTTTTAAAATGAGTTACAAATATTTTTACTTTGTATAAAATAGCCTTTTATGGTTAGTTTTTAGAGGGTGCCAGTGTTCAGATATTTGTATGACACAATTCCAAATTTGGACACCTGAGTTTTTGTGTTTTGGAAAAATATCCCTTTGCTTTAAGGCGAGATCATGAATAAGTACCCCTTGATTTAAGGCATGCTCATAGATCAGACAGATAAGCAGTAGGGAACCAGCCAAGGGTGTGAGGGTAGCGTATTCACTGAGCTACTTCCTTTTCTAGTTTTTGTTAGCTAGCTTACATTTCTGTCACAGATGAAGATTTTTAGATTTATTCTCTTTCCATTTTTGGTAGGTTAGTTGTTTTTTTAATGGTTTCTTACTTGTTGCCCTCTACACGCTTTCCAGGTGCCAGACAGTAATATGGACAAGAAAGCCCTGTAGCTCTCCTTGGGGTTCTTTAGAACTTCTTGCCTTGAGGGAGTGAGTTACCCTGTACAGGTGGCTCTTTTGGTTGTGATTTGGGTTTTGGTTTTTTTTTTTTTGTTTTGGTTTTTTGGGTTTTTTTTTTTTGCTAGAACCTGAACTGTAAGGAAAGCAGTCAGCCTGGCTGGCTCTTCCCCTGTGTGAACAGCACCCTCTCATGTAATAATCACTGTACTCGAATCCACTGTTTTCTAACATAGAAACAGGATGTTTGGTGTAAACATGAGATTAAACTAAGTTTTTTGGAATGTTCGTTTTATTAGATTCATTTCATGGGGATGCTGTGGTAGTATTGATGTAATGAGTATAAACATTGCTATTTAAGTACATTTTATTAACTTTAATTATATGGTAAGTTTACATTTTTCCTTGAAACAATAAATTTCAGGAACCTGTGAAGTTAAACTGTGATAACTTTTCTAGGCTGAGGTGAGTAGAAGTTAAAAGTACTGAGGCTTTTAATATACCCTAGTCTATATCACACTGTGCATATATCAATGGGAAGAAAAATGTAATGTTGGTGCATTGTTTAAATGTATTTGTCAGATTAATTAATCACAAACTTTGTAGAGATTTTCTTGCTCTGTATTATTGCACTCATCAAAATTAAGGAAACTTTCTTTTGGTTCCTTAGCATTCTTAAACTTCCTCTTATAAAGACTTTCTGGTATATAGTGTGGGAGTTTTTATGTTAGCACTTGTACAGCACCAGCACAGTGGACCGTTGCTAGTACGGCTAAGAGACCGCTTGTGTTCTCAGCTCAGTTCCATATGACACATCCCAGATATTGTTGCTAGAACTGACAAAGATCTTTTCATTTTGTTAGAGATTTGGCCAAGGTTTTGGGACTTGTATAGCTTTCTGTGTTGCTGAGTTGTACGAGGTAAAATGCATTTGATTGTTGTCTGAGTGGTGTTCTGCTCTGAAGAGTTGTGCTCTGAGATTTTTCTTTTTTTTGTTAGGGCATAGGATAACACCAGAAGGCAGTTTCTATAACCAGTATCTGTGTGTTAAAGGCAGTGACCTCTTCAAGCCAGTGAGAACTCCTTGAGCCACTGGTACCTATGTGTCTTGGATGCCTTGGCAAATAGTGCTTTATGGTTGATTTTTATTTACACTTCTTCTTTTTAGATAGGTAACTTGGAGAAATACAGGCAAGTAATTACAATTCATGGATTATATTTGAAATCTGTAGCTTGTAAGCAAGTGAAGTGACTGAACTTCCTCTGAAGTTTGTTATTTCAAGACTGAAAATATTTGTGTATATATCACTGAACTTACTGTACTGTAAATAATAAAAATCTTAGCAAAGGTGTCTTAGCTATATAAAAATCAAATTAAGAAATAGTAGAAAACTTCAGAAGTGTGCGTGTTGCTTGCCATCCTTTGTGTGGCCCTGGATCCACAACAGTATTACTGCTGCTGTAGTCTTGTTCGTATTTTGAAGGAGTGTAAAATGTCATCAGGTCTGGCTGGTATACTGCTTTCTAATAAAAACTCTTGGAATGTGGAAAATAATATTCTTTTAATCACAGGTTGCAATTCCCAAAGATCCTTGAGTGCGTGCATCATGTATTAACATACCAGAGGCATCTCTAAATTGCTCAGTTGCTGTTAAGTAGGTCAGATGCAAGCTCAAGCTGAACAGGGTATTCTTCCTGTGTTGCCCCAGGATGCAATCCTTCAGATACGTTCATAGAAAGCAGGTGGCTATGAGGAATTGGATGGCTGTGGATGCACAGGATGTTGATGACTGGCTGCTTCTGTGAATTGCATGAATAAGGAATTTGGAACTCCATCTCCCTCTACCCAGGTGACTGCACTAGTTGCTAAGCTTGAGCTGTTTTGGCATCTTTCAGGACTCTTCGTGCTGCCCTGTTGCTTCATGGACAGAAATAGATAACACTTTCTGACTAGGCTGACTGCAAAGGTCACATGCCCCTTGCTGTCTGAATTCCCTCCTGACTGATTTAAGGATTTCTTGTTTGGATACCTTCCTCCCTTCCGTATTTAGTTAGGAGTGCTGCTTTGTCATCCCTGCAGGTTGTACATCTGATTACATTTTTTTTTTCTTTGTCATCTGATGTTATAAAAGTTTATAGCTCTCTACATATCTATCTGTCTTTAATTCTTCTCATGCCTTTTATGTAGCTGAGGACTTTGCTGTAAAGAGAGTTTATGATCTGAGTTTCAAGATAACTCTAAACTGATCTAGCTTTGGGTTGTGCTGTAGGAGGCAGATCTTCAGCCTGGTGGTCTTCTCCTGTCAGCTGCCTTGTGTCAGTATGAGCATTCAGGGCTTCTCCTGTGATGACTGAGAAATCTATAAGCTATGGAAACTTCTAGTGCACAGGAACATTTGGGTGTTTGATTTGTTCATCCTCCGAAGGGGACAGAGTAGTTGTAAACGTAGTGCAATTATGAACACAAGTAACTGTAGATTTTTGCAAGCAAACACAAAAGCCATGAAAAACCTTCTCTCATTTGGAGGTTTTTTGCTTGTTTTTTTCTCTCGAGACTTTGAAGATTTTTCTGTGGCTGGAAGTGGGAAATTAGCTAATGTGGGCTGGCTTCCTTGTGGCTTTGGAAAAAAAAACCTTGAGTGCTTAGTTAATGAGGCTTGCTTGTGTATTTGAAGACAAATTGACAGATTTGGGGTTGGAAGAAGATTTTTGTCGTGTCATTTTGGTTGGGATAGTTGAGATTTCCTTTTGCAGGAAGGTATAGAGTTTGCTGCTTTGACTCATCTAGGCATTTTGACCATGCAGATTTCTAACAGCCTTTAAAAAAAATAAAATCAGTAGTTTTATCAGCTGTTTTCTGTTTTTTTTTATAAGTTGTTGGTTGTTTTCTTGAGTGAATATTTTAAATACTTTTTTTTTCTTGGAAAGATAGGATGCAGATGTTTTCTAGTTTGTGAGTGGTTGTTTGGTTTTGTTTTTTTTTTTCTTACTGGATGTTGAGCAAAAATCTGTGTATTTTTAAGGGGCTAAATATCCATGGTTTTAGATGTTATGCTTAAGCTGGACAGAAAAAAAAAGGTGCAGATGAATAATTTTCTTCATGTAAATATTGCTAAAGCCATTTTGTGCACAAGAAGAAGTTCCTATGATACCTCAAATTGCAGCAGTGCAGTTTATGCTTTATGGTAACTAGCAGATAGAAATAATGATTAATTGGAGATTAACTCTTACCATCACCCAAATGTTTGATTAAGAGAAGGAGAATATAAACATTTTGTTTTCTTTAGAGAGCTGCTGGCTTGTCTTAATTGCAGACTTTATATCAGTGGCAAGTAGAAACTGAACAATGCCACACTCACAAAAGATAGAATGTGCAAGCCCCAGACATTTCTTTGAAACAAATAATTCCTCTGTTCTTGGAGGAGTTGCTTTTTAGGGTCAGAATAATCTAGTAAGTGCTAGTCATGTTGCCACAGCACTCATTTCTGCTACCAACTTAAGGCTTCTGTTGTTTAGGATATATTGGTATATGTATGGAGTCTGAACTTGCAGCACTGTTTTTAAACAGCTAGTGTTTAAAGAAATATATATTGAAATCAATATGATTACCAGTGTGTGCAAAGAGCTCTAGGAAAAGATGTGATTTTTTTTTTTTTTTTTTTTTTAGATTTAAGTTGCTTTTCCTACCCGCTTATTCCTGCTAGAAGCTTGGGTTTTGAATTTTACCTCTAAGATACCTGCCTAAATTGAGAGGAGTGCTAATGCAAGTCTTGAATTTAAGAAAAAAAAGGATAATATGAAAAAAACACTTAGCAGTATGGTACGTGCTCTTACGTGTTGTGGCTTCCTGCTGTTAGTTCACTGGTTTTAGGCTAGTATCTCTTGTTAGGAGGGACTCTGACCTCTAGCCTGAAGCTTGACTCATACTAGCTTCCCCCCTTCTGATTTCTTTCTGTAAACAGCGTGTTTCATATATGCTATTATTCATAAGGATTGGCTACAAGATTTGATAACATACTTAACCCGTGCTAATCATGTTCCTCACCTGTGTATACATAGAGCTGTTCTCCTAATTGTTGTTTGGGAAACAGCAAAACTGGTGAGGCTAGTTGATAGCAAATATTCTGGGATATTTTTGGTAATCTGTAGGTTTACATGTTGAACCCTGCCATTGCTATATTAGTATTGGCATTCTTAATGTTCTTTTTAATGCATGTCTCCCGGCTTCCTTTGGTGTTGGTCACAATATTAACTATACCCTTACTATTTTTTTTTTTTTTTCAGTTTGAAGGCTTCTTCAAAGGGCAAAGTCAATTAGAGGTCTGTTTACCTGCTGCACTTTAATTTTGTAAGTGTTTGTGGGACTGTATGGTTAACTAGATTGCTAAAACCACTCCAGTCTTAAAAACATGCAGCTCCTCCAATACATTTACTTCTGTAAGTAGTTTGGAGGGGGGAAGCAGTGTGGCAAGGTATCTCTTAAACTGGTTTTGCCATCTGAGGAAATATGTGTGTAACCACATCCCTAATTAAAGTTAATTAAGCTGTAACCTACAACAGAAATGCATTTTGAAGATGTACCAATTTATTTTAAAAGGAAGTCTCTCTTTAATGTTTGTATCCCAGGATGTTGAAAGATACATGTAATACTAGCACAATAAATTAATTTCAGAATATTTCACATGGGGTATATCATGCTTGATTCTTTCAGCGTTTATATGAAAGAACAGGAAAATGAGACTCTGCTTGGGCTGAAATGAAAAACACTGAATGACTTGAGGGATAAAAAAAGTTATTTCAATGAATTTTTGTTCTTGATGCACGAAATAAGAAAATGTGACTAATACCTTGCTGTATTATTCTGTTCTAACTATATTTGGGTGACTTTGCCTGCAATGAATTGATAACTCATTGAAAAGATCAGTGTTGCCTTGTTCATAAAAGTTGAAAGGAACTGGCAGCAGTGGTAGGACAGAAAGGTGGTTGGAAATTTTGCCAGAATGGAGACTTGTTACAGTGGTGGGGAGAAGAAGCCTTTGCATGAAGAGATGAAATGTTCTTGACGTTTTTAGGAAGATTCTTTAATCTTAGCGGTCATTTAGTTAAAGTAATGGTTAGTAGAACTGTTCTTTGTAACTATCCTCTAATGCTGTCAAGAAACTGCCAGTATTTGAATAGGATAAATGCTTTTTCTTTTAACTTGGTTTCTTAGGACTCTTGGGAAAACTATTCTCTCATACTAAGAAACACAAGGTGCCTCTACTTGAGTTGGTTGGTTAACCATGCAGTTTGGGCAGTCTTGCCTGGCTGTGTACTTTATGTTGGTGAACATAAAGGAAGTAAATGGAATTCAGTAGCTTTGGCAGTATGTGAATTTTCCTCAAGATTTGAGTACAAGAAAGGCTTACTGGAAACTATAGGTGGAATTTTAGATTTTTAAGACCTGCGCATATGTTGCTTTTTTGAAGGGAGCATCTCAGTGGAAGTAATATTCTGAATGGAAGGTGTGGCCCTTTGTTTATTCTCATATGTTCTTAAGATATGACATAGGTGTCAGAGATGACATAAAGTGAATATGATACGTGGTTTCTTTTGCATTCAGAGTTATTAATGTACATATCAAAATGGTGACCTACTGGACATACTCTTCTTAATATACTGATTAAATCTAGCTTTTCAGTCTAATTTGTTTCAGGAATCTGCTGTTTACCTGTGTCTGTGCACTGTGTTACAGTGGGATTAAAGAACATAAACAAAAACCAGAATCAAAATAATTGTTTCATCTGTCAAGCTAAAATAAAGTGGGTTTATTTTTTCGTTTTTGGAACACTTGAATTTCTATAAACAAGCTGTGCTCTCAGATCAGGTTTGGTACTGGAAGATACTAGGCTCCTACCTGACTTTTATAAAGTAGCATTACTGGACAAGCTTCATTTACAAGTTTTTTGTTGTTACAGGACTTGAAAGACTCAGCTGTTGTTAACAAGACAACTACTGAAACATGGTGGATTACTATGAAGTTCTGGGAGTGCAAAAGCATGCCTCAGCAGAAGATATTAAAAAAGCGTAAGTGTCACTGGAATATTTGTAAGATAAGTTACGTATTTTAAGGAACAAAAATAATTCTGGATCCTCACTTTGTTGTCAGTCCTAGGATGAGTAGTAGTCATCTGAGGTGATACCTTTGCTAACAGAGAAGTAGTGTTCTGAAGAAAAAGCATTTGCTCATTTTTTATGAAATTTGGAAAAGAATCCTGAGTGCTGCTAAAGTGAAAATACCGTCAGTCACTGGTTTTTGATCACTGTTAAATACATTTCCGTACCAGTGTGACTCCAAACTTGGTATGGTACAGGTGGTGACAGGCCCTCTGTGGCTGAATTGCAGTAACTAGTCTTCCCCTCCACTTGCAGAGGTGCTTTTTCAAAGTTATTAACAAGTATTTGGCACACCGTGTTTTTAGATAAGAACTCTTTCTTAACATGAGGTCTAGTTTCTGTGCTTAGATTTTGATGGATTGAACATCTGTTACTATTAAAAAAACCGCACAACTGTTTAAATTAGGAGTGTTCAAATGAATACAGTTCTTTGTTTAGATTTCCTGTTATGTGCTGTTTTAAGATGGGCATTTGTAACATTTTCAAAAGATACCATTTACTTTTCAACAGACAATTGGGAGGAAACATTTCTGTAGTACGCATTTCTAGTATACCAAAACTGTTTGACAATAAATTGCAATTTCAAGTGACCTGGAAATACTGTGTTTCTCTCTTGCCTTCTCTTATGCCTGAAATTAGTTAATCAAATCGCACTAGTGCATGGAAGTTTGCTTTATGTTTTTTAGCTCCCTTGTTCTTTTGCAAATTCCTACACATACAGCCTTGTTAACTGAAATGTTTGAACTGTGATCTTGTATGATAAAAAGCACAAAAACACTCCAAATCAACCTAAGTGCAAGCTTAGCTTTGCCCCTCTAAGTAGTTATGAACACTTTGCCTCAAATATTTTATTTGATGATAGTTGTGTGCAGGTGTAGCAAAGAAGCCACTGATGTTGGGATGCTGCCACAGTTTGGTATCAGGGCACTCTTGGAGCTTTATGGTCTTTGCCTGTACCAGAAGAGTACTCTTGATGCTTCCTGTGGTTGGTTGTAGTGTTGAATAATTATGGACATCTAAGGAACAGCCCATAGCAGAAATGTTATGGAATGTTTTGCCTAGACCTGCCAGATGTTGATCATCAGAAATGCAGAGGAATAATCTAAAAAAGCTGAAGAACCCCAAACCCACTTTTTTCTTTCCTTTTTTTTTTTTTTTTAAACCAAAGATGGTTCTCTGTGTATTGCAGAATCTATCGGTACTGGTCTAGATGCAAGATACAAAGCACTGGAGAATTTCTAAATACTTTAATCCCTGACAACTTGTTTGAAACATTTTGTGTTTGTCTGTATAGCATATTCCTTCATTTCAGAGTAAAATACCCTTTGTTTTCTTTTCATTTAGGTATCGGAAATTGGCATTAAAATGGCACCCTGATAAAAATCCAGACAATAAAGAAGAGGCAGAACGGCAATTTAAACAAGTAGCTGAGGCCTATGAAGTGTTGTCAGATGGTAGGTATTTTAACAGGGTTCTTGAACTGCAGGTCTCTAGTCTGGGTATCAGACTGAATATGCTGATATATGATCCTTTAAAGGGAGATGGTAACTTTGGTTTACCATCCAACTCAATTACTTCCTTGGAGAAGGAATTAATTCAAGGGGAGAAAAAGAAGCTTGCAGATAAGACACAACAAGCAGAAATTTTGGAACAAAAAATTCAGGATCTCTCTAGATGAACAACCAATCCAGTTTCCTTCTAGAAACTGAAATCCTATGTTTGCCAGGCCCTCTTCAGAAACTTCTGAAGAGATATCTGTGAATACCAAGATTGATTTTTATCTTAGGAGGTAAAGCCAATGTTGTTATCAGTACAGTGGAATTAATGTGCTTATCCAATAAAAATCAGGCTAGACAAACTCTGAAGTATCTACTGCTGGGCCTGCTGCTTCTAGTTCTTGTAACAGTAAACTAATCTTGACAAAGCCCAAGCATACTGTAAACCTTGCTCAAATTTTGTATTGTGTTTGGGTGAATTCCGTAAATTCAGTCAACTGTGATACTGAGGAGAGTGTTTATATTTAGAATTGTTCTGAAATGGTTGCTTAGCATGACCCATATGGTGCAGGAATTCAGCTTGTAGTTCACCCATATCTTTTTGCTTGAAAAATATCATTAACTTTTGCTAGTGTTCTGGCAAAAGCAGCCTGAATCATAACAAAGCGATTTCAGCTACTTTGATTAGTTTCCCCTGTAATTGACTGCAGCTGTCTATATGCTATTTCTGAAGTGTCCTTGATTTCACCTGGGACCAGTGAGCATGGGAAAGCTATATTTAAAGCACTAGCAGCATCTAGATTACCTTTCAGAATTTGGCCTGGTTTATCAAGCTGCAGTCTTGTACACCCTGTTTCTGTGGTTGGTTTTGATACTTAATTGACATGGGAGAAACAGAACTTAATTTATGAGCAGTTCATTGTATGCTTGTCTTCTAGAGTACTTTAAACTTCTTATGCAAATTTTTTGAGCAAGATAAAAATAGGGTACAGGTCTGGGTGTTACACAGATCTTTAAGTTCTTCGGAAACAGTAGACTGCTAGAATTTCAGAAAACTTTCTAAAAATGCTGCCTGTTTTTGGATCTAGACCAAATCCTAAGTTACTGGTTTCTTAGTAATCGTTTGTGCAGCACAGGTATCTGAATCCTGAGCCCTGTGTTTGAGAGGCAATAGGCTGTCCTGCAGACTTAATGAAATCTTTTGACACCATTACAGGCTTGAATGAAGACAGATTTTTGGCAGAAGAATAGTTTTGCAAGGGGTTACATAAGCAAGGAGTATTGAAATTGGGTGATCATAGAATACATTTCCCTTGTGGTTTCAAGAACGTTACATTTTTTCAAGATGAACTTCAGGCTTTGAGCCCTCAGGTCTTCCTCTCTGTTTCCTGCTTCTTCTGACAGTTTGTCTACCTTACTGCTTTGGTCATTTTTCATTGGTGGGTGGGTTGACCTCCTTTCTTTAAATATTGCTTTTTAGAAAGGCAGTATGGGTAATGTATTAAGCTTTGCTCTGTGCGTGTGTGTGCGTGTGACTCTACTGCAAGTTTCTGTTATTTGTAGATGATGACCAGTATATAAAATTTTAATTCCTGTTAGAACTATTTTACTTTTCAGCAGCTGTTTGAGGTAACTGTGTGTTCTTTCATTGATGCTATTGAAATTTCAAAAACATCTTTCACTGAGGAGATTCCAGTGGGAATAGCATGTTAAGAGTCTAAGCTTGGATGCCCTGACTCTTTTTTGGCTGATGCTTTCACACTAGTGCAAGCAGAATATCTGCCTCTTTAAGCTCTTTAGGTTCCCTTCCAGTACCAACAGCACAGTCTGATCTTACGTAGTAACGTAGATCTATTTTTTTCTTCCCTTTCTCATGGATACTGGAAGGCTGGTCTGCAGTGAAATTAAGAGTGAGCTGTTCCAGGTCTTGTAAAATAATAGAGAACAAGCAGTTTGAGTCAAATCCTTCAATGGCACTTTAACATCATTCCCCTTTATTGAACTAGAAGTGATCATAATTAATTTGAGAGGTTTTGCAGTCGCTCATGCGAATGCTGTCCTTCCTTTCTCATGTGTCTGTTGCAATGGGCTTAGTCTCATGCGATAAAAGGGAAAGAGGCAATAGTCAAGGTTTGCAACAAGGGAAATTCTGGTTGGATAGAAGGAAGAAAATGCTTACGATGAGAATGCTTGAGCACTGGGACTCTTTTCCAGAGAGACCGTGGAATCTTCTCCTCTTGAAGATTGATTGAGATCAGGGCTTTATCCAGGCAAGTTTTGAGATTAGACTTGTTTGGAGGAGAAGGTTGAATTCCAGTGGTCCTTTACAACCTAAAGCTTTCCATGGTACTTATGTAAAGGTGAAGACTGCAGTATTCTTTTGAAAGGCAAACTTCCTTGTGAAGTTTGTCCTTGTATCAGAATTTTTTTTGATACAACAGGGCCTGAGCTCCTGCAACTGAATGGTAGTAAGTCTAAAGTTTAGTACCTGTTCTTCAGAACCTACACTGCTTTGGCAATCCTCAACAAAAACGTTCACCCGTTACATGCCAGAACTTTCTTAACTAAACTAGCTTTGAGAAGAAGTTTAGCTGTTAAGTCTGAGTTAAATCTTTTTGGTTTTCTCCAAATTCAGTGTGCCTATTTACTGACATGATGTGCTGCTTCTCCTTGTAGCTAAAAAACGTGACATCTATGACAGATATGGAAAAGAAGGCTTAATAAATGGAGGCGGAGGTATGTTGACAACTAGCAGTTCTTTGCTTTCTCTATTCTGGTGGAAAGCCATTTTCTGCAGCTTTCTTTTTAAGACGGGAATCTGTAAATGCCTTTACTAAGGCCTAAAATGTAATCTGAAAAGTGAAATTACAATTGTTTTTACAATTTTTCTGATTGTTGTAAAAAGTATTACTGGTATCTGGAAATGGAGAAAAGAATAAATTATAAAAAGTATTGTGTGTATTTAACTTGAGTGATACCTGAAAGGAAGGAGAAATTTTAGAAATGTGTTTTTATTTCTAAATGATTCAAATATCATATAGGCCTGAACTTTGTTAGGAAGAACGTGCGAGGGTAATTGAAATTTAACTTCTTGTTGTAGGTGGAAATCATCACGATAATCCATTTGAATTTGGATTTACATTCCGTAACCCAGAAGATGTCTTTAGGGAGTTTTTTGGTGGAAGGGACCCCTTTTCATTTGACTTCTTTGGTAAGTAATCCACTGGTTTTAGTTATGCGTATCTAAAGCGCGGCTAAAGCTTTACTTTTACAAAACAAACAGAGCTAATGCAGCTTTATTAGAAATAGCTCTGAAAATTGGAGGTAAACAATCGGTATTTTGTGTGATATTTAAAATGTTTGTTTCCTACCTGTTTCTTCTCGGTTGATTTGATAGTGCAGAACACGTATGGCTTGCCAATTCATGTTTTGTTGGAAGGCTTGATTTTAAAAAAAAACCAAACATAAAATTGTGGCTGCAATGTCTCTGTAGGTTGGAAGGAAGTAACATTCAACAGAAAAAGTATACACTGGAATTCCCTCTCCAGAATTTGACCTGATAAACTTAGTCTGTTGAATTTGATCTCTTTCAAACTGTAAATACTTAATGTAGCTTTGAGAGCTTCTGAACTGGACAGGTTAACTGTAACTGTTACAACATAGCTCTCAGTGTGAACTTGTATCTTAGCAGAAATGATTTTCTTATATCAAAATAAGAACAGCTGCATACATAATCTAGACACTCTCCCAAATTCATGTCATGTGTTTGCTTGGGGAATAAAGTTCCTAAAGGCTCAGATAAATAGTTCTTGAGCTTGGATGCTTAATTTAGTTAAAGGAAGCAATCTGTGATAAAGCTGTCAAAGTAATCTTTTTTTTTTTTTTTTTTTAACTATAGTGCTGCTAATGGTCTTTTGGCATGTGATGTTGCTTGCTTTAGTGTATTGAATGTCTTTCCAGAGGTGCTGGAGTTCTTAATCTCTCTATGTTCTACTGCATAAAATGCTGACATACAAAGCGGATCAGATCCTGTGTTCAGTATTTAATTAGAGACAGTAAAACATCCCATATTGAAAACTGCAAGAAGTATACTTGAAAAACAAAGCTCTCTTCCTATTCATTGCCTTGTTATTGATTAATCTCTATAGTAATGTATGTAAATGTTTTAATATTTTTAAAGGTAATTTTTTATCTTTGCCGGCAGCATTAAGGTGCTAATTTGCCTCAGATTTTAATTACATCTTTCTTTAGTTTGCTATTCAGTGATCATCAGTTGTTGGATGACTAATGAAGGATTAGAAAAAGGGTTAAAGGGCTAGAGGTTGAATTCAGTAGAAGGTGAGTTGATGAATTAGATGAGTAGCTAGAGGAGGAATGTCGTAGAGGATAAGCAGCTGAACTTGAGCAATTAGATCCAGTGGGAAGTCAGCAGGAGTAATAAAGGGCAGATTGGAGGAAGCATCTAGCAAAATACTGATTGGTGAAATGGGAACTGAACTAGCAAGATGCAACTTCTTCACTGTTCCTGCAGCAGCAGCAGAATCTTAAGGAATACTAGATGAAGATTTCAGTTTAGATAAGTGATCTCAGCACTGGTTAGGCCACATCTGGAGCTACGTCCCCTGGGTTCCCCAGTACAAGAGACAGAGCTACCGGATAGAGTCCAGTGAAGTGCCAGTAAGACAAATAATGGGCTGGAGCATCTCTCACATGAGGAAGAGGCTGAGAGAGCTGAAATTGTTTGGCATAGAGAAAGCTCAGAGTGGGGGTCTCATCAGAATGTATGTGAAGGGAGAGCATAAACAAGATGGAGCCAGGCTGTTGTCAGTGGTGCCCAGTGGCAGGACAAGAGTCGGTGGGCACAAACAGAATCACAGGAGGTTCTGCCTAAAATTAAGGCAACACTTTTCTACTTTGAGGGTGACTGAGCATTAGAGCAGATTGCCCACAGAGGTTGTGGAGTCTCCGTGTTTGGAAATATTCAGAAGCTGTCTGGATGTGGTCCTGGGCAACGTGCTCTAGGTGGCCCTTCTTGAGCAGGGGATTGGACCAGATGACCTGCCAACCTCAGCCATTTTTCTAGAAAACCTAGAAAAATCTGAGCAAGATGTTGAGTAGGAAGCTAGCGAGATGTCATTTTGTTTATTTTTGAATCTATGATACTTTAAATAAATAGTTGGTTCTCAATCAGGTATCTTTAGAGCAAATTGTATAGGTAAGGCATGTTCTAGCTTGTGGGAAGCTGACATAGTCTTTATTTTGATTATATTTACTTCATCAGCACAAAACATTTAACTTGCTGTCTCTAAAAATGTCAGTGTTCATGACTAACCTTAAAGCTGTGATTAAGTTCTGCGTGTTAAATAACCATGGGCTTAAAAAGAACCTGAGGACTTACCTTTTGGGATCCTTGGAAGGCTGTACAGTATAGTGCTTAGAGCTATCTAGCTTATCAAATGGAGGGACCACTACTGCCAAAGGTTTCCTGGTGTATTGCGGCTACTTTAGCCTCTCCTGTACAGGAATGGTGATGCATCTTACCCTGTGGAAACAGTGGACTTTAAAACATACCTCTGCACTGATGATATCGAGACGTGCTTCCAAAAACATTCTCCCCTTGCTCAGCACCCCAATTTATTTATTTATTCAAAAGCAGGTTATCTGCTTCATGTTTTGATCAGGGTCATTGTCAGATTTAAGATATGAGTAATGTGGTGCAGGCTCCACATGTTGCAGAGTAAGGCTCTGGTACTGTCAGCAGTGTTAGGTGTGTTCCAGTTGATGAAAACTAACAGTTTCAAAACTGCCTCCACTTCCTGTGATAGTTGCAGTGGCAGTGATCAGAGTCCTAAAACTTGTGTTGAGCTTTGGATTCTGAGTAAAAGCTCTTGTCATTTTTCTAGTCAGAAGGCTTCAAAAGGAACACCTCTTTTTTGGGGGAAAAAAAAATAATTAAATGCTTAAGACATTCTCTAATATGGGAAAGTGTAACTCAACACAATTCTTCCACAACTTTCTATGAAAAGTGTTTGCAACAATCTCCACAATATTCATGTGAATGTTTAGGTAGTACAACGTGAAAACATGGGTGCTTTCAGCTGAATGTAGTACCTTTACTAATGCCAAAAGCAAGCAGTAGCCTTGTATGTATAACATGAATATTTGTATTGGTGAACTAGAGCCTTTGTAGATTCTGCTGTGTTGAAACACTGGTGGGACAGTTTTCAACTTCTCGATTAATTTTCTGTGGAACCAGTGACTTTTTAAGGAGCTACTCAGGTTATAATTGGTTTTATAAGGCAATGAATAGGGACTGAGGTCGTGCTTTCTAAAAATGTACACTAGAGGAATCAAAGATGAAATTGAATAAATACTTCAAAATTTTTGCACTTGTTATACAGTTTGAAGTGGCATGTAGTGAAGCCCACAGAATGCAGGTGGGACTCTATATCCTGATTGCCATTGAATATGTAAAGAGCAGCATTCAGATGCATAATCCCTGTAAATTTATGGATGTGAAGAATTTCTAAAACTGTGCTATGAATTGAATCTATTAAACTTCACTGAGCTGTGTTACACTGCTACTGTAGTTACAGAAAGTTTTCTTTATAAACAGAGGTATCTTTATTCATCTGTAGAAAAGAGGAGAATATATGAAGACTTCTGCAATGATTTTTTTTTTTTTTGACCGATGAGTCCCTTCAGACTTCTGAAATGAAAATTTATAATACTGTTGAAGGCAGCTCTGAACACTTCCAAGTGGAGCAAAGTTGATGTTATGCGCTATGTGTTGCACCGGAATTAGCTCAGCCAGTCACAATTTCCCTTCACTGATTTGCAGTCAAATTCTTTGTAAAAATGAGGGTGTACAAAGGCTAGTAGTTTTTAAAACTTTGATAATAGAACAGCAGCGCTCTCAACTTTTGAGACGTGGGCTTGCTTTCTGTGACACCTTGTTTCAGCAGAATCTACTTTTTCCTAGCAAGCTCTTCCAGTGATACTTTTCAATATCTTTGACATACAGATGGATGATAATCCTTATAACAGAAAGAAAAGGAAAGGTGATGCTTCCCATGCAGTACTGCTCTTTGTATTGTGAAAGTACTGCCTTGGACTATCAATATCTGCTCAACTGCTATTCAGCACTCTGTACCATATACCTCTTCTATTCTTTGACTGTCCTTTGACATTAGAACTGACTGTTTACTCTTAAGAGGGATTGATTTCTCAATGCAATAAGTTTGTTTTATACTTAAACAGTATCCTACTTAATTTATATATGGTGCTTGCCTTGATTTGGTTTATTTGTGTTCAGTGTAGTCTTTTGTTTTCTACTTGTAAACTTTTCAAGACATTCCTCTGCTGTATTTTAACAGTTCATAGTGAGGGAAGGTTCCCAATCTTAACACTGGTAATGGAGACGTAGTCATTAATTTAAAGACTACTACTTCAAGCATTGTGAAGGAACCAACTGATGTGTTTTGGTGTAGGCAAAAATGCTTGACTGATTCTAGGCTATTAAAGAATTGACTTAGGCTTTTCAGATTCTCACTTCAAGAACGGGTTATGTGTTGGAAGGGATTATCAGTGAGGAATTAATTGAAAGATGTAGTGGATATCACAAGAACATAACATTGCCTAACAGGCAATTTAGGAGTTCAAACAGCTCCTTAAGTAGTTAGGTCATCACTTCATAAACATTTAGCTTCACATACTTAAGAATCTCAGATACACGCTTGGTGAAATTTGAGGTGGTTTAGGGTAATTTCTCTATGGGCTGGAAAACACAACTCGGGACCTACAGCAGACCAGTGTCCTCTGGCAGCCATGTCTAGAAGCTAGACAGGATGTTTCAGAGCACTTCAAACAGCTTTAGATGCCTGTATGTCTAGTCAAATGAATCTCACAAGGAACCATGCTTTTCTCTGTGGTAGAATGTGTTAGTAATGTTATAAGTTGCTCTAGATGGATACCTTCTCTAGACTTTGTCCAAGAGAAGTTTGTTTCCATAATATCTTTCCACATAGGTTATAATCCTGTCAGTTTTGCTGTAGTTCCTGAACACTTTAGTATTCTCAGTGTACCTGCTGAGATGGTATTTAATAAATATCTTAAATATTTTTCTTGGTTTGTGAAGTAGAATTCAGGATGTCTTTAAATTTAATACCAGATGATGCATATAAACCCATATACCTCGTTTATGCGCTATTTAAAAATCTGCACTCTTGGAAACCAAAGGTAAAGTTAAGTTCAACATCTTTATATGGCTAATTAGATACAAATATTTGTCACAGAGAACATCAACTAGCTAGTTATATGGTATGTAGTGTGGTTCCATCAAACAACAGAATTACAGCAGCTTGACTAATATCAATTACATAAAATAAAGCATACACATTCTGGAAAAGTATAGTGAGTTATTTTACGTATCCAGTCCAAAAAGTCTTCAGCTCACAGGAAAGAGGAAAATCTATGTGCAGTAATCAATGCAAACTCTATTCTACGTGATCTGTGTTTTAGGGTGTTGATTAGGAGTGGGATAGCTTCATCTGTCATTTCATCGCAAGGACAGAAGGTTGTCTTGCTGGGGCAGAAGATTTGAGTAAGAGTCAGATCATGGTTTTAATCCACATGTAGTCCCGTTCTGATAATTATTGCTTAGGTGTTCTAATGCAAAATCTATTTGTTAGTCAAATGGGTTCTGAAAACTGAAAATGGAAGTGGCTTTCAATTAAAGCTATCTTGCACAACATTGTCCCCTTTGTAATTACTCTTTTTGTGGACATAAACTTGCAGCTTTTGATATTTATGAAGTGCTCAGAGATTAATTAGCATGTGCATTCGTTGCTTTGGTACGAACGTGCACAGTTGTATTTCGTAAGTCTTGGATCACAAGTGTCCACTGAATGGTCCAAATGTCACTGCTGTGAATTTTTCAGAAATAACTTGATTGGTTCAAAGAAAGTCTGAAACACAGGAATTGTCTCACCCAGACAGCATTATCAAACAGGAATATGTAATTCTGTGGCTCCATGGGCAGCTAAACTAATATATAGCTTCTGCTGCTGGAAGGGAGGAGGCCTTGCTCCAAATTCTCATATTAGTCTTAAAATGTCAATCTTTGACTAATGTCCTGTTAAATGCATTAAGAAGCTGTTTGATAGCACACTGGCCAAAGATGAAGTTAATCTTCGGCATCTCAAGCCAGTTCAGGGTGTTAGTCTCCAAGAAAATGGTTTGGTTTCGCTTTTTTCTTGTATGACTAGCAGGTTAAATTGGTCAGAGGACAAATGCTGAACATAGCACAAGGAGAACAGGTCACACAATGGTAGTGGAAGATTCCTCCATTTTTAAGGTGTGCCTGAACATTTGGCAGCTGTTTGAGAAATATTGAAATACTGATTAGAGTTGGACTTGCTGTACTCTAGCATATTTGTAATTATGGTATAGATGGCATTCAAAGGTAACGTTTTAAGTCTCCTTTTTCTAGAAAATTACTACTTCCAGGATCTCTGCTATATACCATTAAAAAGACTTTCAAATGTTTCTGCTGGTAAATGTTCTTAAATCAGAGGGGCAAACATCTGTTTGGCATCTAATTTGTGGAAGTAAGCAATTATAAAAGACCATGCTGAAACACTGTAGGCAGGTGAATCAGCAGTGCTTGCAACAGCATCTTAGTGTCTCTTCTGAGTAAATGGCATCAACAGCATGTTTATTTTGTAGTTAAGGAAGAAAAAATTTTCATGTAAAAGTGCTTACAGGTTTCTGTGGCCTGCCCAGTTCTGATGAGAGGCTTTTTTGTGCCTGGGTACACTCCAGAGCTGTAGCATGAGCTTCTCTATGTATTTACTGCAAATCTGCATATTTGAAACTTTTTTCAAATAGGAGACAAGTTAGAAACACCTACTCCAAGAATTCTGTTTTATTGTATGTATCGTACATCTATAGCCCTTTGCACAAACACATTATTTAGACCAGCATTTCAGAGTCTCTTCTGGCATGATCTATAAAGTAATGTACAGTATGCTTTTGATACAAAGAAATGATGGCAGACAGGCAGCCTGTACTGCCTTTGCTTATTGGAACGCTGCAGACTGGAATACTCAATGCCGTTGAGTTTGACTGCCTCCACATGTAGGGGCTGAGCAGCCTTTCAGCGTTACTCTGCTCAGTGTGTTGCAGCTACGGTGTCATCCTCCTGCATCTGCAATAAGGGCATTTGGCTCGTGTGTCATGTTTTGGCAGAGGCAATAGCGTGGCTCAGACGGCAAAGAACAAAGGAAAGAATGTTGACTGGTTGGGGAAGTAGCCCAGTGAGTGGTGACTGAGCAGTGATCCTGTTTTTACAGGGTAATGTTCCTTTGCATGCTGTCCCTATAAGATTATCAACATCTCTGGCTGCAGCAGTGTGTGCATGTGAGAACGTTTGCTGACAGTGCACCATTTATCTCAACACTTGATTTTCTGGAGGTGAATGATGGCATTGCACTGGAACGTGCTCAACGCTTTCGTCAGGGATAGGGTTGTACTATGGCTGAAAGCACCTTCCTGTGCTGCTTTTGACCCTTGGGCACTTCTTCCTGCTGTCTTCCTTGTAACCAGCACAGTTGCTTTTATGGCTGCACTGTGAACCCTAGTAAAGAATTGATGTAGCTGAACTTGCTTTCATCTGGAGATGCTCTTTTCAGCTGCTCGGTTCCTGATCAGGTTCCCCAAGCAGCTGCTGGGGTACAAGTGTCACAGTAGAAGTGACTGCCATAGGAAATGTGGCGCTTTATAGTGTATCGTGATGATTTCAGTTAATGGATTAGATTTAATGAATTTCATGAAATATAACTGAATTGTGGACTGCTTCAAATGTAGATACTCTGGGTTTTGCTCCCTTTCCTCCCTTAGCCTATTGTATGGTGCTTTCCCACTGGTTTTCTTTCAGATAGGCCAGTCTTGCCAATACTGACCCAGATTAGCTCATGGATGCAACAGAAAGCTAACAATACAAATGCTGTCAGTGTTTTCTTTGGATCAATGAATTCATGCAACTTGTCATTTGGTTTCATGATCATGAGACAGGAAAGAGTGATCACATCTTTCAAGTAGTATTCTGCAGTTGGATTACATTGCTGAAAGTGAGAAAATCCTGTTTCTGTGTTAGAGCTGAGGGCTCCTGAGGGGGGCAGGGATCATACCCTACCTCATTTTGAACTGCAGAGAGATGTGCAGTATAGTTGTTTTGACTTTTGAGGTTAAATTCTTTCTTTATGACTGCAGAAAAACAAGGTAGTATTCCACGCTTCGCAGTGAGCTCGTTTACCCAGAGGAATGAGACAGTTGCTGTGTTTGAATTAGCAAAGATCTTTCCAAATAAATTATTTTGGAAATACTACCTCTAATGTAATTATTTTGAGGTGTGTTTGTTAGTATACAGTCTTTTGTGTTGCGGGGGGTTTTGTGTTCCCACCTTCGCGTTAACTTTCTGGCTTCTGTAACTGCAGTCTTCCTACCTAGTAACAGCAAGAGTCTTTTGTTGTGTCTCTCTTGGGAACAAGTTACCATGAGTTCCTTGCTTAAGCATTTGCTTTTTCCCCCAAAAGCTCCATGTCATCATCTGTTGTTGATAGCCTAGAAGTCTGTCTTGCTGACTTCCTTGACATTTCTCACCTTTTGTTCTTTCTTGATCTTTGCTTTTTTGACAGCACCACAAGTTTCGTGTCCCGATTATGCTCCAACATTTCTGTTGAAACTGAATCTGATACTGTGTCCTCCCATAAGCTGCTGGTAATACCCAGATTAGAATAAACTGGGTTTATCTCCAAACAGGAGATAAATCCTGATATTCTGAGGTACCACTGGTCTAACATTTTGGTTTTCTGAAGCTTTTCAGTTGTATATTATTCACGTAGTATTTTCTCTTTTTAGAAAGGCCTTCACGTTTGTGTTTCTACTGCTTAGTTTTGTTGATCTGATATGCTTCTAACATTCAGTAAGAAAATTACACAGATTGTGAGTTGCACTATAATGACTATCAATAAGAAGAGTCATTAAAAACCCCAACACTCTGATACTGTGATATTCACCGCATTTGAACTGTTTAGAAAAAGCCATCTATGTGAAAAGGCTATCGTGCATGGGAAGGTTCTGCTAAATCACAAAAATAGACCTACCAGGCTGAAATGTTAGTATTTTGCTGAGTGGTACTATTAATCATCCTGATTTAGGGACTAAAAGCATAAACAGAGTCTGGGTAGTTGTGAGGTTGCTATATTAATGTGTTTTTGGTGGTGGATACAACACATGATAATGCAGAAGATAATGCTGCCTTCTCTCCTCAATGTTTTTGACATATTTTTTTTCTGCGTGCTGTACCTGGATGGTTGTCAGGATAGTAAGAAAAATTCCCTCAGGGAAGTCCTACCCATTTTCCTGTCTGTGCATAATCCATCTTGCTGAGCATTCTGCAGTCTACTGCAGAAGACTGGTTGGAGTATCTTACTGGAGAGAATTACAGGAAGAGTACTGAAGGATTATTAGCAGGGCTGCTAACTGAAATCGCCCAAGGCTAAAACACCAGCTGATGTGGACTGTTGACCCCTTTCTTTGATGTGTAGGGTTGCCAAAGGCTAATAAGGCATGTCCAGGTCTCGGTGAGGTTTTTTGTGGCTAGGAGTAGGCAATAATCCATTTAGAAGCTGGTTTGATAGCAGCGATCTCTGGGAGATGCTGTGATCCTTCCTTAAAAACCTGTGCGTTTCTGCTGCTGTTGTGCCAGGGAGGAGAGATTCACTTGCAGAATAGGCTGATATCCTGCGGAGGATTAAAAACTCAAAGCGTACATGGTAGGTTGCTTTGTTTTTATTTGAACTCCAGGTAACAAGAAAAATTGGACTATAAATAGAAAGCTTAACAGTGGGAGTAATATAATATAGATCATTTGTACACGTGAGTGAATGACCTTCATAACTAACTTATGAGTCACTCTAGTGAGAATAAATTGGACTACAAAACAATTAACTCCAGTGACTTTACTTGCTAGCTGATACGCTAGTCTGAAAAAAAATCACCTTTTTTAAATGGGTGTAGTGCTCGTTCTGGAAATAGTAATTTTAGTGGTAGGTTCACATATTTCCATGCCCAAGCGTTGGTTTTGTTTCTGTTGTTTTAAAGGTAATAACAGGTTATCTTTATATTTAAGAAAACTTGTTCTACATTAAAAAAGAAAGCACAAAATGAAAAAACACCCAATGCAGACAAAAAATCTTACCACTTGCTTGTTTAGTGTATGTAAGAGAAAAGTTTGGTCTTGTCTTGTTTATTCAATAATTGTAGAGGCTAGGGGAAGGATAGGGTTATTTTGTTGTTGTTCTTGGCATTTTATGTCTTTGCTGATGTCTGAAGCTCAGTGGCTGCCTTTGTTCAGCATAAATACATTGTGATGTTTTCACTTCTGTTAAGTAATCGCACATAAACCAGATGGTAACTAATACCTTCTTATTATCATATTGGTTGCTTTAATATTGTCACTATTTCATTCACTTGGTGACTTATCATAAATCAGCTCGGATTTTTGTGGGAGTACCAGAGGTGGAGTAAATACTGTGTTTCTGACCTTCACTTTGTCTGTTTGTAGTTCTGAACAGTCACGCAGTTGTAAGAGTTGTCCTTGCTTTCATACTTCTATTGCTGCTATCACCAGTTTTTGCATTTTTCAGTAAGAGCTTATTCTGAGCAGTGTTTCAGTATTTGTCTTTCAGTATTGAGTCCCCGCTTGCAAAACTTGGTAAAATTGTTGGTACTGTATAACGCTCATTCTGGGAGAGTTGTGATTGATGGAGAGAGCAATTGAAGTTCCTAAACTCTTCTGATTTTAATGCAGGTGTTATGTTTATTGAGTATCTCTGTTAGATGATTACAATTTTATATGCTGTTCTTTAAGAACACTAGTGAAAAACAGTTTCCAGATAATTCTACTAATAACTGTTTTTTAGGAAAATGTGATAAAGTAAATATGTATTGCTTGTATATGTCTGGTGTGTTCATCCACCTCCATCCCTCTTTTCTTTTTTTCCTTTTTTTTTTTTTTTTTTTTGGAGAGAGGCTATTGTCTTCCTGATGAGGATGGAACGGTAGCTGTTCTGAATGACATAACAGTTGTACTTGAATTTGAAATAGCATTTTATGCATGACCCCTTTTCTCTATTTCTCCCCTATTCTTCCTCCTTGGTAGGGACCAAATGCTTCTTTGGGATTCTGTGTGTAAACCTCAATACTTTGTCTAAAAGTGCTTCAGAATCCGTGTTTGAAGTACCTAATGTGACAAGTGCTAACTTTAAGATTATGAGTCATCAATCCCTGGCTGCTGTTTTTATATTTGATACAATTTATAATTTTTTTATAATTGATACAACTTATCTGGAAGTTACTTTTCAGAGACCTCATCATGGTGATCCACAATAGATCTTGAATAGAAATAAGCTAGAAAGTTCAGGTACCTGTGTGCAATACTATAAGATTTGTTAAACACAACTTCTAAGAGTTTAATTTGTCTGTAGTGCTACTCTTAATTCTACACCTTGGAAAACCTTAATCAGACAACAGAGTGTCCTGTAGAACAGCTGAAGGATTTGCCTTATGGTGACTTGGTGTGTAGAGATCGTGATTATACATCTGAGGAGTGTTAAATTTGTCAAATGCGAACTGACTGGATGTAGGTAACTTCAAATAAATACTAATTACATTTTTTTATCATACCTACAGTGTATTACGCTATATGAGCATTTGGTGGAAATAGTACTATTTCTGTAGCTCTTGCCAATTCTATTATACTGAAAACTGTGTTTACATTAGTTTTACTGGATTTTAATATTAAACAGCTAAAATAAGGAAATCAGCTGCTTTTTATAATTATTTTTAAGTCCAAAAGTGAGACAGAATTTAGTCTGGAAGGGGCATAGGAATTCCCTTTTTAGTGGACTGTTTAGCTCAGTAGCATCAAATATTTCAAAGAAAGAATCTTATCTGTAACAAGAAATTTATTTTTTTAATGAAGAATCCCTAATGATTAAATACAGAATAGACTAGACTGTTTCAGTTGGAAAGTATCTACAATGATCAACTAGTCCAACTGCCAGACCACTTCAGGGCTGACCAAGTTAAAGCATGTTATGAAGGGCATTGTCCAAATGCCTCTTAAACACTGAGAAATCCCTCAGTAATATTGACCTCTTAAATGTTGTCTTCTGTTTTGTAGAGGACCCTTTTGAGGACTTCTTCGGGAGCAGGCGGGGTCCGAGAGGAAGCAGAAGCAGAGGTGGTGGATCATTTTTCTCTGCCTTTAGTGGATTCCCTGCTTTTGGAAGTGGTTTTTCTTCATTTGACACAGGTAAATATCACAACGTTCAACAGGGAATGCAGTTTTAATTCACAAAAGTTCTCAATATAAGAAGCTGAGAAATACTTTTTTAAAAAGAAGCCGCCTTAATTTATGAAATTCCAAAGTATAGTATTTTATTTTATTTTATGCCACTCTGTAAGGTCTGAATGTAAATGAAGCCATAGCTACAATATTTGGCTTACCTGAAAGGTTATTAAAAGTAGAGACCTCTAAGAGGTAGAACTTTTTGTGGTTTTAATTTTGGTTCTACAGTTTCTTCACAGCTTTAGAATTATTTTTGTTCCATTTCCTTTTATGTATTGGGGGTGATGTGCACCTAAACCCCATGGTACTACTCAGTATCACTTCTGGGGTAGTCCATTTGAATGCTGATCTCTGTATTTCAGAGATTGCTGAGAGTTGCTGGTAGTCAGCATCCTTTCAAGCGCTAGGATTCTGGGTATTAGTTGGAATGTTAGTGATACAAAACTTGTTCCGTCTGCTAACTCAGGGCATCCCAACATCTACATTAAAGGAAAAAATCAGACTCATTAAAGTTACTAGCTTCACCTTGGGTGGAAAGAATGATGTAATGGTTGAGTTCAGCAGAAAGGCCAGAGTGCCTTTTCTTCAGGAGAGGTGGTGACAACTTTTTTTGACAATGCTGTGCATTTGGAATTTGAGCTATGGGTCCATATGGAAGAAGTCGATGGGGCTGGAGCCACGTTTTTATTCTCACACTGCTCTTTAATGCCATCAGTCACTGATGCTGTGTTGATGCAACCAACTAAGGCCATCCCAAAGCTAGGATGTCATCTGAGTAGCTGATAAATTTGGATCTCTGTCATGCAAAAATAACTTTTTATTTTTTGTCAAATACCTTGTTTCCCAATAGGTTTTACTTCGTTTGGTTCACTGGGACACGGAGGCCTTACTTCGTTCTCCTCTACGTCATTTGGTGGTGGTGGGATGGGTAATTTCAAATCAGTATCAACCTCAACTAAAATAGTTAACGGCAGAAAAATTACTACAAAGAGGTAAGTGATATAAATATTTTTGTATGAAACTATATGTAGAGACATACATAGCTATAAATACATGCATATAAATATATGTATATAAAAACAAATATAGTGAATATATATATAGTGTAAATATATATAGTGTAAATATATTTTTACTTTTGATTTTGTGTTCATCATTGCTTGGATTTCTCTGAATGCTTAAAAAAAGAATTTAAAAGTTTTATTGGATTCTCTGACTGTTCTTGGCACTGCTGAGTTACATGTGAAAATGGGGAAGATGGTGTTTTTGCCTAAACTCTTGATAGTCAAGGAGGGTTCAGATGTGTGAGACATGCTTTCAGAACTGCACTGATGAAAAATGAAGGTTGCAACTTGTTTGCTGTTTGAAAGGGACCTAGCAATGGAGCTCTTCCAGGCTTCAGAACCTCCTGTGTAGCGATGCATCTTTTATTATGGTCCTTGACTACAGTCTGCCAAGTCAGCTTGAGCTTCTGGAAGGAAAAAGTACTCTTAGTTTCTGTTGATTGTGAAGCTTTCAACATTGTGGAACATGAACCAGTTTTCCCTAACATCTGCTCTAGTTTGCTTTCCTAGGCAGTGTTTGAGTGAAGTTAAGTTTTTGTGTAAAAAGTAACTTTTTTTTTTTTATCTGTTTATGTGAAATAAGTGGCTGAACCTACTTTGGAGAAAACTTTTTCCTTTTTGTGGGAAAGTGAATTTTCAAGTCCTGTACACAGCGTACCTTCTCACTACTTCATGCTTGTGATGGAGAAATCATTGTATCTGGGAAACCTAAATACTAGTTAGCCATAGAGAAACCTACATGGAACATTATGATCAATAAGTTTATAGCAGTACTGACTAGTAATTGAATGTAATTTCAGTACTTAAATTTCTGGAAAAGCAAGGGAGAACCGAATTTTTTTGTTCGATAACTTGTGTCCCATACTTCAAAGTGCAATGTTCTTCTGTGTCCTGTTTTACTGGGGAGATCCTGACCAGTTAAAGACAGCCTTTGTCATCATGCGTTGGCATGGTCATGATATTTTTCTGTGAGTGTATGTCAGAAAAATCTGAAAACTGCCCACTTTTGAGGGAATTGTACCAAGTAAGAGAGATCAAAGAAAGTGATTATGCAAAAGAAGATAAGGCACCATGTTTATTTTAATAGTAAAAAAATAGGCTAAATGAGGTATGCTGCTGTCGTATCTTTTGTTGTATTTAGAAAGCCGGGGGAGAACCAAGGAATGTGATTAGCCACATCTAGGAAACACACATTTACTATATCTGAGAAGTCCTGTTACTTTGTAAAATGTCTCCCCACGAGGGAGCTGAGTCGAAAGAAGATTCATATCCCAGCATACCCAATGAAAATCTTCTCTGAGTAATACTTTGCTTCAGGCAAGAAGCCATTCCCTCTGTTTTTAATTTGGGTGTATTCTCTTCAATAAGTCTGATCTCCCAAGAAAATTATATTCCTTCATGTGGTTTCCTCATTTGAATCATGAGAGGAGAATTCCCAGATAGTTAAAATTGAGGCATAAATTAAATGTTCTAAAAAGAATTTAAACATTCCTTATCTTCTCATTTCTAAAAGAAATGAAAACCTCCAAACCCCACAGAGCTCTAATAATATCTCCTTCCAGTCAGGGATACTTAAATTTTGCCTAGTACGTGCTAGTCATAAACTTGATATACAGTAGGTCTCCATAGATCTCCAGATGAATTGCTTTGATCAAATTAAAAGTGGATTAAAGACTGTCTTGCATGCCTTATGTCATGCAAAATTGTGATTGGATCTAGAATATTATGCATTTAACAAATGGGGTTGGTACTAAATGTAACATCAAGATTGTACAGTTAATCTGTCGAAAGATGTTTAGTTCTCGATAATAGTGCGTACTGTTGGTATAACTGTGACAGCATCTCAGGTGACAGCTGTAACTGTGAACTCTACAAACTGGAGGATTCAGACTTCCAGAAAGCAATTTTCCTGCTGTGAATAAGCAAGATCAGTGGGGGGGCGGGATGCAGGTGGTTACTAGTTACAGCTTCTGCACTGTTAAATACGAAAGCTTGCCAACTACAGTTGCGTTAAGCAGGCAGTGCTCTGTTGTAGTTCGTTATCTAAAAACCTAGGTCTGGTGTATATTTTCAAACTGCTTACTGAGCTTTAAAAAGGCTAATTCTGTTTTTTGTCTTACAGAATTGTTGAGAATGGACAAGAGAGAGTAGAAGTTGAAGAAGATGGCCAGTTAAGGTCGCTAACAATAAATGGTAAGGAGCAGCTGCTACGCTTGGATAACAAGTAATTCAACGCACGCATTTAACAGAAATTTTAAGCTATAACAGCCACCATTTGAGGATTGACAGGAACATTTTTTGAAGATTCCAAACGAACTCAACTTTCTGTATATGCGTACTTAATCTTAAGTAGTATAAATAGCTCACCGAAGCTCGTATTTGTCATAGACTTTTGAGTTAATTGTTGGGACCACATCAATTGGACCATTTTTTGTCCTGAAAATTGTTGTAAATTTCTGTATGCACTTTTCTTTTTATTATTATATGATCAAGGTGAACCATGATCCTCCAGTAGTGCTAGGGCGAGATGTACACTAACACTAGCATGAATCTTGCTTTTTCCAATTTGTTTGAAATGTGAGCCAATTAGTAGTTTAAGTCTGCTGTGAAGTTAACATTTCCAGGATAACCTTTTTAATAATTTCAACTTTTTTTTAAATGTTTAGTAGTAAACAATGTTAATACATTTCTGGTAATGCATTTCTGGTTTAAATAAATTAAGGATGTTTTCTAGTTGTGCATGAATGCAGACAACTTAGTAAGTTTTGACAAATGTTTAAATGTGTAATGTAAGCAAAAGGTAAACAAAAGTGAAGCCAGTGAGCTGGGTCTTTTGTCATTTGCTAAAAAAAAAAAAAAATTCAAAATGAATAAATGCTGATGTTTGTGGTGCATTCTTTCATGAATGGCATTTGTAACCCTCTTGTGTCTGTGTGTGATTTGGGCAACTTGGGAAAACAGTGCTTTTTTTTTTTTCCTTTTTTCCCCCCTACCACCTTTTTCTTCAGTCTTAAGGATGAGGATGAGGGCCTTTTTTCTTTGCAGATGTTTTCTTCAATGTGACTGAAAACATGATATTTAATTTCTTTTCTAAATCTGTATCTGAAGCACCTATTTTTAAGAAGCATTCAGAGGCTGACTCTCTAACTCCATCTTTTGCCCTAACACATAAATTTTTTTTGTCTAGGCCTGAAATAACTCCCTCTGTTTAAAAATAAAAAAAGTTTTCTAAAGCTTTAAGTTCTGAGATTGCTTCAAAAATAATCTGTAGTGAACATAAATATACAGCAAAATATTTAATCTTTAAAAAAGGCTTTCTGAACAGTAAGATTTTTTTGCTTATATTGAGAACAAACATAATTGCTTTGGAGAAGATTTGTACAGAACTATTAGGCTTAAAATATCTCATTCTTATTTTTACTCATCAACGAAAAATAAAAAAATGGATGAATGCCTTGTGTTAAATTAATGGACTGAAGTGTTGATTTGTAGCTAAGACCAGATTTTCAACGTTTAGTGAAAGATGACTTGATTTCTGAATGTCATAGAGAAAGCATGCAAATAAGTATTGGCATATGTTAACACCTGCCAGGCTCTGAGTAATTTCATGCATAAATCATGGATGTGCAGTTTTTATCTGTGCACCAGCTTTGAACATCTGGCCTTCACCAAATTCTTTAGGGTGGCTTAGTGTTTATTAAAAAATAAAAAAGCATGGTGTTTTCAAATGATCACTTAATGCCTTCTTGCTGAACACCAACAGCTTTGTACTAACAAATGCGTTGATTATTCAAGACATTGAAAAGATTTGCTCATGTTTATCGTGCGGGAAAACCAAGTCAACTTAACCCAAACCAACAATCTAACAAACCGCTACAACAGAATTCATATTTGCAGCAAAGTTAGTATATCTTAACACTTGTTCCTCTACCATAAATGCTAATTTCATAGAACCACACAAAATAACAGGCAGAAGAAACAAATACGTACTTTGGTTTTGGGGCTATTGAAGTTATGTACCTTTTCAAGTTCTTTGCAGAGTTCCTGTTACTTCAGTGTTGTCATTTTGGTGTAGAAGCACAAACTCCGTTTAGAACGAAACAGTGTTTTCTTGTCAATGCTGTTTTTTTCCTTCCCCATGTATGTTCCTTCTTGATCCAGATAACTAAACAGACAATTTATTTCAAGATCTGGCTTTGTCGTGATGTCTGGAGTTATTAAAAATGTTAATTTATATTTATAGGACACAATGTGCTCCTTTAAGTTATGTAAACTGTAAAAAGTGCTTCAAAATTGGTTAACCAACTCAAATAAAATTAGGACAACCTGGAGCTGAGTTTGAATTCCTTCCTGTGGATACCCATAGGTTTTATGTTAAGCTGCCAAACTTCACACTCTATTTTAATCCCAGGTAATCTTCTTTAACGTTTAAATTACCTAGCTCAAGTTAAGAACACAATTACAATAGCATAGCTGCTAGCAGCAAATGTATACCCACGTGCTTGCTTTAGATCTTACCTGGAAAAGTGCGGTCCTTCTCACAGCGTTCCATACAAACTGTTCACTCCAGGGTTCTGTAATGAAATCTTTTAACACTGTAAATTTGCTGAACATCCAGTGGTTTGTATTGTGCCTCGCTGCCTTCAGATCCCCAAAGCTGATTATTGTCAGAGCTGGACAAAATGCAGCATTAAATGGCAGTGCTGCACTTTCTTTGTAGAAAGAGAAACTGGCAAAACACAAAAACAGACACGAAGAAAGGAGTTGGCAGAAGGCAGAATTCATCAGTAAAGATTTGTACAGTAGTAGTGGATACCCAGACACCAGCATTTGAATAGTCTGGTGGTTGAACTGGATGGATATGTGGGCTTGGTCCAAGTGTACAATTGGACTGGCAGTTCCAGGTGTAAAATATTGTCACCTTCATATACTTGACCTAAGCCTAATAGTCTCTACCTGTTTCAATATGTAGAACACAGGTTTGGTTTTTTTTAAAAACAGTACTGCTCCTTATTCCTACATCCAACTTCATTTTTACACAAAATGAATCCTCATTCTATGTTTAGTGTGGATCCAGTTTAATTTCTTCCTATTATGTATTATATATTTAGACTTTAATTGTGCTGCTGAAACTTACTAGGTTTCTCTGAAAATTTTTATATTGTTCCTTACTAATATGTAAATTACACATATGTACAGAACCTACTTACTGGAAGTAATGGATCATCGAGGGCAGCAAATTTCCTCAAACAAATTTTGGCCAAAATAGCACAAAATACTTACTAGACAAGGTTTTAATTCTAGCAGATGTTAGGCATAAAATGTGCAGTGGGATGAGGTAGCTTTCACAAACAGGTGCTGTTTGATTAAAAGTACCATTTCTTCATACAGGAGGGATTAATTTTGAATGCGCAGGGAGTCACTGTCCAGTTTAATTTGAACTTCCTCCAGCGGTTTGGAAAAACTAGGATGGAGTTTTTGAACCTGCTAAGTCACTTCCTTTCACGCTCTGCCTCAAAGTTCCTTGGTAGAATACAAGAACTTTGTAATGCTTTCTCTGGGTGCAACCTCTTGTTGGTCTCTTGTGCATGGCCGTAATTTCAATGCAATACACCGTAACACAAGTCTTTCTTTAGGTTGCATGGCACCTACCCCTTTCACTTGGCTTTACTGAAGAAGTTTGGGATTTTGCCTTAGAATGCTTCACACTTCAAAATTGCTGAACCTTCTGTAGTTCTCGGTTCTTTGCAATACCTTCTCCACTGGGAATGACAAGCGTTGTTTTGTGGTGTGACAAAGCTGCTCTGTGGAGTAAGCGTATAGAACATTTGTAAGGTGTATACTGTTACCAGCTTGTGGTTAATTGATGGACTGAGTCTTAGAATGCTGAAAACAAGATTGGTAAAGACTTAACCCCCCCATCATCTCTAAACAAGCCTGAGGGTTTTATATCTGTCAGTGTTCGTGTTCGGCTGTCCTGTTTGCTTTCTCCTTCAGGGTACTGGCATTGGGTGTGAGTGGAGTGGGGTTTTGTCTTTTGTATTTAGTTGTGCTTCGGTGTTTCAGGCCATCTCTGGGACAGTCTAGTGATAAAGTTAGATTTTATTTTTGGAAACATGAGTTCTGTTCCTGAATTTTCTTCTGTGTGAAAAGTGAGCCTGTTTCCTACTTTGCCTTAGTATAATCTGTGACTGTACCAGGGTAGTGCTTACCACTCAGATGGCTGCATTGCAAAATGAACGCTACAGCTGTACGATGCTTGTGGTCAGAGAACTGTTCAAAAGCACTAATGAATACTTGAACTCAGTATTAGAATTCCTGTTAACCTTTACATGCGGGATTTAAAAAGTGCTTTTGGAAAACCTTTCTATTTGGTCGTGATTTTTGGATGTCTTAGTATTTAGGCTTATTTTTAAGTCAAGGTAGTTGCAATACAGACATCAGTAATCTCCATTCAGCAGTAACCCGGACTTTGAAACTCTTTTTTAATGTAAGAAAAGGAACCTTGTTTGCACTGTCTGCTCCCTCTGGTCTTGTTTACTTTGGGACTGAATTGTGACTACAAACTTGCTTTATGTAGTACTCAACATAGACAGTTTGGGTTTTCTTGTTGTTACTGCTTCTCTTCAAGTGGTTGCCTTACGTAAAAAGCTTTTTATCTTCCACCCAAAATGCTGAAATGGTCCTTATGTTGTGATAGTGTTGGAATGAAGCAAATTTATTTTGTTACGAACTACACCTTTTGAATTCATCATTATAGTGGGTTTACTGCTTGATCTGCTTTGGTTTTGGAAAAAAATACCTCGACTGGAGTTGGTTGTTGAGTGAAGCGCGCTTCTGAAAAGTTAGAGCCGAGGATGGTTGGTTTATACTCTGCTACATAGCTCATGCATTCACAAAACAGGAAGCCACACTTTTGAGATGCTGCTGTCAGATTAAAAAAGAAAAAAAAAATGCTGTGACCATATGAGCCATAACCCTGATCCTGTGCAAGCTGACTGCTGATTCAAACTCATTGACGCTTGTCTGAAAATTATGTTCTGGCAGAGTTGGCACTGGGTTAGGTGGTATCTTAGGACAGCTGGTAGAAAGTTAATTGAAAACCCCCATGAGCACTATGTCCCCTGTCACATTTGCCGTGTCTAAAATACAGGCAGTGGTTTGGATGTGATAGTACCCAAATCTGAAAGTTCTGAAGTCTTGGTGTGAGGTGGATTGCACTGGTGGCCAAAGTGCTAATTATCTTCCAAGTAAAGGAAGCTAAAAACTTCTGCCTGAGATGTCAGCTTTGAGATGTAATGGTGGGGATTAAAGTGTATTTAATTCAGAAGATAAGTAAAAAGTTTTGTTAGAAGGATGCTATTAGGTAGAATTGTCTCTTTAGTTCTCTGGCTTTTTAAATAATGCCAGCTTAGTGGGTTCATTTTAAAATGACTAAAAATAGATCATTTTTGAGCTTAACTTAAAATTGACAATCAAGAAAATTGATTTTTAGAGGCTTACAGTAATAACTCTTAAAACTTTGCCCTGTATCTTACCCTTTATACTGAATTACAGATGTGAGCTCTTTTCAATGCAGCCAACTTCGAATGAACTTCAAAAAAAAAAAAATAGAAAAAACCCAACCCTGTAGCTGCTAATTTACCAGTGCTCAAAATAAAGCTAAATCCTTTCATACACCTGAATGTTAATTCTGAGAGGGATTAAATACTAACACCTAGTTTATAAAGACTACAGTAAGGATGCTAGTTTTTATGTGGTATAAAAAATGACATGGTACATTGAGGAGGGTTCAATTCCTCCTTTTATTGACTGTTAAAAATCAAATATGAAATCTCCTGCATTGTTTCTTATTTTTAAATTTATTGGAATGAGTTACCAATGAGTGTGGGAGAGGAATCCAGACTGGTCATAGAATGCAGGTTGTGGAACGGACGTTCCTGATGGCCAGAAGAATTATTTTGGCTGTGTCTGTAACAGTTGCTTGAACAGATGCAAAGCAGCAGCTCTGGAATAAGATTCTTCTATCTCAGTTGTAGTCACAAGCTTGATTAAAATGTGGTCCAGGAGAGGAGTTTACCTGGAAAAAGAAATCCTAAGCTTGCAGAGGCTTTGACACAGCTGGTGGAGAAGCTGGGCAGATCCAGCAGTGTTTCAATGTCTCTCCAGAGATACATGCTGTGTCTGTGTTAATCTTTGTAACTGATACATAGAGTAAGATTAACTCGCTTATTTATCACACGTTTGCGTAACTGTCACCATAGCCACCTCTGGAAATCTTTTTTCCTAGGCATGTAGTTGGAGGCTGCCTTCTACTCTGAGCAGCACAAAACCCAGTACAGAAGCTAAATCTGAATTTGCCATCCTCTTGCAATGTTTGTCTTACACAGCAACGGCATACCACGTCTTGCTTTTGTGAAAGGACATATTCTGTAGTATCATTCTCCAGTGAGCTAGACTATGGGTGTTTTAACACTGTTTTGGACTTCCCTATGGAAGTATTTCTGGAGGAAAATGGAGAAAAATCACGTGGCCAAGACTCAGCCTTTCCTTTGGTCGTAGCCGAAGGAAGAGAACCAGGCATTTTGTCTTTGGCTAGGCTTTCGGTACTAATGCTGCCTCTCATCAGAAGGCACTTTGGTACTTTGATTTATGTGGACGTGCCTGTTAAGTAGTCACTCAGACACCTCCCAGAATTAGTCTGATAATCTCGACGTATACATTTCTTACCGCTGGGTGCTTATGGGAAATGCAGTCAGGTCCTTGCCACCAAGCATACTGCGCTTCACTGACGAAAGGGCGTTGTTCAGCTCTTCCATACAAACTGGGAGCTGGATGTTGAGGAGAGCACTAGAGAGCTAGAAGTTCACTTTAAGCTGTTTTGGATGCATCTGGTGTTGCCTGCAAGCGTGAATAATGTTCACGAACCTCTGCCCACAGTCTTTGGGCTCCTGAATTGAGTGCAGAGAGGTAGAAGATTTTTAACTGGGGGAAGATTCACCCTCTGAGTTAGAACAATCACCAAAGCGTTTCTTTCAGTCAATACCCCTAGTGCTACTTCCGTCTTTTCTGGGCTTGGATGTTTTAGCCCCAAGAAGAATGGCAGATCTTGACATCTTTGATAAGCTTCATTGCAATGGAAGTTGCAGGCCATGAGGCCAGTAAGGGAGAAGCAGGAAACCAACACAGCCTGGTTTGTGCTGTTGACAAATTTCAAGGACTTTTTGCCTCATTTGGCCTTTACCTTCCTCATCAGGAAAACCCGATCACGAGTTACCGCAGTGAATGCAGAAGCAGTGGGCATTTGCCCGTGTCTCCTCTTCACCCTGGCTGTTCCCTGCCGGCGCAAGCTCTGTGCTGCTGCAGAGCCTTGGTTCCCTGCCAGCGCCGGCAAGGGAGGTGCTTCTGCAGCCTCAGGCTGGTGTGCCAAATTCCAGTTTGATTCTAAAAAAAATGTGTACGCCACTAAGATAAAACTGTTCATATTAAAGGTCACCTTGTTTGGAAGAAGGGTATAAACATTTGTATAAGGCTAGACAAATTCAGATGCGAAGATAAACATGCAGTTTTAACACATGGGTGATTAACTGTTGGGAGAACCTGCCAAGAGAAGTAGTTTCTCCCAACTTTTAGTGTCTTAAAAGACTAGCTTTCTGAAAAATGTGGTTTAGTGAGAAGTGAATGTTTGGGCTTTACAGAGAAGTAGCGGAAGCCCAGGAGCTTGGGGCACGGATTGAGATGGAACGTAGGGTGCAGTGTTCCTTCAGGCCTTTCTTCATAGTCGGAGTCTTCGCTTCTTCCCTCCCTCCCCTGATGTGTTGACATTAATGCACATGACGTGTTCTCTTACTGTGGTTTGGAGACTTGGGGGTGCTTTCGTGATGGAAGAATTTGAGGGATGGCTGGGGCTGCGCGCAGGGCCGCCTTGTCGAGGAGGCTGGGGAAGCAGGGTAGCTGGGAAGAGAGGAGACAAGGTGTGCGTCTGGGGCACGATGACTCTTGCCGTAAAGCATCCAGTTCGGGATGTGCGGGTGCCGAGAGTGGACTTCATGTGGGAGAAGACATTCTGGATCTGTTAAGGTAAGTAGTTGCTTTATTGTAGTGGACAAACTGGGCGTTTAGTGAGGAGGAGGAACCGGGGCCAGGGCCATGAGGGCTGTCCCAGGGCATTTGGTGTGGAATTTGCGTTGCAGCGAGCCCTTGTGCATCTCCTGTCTTCTCACCGGGGACAGACTGCAGAGCTTGAGAGAGCCTAATTTCAGCTCCTGAGAGAAAGATTAGGAGGTCTTTTATTAATGAATGTAATGTTATGATATTCATTTGGCAAAATGAACTATTAATTTTCTTAAATGTGGGCGTTTTAACGATGTAAAGTTTTTATTTTTAGTACGTGTTAAATCTTACGTGAATAGCAATATGTGTGTTTTGAATGTTGAGTTACTGCGATGAAAAAAGCCTGGCTTTTTGTTCATTGGATCGTCTTTGGCGGTGTGCTAAATGCCTAAGAGTGCAATATGTCAGAAAAATATTTCTACAGGGAACAGCTGGAGAAGCGTCTCCTACAGGGCTTATGTGGGTGAAAAAACTGGCTGGGGACACTTATCTGGGTTTTGTATACACCCAGAGCTGCATTTGTTAATCAAGTTTATTTCTAGGAGAAGCTTGTGGACAGGCAAATGCCTGGAATTATAACTCAGCAGCATTTGGGTCATATAACCATAAAACACAGTTTGGAACAAAGCCAAACATAACCTCTCTTATGGTGAAGTCCTGCTATCTCTGGGTCCTTCCTAATTACCCGGGGAAGGTACCCTGCTTGGAGATTGCTGGAACTCCAGGTGTAAGTCTTAGTTCTACAGTCAAATTAACCGTATTTTGAGATCTAAATGTTCGGCTCTTAAAATAGCTTTTGCGCAGTCTCCTTTCTATACAGATGATAAAAGCTGTGAGGCTTTTGCCTTGCAGCGGAGTCAGAGCAGCACAGCTTCACCAGGACGGACACAGCTGCAGCGACAAGGAAACTTGTTAACGGAAAAGCAAACAAGCGTACGTGCCGTACTGCTCTGCCCTTTGCTGCCTTAAAAGAAGTGTTGGACAGAAATCTGTCTGTAGTTGGCAAATTATATAGCCAGGGTACACCTTGTATGTGTTGACTGTTTGTTAGCAGAAAATCACTTCAAGACTAGTTATTTTTAAATGCCTCAGAGCTTAAGTTGGGAAGGAAAAAAGAATTATATCTTTTTTTAAACCATATTTTCCAAAGAGCTTCAAAATTTTTAAGTCACATCCCATGTGGAACCTATTTCAGAGTTAGGAAATACAATTCTGTTCACTGTACAACTCGTGTCCCTTGTTACATGACTGGGAGAGACATCACCACGTGTTCTTGGGTGAAACACAGCAATTTCTCTAGAGAATCAGGTAGAAAATGACAGAGTAGATGATAGTTTTTACCACTGCTGAGTAAAGAGAAAATCATGTGTACTTTTCTATGCATATTCGTATTTTTGAGATGTCAATGCCAGTGGCTACTCTAGGGTGTATAACTTGCGGTATCTATTGCAGGGGAGGCTGTCTAAACCATTCCCAATCCCAGGTTGGATGGGGCTTTGGGCAACCTGGTCCAGTGGAGGGTGTCCCTGCCCATGGCAGGGGGTTGGAACTAGGTGGTCGAGGTCCCTTCCAACCCAAACCATTCTGTGATTCTATGACTTTTGATCCATCTTGAAGGTATTAGCCCAAAAGAATTGGAAGGTAGTCCTGTTTGAAAGGTTAAAAGAAAACAGTAATTTGTCCTGAATCCTACCCATAGCGGTTTTGTAGCCATTAGTAATTTCTTTATTAACAAATACAACCTGTCTTGAAAAGTGTCATAGAACAGGAGGTGAATTTTAAGTGCTTTCTAATGCAGTGAATAATCGAGAGGATGCTTCTTGCAGTAACTCCTTAAAACAAGAAGCCTAACTCGAGGAAATAAAACATTTTTCTACAAAGACACAGGTGTTTAAGCCTCCCTGCTCTTGATGAACAAAAAAGAGTAATTGATTACTCTTACATGGTTTCCACTCCTCCCTCTGTTCTAGCACTTGCTCTGAGATCACGTGTGCACTTTGCTCCCGAAATGTTTATAGAAGGAGATGACTACATCCCTGGTAACCCTTTTCATAGCATAAATCACGAAGCTGAGCGCATGCCCATGCTGTGTGCTCTGTTGCAGGGGAGGTGCTCGTTGTCCTGGACAGAATAGTTTCCAATAGTGGAAAACCTTTTTTTTTTTTTTTTTTTTTTTTAAACGAGAGCAGTTTGAGGGGGATTTTGCCTTACACCTCCCAGCTTCTCCTGAAGGCAGCAGCCGACCCTTCGTTCACAGCAGGCTCCAGATTCAGCAAACCATTGTGGTTTTGGGTGTGGCAGGAAAATTCCCCAAATTATCGGCGTCTCCGGGGGTTGCCTGTAAGTGGCACAGAGCCAAGCTAGCCGCTTGATGTACAGCTTTAACATAGGTTAGGTGGTATAGGTGGTATATTGCTAACAGAGGTCAGAACCTCTCCAGTTTTCTATTTTTTGTGGCAGTTCTGGTTAATCTTCCCTTAAAATGTAGGCCCTCCAGATTTTCAGTTGAAATTGTGATAAAGCTGGACACTGAGGTCCTAAATGAACTGTCATCAATGTCCAGTATATTAGTGTTACAACAGCGTGGTTTTATTTATCGGTTTATCTTCTCAATAGTAGTATATTTGATGGCTTCTGCCAACAGACCCCACCATCTGGAAGGTGAAATGACTCCATTGTCTGCTGAAATTTTGTCTCCAGTCCACCACTCAGTCTTGACTTAGCAACTTTTTCTTTAGAAAAAAGTTAATTCCTTTATTCAGTATTTTTTAAAATTACTGTAAAAGGAGATTGTTTCTACAGAGATACCAGGTTGTATCCAATACCAAGAGTTCAGGCCAGAATTGTAAGTGGAAAGTGATGAAATGTTCTCAAAGTGCAAAGTCTGGGACTTTTTATGTCAGTCACTGACTTGCATGATAACAAATGTGGTCTTATCTGCTGTGCATCTGTTCTAGGTTTCCTTTCGATATCACAGTGCTGACTGCAGGATGTTTTCAACCCCGCGAGGGGAGCAATAATGATCTTACAAGGCCCAGGAGAAATGCTGTAGCGTAAACAAAGTTTGACATCTTCAAACTTAGTAGAACTCTTAGCAAGTGTTTCTGAGAAGGTTTTGAGTTAGCTGGTGTTGAAGAGGGAGGTGGATTAGCTTTACTGGCACTTTGGTCTGCCAGTAGTACAAATTCGTCTTTGTATTTAAACAGTTTGAACCTCTGCGGTTTTGATGAAATGTTTTTAAAGTTTTTCAAATATTTATACCATGGTATAATGAGTCTGCTGACAAATAGTCACTTAAATATTTAAAAAAGCCTTCATTGCCATTACAGAATTAAAGGAGATGTATGTCTGTACACCAGGTGATTTTGAGCAGAAGCTCATTAGAGTAACTTCAGGTGTTGCGTTTTTGTGATGTCCTGCAGTTTCAGTGGGCGCATCCCTTCCATGGGTGCATCCACCGAGGGCCAGCGGCCGTTCAGGTGCTCTTTGCTCCCATCTGGCGTGTGGTGCGCTCCAACTTCTCTGCCTTTGTGGTACCTCTTAAACACTGGTCCCCCCCATTTTCGCTTTGGCCCCAGAGGTTGTGGTTGGAAAGGGTTGTTATTGTCCTTGGTGCTTCATCCCATGGATCTGGGAGGTGTGTTAAAACAAGGAGAAGGTGGGATGGTGCTGCTGCAGCAACGTAGGAGAGGAACGGCCAGGTATCTCCAGGCATGGGCAGCTCTGGGGTGGCCTTCCCAGGAGATACCTGGCCGTGTTGAGTTCACAAGCGGGTACTAATGTTGCTGTTCAAACTCTCCGTTTCCAAAACTCACCAAGCTCTCTTGGTAAAACGTTCCCTGTTCCCACTGGATCTCTGTAGATGGAGCGTATAAACTGACTGACAATACTGTTGCCAGGCACAAAAGATAATTGTAAGTATTGTTATTGTTGGGTCATAGTCATGTTTTTGGTTTGGTGTTTGGTGGGTTTTTTTTTTAATTGAGAAAATCTTAATTTCTGTGCTCTCCATTTATTGGTTATTTTGGTCAGAACTTCAGTTTGAGTGGTATACACAGAGCAATTTCTTTATGTGTGTGTAAATATATGTATGTATGTATAAGCGTGTGAGTATATGTTTGCGTGTATGAACATTTAGTTATTGATAGGTCTTGGATTTGAAAAATTACTTGTATTCCTGAACTACGGGGGGGTTTAAGGCACAGGCTGAAGAGCTTGACTATGAGTGGGGGAAAAAAAGATCGTTTAGAAACTTTGAGAGTTCCCTGATGGATTGGAGATGCCGAACTACAGAAAGTGGTACAGCTTGGGAGGTGTAGGCTCCTAATTAAATTGCAGTATTTGATCAAAATTAGTACTGAACATCAACTTCAAACGCTGTTTTTTTCAAATTCAGACTCCTCATTAGCATGTCAATGTTATCGAACAGAACATCAGCTAACAGCTTAGCGCTCATGTTGTCAGGAAGATGTCAAAAATAGGACTGGGTTTTGTGATGAAGGTTCATAAAACCTACTGAGCTGTCAGAAGAGACCTGCTGCTACTCCGAGCACGTGTCACGTGCGGGGTCAATTAAAAGATGGAGGTCTTTGTCCCTGGAGCTCTGCGAATCAGGGATGTGCGCAGGCACTGGGGGCTGGGATTTGCTTGCCCTAGTCCTCGTAATGCAGGAACGGATGAGGAATGAACGGCGCGTTGCGGCGTGTATCTGGAGAGAGCAGATATGTCTTCCTTTTTTGTAATTAATATGTGAAACCCCTAGTGTCGTATTTAAGGCTCAGGGTAGAAGGGAGAATATTTTTGAAATGATTCACCTGAAAAGATGAGAGCTTACAAACCGAGCACGGGCAGTGCAGTATAAAACATGGAGTTTGCTCTTGCTGTCTTGTGTCTGTGAGATTTCAACAGCGCTAATAGCCATTTGATGAAAATATAAACTTGGTGATTTTGTACTTTTGCCAAATTACTATGGAAGTGTTGACGAAACAGCTGGGGAAGTCATCTCATTTTTCTGAAGTCACTCATGAGATTCTTTTCTTTTTAAATTTAACAGCATGGCTTTTTGCTTTATATATAATTTTTTTCTCTTACGGTAATCTGGATTTGCTGTACATGAAGGTTTTGAAGACTAATTTAAAGCTGATAATGGAAAAATATGCAACGAAACTATAATTTGCAGATTCAGGCTTGCTTAGAACTGCTCTGGAGTTACTCCTTTTAGTGAGGGCAACTAATGGAAATAAAAAGTGTCGTCTTGATACTTTACAACTCTTAAAAACTACTGAGTTAAAGGTGTGTTCCTTCGGAAAGTAGAAGAGGACTTTTCCTCTGCTTGCTGTCTGAAGAGTTTTCTAATCAGAAGCCCATTTTTCTTGACCTGGTGGTGGTAACTCCTAGGAGGGTTGAATGCACAAAGCAAAGTTTTGTCTTTCGGGGCAGCGAAAGGGCTGTTTCGTCCGGCACCGGGAGGTTTTGGAGTGCAAGTGTGAGAGGCACGAAGGTCCATGGGGCTCTGCTCGGGCACAAGGAGAGAGGAAATGCCGGTGGAAGGTGTCTGGGAGCGCGATGGAGGAACTGGCCAGGCTGCGTGTAGTTGCGCTGTGGATTTTTTTGTTTGTTGATTTGTTTTCCTCTTGTAATGAGTAAATAGCATCTTAAGGGATGGCTCTCTTTTTTTCTCAATAGGATTTTGTTTTGCACTTCAAATCCAATTTCAAAGCGAAACGTGCGCTGCAAGGCTTCCTCGTGGTAGAGAGAAAACCTGCAGGCATTTTTGCCTGAGGTTGAAATATAGGTGAGATGAAAAGAACCTCTGAGTATTGAACCCATTTTGATGTCAGTGATGCCAATTTTGGAGGAAGAGGGGCCATGTAAGAGAGGGAGACAGTTACTGGGACCTGAGCCCCGTTGCGTAGGGAGTGTGTTGAGGAGAGAAGCCCCAAGGGTAGGAGCCCCTGGTGCAACTTTTTGAGGGGGTCTGACTGACAGCACTGCAAAGTAGTGGCATACAACGTGGCTTGCAGGAAACGATGGTAGAGATCTGACATGACCCTGAAAAATGTAGAAAGAATTGTCTTCTAAGTAATCTCAGTTGCTGTGTGAGGTGTTTTTTTGTTGTTGTTTGTTTTGGTTTTTTTAAATCAGGTCCATTTGCTCAAACGCTGAGCTTGAGATCTTGCTAATTTGTATGTATATACGTCAAGCTGCGAAGCTCACTCTTTGCTCTTTGCTTCCTTTCGAAATTCATGCAGAAATGAATAAAAGACCCCTGTGTGATAAAGTCTTTTAAAATTAATAAAATTCACTTTGAGCAGCAGCATGCAAATGGGGTCATCTCTCTGCTGGAAACGTGGGGATTTTTGTTACCTCCTGCCATTTGCATTTCCCACATCCCAAATCTTTAAGATGAGAGCAGTCGGCCTAATATATACGTGTTTCAAAAGAAGCAACATAACCGCAGAAGCCTGGATGTGCACAGCCTGCACTTCTCTCTGGCCTCAAATTTCATGTAGGGCCATTCATCGGGCTTTAAAAGAACTTCTGATGAGTAACGTTTGGTAGGGAGGAGGTAAATCCAGGCTCTTTCAGCGACTCCCCTGTCTATACGTTGGACTGCGGAGCTCGGCGCCAGCCAGTGCCGTCGAACAGGAGTGGCTTTAGCCATCGATCCCCATTTAGCCACTCAGGGGAACAGCACGGTGACATCTCCTTTCAAAGTCCCCATTTGCAACACCGCTGCAGTTAGTGTATGGTGTTACCTCATTTAATCTTCCCACTTTGTTGCGGATGGGGTGTCTTTGCGGCGAAACGTCATCGCCCGGAGTAGCTGGATGCGCTGGGAATGCAGGAGTCGTGTTGGTACACGCTGGGCTGAATGCAGCATATAATGGGGCTCTTGGGTGTGTATGGGGGTGGCAGGTAAAATCCGGACGGCTAACAAAAAAAGAAGAAAATGGAGAGGCTGAGCTTTCTAGAGGAGCTGCTGCGGGGCGGGGAGGGTGAGCGGACCCGACGTGGGGCTTTCCCTGCCCTGCGCCACAGGGGTACGGGCTGGGTAGGAACAGCGTGACCTGGCACCGGAGCAGCTGGATACAAGGGCAAAAATAAAAGGAGCAAGTCCATTGCCAGCTTTGGAAGCCAGGCAGGCAGAGGATTGCTATGTGCGTTGAGCAAGAGGTTTTGAGCCCTGCCCTTGCCCGGATACTGGACGTGCTGCAGCCATGGCTCTCCCGGGACAGAAATAGCACTGCAAGAGTCACTCCATCAGTCTCTGTCCTTTTTCCCAAATCCCACCTCCTTTTTTTTTCCCAATCACTTCCCAGGACTTCACCACCACCTCCCCTGCTGTTTCCCGCCACTTGTGGACTTGTTTTTCCCCCTCATGGGAAATGCCCATCTCCCACGGCAGAGGAAATAGCAGTGCTGGTCCTGGCCTGGGAAAGCCTGGCCCAAATCCCCCAGGTTCTTAACATAATACGAGGTTTTGAGTTGGAGCAGGGAGACACAATGCACGTCAGAGCGCGGTGACATTGGTGACGGCAGAGCTGTGCAGTCGGACGCAGCGCGGGGTGTGAGGTGGGCAGAGGATGAGGCGGGAGACGCAGCAGGTTTCCGCAGAGGGTGCGGATCGAGACCTGACGACGTCTTTGGTTTCTGACCAGCTGAGCCCTCCGGGCGCCACTCTGGCTAAGTATTTCCCAGCATTTTGCAGGAGGGATGTCTCAGGGAGACATCAGTTTGCTGCACCAGAGGAAACCCCGAATCTCCTTGTGCTCTCAGTAGCACTGAGGAATGTGCAATTGCTCCAGAAGAAAAATTTTTTGCCAATAATTGGTGAAAGCCACTGATTTGTGCGAGATGACTCAAAACGTTGTCCTTCATCCTGTGCTTTAGCTGATAAACTTCAGTGTTGAAATAAACTCCCTTTACTGTTTACAAGAGCTCTGCCCCTAGAAGTGGTGGTGTGGATGGGGCAGCTGTGCCGGCATTCCCCGGATAGTTTCTGAGTGATTTCAGGCTCTTTTGGCTTTCAAGACTACTTGCATTTTTTTAATCAGTAGATTTTAAAATGGCTGCTTTTTCTCATAAGCATCACATCAAATAGCAGGAGAGAGATTTTTAAAGGCTGTCACTGTCAAACTCAGCCAGTGACATTTTCCAAAGAGGACTCCATGTAAATTTTAGTTTCTCTCGAGTCTGACAAACCTGAGAGAGCACAGCCTGAAAGTGGGTTTTGTAACTCCTGCTGTTAAGCGTCGTGGTATTAGTGTTTCCTGGCATTTAGAAACAAGTTTAAGAACAATTAATCAGAAGAACTTGCTCAACATAGCCTCCAGTAACGATGAGAGAGTATTTTCTTGGCTGAGCGTTTGCCCACAGTTTCAGGAGCAGGGGGGGTGTGTGTGTGCACATGCGGTTTTGTAAAATACCCTGGGCTTGGTATCTTATGAGCATCCCTCGCTCCCAACAGAAATTAAAAGAAACTGTGATGATTTGGCATCTTTCTGAAAACACCTTTCAAGCTTGGTCCCCCAAATTAGACCACTTCTTCTAGGTTTTAGTAGAGTTACTTGGTCTCCTGATGTTTTCTCTGTGCTGTAATGCATTAGATAGGGAGCTTTTAAAAGAAGAAACAAAAGAATTAGTTAATCTCCAGGAATTTTTCAGCCCAAGGTCATCCAGGCCTATAGACAGGTCATTTCCATTAAATAAGTTCTTGGCTCCAGTGGGTTCCTCTAAAGTATGAGATTTCCAGCAAATGTCAGACTTGAGTCTTAGAAGAACCCTAGGATCTTCTACTAAGGTAAAGATTCATACCAGAGCTGCTGTAACAGCAGAAAAGCTTTTCAGCACAACAATCTTATCAACAGATTACAAAGATCATACAGATATCCACTTCAGATAAGTGTATTTAAATGGGTTTTTTTTTTCTTTCTCTTTGGGTTGCTCCTTCGCAGCTCAGCTCTCCCCGGCAGCAGCAGATGTAGTTGAGTCATCAGAAACTCCAGTGCCTTCCGTAGGCGCGGGGTAAATTCCAAGTCCTTGTAATAGGAGGGGGAAAAAAGTCAAGCAAAGCTCTTTTCTTTTGCACTCTTTTTTTGTCGTCAGTCAAAATCAGCTCAGACTAACATGGTCCTGAACAATTTCAATAAATGCTTCCAGTTGAGTCCTCTCTAGAAGCAGCAATACCATGTCTTGCTCTGAGCTTCAGAAAATACACCACCCCTTAACTCGAAAGTCTTCAAGTATTAGACACTTTGCTGGCCATCATTCGAGAAAGATTTAAATGGAGTAAGTTTCCTGCAAGTTGCCCTTGGACAACCGGCTGGCTGGAGCTTTAGCTCGGAGCCGTCTTGTGTCATTAGCTAAAGCCAGGCGTCCCTCACCAGGTCCATCTTCTCCTGATGCTGGTTACAGGAAGGGCTGTGCGTTGTTTGTAGCCTCGGGAAGTCTTCCTCGGCACTGAGCAAACCGGTGCACCTACTTTTTGTTTCTTAATACAGGGGAAACCCCTGATATATGGTTTGGTTGGGTTTTTTTTTTTTTTTTGAGGTGCGTAAGAAAATAGCACGCAAGCAGTAGGGCTGCCGTGCGGGAACCATGAAGGCTCCGCTTCCTCTTGCACGGGAAGTGGCATGGTAAATGTAAATCAGTGGTTTGATATCCTCAGGATGTTTACCCTGGTTTGTTCGGCATGGTTCTGTTAATTACTATCTTGTCATTAATTGCTGCTGATTCCTGGTAGGATTTCAGTTCAGTTCCAGGATGTACACGGATGTTACTTAAATGTAACACAAAGTAATAATGCTAGCTCATGCAGGGCTGCTCTTTTGAGAAGTACTCCTAGACTTACCTGTCCCACCTCACCTGGAATATCCTCTGCCATAGTGGTTTTATTCCCGTGCATTATCTCCATTTTCCAGGAGTACCCAAGGACCCTTTGGTGTAGCTGGTGGCTCCCCCAAAGCGCCCACCTTGTCCAAGAACTGTACTCACGGTTTGCCGTAGACACATAAAATGGATGTATTACGAATAAATACAAGTTGGCAGTGAGTTTTCTGATCACGTTGCCCCTCACGATAGGCAATATTGCCCTCTACTGGTTAATTACAGGTTAAAGGATCCATATTTTCCCCTTTCACACAGCAGCACTTTGCTATGAGAAATTATTTTTCAGCCCTTCTTGCTCAGAGCAGAAGGCAGGTTTTGGTCCTAATGCAACTTCTTAGGATGCTACAGCTTGTCTTTAATTTCTTTTTCCCAAGAAGCTGCTTTTCATTTGGGAAGACCTGGTGCACCCAAACGCCAAACTTTAATTATTGTTTTTAAAGGTTACTAGTAATGCTGAATCCCTCATTTTCAGAATTAACCCTTAGAAATGTAACTTCTCCAGACTGGTTTTGCAAGTGAAATAACTGCAAGGTTTTTAATTATTATTTGCATTAGTAGAATAAAACCTTTTTCTTAATGCTGTAATCTGGATGCTGATTCCAGCAGCCCCGGATAATTGCCCCCTTCCCTGCCCCAGCTGGGGCGGCTGCACGATGAGCTGGAGCCAGGCACTGAGCCGGGTTAAAAATAAGCTCACAAAACCGAGTGTTATTTTTAACCGGGGTCAGTCTCCTGCTTGGGTTCATGGCGCATATGCCCAGACTCTCACGTGGGTGTGCTGGCTTGGAGGCACGGGAGGTGGCAAGAAGGGAGGAACCGATGGCTGGTTAAAGCTGGAGCACCCCGAAAGTTGCTTCTCAAGTAGATATTCCAGCTCTGAACTCAGCTATGGACCCCCCGTCTGTACCAGCTGTCTTCCTAAAAGCCTTCTCCAGGACCAACATCACTGCTGACATAGCTCCAGCCATGTTTAAGCACTTTTTGGTGGTGATGCCCTGTGTGACTGACCATTCCCAGAGTAAATTCCTTTCAGGTCTCATATTTGCAATTGGTACAGCTAGCTTTATTCAGAGTCTGGCTCAAATGTTTCAAATATGTTTAAATATGTAGAACAAGAGAAAATAGTTGATGCAAATTACACTTTAGTCTTGCTTTGCAAGGGGTTCTATAGATAAATGATCAGAGGAAGGTTCTGATGGCTCATACCGTGCACAGCGCTGCATTCAATTCAGTATTAGAATCACAGCCGATGTGATGACATTTAACTAATTTGGGGTGCCATCCTGCTGTCCCGCAACTCATAAAGGGGAAAAAGTTTGGACAGTTTTTTGGGGTCTATTTGTTGAACTAAAACTTGTCTTTACCTTGGGGGAGACGGAAAACTGAATGACTCTGGGTGATTGAGATGGATTTCATCCTTTCAGTACTTAAAGGGGGCTTATGAGAAAGATGGAGACAGACTTTTTAGTATGGCCTGCTACGACAGGACAAGGGGTAATGGTTTTAAACTAAAAGAGGGGAGATTCAGACTAGATATAAGGAAGACATGTTTTACGATGATGGTAGTGAAACACTGGCATAGATTGCCCCATCCCTGGAAACATTCAAAGTCAGACTGGACAGGACTCTGAGCAACCTGATCTAGATGAAGATGTCCTTGCCCATTGCTGGGAGATGTTGGACTAGATGGCCTTTAAAGGTGCCCTCCAACCCAAACCATTCTATGATTTACCTGCAAAATATGCTGCCTGCGTAGTGGTGGGGAGCAGCTCTGCATCCCCCAGGGCCCCACCATGGGGCGAAGGACAGATGGGGACAGGCCTGGGCAGCCCAGCAATAGGAAGCACAAATTATTCTTCTGGAGGAAAAGTTGGTAACTTTGTAGTCTAATTAAAGTTAATAAAGTATTTGACTTCAGTTGCCACTGTATTATGTTTTGTGGCATACAGATGCAGCCCCTCTGGTGTGCTGATGCTTTCACAGCGCACCCCAAACAGCAGAATAATGTCCATGACAGCTTAAGAGGGAATTTTCTTGCAGCATAACGCAGGTCAGTTCAGCTTAGCAAAAATGCTCATTACAAATCCTTGATGACAGAAAGTTGGGGCCCTTATGAGGAAAGGTTTAACACAAACTTCCAAAGGGATGCTTGTTCCCTGAGTCCCAAAATGGACTTGTGCTCTAGGTTTTAGCACGGATTGCCACCTCTGTTGAGGCAAAGGCTGGGTTTGAACAAGTTTGCAAACAGCCCCTTCACCGCTAGTTCTCAGTGGACGGTCTCTAAGCATCTCATCCCCATTCCCACCCTCAGCCACGTGCCCTTTCCTTGTGCTTCAGCCACAGCTGCATTGCAGAGAGAAACCCCACGCAGGAGCAGCCGGGTCCCGCGTCTCAGACTGGTGCTGGCAGAGCAGGCAGCAGGCAGGTAGCGTGCCGGCAGCACCAAGCACAGCCAGGGCTCTCCTGGGTTTGTTGGGCTGCTGCAAAGCATTCAGCCAATGTGATGATGCAGTGCAAGGTCCAGCTTTGGGGGTTAGTTCTGGATCATTTTTGAAGGAAAGAGAAATATGTGTTACAAGAATTGTCTCTTTGTAGGTGGGGTTTTTTTCTTGGGTTTTTGTTGTTGTTGTTGTTGTTAATGCATCATGTTTCATGGAGCAATTGAACTATGAACCCTGCTGGAGGAGGGTGTGTGGATCTGAGGTACAGTCCTTGCTCTGGGCCACTTGCAGACAAGCCACAGTTGGAGGACACCCCAGGCAAAGCACCTTGGGGAGGTGTATTGTGACTTTCCACAAAAAGTGGCATAGTTGTAAGGACTTCTCCCAAAGCTCACAGGAGGTGTGCAACAGGCAGGTACCATCACTTCCCAGAGTCAGAGCCATGCTCGTACCCTCAGGAGCTGAACAGCTCTCATGGGATTTGATAAAGCAGGACAAGATCTCCTGCCTCTTCTCTAGACTGCAGTTGGTTTAATTGGAAAGTCGGGAGTATGGAATGTCTTCTGTGTTTTTATATTTAAGTTGGACTCAAGCAACGAATGCTTGCTGGAAGATCTTTCTGCAACTTCATTAGGTGCTCGGCGTTGTGGGGCTGGTGGCACAGCTCAGCTCCCAAAGCACGGGAGCTCTGCGGGAGCGGTCGCTTCCAGCAGCTGATCAAGGAGGCATCAGGGTGCAAGAGGGCCAGCCCGCAACGATGCTGCGGGTACGTCACCAGGGAGGAGCCAGATTAATTTGAATTCTTCCAATGTTAAACTGTGCCTTTCACACCAGCTGAATTGGACTAAAGGTGTTGAGATTGATCTCTAGCGTAGTTAGGGGTAATTTATTGGGGTGTGTGTAGAGCATCTGGTTTAATACTTAACTGCGTTAAGCGTTAGTACGTCTGGTTGGGGTGTGTCTGCGATGCACACACACACACACAGCTTCAAGAATGGCCTCAGCACGTTTCTCAGTCCTGCATCTGCTTGCAATATAAATTTTAAATATGCAAGACTTTGCATATCAAAAAGAAAGCAGTGCAGTTTGTGCTTCCATGAGAGGGGAGGAATCACCTGTTTCTGGTGCACCATAATTTGTTAGGAAGTGAACTCTCTTGACTGTTTTTCATATGTGCAACTGGTGTACGTGGGTTTTCTGTGCTTTTTTTTTTTTTTTTTTCTTCTGACATTTTATAGGCTTCGTCTTCATAGACCTGGTATCATGAGACTGAGACATGTTTCAGTATTGTTGGTATAGCTTGTAAAATCCTGTAGCTTCTTATGGGAAATGCCGGCAGTTCTGCATCTAACGTTTTCCAAGCTTTTCCTTGCCCACCGCCTCTCGTAGCTAGAGCGCTGTGCGCCACGCGAGGGGAAAAGAGCCGTCCTTGCTGTTATCTTCACTTGTGGTTTTGTCTTGTTTGCTTGTGCCTTCGGAAGTGCAGGAGACACCAGGGTAACAAACCGTGAGTGTTGTGCAGGGGAAATGGGCGTCAAAAACCTGGGGAAACGGGTCCCCGGTGTAGTATCCACACACAGCCAGTGCTGGAACGCACGGCGGGGAGATGTGAGGCACGTCTTGGAGTCGTCTTCTCCTGCGAGGCCTCGGGTGCCACGTTACACTGTGAAATGACTTTTTAAACATACCTTGCCTCCTTTCCCTCGTGCCCTCAGAAGCATCTCCCCATGTACGATCGCAAGGTAAAGGCGACGCAACCTGTTTTGTTTGAAACCGTCGGTGGTTTGGTGCACACACCGAACGGGGTATTACTGCTCTTGCTGCTACTGCATACGTGGTGCTTTCTCCATCTTCAAAGTATTTTCCAGCCATGAACTAAGAGCACAGGCATTACCTGAGAGCACACACCCCTCCCTAAGCAGCTGATGCCGGGCGCATCCCGGGAAAAACTTCCAGAATGTGACACACCACTTTTAATGCAAATAAAATGATGCCGTATTTCATCAGCTCTATTAAAAGTACTTAAGTAATTGAATTAACGAAACTTTAAAAAGTCTTTCAGAGAGAAATGTGGTACACACCTTTCTTCTCTTTTTTTGTTCCTTTTTTTTTCTTTTTTTTTTTCTTTTTCTTATTTTCCCTGTTGAATATCTTTGGCTTTTTTATTTGTTATCTTACTGTTTGCTTTTTTGATGTGTGGTTTTGCTGGGGTTTTTTTGTGTTACGGTAGCTGATTTCCCTGCTTTGCAGCATTGATACTGTTACAGTTTCTGCAGCAAAGGAAAGCGTCATCTACAAAATAGCATGAGTATGACTGGAATACCTCATCTTTCATACTAATTTTTGCAAACATTGGGTTGCTATTCCCATTGCGTTCATTCACGTTTGCTGTACGTGCCTGCCTTGCCCCCTGGACTGTGCTTACCTCTTACGTATTCAGCCCCATTTCCCATCTTCATGTGATCTTTCATGCTTCTCTACCATCCTTCCACTTATGGATGTCCAACATCCAGCCCCTCTGAACCCACGTTGGCTTTGTTTTTCTCCCACCATCCCTATAGCCATCTTGGGTATTATTTGTCCCTCCTTCTCCTATAGCTTTTCCTTGACCATGGCCAACCCTTCCTAGGCATACAGTCCAGGTGAGGTGGGAGGAGATGACATGCTCTGCACAGGAGAGAAAGATTATCCAGGGCCATGTCTCGGCTTGCTCGCCCTGTCTTTTGGGAAAAAGGAAGCAGTGGCCTCAGAGTTGTCATATCTAGCTGACTTTTTTGGGTGGCTCCAGTGTGGTGAGAGGCCATGGATGGAGCTTTCTGCTCTGGACACTCCTTGATCTCAGGTAGACAGGAGTACCTGTGAGCTAACCACAGCCAAGGCAGTAGTTTAGTGACACCCAAGTTTTAGTCCAGTTTTGAGGATTTTTTCAGGCTAAATTTAAGTGTATTGGGTGCAGCTGACTTTTCTTGCACTCTTTGCTTTTTCAGGTGAGGCAGATGAGGAAGCCTTTGCCGAGGAGTGCAGACGGAGAGGACAACACGCCCTGCCTTTCCAGCCAACCAACCCTCGCCTGCTGAAGTCTCACAAGCCTGCCAGCTCCCCCAAATATGCCTATCATTATAATAGCGATGAGGTGGAAGAACAAGATAGAAGCCGGGTTACAAGCAGCTTGGAGACCCCTTTTTATTTATCAGGTGTGCACAAGCATGTTGATGAGAAATGTGCAGAAAAGGATTCATCAGCTAGTCAAAAGCCAAAAGCAAAACGCCAAGGAAGAGGTTGTTGCTGTGTGTTGACTTAATGTTAGTTCCCCGGTAGATAATAAACAGCAGCTCGTGTGCCTTTATCCTGCATTAGCTCTGCTCTTCCATTTAGCCTAGATTCACAAATGCCCTGGGATATTCAAGGATCCAGGGAAAATTTTGTTATGTTGCTGAAGTGCCTATGCTCTTTGTTCTTAAAAGTGAAGGCCTTTTAGAGAGTAACTAATCACAATACTTTGCACATTCATTTACTTAAATTGTGCTTGGCTTCCTTGCCAAAGAAGTTCAGCAACTTGATATTATTTCTGGAAGCTGCAATTTTAGGAACCTAAATCGTAATAGCGAGGGCTAAGACCGTTCAGGCGAATGCAGAAGTGTGGTGATTGTCCTGGTTATTTTTGGAAGTTAATAGTCCTTTGATATATTTCCTGCCCGTAAGGTTTCAGCAGTACAGTCCAGAGGCTATCTGGGACAACCAAGTCCTCATAACGACTTGATTTAATTTGAACCTGTGGTCAAAGATCATCCAGGACTGCCAGGACAGGTTTTTCTGAAACATGAAGATGCCTTTCTACTTGGATGCCCAAACCAAGGGCCCTTCTCAGTAGTGCTGAATTAGGTGAAGTGCTGGGAAGTGTGAGGAAGTATGAGGCTCTTCAGGGTAAACACAGCGCACAAAAAACATGCACTGTACCCCGAAACATGCGCTCACGTACTTCCAGTGCTGTACCAACTTCTGCTGCGTTTATGAGCCTTTAAATCTAATGCTGTCATCTGTACCGAAGATCTAAAGATATCATGTGGGATGACAGCTTGAAAAAATAGAAACGTTTAGATAAATGTCTTCCTGATCAGTCGTTGGAAGTTTTGTCTCTCTGCGGATGGCTAAGTTGAATCTTTTCTTAAAAAAAAAAAAAAAAAAAAAAGTTTAAAATTTCTCTGCAGAAGCCTGAACGTAACCACCGGGCTGATGTCCTGAAATCTGCCACGCAGGGGTTACAGGTTTTGTCTCCTGTGTCTGTAGCCGGCAAAACAAAACCTTGGCTCTGCATTTGGAGACTTGAGGTTCTCTGCAACCATAACAATACTTTGCGGTGATCTCTAAAGTGCACCTGAATTTGACATGCACCGTGCAAATTTTGGAGCAATTTTTAAGATTGCTTAGGGCTTTTTGCTGTGAATCTGTTTATGCTCCAAAACAGAAGTTTGCAATTAAAATGAATTTCCAGAAGTATTTGCGCAATCACAAAATCCTCTCTTCTACCAGTAGCTTGTGAGTTGCCATAAAAGATCAGGGGTGAAAATTTGATTGCAGTAAGACTAAGATTTTACTATTGCTTTAAATATTTTGCCTGCTGTTCCTCTGATGGACAGGGCTGCTGAAGGACTGGTCGAGTCAGTCATAAAAACCTACGTGAGTGTCTTAATCCCTCCCTGGGAAGTTTGTGCACGAGCCCTGGCCAATAACGCCGTTCTCCTTCATGGGTGTTCACCTCTGCCAACTGCCTTGCCCAGCAAGCAGGCTTCACCGGCGCAGCTCTGTGATTATATAGACCACTTACTCGCTCCCGCTTGGCTTCTCATTGATCACTGCAACAGCTGCCGTGCTTACATGGGCCAGCGTTGGGAAAGAATAGCATCTTTTTCTGCCTTGGTCCAAAGCCCACTCACTTCAGTGGAAAATAAAGTTCAACGGCCTCACACCAGGCGCCGTTCCACCTCAAATCGGGTGGTTTTGCCACTGCTGGCATTTAGCCCTTGACGGTGAGGCTGCAGGGCAGTTTTAGATGTTGTCCCAGTTAGGGCGCCTCAAGCAAATCCTCAGTCGTACGCTGCAGTGAAATGGCTTCTTTTTCCCAGCTCTAAAAGTGGGAATGCTTGAGTTTTAATTTGTAAGTCTGTAGCAAATTTAAATGAAAGCAAAGAGGTTCGGTTTCACCTTGACTACGTAGTGGGAATGGCTCTGGGAGCGGCCGCCTGTCTCCAGAACCCAAGGAGAAAGGCTGGCCAACTCGTTTAAACCTGGCAAACAATATCCAGAGGTGAGATGAGTCCTCCCTTAGTCAGGATTTCCAGTCATCGCAGTGGGGTTTTAATTTAAAAAAAAAAAAAAAAGTGAAATTTGATTCTCCATCTAACATTGACACTTTGTGCTTTAGTAGAAATTGCTCTGGGTTTTATACTGTTCCTGGTTTCGTAACAGCCTTTAGAAGAAAACTTGTACTCTGAAGTCGCTGTGTATCATCTCAAACAGTGCTCTAGCTCCACCCAAGTAATTTTTTAATAAGAATTCAGATCCTACAAGTAATGTGCTGCCTGACGGTATGATGTATGGCTGACTGGTGGTACACAAGCTGTATCAAAGTGGTATTAATGCCAGCAGAGACCGGGGGGTTGCAGCCGTTAATGGTAGGGGTAGTGGTAACTACCCCTAAAAAACTACTCTGCATTTGAGAGTTTTGACCTTTATCTAGCAAGAATGGTTGAAATGTTTGTTAAAATACTGAAAAATACATGATATGAAAGATTGTTATTTGCAAGATAATATTGCAAGGTTTGCTCTTTTGAATGGAATAGTTTGCATTAACCTAAAACTTACAACATTAATAATTCATTTTTGCTGCATTTTCACCCACTGGCATCCCTGAAAAGGAAACTACTTTAAAAGAACTAGCTTAACTAATCTCTATCCTTTCCTGGCATGGATTCCTCTGCTGGAAAGTTGAGCTATTTGTGCTTTATTACATCTTTAATGAGGTTCTGTTCTTTTTTACCGACATAAAGTTTCCCACATTACACATTACTAACTAGTAAAATCAATGTGCTTGGTTATCCAAACTAATTACTTTATAATTCTCTCACATACTTGTATTTGGGCATGTAATGGAAAGAGAAAGGAAAGCAAAGCCACTGTTTTCTGTGGAAACCTAACACGTGAGGAATGCCGGAGGTGTGGAGATGGGAGGGAATTCACTCTCCGTTTGCTCCATGTCCCCTGGCTGTAACTGCGCGAGTGGGACGGGGTAACAGCCGTACTCTTCAGAGGATGTCAGGGAGTGGAAAGATTGGGTGGTGGACCTGGAGGCTGGCTGGTTGCTCCCTGGCTTAGCCAGAGCTGCCTTCACGCATGTTTTTTTTGGCTGCCGATATGTGAGCATCCCGTTACCCATTTGCTTCCCGTAGAAGGTGGCTGGGTTGCACACGGAAGGGCTTCCAAGGCTGCGTAGCCTTGCAAGCTTTTGCTTGCCATGTGGGAGTAAAACCTTGGCCTCTATTTGGTAATAGTATTACCTTAATTAATAGCAGGCAAGCAGGTTTTATCTGGCTTGGTATGTTCTTGTAGCAATTCTAGGCAGAATTGGTAATGAAAATAGTATGGTGAGCAAGCATGAAGGCAGGCCCCGGTAAGTTGCTCATGCTTCTCAGTCCCCTAAAACATCAAAGTTGGAATTACATCACTGGGTTGGCCAGTGAAACTGGAGAACTCGCCCCTTGAATTTAACATTGCGGATAATTAAATAGTGGAGCGGCATACCTAGACGGGGTGGGATGTTTTGTCACCTCAGGTCTTTACGTAAAGGTGGGTTCTCTCTCTGCGATGCTCTGTGGCATGGGCAGGAGCTGTGGATGCCGTGAATTAGTAGGTCAAATCGTGGTGCGTGTTGGGCAGCGCCTGGGGCTGAAAGGAGGGAATGTGAAAGTGTAGTCTAAAGCTGTAATTGTAAATTGAGTCACAAGCATGAAATTATACTGAAGCTGTGATCTGGGGTCAATTTGTATAATGGTGTATGCAAATCTGGTCAGTCTAAAATAACAGGTGGTGGCTGTAACTCAGAGGTAAGCTAGCTGCCTTTGAAATAGCAATTTATTGTTTTGACTAAAGAGATATTTTTAAGAGCAGAAAATTAGAAATTGCACTACAGAACCCAACGTGCACGTGCCCCGCTGTCCTGTTAAAGCTCTGTGCACGTGTTGGAGCCACAGCTGCTTTGCTGGTTTGAAGCAGGGCAAAAGAATGGCTGCAATCTCAGCAAAAAGTTAGTAGATCTTGAAAATCATTTTCTCTGGGACTTGAGCAGAAACCATCAATCCCTCTCACCCCCAACCTCAGTGCTTCAGAGCCTGAAAGTGGAAGGACACTCCTCCAAAACCTTCACCTCTTCAGGAGATGTTCTATAAAAATCAGGCCATGGCTTTTATTACTGACTGATGTGTGTCAACTAGCAGAAATCCTGTGTGTTAACTGTCGGTCGTGACTGAACACCCTGTTTCCTTCTGCTGACTCCTACGCTCTCCTGTGCTGGCAGAAGGAAGGTGGAGCAGACCCGTGGCTGCTCTCTGCATCCTGGTAGAGCAGGCAGGTGTCAGGCAGGGCAGGAAGAAGTAGGACACCACAGACGGGTTGGGGAGGAGTGTTTTTCCCAGGACACTTGTTCGTTTGGATCAATCGCTCGATGTGCACACCTCCCTTGCAGCTGCCTCCCAAGAACGTGACAAGTTTTATAGTCAGTGACTGAACAAACCCGTGACGTTGGGAGGTGCGGATGGCAGAGAAGTAGAAAGCCAGAAGGAAATGCAATCTGAGACCCAGCAGAGGTTCCCAATTTGTTTTGGTCCTTGCTGAGTGGCTGAGAGAGTTGCTACTAAGCATTGTTGGAAGTTGGTTTCAGCCTTCAGTAGCGTTTTGAAAGACGGAATAGCTTCTGTGCTCTTTATGGTTCTTCTGGAAGTAGAAGAGAGGAGGATGAAATGGGAAGAGTGGGTCAGCAGATGCTGTTCGTTTTAGACAAGAATTATCCAGGTTGTAAACCAGGTGTAATTCCAAATGGTGTGGATTCTTGCTTCATCCACCTCTGCTCCTGGCAGCTGATGAAAGCAAGAATGTACCAAGTTAGGCTGATATCTCTCTGCATGTGAGTGAATCTGTTTCCCAATGCCAAAGCTTGGGGAAGCTCTCAGCAACCTATTCTCCCCCTACCCTTCCCTAAGACGCTCTATCTTAATGTAACACATTTCTAGACTTTAGATACCTAACAATTGCTTCTAAGGGTAGAAATTTGAAAACCCCATCTCCAAAGCCAGAGCTGTTTGCCTAAGCCAGTTCAGCCAGGCACTAACGATGGGAAGCCTCCGTGACTGCTTCGTGATGCTGGCGACCCACCAGGACACAGATTCACGGCAGATTAATCAAATAGTAACGGGGCTGCTGCTTTCTAATTCAGATTTTGTTCTCTTGTGACTTTGAGGCTAGTCTGGTAACCAAGGCAGCTAAATATGCTTTTAATTAGTGCTGGTTGAAGTTTTCAAGTGAAATAAGCACTAAAGGGTTACGTCTTTAGTGTGCACTTTTTACTAGGAGCTGCTTCACTTGTCTGGATTAGGTTTTTGGCCATTATCACCCAGCATAGCATCACTGGTGCTAACAGACTGGCAAAGTTTGACCTATCCTTTCTTGTTAGGTGGCAGTAGAAAAGGAAATGGTCGAGAGTGAAATTATTTATCACAGCAGGCTCAAAACAGAAAAGAGCTGGCAGTTTTCTCTTGAGGAATACTCTGTATTTGTGCATTATCTCCTACTTTGGCCAATCTGTTTCTGTGTGTCAGTGATAACACTTGAAAGATTTCCACTTTTCACCCTTATCATTCCAGAGGCTGGTAGGAGACCGTGTTGTCAAATGCCTAAATATCTTCATACCACATTATTTTAACATTTGAGTTGTTTCATTTAGAAGGCAATGAATTATGTGGCATTCATTTCAAGTCATTATTTACATTGACTCACAGTATTTTTAAGGAAGACTTGCTAGAATTGCTTTCAAAATCTCAAAGATTTGAAGAAAATGGACTGTTGCAAAAAAAAAAATAATAACTGTGATATAAAATACCAGTATCAAATGCAATCATGCCTGTATGTGGAAACCTTTTAAAAATACTGACAGTGTTTTGAGAATGAAAAATGAGAAAATTATGAAGCTAATAACCTGTTAGAGTTTAATGATCCTTTCCCAAATATCTGTGTTAATGTTTCATAGTTATTACATGAACTAGTTCTGATCAGTTGATATGATGCTGTTTTTCCCCTCCAGTAAAGGGAAGAATCCTTTGAATAACACCCTTCGGATGACTGATTCTCAAGAGTCAGCACGTCTCTTCCGCCTCCGTTGGCCTCTGTGGGAAAGCAAAGAGATGCTTGAGCCCTTCTGGGATTTGTCCCTTAGAGCAGTAAATTAAATGCCAAGGGATCCTATTTTTGACAACGTATAGGTAACCGAGGGGCTGACATTGCAGTGAACTTAATGGATGGAGTTCTTAATTAGAGAGATGTCCATGCCGTGGCCCCGGGGACAGGGTTGTAGCTCAGGAGGGTGGCAGGGTGCAGAGAAAACACAGCGTCATTGCAATTCTGCAAAGCACTGCCAGTTTTTCTCTTCCTTAAAGAATAAAACTGGTTTCCACTCTAACTTTGTGCAGGCTAATCACTCATGGCATAATTTCTAAATAAATATCCTGCTTCTTGACTCAGATGATTGCAAAAGATGAAGTCATGCTGTTGATACAGCGTAGGAGCTCGAAAGATAACCTAGGAACAGTTTTCCTTTGCTACAAGGGAGTGTATTTCCTCTAACGCACAAGCTTTTGATAACGTCTCAAGTGATTTAGCCCAAAGACCATCTTGTGGTTTTCCCCAAGTCTTAAACTGAAGAACTGCAGTTCTGCCGTGGGCACAACCCTAATTGTGCTTGGGAGGAGCTCTGACTAGGGGCAAACTTCAGCCACAGCGAGGCTTCGTACTCCTCTGACCTCCCACCGCTTCCTTTTCCCATCTTCATTTTGCCATTGGTGCTAAATTGATGGAGAACCAGGTGTGATGGTGACACAGCTTCCTCAGGGCAACATCTGCCTGCGGGCAGACAGAATGGGGAAAGAAACAGATCTGCAGACAGGCGGAGCTGAGCCCTTCCTCGGCCGTTCCTCTGGCTGCCAGCCCTGCCTCTCAGCTGGCTTCCAGGGCTCCTCTGCTCCGTGCTGGCCCCCTTCACTGGATTGTGCAGATTCCCAGTGGCAGAGCACCGCTGAGCTAAAAGATCCCTCCAGCTATCTCAGAATGATTATCTGAGGGAAACGTTTGCTAGCTGTGAGTTTAGATTCATAAGTGCACTTGGGTAGATGTGGTGTTGGTTCTGCACAGTTTGCTGTCCGTGCAAGTCTGCTAGCAAGTTGCGTTTTACTGCAAGTTTGGAGGAAAGAACGAGATGCAGAGCAAGAACTGTTTTTCACGCATTTTTTTGGGGGGGAGTGGGGAGGGATTCATTGAGATGATGATCACGTGGCTGGAAGCTTGTGCCTACTGAACCTGTAGCAAATAATTGTTGCTTGAACTCAATACTTCCATGTACCATTGGAGCTGCAGTAGAATATAACTTATGGTGCACAGTTAAGCATCAGCAGGCTGATGACCTGTATATAAAATGTATATTGGTAAACACCGAGCACTTTATTTACTCAGGTTCTCAGCATTCCTTAGTCTTAAAATGGAAATGCAAATATCATGGTAACTCTGACTGCTGTGAGCAGGAAACGCCAGTACTTAAATAGTTCCTGCTGTATAAGTCTTATTTATTGCTTCCAGTTTGAAAATTACTCTGGTTTTGCATGTGCTCTAATTTTGAAGCTTTTCCTGAATGGCTTTGAAGTCTGTTGAAAGTTCTCCGGATCTTTTCAAGCTTCAAAGATGGATAGTGTTTTCTTTCTATCCTGTGTAAGGGATGTAGTAGAACTGGGGATATAGTAGAACCACATTAGAAAGCCAGACCTTTCCTTTAAGATTCCTTAAACCATTCAGAGAACATGTGCTTTTGCTAGAGGGAAAAGTCCATGAATGCTGTGAATGGTGTTTTACAAGCCATGTTTCCTCAGGACACAAAGAAGGCAGCAAGAGGAGGAAGCAGAAGCAGAGAGAGGAACAGAAGAAGAAGAAGTCAACCAAAGGGAGTTACTAAAATGGACTTCTCTGCTATGCCAATACCTTTATAATAATGACAACTTAATGTTACATTTGAGCACACCTCTTTTCTGTATAATTTTTGATTGTTCACACTGCTAGCAAGGAAGTAACTCATGTTTAAAACTGTACTAAAATTGCACTATGTTATTCTTTTTAGTTTCACCGAGTGGCTTTCTTGCCAGTCAGGTTAGGGAATTCGAATGAGGCTGATCTTGGTGAGAAGTGTGTTATGTTTGAAGATTGGAAAGTGTTACAGAATTTCTTACCTCTTCCTTCCCTGGGACTAAAACGACTCTAGTCTAGTGTTTGTTTAGTTGTTTTGTAGGATATAAAGGGTTGTGCAAATGCCTGTTTGTTTGGTCACTCCAGCATCAACATCAGGCCCGTTGAAAGAAGAGTCCTGTTTGCTCATGTCATGGGGAATGAGTTTGAGACATGAGCTCTTATAGGGTGATTTATGCAAGCTTAATAAGTGACTTTTATGGTGGTTTGTTTTGTTTTTTTTTTTTTTCCCCAAGTTGGGCAGCAAAGGTTTGTCCCTGCTATTAAAATGTTCCTTGATTTTAAATTGTATCATGAAGTTATATTCTCTGATTTTGATGGTCTCCTGTAAGCACTCCTACTGATTTCCTGAAGCATAGTTGACTCCCAATGAATCATTTAGTGAAATCATTCCTTATTTTAAAAGTTTATTTTCAGAACCTAGAGACAAATGATCTAAGTGCTACTTTAAAACTGCTCTTTGTTTCTGCTGAGTAGGTTTTAGATAATCATTTTTTTCAGCATCCGTATAAGATTTTATCAGCTTGTTTCAGCAAAGAACTTACACCTTTATGTATGAAAGCATTTTGCATTGGTTTTATTGCAGGACTATATTTTTTTTTAGCTTGAAAAGATGTCTTCAATTTAAAAGAAATATGTATTTTTTCGCAAGATTACTTCCTTGCTTCCCATACTTGTCTCATGTGCATGACACATTGCTTCTCTTAACCTTTTAGTTTGTCCAGAGCCCTTCTGTTGCCTTAAGCATTTACCTGCATGTTTCGTGTCAGTATGTTGCCTCTTCTTTTTAACCTCCAGGTAGGAGTTATCGGCTTACGGTTTTGTTTCATTTCTTTTGTCTTCCTCTTGCCAATATGTTGTTGATGTAACAGACTTAAACCTGGCAATATTGAAAGTCCACAGTTCCTGGAGAAACTCATTCATCCTAAGGTTTAGAAGATGTGGGAATGCCCATAATGGTGTAAGGAAGAAGCTAAACAGAAAAATCAAGTCTGCATTCTAGCATGGTTTGATATAACAAGTTCTGGTGTCTCTGGTATCTGAACGGTTTAGCTTCGAATGCTTACGTTACCCAATGTAATCCTACACAAACATATAACCATATGTGAACTCTGTTAGGGTATTTAAATTATGGTTAATATGAAATAAGACTGAGTACAGGTTTTCTGTCACTTAAGTACCACTTTTTTGTTTTGTGCAGTGTTACTAATATTTAAAAATAAAGAAAATTCTCCTTTATGCTTTGTCTTCTTGCACTGTACTGTGGACTGGAGCTGGCATCAGTCGTTCATGTTTAGCTTCAATTAAAGTTTAGGCTGTAAGTACAAGGGAGAGAGTCTGCATTCACAAAACGCCCACAAGCATACCAAGTTATTTCTTTTGCTAAATCCATGAGCAAGTCGATACGGTCCCTGTGTCAAATGGCTGATACTGGAAGATGGGGGTTTGTTCTGGCTGGAATCATCACTGTAAGGAGGGTATACCTCAAACAGAGCTTGCACATTCGCTGTGCAAGGAACATTCATGCTAGATAATACACAATCCTTGGAATTGCATCCCATTTAGTATGCTCTCCATACTCTGGGAGAAGTGTCCCCCTGTACATATGTGAATTTTAAACTATTAGTGCTCCTTATTTGTTGGGAAAACGGTGCATGCTTTGGAAAAGCAGGAGAAGTGGAGGAAGGGAGAGGTGACGCCAGCGTAGGGCTGGTCTCCCCCGGGCTGTCCCAGTGCTGTGAGCTGCCTCACGTCACAGGACAGAGTGGCTCCGGATCAAGAATGTGCCTTGAAGAGTTAGAGCAGACCGGGATTTGGTACATAAATATCTTCCTGACTCTCATCCCTGTGTTAGGCTTGAAGGAGGGGGATAAACCATTAATGAGTTAGTTAGGAAACCTGAAGGTAGGCTCTGCATTAGTTAGGAAGCCTGTCTTACCAAGAGCATCCTTATCCCACTGGAAAGGTGCTGGCAAGCTTGCACATGGCTCCTACGCCCTGTGCTTCCTGCGGGGAGAAACTCCGGGGAACCACAGAGTCCCTGGACGAGGGAACCACGGGCATAATCTTTCTATAACTACCTAGAATCTACCCAAGTGAGAAACGTGGGCCCACGGCCATTGAGCTAAATTCCTTCCTTCAGCCTAATTGCTTTTGGATTCTAACTGAAAGGTCACTGTTTGACTGAGCACCGTGAAGCAGGGTTGTGAGCCTGGGCGTAGCGTGGTGCCACGTATGTATGAGCAGGCACGTATGTGAGGTCTTTGTATCCCGGTGCGTCCATCTGCCAAAGGTGAAGGCTGCATGATGATATGGTTACTTAACGTATGTGTTGGGGCAGGAAAAACGCAGGTGGGTGTGAGACACCACAACTGATAACAGATGATGCTGGCCCAAGCGTGGCTGTGAATAAATGTATTGTGAAAGTTGGAGAAAGATTCCTGACCGTCCTGCAATGCTTCTGTGGAAGAGCTGAGGACAGAAACAGAGCTAGTTTAAATACAGACCTGATGTGATTTATAAAGTGTATTGCAAAACGTATCTTTACAGAGCAGATACCTGGGCTCAGAGACCCAAGGTGTTTTCAATCCCTTTTAGTATCCCATAAGAAAATTAAATTATTAGGGTAGAGAACACACAGCGAGTTGAGTAGCAGCATAATAAAATTGTTTTGTGTTCAGTGTATCATTTTAATCTCAAGATAATGGGACACAATCACAACCAAGCAAAATATGGACAGATAAGGGATCCTGCTCCTCACTTGGAAGCTGCCACTATGAAAATGGTTTAAATTCAGTTGTTTTTCCACACCTTTTAGAGATGTGCACAGCCTGCTCTTTAAACTAAGGTTTGGCAAGACTTTGATCCTAAATAAATGATCTCAGAGAGCGTAGGTGTCAAAATGATAAAAAGGTATTTTTGAAGTTTTTGCCCAGTCTCTGCTCAGTGCTGCTGCCCACCTCCATAAGCAGCCTGCAGACCTGTAAATCCTACTTCTAGAGGTAACACAAAACTCAGTTTTTCTCTGTTAGCTTGGCTGCCTTTACAGAGATTTACTTCCCCCCCCCCCAAATTTCAGAACCATCTCATGATACTTTGTATTTATTTGTTGAATAACACCTCAAAAAGATGCTTCTTTTGAAGAGTCAGATACCTGGAAAATGTATAGTAATCATTAGGGAAGCACTAAATTGCGTTTTCCCAACCACATCTGAAATGTGTGACTTGTACACACTTGTTCTTCAGGAATGTTCCTAGACATGTGTCACCAAACCGGTGCCTATCAGGTGGTAGGATTGGCTTGTTACCATATTGAATGTCATTGTTTTTTTCTGCCTATACAGACATATATTAATTCTATTTTCCCCCTTCGTTTTGTGCACCAGTTGCACAGGACTGTTTATTCCTGGGATGCACAGGTTAGTCCTTCCTGCATTTCAGATCTCAGTTACATTTCTTTGTGTGCAGTCCTGCTCCTTTACGTCCAAACTTAGCTCATATTTTAGTGCTCTCTCGTGTTACTTTGCCTGGGGAGCACCTTGCTCCCCTGTAACTCGCATGTTGATGGAGTGGCTGGTACAACTGCCCATGATTAGGTATGTTTAATTCTCTTCCCAACGAGCAAGTTGGAGTCTGGTCTTAAGAGAGTTTTTAACATTATTTGCAAAACTTTACTCATTGCTACCGGTAGCACTGAAAACTGTAGGCGAGGCGAGGCAATTTTCCTCTCCACTGATGAGAATTCAAACAGGGCACTTAAAGCCACAGACAGATGCTCAATTTTAATAAATGTTCGTATTTGAAACTGTGATCAATTCAGCTGCCCTGTGTGAGCACGCTTTGACTTCTCACAAGTTTTTCTAGCCAAAAAGGATGAAGTGGGATTTTGGGAAGTGTCAGCTTTAAGTACCTTGTTGGTGTCCTCTTAGCCACCAGCTGTTAACTACTGACAGCGGGAGCAGCACTTCCAAAGTGGCTGAGCTGACCCGAGATGACGTTTCCAAGCATGGGGTAAGTTACCTTGCTGCTCTCATCACTACAAGGAGAGACTGCTCATGTCATTTGGCACATCTTGAGCTACAGCATCAAGTATCCCAGACTTTCCTTCTGCCTCTTCCAGAAGGCCTCATCTCGCCGCTGCGAAACCAGCCCAAAAAGCAAGAAGGGAGCGCGAGAGGAAGGTCGAAACGCATGCTCTTAGAAAGAGTCTGAATGCTTTGATATCAGGAAAAGGCCTCCATGTCTGCCTGGAAGTGATCACAGCTTTTCTAGGATGTCTCCAAGGAAAGAACAGGACCTCACTGCACTGGCTGGCTGTTTAATTGCATCTCCTCAGTGTCTGTTTCCATTGGCAAGCGCGTGCACCCTTCTACTTAAATAGCATACATAATGTTTTCCATCCCTTGTTTGGGAAGCGCTCATCCTTCAGTCAATGCAGAGCGACTCGCTTGTTCTTTAGGCTGCTGGTGGTTGCAATTTAATGGAGTCTTATGATATGGCAGGTGTTATCTTTACATTATCTCAGTATTAGAGAGTTACAGTTGGGAAAATTTCTTTAACTTAAAAAGCAAAATTTACTTCCAGGTTTTAAAGATGAAACCTAAAGGTGCACAATGCTAGGCCACGCCAAAGCCAGTATGCAAATACTCCTCTTAAATGTATTAGGTTAAAACTTATGAAATACATGTTTTTGCCTGATTTTTGGAGTCCCAGTGTGTGACATCTTTGGATGGTTTAATATGTTAAGCTGAGCAGTGCTGGTTGCGTATTGCTACGTGAGACCTAGAGATAGTTTGAAGCTTTAGTAGACTGCACGCTCAGAGCTGAGGAAGGGAAGGAGCTCTAAGGAGACATTAAGGAGCACTAAGCAGATGCTTCCCACGGCACCTGGAAGGGACACTCACCAAAGGTGCATGACTTGATCCTGGCAGCAGATACATGCCACAACCTGCCATACTGGTAGTGTTGTGACAACATTGGCTTTACCGCTTTGGGATTCAAGGCGAGGAGGTAACCAGCACTAGAGCCTTCCCAGTGTTGTGAGTCACGCTTCATACCCATAAAAATGATTTGTCAGCTACCTGGCCCACTGTCCTGTCTTTGACTAATGGTGGATGCCTAGGGGAGAGCATGGGAACAGGCTAAGCGTGTAATTATACCTCACCAGGATGTTTTCCCAGCTGCAGCACTCTGTGGGTCAGAGGCTCCTGGATCCAGAAATGGTGTATCTGTTGTCCAGTATTTTTTTCCATTGACTTGTTCAATTGCCTCTTAACCTAGAAAACTGCTCAACACCCAGTGTCCTATGGCAAGGGATTCCTCATTTGACTCAGCTGGGTAATGAGATAGCCCCTGTGTTTTAAACCTCTCTCCTACACCTTCCTTTGGTTTCCTCCCCTCCTCCATCCCAACACTGGAAGAGACAGTGAACACCACATCCTCCTTCACCTTTTCCATGCCACTCATGATATTACACGTTTCACTGATGCCAGCCTTTGGTGAAATCTTTTATGGCTGAGGAGGCCCAGTGTATTGAACCATTCCTCAGAGAACAGCCTTTTCCTACCTTTGCTCACCCTCTCAGTTACATTAGGAAAGCTCATTAAACAGCGGCTGTTGCTCAGCTCCATAAATTGTGATGACCGCCCAGATGAGCACGACTAACATTTGAGCAACTTGCTAATACCCCGTTATCAGTCTGACAGAAAAAGGCCATGCAAAGCCCAGGGTGCAGGAAGAGCAGGCCAACGCTTGAGCCTCAGCTCTGATGCCCTCAGTCTCAGCAGGCTCTCATGGGCTCTGCAATGAGAACGCATGAGCTCATGGCAGTGATGGTATCTCCAGCGCATGGTCCCACACACCTTCACCCACCTTCCCACCCCCTCAGCCAAAGCTGCGTCACGGGGCATTCCTTGGCGGCTGACGGGACGCACACCTCCTGACTCAGGCGCAGCTCCTGGCGCCGCTCGTTGTTCCTGGGGCTGCAAGCACTGACTGTCGGTAACTGCTTGGCTGGCAGCACACGGACTGTGGAGTAAGTGCTTTCTTTATAAGCGCCCGGTGTTGCCAGTGCCGGTTTGCCTGCTCCCATGGAAAACCGGTGTTGGCTGTTTGATCCCTGCCAACCAGGGAGATGGGTCTGGTAACCTTGGGAAGACACCTTGCTTCTGGTGTGACACGTTCCTGCAGGCAGCGCCTGGAGACGTGGGCAGTGCGACTCCACGCGTCCCTGATTTCTGCAGCGCTGCCCCTGGCAGCACAACAGCTTTTCTCCTTCCAACTCCTTTTTGTCCAATATGCAGATAATATTTCTCAACTGTAGCAATCTGGGCTGTGACTTTCCCTATTCCCCTCAGCATCTTTTGTGCAGGGATAGCTGTCCGCAAGTGTTCGCTTACTATGTTTTAGGGTCACTGATGTCATTTGAAATCTTAAATGGCTCAGAGTTAGTTATGAGGAAACATCAGTGATGGTAGGTAGGGAGGATCCAGACAGATGGGAGGGTGCAGGATGTCAAACACTGATTCTTAAGGTGCAAAGTCAAAACTGGCCTATTGATCCAACACCCACCCGCCCCCAAATGTTGTGTCAGTATCTGTCAAAGCTCAGAGTGTGTCTGGCTCTGCAGTTCTGGTTCAGATCCAGCTTCACTTGAACTACAATTTTGCCCGATATGTTTTCCATCTGAGTGCAGACACAAGCTCAAGTGACAGGTAACCTCTGCTCGCTGTGCCTCTGCTCCAGCAGATAGCCCTGCTGCAGTTTGCAGGAAGGTTTTTTTGGGGATGCACCTGAGCCCATGGCCTCCTCTTTCTCAGCAGGATTCAGGTTTGGTCGTGGCAGATTTTTAATCAACAAAATGACTTCCCTTGGAACCACAGATTTTTCTATCATGAATACTTAGGAAAATATTATTCAGCTCATGTGTAATGTAAGTCTCAGGTTGCATTAGGAGATGGGATGTGATAGAACATGATGGTAATGAGTCACCTCATATCATGTTTTATTGTGATGTGTCAGCTGAGAAAGCTAGAGAGCTATAGGTGTTTCTACCAGCCCAATTATGAAACAGCCGCTGGTTCATGCAGAGATTATTAAGTTTTTCCTAGGCTAGTTAGCAGATAGGTTTAGGTCAGTGGTGTAGCAATGTTTTGTTTAAGTTGCTAACAATGAGCTGCCTCAGAATCTATTTTCCACCCAGAAAAGTCATCAGTCTCCTGTTACCAAGGGTTAACCTGGCTCAGAAACTCCAGTCATCAGGACAAGATTGTCTCTTCCAGCAGAGGGGAAAGTTTGTGACATTATCTTTAGTTTAGGGCTACTTTCTGCTGGCGTTGACTAGAAGAGGGTGATGATGCCATCGCCTGCTGCTGCTGTAGAACTGAGAATATGAAAGCATGATTTGGAAAGTCAGAAGGTTAGAGGTTGGTCCTATACTTAATTTAATCCAGAGACTGATAGATGCCCAGACACAGGCAGAAAAACTCAAAGTGTTTTCAAGGTAGGCTTTTAATTTCCATTATTGCTGGCTGCATAGCTGACGATCATTAAGAAGAAGACCCTTCAGGACATCACACCAACCCTGGGTATGAAATTGTGTCTATGGGATATGGGTGATGGAATTGGCAGAGACCAATGGGTTTCAGTCCCTCTCCACCACTGGAGTGGGGCTCTCCACACTGGTCTGGTGAGACCTTCAGCCAACTGCTTTGCCTCCTGCTGAAATGCCCATGGTTTGCCAAGGCTGCGCAAGCAAACAGCCACTCAGCCGGGCAGTCTGGAAGTGTCTGGTGTACATGATCTGCTATGGTGATATATATGCTTCTTCTATGAAGACAGGCTGAGAGAGTTGGGGTTGTTCAGCCTGGAGAAGGCTCCAGGGAGACCTTATAGCAGCCTGCCTAAAGGGGCCTACAGGAAAGCTGGAGAGGGACTGTTTACAAGGGCATGGAGTGACAGGACAAGGGGGAATGGCTTTAAACTAAAGGAGGGTAGATTTAAATTAGATATAAGGAAGAAATTCTTCCCTGTGAGGATGGTGAGGCACTGGCACAAGTTGCCCAGAGAAGCTGTGGATGCCCCATCCCTGGAAGTGTTCAAGGCCAGGTTGGATGGGGCTTTGGGCAACCTGGTCTAGTGGGGGGTGTCCCTGCCCATGGCAGGGGGTTGGAACTAGATGATCTTTGAGGTCCCTTCCAACTCAAACCATTCTCTGATTCTATGATGGGTGAGGCAGCGGTTTGGTAAAAGTTGAAGTAAATTTTGAGAATAAGGATTTATATGTTCAACTTTTCTTGTGTGCTATTTATTTTGACTACGAGTGGACTCAGTTGGGGGAGCTGTAGTTTCTAGCCCCTCACACAGGGGATGATTCAGGGCAGGTATACACGTCTCCTGTCCCACAGCCCGCTGGCTTCTCCTGACTGTGACTCTTCAGCAGTCCCCAGCCTTGTAGCCCTACATCTCTCTGCAGCAGAAAAAGTCAATTCAGTGAAAAGCTCTGGGGCTTTACTGTATCAAGGGACAGACACCAGGGTAGGACCTTTCCCTTCATATTTATACCTAGGTTTGAACTCCCCTTCTCTACAGTGTCGGTCTCGCACCATTGACCCCTTGCAGCCCTGGTTTGAGGAGAAAGTTTCCTAGTGGGGCTGTAAATGCTTGAGAGGAGGCATCTGGGGAGGGAAGCTGAATAATGGAAATGTTAACAGACCTTTCATTACACACCCGATACATCATTACTTAATTTCTTTGCTTTTGTCTTCTGTTTTTATAGTTGTTTTTTTTTCCCCCCTGATCAATAGCATTCATCCTACTCAGTGAACAGGCTTGATACTGTTTTTATGGTGTGAAAATTACTGTTGCTTTGACTGGCTTCTATTACCAGGTGACACTGCTTGGCAGAAAACAATGAATCTTCCTATTATTTGGAAAATAAATGTGATTTATGGGAGCAGCAATCGATAGTGGCCTGTGTCTTGCCGTCAGAGCGCTTGCTTTCTCAAAATAAGGCTTTTACCTTTGGAGTGTGAAGGCTGTTTGTCTAGTGCTGTGGAGCAATTTATAATACATATTTTTTAATCTCAGCTTTTATTAAGAATTTTTTTATAGATGATGATAAAGAAAACATCTGTTGTCTTTTTAAGGTTTGATGCCTATGTGGAACGCAGTTGAGTAGGTGTGAAGTTAAGCACGTTGGCCTGGAAGAACACATCCTGGACAACAGAGATGCTGGAGGGAGGAGGAGGAAGGGGAAAGCCAACCATTGAGCACCTGCTATTGCCTTCCTTCCCTCACTTGAGAGATGATGGACAACACTGAGGATTTATTCTTAAAATCCCACAACACTGATAACAAAAAATGGACCAATTTAGCTGCAGGGAAGCAGCCTTTGTTTTATTGTCGAGAGATTTATTATGAAAAATCTGATCTGCTACATTACATGAGGCCATATAATGTCACTTAATGATGCCTGCATTGAAATGATGATCTCATGACAAATCCAGAGTGTATCTCATAGAGAAACACCCAGCCACAACTGGAATAATTATCTCTTTTAAGCATCACTTCTTACAGAAGGTACTTCAGTTTACTCAGTTCTTCAAACAGCAGCTTCTTCCAAGCAACCACCTGTCTGGCTGCAATGTCTTTACACAGGTAGGACCATCTCTGGCCAGGACTAAACACAGGGCTTGTGCTGAGTTAGCTACAAGGAATGGGTGTCAGTGGGTAAAACAGAATAAATACAGCTGCCAGCGTAGCTGTAATTATACAGACTTTGATAAGTATAATTGCACTGTTGTTAAAGGGACTTTGGTGTAGTTTATTCCTTCGACTTGCAAGAGTTGGATAGAGATAGAGAGCTGTCAAAGGGAGCACACGGTTTTGTTTCCTTATCTGAAGTTAGAGCCCCAGGACACAGCTGTATTCTTGTACTTTGAAGATTAATTTAAAATAAATACCATACTTTTTATATCAGGCTCTTTCCTTCTGTCTGGGATTTTTGTCACATGGATGTACTTATTGCAGGTGCAGCTTTTCCTGCTGTCCCACTTCAGGGAGGACGTATTTGTCTGTATTTACCTGGCTATTGGTGCAGGATTCAGCACTGTGCGTTTTAGCACTATATTTCTAGTGATAAGTACCTTTACTGGGATGATGACACAAGAACTTAAAGAGGTGTTATACATTAATTATACCAACACAGAGGTAAAATTCTGGACTTGTTTAAGGCTTCACATATGTCGTATAAATAAGCTATTGCTATGTGTATCAATACACTGAATTTCACTCCTAAAGGATATTTTACTTTGATTGGGAAACAGAATAGCCATGTAACAGAAGTAATATGCTGCTACCTCAGAATCTGGTCATAATTTGATGACATTATCAGGATGTGTCCTATGAAAGATCCTGAAAACATCCTCCTATTGAAATTATACCTCATGGAGTGCACAATGCTTTTCTGAATGGAACTAACCATTCCTTAATTTAGCCCTGGCAGTTGCTGTGCTATTTGCACTAATATATAGATATTCAGTGAATTAAATCATGATGCATCCTTCCAAGTGCAGCGGTGAAGGAATCCCATCAACCCACATTACCTTAAAGCAGTCTTCGCCAACTAATTTGTATTGCTCCAAATGTGGAGCACTTTACTGTGATGACTTAACTCCAATACTTACACAGTAAACCCCAAAATCCTGCTATCGTTTATGAGCCTAGAAGGAGCTTTGCTCCACTAAGCTTAATGTACTCCTGTCAGGTTTCTGACTTCATAAATAAAGCAGTGCTCTGCTTTCACCCTAGAGGTTGTTGTGTTCCTGACTCTCTCATCAAATTTAAACCGTTACTAAAGCAGCTTTTTGGCATCAGCCAAGAGCTTTCTACTTTGTAAGCTACCACATTCTCATTTTGATACAGCTCAATTTCCTAGCACATTAGCCTAGTATTTATCAGCTTTGTAAAAAATCTGTTACTATTTCTTCTTTAGAGTCCTTCTGGTTTTCTGCAAATCCTGAACATTTGGGGCTGCAAAGCGTATTAATCTGGAAGCACAATTTTTTGCTGGAGGAGTCAGCCCTATGAAGTTCAAAGTTGGAAATTTGCTGGAGTGAGGGTGGGCTGGAGGCAGAAAGTGGTTTGATGTATGATGCATGGCCACGTTACAAACATAACTGTGTTCTTGAGAAGGTGGCTTTCATGGTTAAGACAGTAGCCTGGGACTTAAGAGTATCTGCATGCAGTTCTCGACTCTGTTCCTGCCTTCTTGAGTCAATCTTAAAATGGTTACCAGTCAGCCTATCTCTCTGTTCCCCATGTATAAAATAAGGCAATTTAATCCCTTTCTCTTGCACTTCATTCAATCCATTTAGCTCATTAATTCTTCAGACCAGGAACTCAATCATGCTGTTTCACAAGGCAAACACACAGAGAAATAATGTGGAGCAATACAGATTAAACAGTCTTGTAGCTTATAAAAATTAACTTCAGCCCTACAGAGTACTCCCTCTTTCTACCAATACTGAGACAACACAGTTTTCTCTCTCCCTGAAATCTAGACACACCAGAGATGGAGATGGGTGAGGTCTGCTAAGTGCCCTGCTCCACCCTTCTGCCAGTGGCTCTTGTTGCATCCCCTCTCATTCTGCCTAACTGTATTTGCACTGCAAGTATTTGTACTACCACAGCCATATCTGAGGGCTTTTCCAGAGATAAGGGGTTTTATTTCACTTCCATCCACACAACTAAATGTAATTAGTTTATCCCATGAACAGCTTAAATGGCATCTGGAGGAACAATATATTCCTGCCCTTTGGCATAATTCAGCCTATAACTCTTTATCCAGCTGTTCCTCTGCTTTGATGTCCACTACGCTGGGATGTGGCACAGAGCAGGGCTATGGGAAGATACCTTCTTGATTTAGAGGAAAAATTCAGCACAACCATCATAGGAAAAGTTATTAAACTCCTTCAGTTGTTTACCTTCTGCATTTGTAACCTGCCCTTTTGTAGGTACTCACATCTTCGGGGTGTGGGTTAGTGCAAAAGCAACGTAACTGGTTCTCTTCTGGCTTTCCTTCAGCTCTGCCCCCAGCACACTGGACGTGAATCCCACTGGAGTGGAACAGACCCTGTAACTGTCCTCTGTGAGGGGTTTAAATATATTTTCCCGCTTGTTAGACAAACCTAATGTAACCCTAACTATCCAAGCCAACTACTGTGGTAAAAAGATGCTGTCAGATCTCAAGAATCCAGAGCAAAAGGAGGAACATTTTAAAAAGCCCCCAAACCAGCTACCTTTAATGGAATTAGATAGCTTAGCTAAATAAATAAGAAGCTACTGCTTGTGGAAAAAAATCTCAGTGATTTCCCTTGAGGTAAAATCAGTAGAGCAAAAGAAAAAAGTCTAAAAAAAAAATCCCTCACCATAAACCCAAAGGGACTTGTCAGCTCTACGGCAGAAATTGGAGAGACCACTGAAGCAAGAAGAAGATTAGGCTATCTCCTATCAAAGCACACATGGATTTTTTACAGCAACTTAAACAGAAAGTGGTGGGGTTTAGGTTTGTTTTTTTCCCCACTTCCAACTGTGGCAAAGATTGGAAGAAAAAATATACACAATACCGTCCCTAAGGTGATGTCTTTCCATTAGGACCAGTGCCTACATCCTCCTTCTACGTTCACCAACTTTAACAATAATAAAACTGCTCCGCTTTGCACAGTGACCTCAAAGGCAGCGTGAAACATTTATACCTTTGGTTAAATTTATGAAGACCTGTGTCCCATGGTGCTGAACATGAGAGTGAGCTGGCCTGGCTGTGAGAAGGAAAGGACATAGCTGGTGATGAAGGGTCCTGGATTCTGCCTGATACTGGAGAGCTGGAAGCAGCTACACTACCATGAATCCTGCCTCCTAATCCCCTCTGCCCCGGGCTCCTGATCCCAGACACATCAGCACTCAGCTATTTTGAATCTGCTCAGGCTTCCAAAAATACCAGGCATGCCCTGAGCATACTCACATCAGCACAGCCTCTGCCGTGAGAACGTGGTATAAGCTTGTTTGCTCCATGCTAGGAGCACCGTGCTCGCCCACCGTGCCGCCTCCCTGCCACCGCAAGACAATGTGACTGTATCCACAAGTGGCAGAGACTGGGCAAATTATTGCTGGATGTGAATAAATGATTCTTCATTAAAACTCAAATTTTTTTCACTGAGCCTTCAGCTTTTCAGAGTGTACCTTGCTCAAGTGTGTAGCTGACTTTAAGCATAGAGGGGAGGGGATATTACTGCTGTATAGTCCTTGGCTCTGGCACAAGTTACCTCATTGCTCTCATCCTCTTCTTTATGAGGTCCTTCCAGGTGCCATCTCCTCTAGGCTCAGTCCAGCTCCAGCCCTCTCTTCTTCATTCCTGAAGCTTCTCAGGTTGGGTTGGTGGCAGCTTTCAGGGGGCACAGACAAGCTCATCTCCACTTGGTGCGTCCCTTGCCTTTCATATTTTATGGCTCCTAAAGACATTTTATAGTAAACTATGCCAGGGCAGCATAACTGGGCATCTTCACTTGCCCATCTTCAGACCTGCTGGTGCACTGCGTGTTTGGTGACTGGTCCTTCACCATCACATTGTGACTCAGCTCTGCTCCCACCATCTGCTTTGTGTCTTTAACCAGTTTTCCCCTAAAGAGAGAATAGATATGGTTTTAATTTGGAGTTTGCTTCTGGACTTTCAACTCACTCTTCTAAAAGTTATTAATTCCAGGACAGACACAATTTTCTCTCTCTTTTTCAGCCTCACATTCTGGTGCTGTTGAGGTAATGTGTCTCTGTCTGTCTAACTTTCGGTTATAAAGCCTTTGCCACTGTTTAACTGTCTCCCTTTCTTTTTCTATATTTTTTTTTTTTCAATTTTCCTTGCCACTCTATTACCAGCTGGAGAAAAACTGTTATCTCATTCCTATGGGCAGGGCATAAAGAGATAAGAAAGCAATTCCAATGCCAAAGCTTAAAGGCTACCGACCCAGGCTTCAGCCACCACCCTTCCTTGGCTAAACCTGCCAGTGTCATCGAAACATAAAGTAATAGAAAGGAAGTGTTCATGGCCAGGCTGGATGGGGCTCTGGGCAACCTGGTCTAGTGGAGGGTGTCCCTGCCCATGGCAGGGGGTTGGAACTAGATGGGCTTTAAGGCCCCTTCCAGCCCAAACCATTCTGTGATTCTACGATTCTATCATATCCATCCGGTTCGAATTTACATCACCCCTTTTTTAACCTCAAGACTTCTAAATACAATTGCCTCAGTGTATGAATATTTTTTTTTATCAAATAGCATTCAAGGACTCCGTCAATCTACGTATGGCTGTATGGAGGCTAGCTGTCGTAAAGAATTCATTGCTCAATATGTGGTTAAAATGGATTCCGTATCTTTGCAAGTTTACACATTTAGCTTCAGGCATTTTATTATGACTTGTGCTAAGGATAAGCTTTCAAAATAAACATGCGCGTATTGTTCTGTATTGTTAGTACAGCAACCATAATCCCTACTCTGCCTAGTTTTCCTGTTTTAAAAATTCTTCTAACTGGGATTTTGTAGACTAGTGCTGCCTTCCTTGAGTTATTTCAGATGAATAATTCTGATGCCAGGGAAATATTTTACTGGTACCTCTCTCACCCCCCGAAAATCCATTCATGTTTTAAAAACTTAGAAGAAAACCGGAAATTTGCCAGTTCCCAACTGTCATTTGCTCCTTATAGCCTACTTTTGGAGCATTGCCAGAAGCTCTCATCAGTCTGCTCGTGATGTATACGTGGTTCTTTCAGCATAGTGTATGGCTGAGGACAAGACATAGGCACATGAAAATAACGGCTGCTGATCTCGCTATCAATATGCTCTTTGACCTTGACCCCTGGCTGGAAACCACTGTATTATTAATTCAAGTATCATGTTGTCTCTCTTTACTTGTAATACGTCTTCTGTCTAGGCTTTATTGCTAAGTACGGGTTACAGATTTCACAAACTGGGAATAAAATCACACTATTAGCATGACGCTCCCAAATACCAATCTGTCTGCGAGGTTTCTCATGGGAGCTAGTTACTCTTTGCACGATCTCAGCACCTTCCTACTGACCCAGCACAGGAGCAGAACTAATATTAGAATGCATTAAACTTGCTTTTGGTGTAGGATAATTTTATTTAAAACTACTAGCCTAAATCCCAATTGAATTTATTTGCTGAAACATGAGCCTTTGGTGTAGCACAGATACCATTTTTTTTCTGTGAAAGCATAGATTCTTGCTTAGAAAGATTTATCTGATATTAATGACACAGCTGCATTTAGATTGCATGAATCAGTACGTGTCATAAACTGCTTGAAGACTTGTTAAACCTGATGAATTAAATAACCCTCCTGGGCTGAAGAGAGATGTTGCTGTTACAGTTTATGATATATCATATATCACATCTGTTTGTTATTGGTCTACCCGTGTTATTTTATGTTTAAAAGGGATAATGCCAGCAGGAGTAAGTCCTGCTTATTTAGGAAGAAACAGATGCTCCACAAACAGGAGACAGTGCAAAAAGCCTGGAAATCAGGAAATCTGATGGAAATCTCTCTGATAGCCTGAGGAAGTGCTGGAGGACTTGTCTATATGGAGAAAGAGCCTGAAGAATATTATTAGGGAGTAGTTATTATACTGTGGGTTGGTTTTTTTTACAGTAAAACAACTTGTATTCTGATTTTAATTCCTTTCATTTTGAGTGCTCTCCCTTTGGAAGTGTTGCCACGGGGGCTGCTTATCCTCTACTTCGGTGTCTTAGGTTGGAACCTGGTACTCGATGATGCTGATATATGTCTCTTCTTCTGTTCCCAGAGAGCACTGGACTGGGGCCCAGATCTGCATTTCAGTGGCTCTCTAAACCATTTAAGGCTTGAGCAAAGGTAAATCCTCTTAAAATTGCAGGCCAAACATTGTTCGCTTTGTGTTATCTATATAAGCTCATTTTTTTTTTATTAGCTGGTAGCGCAATTCCTCCAGTTCTCAGGTTTACACTTTTGGTCGGTCATGTATGTGTTGTCTGGCTGAGAGAAGCTCCTATCAGCCTGAGCCAATTCCCGATGGAGTTGATGGGTTCTGAGCCAGGCCAGCTGCCCTTGGCTGTGAACTGTAAAATAAATATTTCTCTTAAACACAGAGCATCTTGACTATTCCAAGAATGTCTCAAAAGCCGATCTAGGCTATGTCAGCTCTTCTTCATATGCAAAAGGGAAAAATACATTCAGAACTGAAGCATGTGAAGTATGTAATGCTGAGATGTGTCATTGTCTAAACTCTGGGCAGGGTGGGATGTTAGGGAAGGTTTCCAGGGAACCAGAAAAACTTTCACCAACTTATTGGCCGACATCCATGGCAAATGTCATTCCAGATATGGCAGAGAATTAAGCAGCTCTATAGCAAAGTAAAACCACATCCAAAAATAAAGATCATAATGCTTGTATTTTAATGTTAAATGGTAAAAAGTCAAGTGCTGTAAAAGTCAGTGAGACTGGGGAAAAGACTTAAAATCCCTGGTGGTATTTAAATGAGTAATTTTCTGTGATTCTGGTTAAAAACAAGTGTTTAGATGCATTGAAGTGTGTGAATTGTTTCCTGGCTTTAGGAGGGACTAATCTTTAAGTTGCATACAATGTGCTTTGCTAAACTGTGGATGAAATTTCTCTCACCTGGCCAAGTGATGGGTCCTACTGTGATGAGAACATAGTGTCTCTGTCTTCAAGTGTCTGTTTTAAATCTACAACATAGATAAACAAAGAAAAAAGCTACCTTTCAAAGAAGTCCACACAGGACTCAAAAAATTCTCACTCAGGGTACATAAAATTATAAAAGTAAACAAGTATTCAGTACCTCTTATAGCTAAAGCTCTGCTGAACTAGAACCAAATACTTCAGTACAAAATTGGTCCTGCTCCATGCAAGACGTTGTCCTCTACTGATTCTCCTCTTCTATGTCCATTTGCTCTTCTCTCAGCTCTCTTTCCATCCTTCTCTGGGGCATCATTGGCCTTGATCCCCAGGTCCAGTATTCTCTCAATGATGACAACCCTGAATTACTGGGTTCCTTGGGTGGCAAGCACCTGCAGGGAGGTGTCTCCATGGACTCTGCTGTCTAAGTGCCTACTGCAGTCTGTGGAGCTCTAGCCAATGCAATCCATTGACTCTCAGGAATATTTGAGCTCATCCTAAAGTACTGACCTACCTTTGGCCAGCTGACCTGCCCTCTGAGCTCCAGTGATCACTGACATTGACTGTCACAGGGCCCTACACACTGCCACCCTGGCAGACGCCTTGACTGCTGTGTCCTAAGCAGGACCTTAATCCTTTCTTTGCTGTCCAGCCTAAAATCTTGGCACATCTTCGTGACTGCCCAGCCATTGGTTTTAGTTCAGTTTTTAATCTTTTCTCACGATGTTTCCTTCTTTCTACATCCTTTCCTCATCATGGCAGGTGATAACCCTATTCTGGCTGTTACTCACACTCCCAACCTGGCCATCATATTAGCGGGGATTTAGCCAAGCTGTGATTACCGATAGCTCGGTTCTTCTTGATTGCTGACTTCTCTAACAGCCAATCCTTCCTAGCAATGCACACAGGTACATCTCCTCTCCAGACACCCAGTGCTTCACATCTAGATCCCTGCAGGTTCCTTTCCATTGCCCTTGAGAAATTAAATCCTACCCTGCTCCTACACATGGGCTACCAAAGGTCATTCTCTAGCCTGGCTGGCCTCTCACCTTTCTTCTTTTTCCACACTGACATCTTCTTCTCAAATACACTGAGCATAAGCTTCTTGCTTTGGCTCTCAGGGCACAGCTTGGCCGGTTCCTGACTGTCTGCATCAGCTTTTGTTGCCTGTCAAGGCGGTTACTCCCTGCTGGAGTGCCATCATCCCGTTGTTAAAATTTCCAACAAGCACCCTTATACCTTCTTCCATCAGGCCCTTGGGCTTGGGAGAGACATCTTGCAAACAGCCGCAAATCTACATCATTGCCTGCCTTCAAAGCTCTTATTTAAATTCTCCTTTGCCATAAGACTTAAGGACCCCCCCCCCCCCACCTTTGACGTTACACAGACTTTACAAGAGTATATTATACTAAATGATATACTTGTTCATGATTTTCCATATTTCCTTTATACTTTTTCTTACACTTTGATTATAAACTCTTTGGGGTAAGAATCATATTCAGGGATTTGTTATTAGGACTCCAAGAATGGAGGAGACATAAATACACATAAGGATAAATATGGAGGGTATTCACTCTTTCTCATTAAAGAGAAGGACATGCCTAAACTGTGAACTCCTTTAGGAGCCGTAAATGTTGACATCAGTTTGCTTAATTCATTGCCATTTTTTCTAAGGTAATAAGGCATGTTAGCTTCAGGAGACGTGAGAACACCTCATTTCAGGCAGCGGTATAAAACACCAGCTTCTTCTTCCATGCTGCATTTTCTGGAGAAGCCACTGGAGGGACACCTCCACTACAAAACTAAAACCAGCTGCAACCTGCTCCAGCGCTTCCAGCCCTGCCTGCTCCTGCTCCGTCTTCGATGGAAGACTCCAAACAGAGGCGTTATTTTGCTGGTTACAAATTATTTCTGGTTAAAAATCAAAGACCTAACACCACCTAAAGTTATTAGTTCCCTAGACACAGGAGGAAAAGAAAGAAAGGAACAAATGCTTCTGGGTCAGTTCGGACTAGCGTTAAAACTCAGAAGTTCATGGGGGGACATCAGCAGGCCTGCTCCTGCACAGCCCAAGCTGCAGAGCACCGTGTGCTGAAGTGAGGCCAGCTCACACAAGCAAAGGCTGCAAGACCAGGCCACGAACACTCGTAGCACAGTCTGCAGCCAGCAGACACATTTAGGCAACCAAGTCATCTCTGATGGCCAGGCTGCTCCTCTTGCCGCTGTGGGTTTTTGGGAGTGATGGTCATAGCAAAGCTGAAATCCTCTCATACCGGGTCCCTGGGAGCTGCAGAATTTCCCTTTTCCACATCAAGTCTACTCCTGTTATTGCAAGCTGACTCTTGCCAAACCACAATTTTTTCTAAGCTGAATAAACTAATATTTAAGGATATCCACGACTTTTCCGTAAAAATATAATAGTCACTGAGAAAGTGGCAATCTGGGGAAAACATGCCAAATGTGTCTAAAACATCTCTGTGCAAATACAATTCTATTTTTGCCTGAAACAGAAGGCAGGAAACATTTATGTTCCTGAGTATCTAATTTTATCTTGAAAAGAATATTTATTAAAGTCACCATAGAAACAGAAACTTAGAAGTATTAGACTTATTCCAGTTGTTACAATTACTATTTCCTCCACAGCATGATCTGGTATATAGCAAATAATAAACAGCTCAAGATCTGTTATAATCTTATTCTAGAGATTTTTAAAGGACTCCCCCCGCAACTTCTGTGGCATGTAAACCTGCCCTCTCACATCCCTGCTTTAATTTACCTAAGAAAAAGAGAAAAAAAACTTGGAATATTTACCTGGAAGTAAAAATGCAAGGAAAAAGTTTGAACTTGCACGGCATAATTTTAGGGCAGTATCCAGGAATGTTTTTCAGATTTAAAAATACTTTTTCATTTGGTGATTAATAAGCAAGCTCCATGGCTAACTGTATGTAGTTACCGAGGAGTCTGATCTGTCTGGTGGTCCAGTGGTCTCTAAATAGCTCAAGAGCTGACACAGCTACTGCTTATAAAGCCATTTTAAAAATGACCCATCGCTGATTTGCAGCAGACCATCTGTGTAAGGCGACTTCTTTAACCACGGATTGCCTCGCATTGACCGCTGCTGTGTGGATGCGCTCAAAATGGGAACTATTTTGGGTAGCGAGCTTTTTATAAACGAGCATCCTACAAATGCCAAACTCTGAAATAACTGTTTTTGTGTGCTAAACCCCAACTTTTACCATGAAAAATGTTCTGTAAAGAATCAGTCTATGCTCCCACCCTTACTCAGTGTAGCCTTTTCACACAAGCTATTTAGTACCGTAGCTACTCCAGATTAACAATAAGAGTTTCATCATTTATGATACGGTTGATATGAATGTCCTATCATGAAAGCTTCACCTTTTCTTGTTGGATGTATTTTCTAAAAGCGACAATGTAATCCTGTATGCACAGGTTATATTTATCACAGCTGGCTTAGGCAGAGACAGAATTAATTAGGAAGTGTCTCAAATGTCAGATCATTAAATGAAATTGTAAAAAGGTAAATTGTAGTCTTCAGTGAGCAGATATCTCACAAAATGATCCTTGAAACAAATTGCAATTGCTGTAAAATATTCATTTCTTCTTTACAATTGCTTATAGGGACAATGTATATGGTTCCACATAAACACTAAAACTTTCTAATTTGATGTGAAGGTCAGCATAGAGGTTGTGATGAATGGAATGACTAAACACTAAACAAATATTTAATTTGCATTTTACATTGCTATTGAGTAGACTTTTCATCTTCAAAAAAACCCCTTAGAGTTTATTTCAGTTCTTTTCTTGTAAAAAAATTATAGGAATAAAGTGGGAAAAACAAGGTAAATGTAGCAAACAGCTAACACTTAATAAATTCTTCCATTTTTACTATTTTAATACAAAAAAGGTACTGTAATAGCAAAAAAAAGGACCATGCAGTATATCTTTCACTCATTCCATCCTGAAGTGTCAACTTTTCTAGCCTGAAATCAACATTTAGAGTCAGTAGTAGAACTGCATTTTAGTTGGAGAAACTCTTGTAATATACCAAATATCATGAATGTGAGGTCTGTTATTTTAATGCACTATTTGATGCCAGGGACTTGCAGGAGATTTCTGTATCAGGATGCTGTTAGCTGCATTACAAAAGATAACAAATTAAGACAGAAAGCAGCATGTGGGAGACAGCATATTATTTTCCTCCTTTCTTCCTCTTTTCTCCCCAAATCAATCTATTTAGACTGACCCAGTTCTAGCTGCGGTGTCAAGGCAACACATTATGAAAAGGGATGCTTTGAAGGGGCTCCCATCCATTTGCCAGGGTATTTTCTAGGCCATTTTGGGGACATACGGACCCTTGTTGCTTACTGACTTTGCAGTACTGACACGACACAGAACATGCCGGCGTACGCGTGCAAACACAGGCGGGTAAACAAGCCCTTCTCACCGCAAGAGCTAGTGTTATTGAGCTGCAGTGAGGAGGAAAGTCACATTAAAAACAAGTACACACTTTCCTCCCACTGCTTCCAGTGTATGGGGGACGTATCAGATCCAGAGGCCAAGGGCGTGAGTGGATAGTAGCAGAGGCAATTAGCATGTCAGCACAGTGCTGAGCTTGTATTATATTAGTCTTAAACGTAGCTTCTGTACAGCAGTGGTCCCAAACACACCACAATTTAAGGGACTTGCTTCTTTTTAAGATTCCTCCCAATCTGCAGCTTTTCTGTGGGCACCCAGCCACCTGACCTCACCGTGTTAAAATCTGTGGGTCATATACTTCCCGCACCGATAACTGACCAGAAGGACTCGGGGTTGGCCACCCTCGCAGGGATCCTCCCCTGGGATTTCTCCTCAGTTGTGTGGTTGTAGAGATAGTCTCTGCCCCATCTCCTTTGCAGAACAGGTTGGAGAACCTCTTCCTGAAATGAGTGCTTGGAAAGTGAAGCCACCTATGTGGAAGGCCTCCAACATTTTTTTCCCTATAAATCATTTTTGACAGCGCCATTGCTGGTCCGTCCCACAGTCCCAGTAGACTTTGGAAGAAGGAAGTTTGCAGCAGAAAAGGGAGCACAGATTCCAGCGCTGCTTTCTCCTTTGCACAGTGCTGGAGAGGGGGGACCAGGCTTTGCCCCATCTGCTTTCCCAGTCCTAAATTCACTAAGCGAGAGGTGGTCATGGCTTGGAGCGCAGATGTACCTCTGCAGTTGCTACGTCCCTCCTGGGACTGTACCAGCGATGGGAAGGGACAAAAGCTGCCAGTGTACCATAAGGTGGCTCTGAGCTGGTGCTCAGGCACCAGCACGTGTAGCTATGAAGCTGGATAGCTTTGCAGTTCAGGTTTCAACACTGCCCTTGCCACTCACTTCTGTCAGGCTGTGTCAGCACATATTGGTACCCACAGGCATACGTACAGTAGCTTCACCTAAGGTATGAGATGATACTCGCTATGTTCATAACCTGCTGTAACGGAGAAAGTGTTTCCACCTGGGACTTGGCAATTCTCCACTACGACACCAGACTCGCAGCGCTCAGTGCAACTGGGAGTATAGGCCAGTATAAATGTCTGTGCGCTTAAAGGAATCCAAAAGGGACTGACCATCAGCCTCTAATCTTCCACCAGTCTTGCTGGATTACTTTCATTCTGTCTCCCTTTGTGTTCTTGCCTGATATCACCCCTACCCCTTCATGCACGTTCCTCCTATTGAAAGCACAAGCCTTAGTCATCTGTTAAGAGGGTATAGTGAATGTTACACGAGTGTATTCTTGGATTTTTTTTTTCTTTGTGAAGTGTTAAAATTGCTTCTTGAGGACATGAATGCTTTTTCTGGCTGTCTCCACTCCTCCGTCTTTGTCTTTGACACTGAGGACATTTGAGCAGTACGGGTCATGTTGCATGGGAGCATGGGATGTAGGAAGCTTAATGCATGAATCACAGATGTTCTGTTTTATTCATAAAGAAGGAATAATTGGGGATTTTGTTTTCTCTTAAACTGATCTTTTGATTAACAGGCTAATGGTGGGCATTTTTTTAAAAGGAGGTGGTTTTTTTTTTTTTTTTGAGACAGCAGTAATAATTCTGTTTCATACAATACAATGATTAGCCTGAAAGAGATATCAATTATATTCGCATAAGAACATTTTTCTTCACTGTTTTTAGCCTTGTGTGTTGCACTGATTAAGGGGAATTGATCTTTGCTGCCATATGAAAATGGGAAAACAAACATGAGCTCAGTGATTGTATAAGATGTGCTCGAGGGCCATAATTCGAGCCAAGAGGAACACTTTGTGGCTTAGTCAGACCATGCAGACAAGTCTATCAAATGTACAACGTGTCATATACAGATTTCTGTTTAGTGGACCTTTCTGTCCCAGCCTCCACATTTATCATTGTCTCCCTGACAGGAGCTCTGCCCTGTTTATCCTGACTTGTATGTCATTTATCAGTGTTAAGTACAACAAAAGAGTATCTCTTTAAACCCCCTTTACCCTTTCACATGCTTCTACCCTTGAATAATGATATCTGTCTCTGCAGCCACAAATATTCCATTTCATTCTTCCCTTTGTATTATGATAGTTGCTCAATAAATGATTAAAATGGCATTAGTGCACTTCTTTAAAATGAAAATTATTATATTATTGTTGAAGTCATGTGTAAGAGAAGAGATAAAAGCATTTGGGTGCTTTTGCCCCCTTTTTAGGCCTGTCAAGTCAAAAGACTTTTGTATAAAACAAACCCATCCACAAAGTCAGAACATGGCAATGCCAACTCAGCCCAAATCACACAGCCCCAAGCCCAAAACTGAATTTTCAGCCATGGGTATAAATCACTGACTCCAAAGCAAGAAGAGTGAATTATGACATAAACACAGAAATTAAAATATAGCATTAATGGTCTTTGAACATTCTTTCACATATGACTATTCCATTTATTTTATTCAAGAACAAAGGGGAAGGTGGGGGAAATGGGCCACAGGAACCTGAAAAAGGTTACACAAAAATGAAAATAGTTGCTGGAAAAGACATTTCCAAGCAGCGTTTCATGGCTACGTCTGCTGCCATGTTTTATAATAATGGACCGTCTTTATAGAAAGTTGGTAACATGCTGGAAATTATAAGCTCCACAGAATTTATGTCTAGCTACTGCCTTGCAAGACATTTTATAGAGATGTGTTAGCAGCTCTGTATAGCAGGTACGGTCCAGGCTCAGGTTATTAATTATAGCTTGGAGTTTCAATTTATAATCAATAAAAACTCCAAACCAATTACCAGTCTGAAACTTTGTTTCTCATTCTCTCATGTGTACATACACATAAATCATCTGGTTCTCACCCCCCTCCTCTTACACCTCCAGCTGTTTTCCAGACCTATTTCCCTGTTCTTTTTCTGAAATACAGAAAACTCCTTGTCCTTCATGTTTTGCTCATGCTCCTGGCTCTCTTGAGCAGCACTACACTGGTCAGACACGGTCCCTCACACTCCTCATCACTGTGCTGCATCCCTTTGGGCATCGCTTAAAGGATGCTGAGACCCGCTCACTGCTCCAGATATGAGTCCCGAGAGAGTTACCAAGATCGCTTACATTTCTGTGGCGTCTGCCAAAACCCCTCTGACAAAGACGGGCAAATGGCTGTAGATGAAAGATCCTCATGCGGAAGGGATGCCCAGGGAGGGGTTATTGGATGAAAACCAGGTCACCAGCTCCTGAAGCTGGTACAACACCAGGAATACAAGTAGAAGTGGAAATGGAAGTCATTTGGAAGCCAGGGTGTCTCCAGGAGCTCTTGATTCCCAGGTCTGGCAGCTGAAAAGGCTCTTGGGGAGTCTAGGTGCTGGAGGTTGGTTGCCATCCCTGAGTAGATTGGCCTTTTGTATTTGCTTCCTTGTGACCATTTGCTTTCAGTGTGGTAACTAAGAGCCTGGCCATATATCTTGCTAATTGCCTTCTCTCTTGTTCTGCTACAGAGTTTACTTGATCCCCTGCGTACACTGGTCTTAAATACACTTAGCTGAAAATCAGTAAATTTTTACTGAGTAGAGGAATCAGGTTCTGCACCAGATTTTCAGCAGAGGGGAAAAAAACCCTAACAGGTTTACGAAAAGGACCATATAATAGTGTTTGCAGCACTTGTGTGCTGGCATGCCAGACTCAGGGGAGTCTAAGACTTCCTGGAGGTAGGACACTGTATGCTTCTTGTTGACAAGGTGCTATCACAGACTAGAGATACAGGAATAAGTCTCTCACAGAGGCTGCCACCTTGCAGTATATATTTTTCAACTGGCAAGCAACTCCCAACCTCTGACTTCCCCAGGAACATCTCTGCAGGGCAGCGAGGTGGTCTGAACACCCTTCTCTGGCTGCTCTGCAAAGATACCACCAAAAGTTCCACCCCTGTGCGACCATCAGCATATGCAATGTTTCAGATCAGCTCCTACCCAGACAAAACCTTACATGACGTTATGGCAGCAGTTTTCCCAAAATGGGATGCACTGACCTAACAGCTACTTCCCAGTAGAAGGACTACTCCTTTCCCTTTCCTCCACCTCTGCTCCCTGCTACATGCTCTCACGTGGCAGATCTGGGTCTCTCTGGATCCCTCTGCAAATGGATGCAGCTCATTAACTCCGCAAAAAAATTTTTTTTTCCTTGGTTACCAAAAATTACAGGAGACCGGACTGACAGCCAGCAGAAGACCATGAGAAGGGTCTGAGGAAAGCTAGAGGTGGTGCACAGGACAGAAAGGGAGCATGCGGCTGAGAGCAGGGAAAGTGCACAAGACTCATGTCTCCATTTTTAAGGCAGTACGAGCCATTAGATCAGCCCACCACATCACAATATTTAGCTTAATCCATCCTTAGCTCTCCTAGCAATATTAGTCCTGGTATAACCGAAGACAGTCTTCTCACAAGTGCCCCAGGCTGGTGGCCTGCAGCTGCCCTATGATCAACTCATGACCCTTCAGACATTTCCCAGTGATGAGCTCCCACCTTACAGGAGGTGTTTCGGGTGTTAGTTCCAGACACATCAGTTAGTTAGTATTTTACACCTTGAATGAATTTCACCCTATTCAGTCCAAAGTGTCATGTAATTCCCTCTGTTCAACATACCAATTCTCTGTTTGGGAACGCCTCCCAGCTTTGTGCCATCAACACACATCACCAATGCGCTCCTGACATTTGGGCCAATTTAGCATTTGCATTTAAGCTACATTTTCAACAAACCACATGCTACTTCATATACCCTGACGGAGGATGACTTAACCCCACGTCATCACTTCGTACAGAATTTGATGCTAAACACCCTCCCGGCAGAATTGTTCTAACTCCCACTGAAATCAAAAGGGGTCTTTGCACTGACGTTAGTGTGCCAGGCCGCCACACCAAATAGGCTGAAAAGTTTAAGATCAATAAATGTAAGTTGTGAAGAAAATGGTTTGAATATGCTAGTGGTTTTTTAGGGTAAATTTTGTAGCTTTATATTGATCAATACAATGGGAAAAAAACCCACCCTGTGTTTAAACAAAATTACAGTGAATTGCTCAAAGGCAAAACAAAATTCTCTGCTCAGCTGTTTGGCTCACATTCATCTCCCTTTACTCCTATAGAAGTGACATTTTAATTAACTGTGTCAGGTGGATGTGTAACATCTCTGCTGAAAAGCCTGTATCTGCTCAGCTGTGTGTCGTAGTTTCTATACCTCTAGCATCTACAAGAGGTCACGCTTTTGTGGCAGGAGCATCCAAATTCTGAACAAATACTTTATAATACATAATCTGTCTAAGCTTTCCTTCTACTTGCACAAATCTATGGAAAGTGGTGATTTCCTTGGATTATTTAAATACACAATTTTGTCTATGAGCAAGCAAAAAAATCTCTGTAGCAGGATCAAATATCAGTTCTTTGTGGGTAATAAACAGTTTTCAATGGGACTGGTGGGCTAAATGGTAGTGATTTTGTTCCTCAAGTGAGTGTTTTTAGCTATGAATACCTAAGTGTGCAAATGTAAACTGCTGCTTCTGCAAATGTATGTGCAGCTCCGAGGTTCACTTTCTGTGAATGTTAATGGACACAGAATTTAATCACATGAATATTCAAAGAAAGTGAACACAAAAGCGGCACAAGTGTGGCTGAAGCGAACACATTTCAAAATGTAAGCCCAGAATCATGGCTTCCCCCCGCCAGTGCGAGTGCCATAAACTTTACAGTAGCGACTGGATTCTGAATTTTTCAGGTAAATATAATGTCATACAAGCCATGAGACTCCACAGAGTCTTATGAGGAACATATCGGTTGTGTCACAAAGTTTGATTTGGATCTGAAGCTTTCATAGTCAACTGTCAGTTTAGACTTAGATGGGAACGCTGTGGTGCGGGAAATACTTCTGCTGGGATGACAAGGAGATGGTGAAAGAAGAGGATCACTAGCTTTGTGAGAGACCCTTGTCAAAGCAGGAATGAGGGTGAGCAAGCAGGCAAATAATGTGTGAAATTCTGTGAAAGGTGAGGGATGAAGGTGAGCAATGCTTTTATTTTTTTGAAATAACAATGTATGTTGGGGTTTAAATTGCAAGTGTGTGATTTTAACATCAGGGAGAAACAAAGGAGGAATGGAAAACTATATATACACTTATATATGTACTTGAACATATATTCTCAATCTGTCACCTTAAGATGTGCCCACTTAGCTGCAGCTGTGAGTGGGAACCTCTGAAAGAGTCACTGAAGCAGGGGTGGGTATCCAAATATAATTAAACTCCAGGAGGCTGGAGTGCTGCATTTTGTTATTCGGGAACTTTCCCGATGGATTTCAATTTTACCGATAAAGAAATCATGCACAGACACACTCTACAGGGAAAGAACGTTGGAGGTTATGAATGAAACCAGTTAAAATTAAAGACAGGCAATTCAGACCTTTGGAAAAGCTAGTGGCATTTTTCCAAGTGCATTATGAGCATACGATCAGTGGGAGCTCACCACGCACCCGTGATGTGAGTAAATGGCATCTCCCCCAGTGATAACAGGGAAACTGAGGCACGGAGGTGATTCTGCAAAGCACTTAAATACATGCTTCAAGTATGGACCGTTCTCACTGATGGCAAACACTGCTTTCCTGAACTTAGTAACCGTTTGTCTGAAATCCCTCCTCCTTAAAACAGGGATAATGTGATGGCTACGCTTAGAATTACTCTATGATTAGAAATATGCGTACGTTTACTTTGCTGAGACAAAAGCTACACATACGGCTGAAGACCACAACATGAGATGGTCAGAGATGGGCTTGGGATAGGAGTACTGTTGAGGATATCAGACACAATTATCACTGATTTGATGGCAGTAGGAAGTGAGGAAGAGCAAGGCCTGAGGCTGGTAGGTGATGGACAACATAGGAAGGTATGTCGGAAGCCTCGGAGAGGTGCACTGTTGAATCCTTGTTGCTGTTGCAACGGAAATTAAATATAGCGTGCTTACTTACCATGCAGAATACACAGTAACAAGCTTGGGGCTTCCTAGATACCCTTACACTGCATCAACATAAGTGGGGGATACTATGGAAAGACCCATTTTCTCCTCTCATTCACTTTGCAAGATGGGCAAGACATGGCAGGGCAGAAATAGGCCCGTTTCTTTTCCGTATATTCCTTTCTAATCCTCTTCTTAAAACCCAAGGGAACGCTGCAGTGATTAGTACAACCTCTAAGAATCTTCAATTCTTCATGCCACCTTCATTTCTACTACACAGGAACCTGCTTCTTCAATAGCTTCAATGGAACACGGATTATTTTTGTCTGTTTAGCTAGTAGGAAGAGTTTGGGTAATGTAGTCATTCTGTTAGATCTTGATACCTGTTCTAGTGGCTTAACAACTGATGACAGACCCTCAATAATCAAATCTAAATGCATTTTCAAGAAAATTAAATACTTTCACTATACTATTTTATCGGCACTATGTCAACTGCCATTTGACTGATACTCCTCCAGAAAAGTGAGATCTGATAAAAATTTGCACTTCAGTTTACGTTATTTATCAGAATTTTAATTTTAATTTTAGTATTGTGTGGCTGACTTCATAGATGTCTCATGATGGCAATAACTACAACTCTATGCACAGTTGCATCAAGACCTACCAAAACTCTAGCACACAAGGTCACTTGCTCTCTGCTTACAACACAGAGTAACTCTCTCTTTGTTCCATGCAGTGTTAGCACCTCCTGCCTCTTCTGGAAATGCCACCAAATGACTTGGAGATGGTATAAACACATCATTGCAATAAATTTAATTAAAATGATTGTCAGCCTTGATATATGGGGAGATTTGCTTTGATAACTTACAGAAAATTGCTGGAATGGCTGGTACTGCCTACCTGCTTTTCCTTTTTTATTCAATGACAGGATTTGGTGAAAAAGCAGAATTTGAGTAGGTTTTGTCTCCTCTGAGTCATTTAGGAAGCAGACATATAGTCTACACTAGCCACGTGGGGTCCCTCTACATTCAGCGAAGAGGACAGACACCTTCATCCCTCTTATTGTGGGCTCTCAGAGCTTATGCTGAGGGGCTGCCCTGTGATTTTGGACAGTCCCTCCTCAGGAAGACTTACTTTTCCTTGGTTGTGGATTGCAAAAATGTTGCCTAAAAAAAAAAAAAAAATCTGACAAAAAGATTCTCTTTAAGTGTCTTTTTCATAAAAACCTCTGTTCTTTGAAATGTTCTGATCCTTCACTTTGAACAGCGTCCAAACACTGAAATAAAACCTAAACAATGTCTCGTTGCTAATTTTCTTTTTCCATATTCCAATGCTCCCTGCTTTCTCTCCATTTTTCTCTTTATTTTCCTTTGCTTTTCCAACAGAGGGAAAACAGAACAGAAACTACAGAGAGAGTGGAAGATTAAGCCTATTTACCTACACTGTTAAAGGCTCTCTGAACACACAGCCAGCGACCCACTCGGGACTCCCAGGGTGGGTATGGCTTCACCACAGGATATTCTCTGCAGAGCTGTATGGGATTAGGTGAGCAGGGTTACCTCTCCACTTTCTACTCAGCCATCAACCCTCAGCGATCTGCTCTTCATACTCCTGGGCTTCTCTGAGTTGAAGGGATAAGAGAGAATTTACGGTAATGGCTCGTTTCTGGCAGATCTGGGCCCTGGTAGCAGATAGTCCGCTCCTTTCATCAACCTGGTGACTCAAAGCAGGCAGGATGCTGCAAGTCAGACAGAGCAGCCTGGCTGATTACTCTGCAAATATTTTGCTTTTTCAAATTTGCTTACATATCAAAATATGGGTTTAGCTGATAAAAGCCAACAACTCCACCAGAGTCCATTACAGTCTATCATCAGGCAAATACTCAGTAATTTCCAAATTAGTCCACGGAATACAATACATTCCAGTGATCTTTATAATCTCTCTTGTAAAAAAAAATCCACCGTTGCAAGAATTACCTAAACATGGATTTACCAGGCAGATAGCTTGCAATGTAAATGACTTGTATTTGGATAGGTAGAATGCATATCAAAATGCATGCTCAAATGAGAGACCATATTGACTCTTTCCAAGCTGTTATGGTCTATTAGATAAATATTATCTTGGTTCAGGATTGTGGTAGTTTTCTATATGCACAGTTTCCTGATAAGCCATATGGACTCTCAGATAAAATTGTGTCTTCAGATTTAGAAAGTGATATGGCTGAATAGCTGTAATGAGTATGAGGAAGCTCCTGTTAACCAATTAATCAGAATGTGTCATTGAATGCCTCCTCCCCTTTTTGTGTTAGTATGTGCTATAATATACACCCAGCAAAGAGGCATTGTTCAGTGGTATTTTTGCAAAAACCAAATGCCAAGGGCATGGCAACCAATCCCTGTTTAACAGTTGTGGTTGTATTTCTATCCCTACGCTACCGTGATTTCCGATTATTTTCCACCTTGTTCACACAAACGCACATCTACTTACAACCACGGCTCAGCAATATTCAAAGAAAAAGAACCTCACTGATTTCAAAGGCCTGGATTTTGGTCACGCATTGCCTTTTCTCACTTAATAATAACCTACTAAACGCATTTTTCAATCATTGGTGGCAAAAACTCAGTGGATTTACATTTCATCTAGATGGGATGTGAGCTCCAGGGAGCCCAGCATAACTTGTAAAGAGTTGACACAGACTGACCAAGGCTGAAACACAAAGCAAGAAGAGAACTATCAGCTGAAGCCAGGTCTTAGCTTTGTAGGTGACAAACCAAGCAACTTCTCCATCTTTAATAAACATGGGGATTTGTCCAGTGCATTTGTATAACACGTTGATGTGAGAAATTAGAGGGTGAAATCTAGTTTGTTTAAAGTGACTGTGTACCTTAGAAGTGACTATTTTTTTCCTTCTTTGTACACCTTGCAAAAGATGTCTTTTACTACTACCTAAACAACTGCTACCTGAAGAGGACAAAAAAAGACATTATTTCTGGATAAATCAAATTTTGCCTAGCTTCTCCTCGTGGGTAAAAGAGTAAATTTTTCTCCTGAAGAGCAGCACAAAGGTGTACCTACACAGCATGGCGCAGCATTATGCAGAGATAACCAAGGTGCCTTAGGGTACCACAGGCCTTATGAATGACTCCTGGGGTGCTTTACCATAACTGTCACTCAGAACAGGAAGCATTAATATCTTATAAAAAGTTTTTTGAAAGGATCTAAAATTTTCTCCCAGCAGAAAAAGTGCCACATGGCTGCGGGGTAGGATGCTCCCTGATAGCTGGAGTTTGGGAAAGCGATGGTCCAGATACGGGCAAGGCCACGAGGGCCGTTACATTATTCCTCACAAACGGCTTAAGTGGCTTTATTTTAGACCATTGCTTATTTTACCTCCAGACCTTAGAAGCTAAGGCACAGATGGCATATTAAGAGAGTAATTTTAGCAGGTGAGGAATGTAACTTCATTTGGCCCTCTGTTCCATGACTTTCTTGTTATCTTAATATTACTTAAAAGTAGCTCTTCTTTGGATGGCTAAATTCATTCTCTGAAGCATGCTGCTGAAACGTAAACCTCATACAACTTTGATTTCCTATGAATAGAGAACACATGCTGTTACTGAAAAGAACATACAAGATTGCCACGCTTTTAGAAATCAAATGTTAATTATGAGTTGGTATTGGAAGACACAATAAGCTTTTGCCCATTCATCGTGGCCAAAGATAATTTCCAAGCCTCTACAAAAATCATACTTTGCAGGTCTGTTTGGGTTCTTGTATTTTATCAGGAGAGCAGTATTTCCAGCTCCTAGTGCTTGCAGAGGAAGCTGTGGCTGCAGGCATTGTCTAATGCTGCTGCCTGCCTTTGCAAAGAGGACGTCAGCATCTTGCCTGTGCTCCAGTTCACAATCATCCTCCATGAATCAGTATTAAGATGCTCAGCTTTAAACAGCTCTGCCATGTTGTAAATGTGCTGCTGATGTTTTTTGTAGGTAAAATTACACAATGTTTGTTGAGTTGCTTTTTTTTCATGAAAACGTAACCTCTTTCTGTGTATATTTGTATGTCAAGCTTGGAGTGTGACAATAACGCAGTCATGAGCCTGAAGCATCAAAAGGTGTCAAAATAAAATCAACCGCTAACAGTTGTTTTATCCTCCCAAAAATTTGACCAGAGGCAAGTGAAGTTGAGGCCTGGTTTTCAACAACGACTGGATCCACTGAAACATGTAACTTACCAAACCAAAGTTGGCACTTAGTAGTAGTAGTAAGTTTTGGCTTCCTTTGCTTTTCCAGGCTCCAACATTTTATGCAACTTATTTTAAAAAAATAAAAAAAAAAATGGGAAAGAGCTGAGCATTGATAATAATGTTTCAAAGTTCTCCTAAAAACCACTGTGACTAAAAATGTTGACGTACAAAACCCTAGGTAAGGGCACAGCCTCCCCCACTTCCAACACCTAAGTCATCTGGGAGCAACTCTCAGTGCCGGGCAGAGCACAACTGGCAGCAAATAATGCACGTTTCATTCTCGCTGCCACATTGCAGGTTATTATCAGCACTCAGCTGACTTTGTTCAAATAACCTTTTTGGAAATAGGCAACATTTCTGTACCTTGTATTCCGGTGCACCTTCGGCACTGCCAGACTCTACACCAGCAGAGCGCTCTGTGGCCGGCTGTTCTGAAGACAGCTATCCCTTCCATTCTCCAGGAAACACTGTTCTCAGGAGATTTCCAGCACAGCCCATGCTCTGTTCAAAAGGCTTGGATAGGCTTGAATAAACATCTGACCTTCTCGAGGAAGAAAATGTAAACCTCCCTCCCCTCCCACCCCAGCTGTGATTCTTTTGAGGTTCTTTTCTACTATTTGTCTTTATTTATCAAGCAAAGACAATATGTTTGACCCTATATAAGAACAGAAGACTTTCAGAGTTAAAGAAGCTTTCAGCTAAAATGGAAACAAGTGAAGAAGTTCAAAATTGTGAATAAATATGAAGTTTGTAGGAAGGAAGTTTTTATTTTAAATTTATTACACTGTGAAGAATACACAGAATAAATAAAAACCCTCATGCTTCTAGGTACACAGCATATGATGAGCCCCAACCCCAGCTCAGCATGACAACTGCTCCTATAATTATATTGCAGGTTTGTGGAAGAAGTGCAGAACTGTGTGGCTTGATCAGCCAGGATTTGGAAGGTCTTTCATGTTTTTATTTTACTAAAGCATTGCTATTTTCAGCCAATTTTAATGTGTGCCATCAAAACCCCAAAGTAACTTAAATAGATGCGGGTTTTCTTTTTTGTTAAATGCATGCCTTTTCACTTGCCTTTTTTTACTGAACATTTCATGTCCTTCTTCAAGTTGTTCTAGGTTCAGCCTCCAAGAGAGTAGTGAGGGAAAATCAGGCCATTTAAAAATAAAATAGATTACTTCTGCACAGCTTTCTTTAATCAAAACCATTATAACTGATGGCTCAGAGCCTTGATTACACCTCTTCAGAGGGCACCCCTTGATTTTGCGCGACATCCCTGATTATTTTATTTACTTATTTATTTATTTATTAGCTTTTACTTTCTGCCTTGATTTCTAGGTCACCGAGTTGAAGCTCTTTCTTGCTTTAAATGGACTTGCTTGTTTCTCAGTGGCAGGTTATTTTTCTTACAGGGGCTATGAAGTAAACATGCCCCTTTTTCAGAAGAAGACAAAAATTCCCGTGATCACATATTCCTGGAGTTCTTTCTCTTTCCCCCTCCCTCCCCCAGCCCCTGTGGAGAGCGAGATTGGACCAAGAGTCATTCCTCCCGACCTCTCCCGAGCCCCCACGGAGCTCAGGGCCAAAAGGTCATTTTCTCAGGTTCCTTCTGGAGGGAGAATCCAAAGGTCATTCCCTCCCTCCCCAACTCACCCCAAGTGCATCTGAGAGACATTTAAAACTCCTCTGAAGAGGGAAGGGAGAGACAGAGTCCATATGCTTTACCTACAGCCAGGACATGTGAATGAGGGATGTGCATGAAATGTTTACCTTGATGCTCAAACCTACTCAGGACTGGCCTCAGGTTCAAGGTTTGACACTTTGTGAACCTCGGCAGGGATGGGAAGAGATTGCTCACACAGCTGCGAAGTGGGCCTTCTGCTTCCTCTTCTTTTCCCTGAACCAGCCTTCTCCTTCCCACAGACCTCAGGATCCCGCTTTCTCCTCCCTGGTTTGGGAGGTCTGGGTTTCACTAGGAATTAATCAGATGCCATTAGGGAGTGGTGTTGAACAGCTCTGAACCTCCTGATGTTCCTGGTTCTTGGGAATGGAGCTGCACAGATCATTTTTTGAGTCCTCTTAGAAAACAAGCCCAGATAGACTCACACAGCCTCACCCGGAGCTGCTGCTGCTGCTTGCTGCCCTGCCATCCATGAATCCTGTGGCTCGGTTTTGGAACCACTCTGCGTTTCCCAAGACAGAAGTAAATCGTCAAGGTTAGCACCTCTACACTTCCTCCTCATCCCTTTCAAGGAAAAAGTCTCTTTTTTTCTTGCTCTCCAAATAACGAAGTAAGAGGGAGATTTCTCATGGTTAATTTCTTTGACCCACCCGAGGTAGGAAGGAAGAGAAGAGCAACAGTTATTTCACAAGGTCCCCTGCAGAAGGGGGGCACCAAGGGTCACTTCCTCTCAATCTGTCCCCTCCGAAGGAGAGCAGTGAGGCTGTGTCAATGCCACGGTCCCTTTGTGGTGGATAGGCAGCTGGAGGTCATCCCCTGCCCCAGCCCTGCTCTCGCTGCGGACGCACACGCTCTCCTGCACGCTTGCTTTCTCTCGCACACGGGGGGCAGGGGAGATTAGTTCTTTTTTCCTCTCTCCGCTTTGTATAGAGGGAACTCACAAGTCACTACCTGGGCCCCTTTTGGAAAGAGAAAATAACAAAAGGGCAGTTCCTAGGGTTTTTTTCTGAGGATTTTTTAGGCTGCTGGGGGATGGTAGAATTAGCTGAGCGAAGCTTTAAAATCCAAAGAGAAGTGAAATGCTGAAGTATAGGTTTTGAGCCACCTGGAGGTTTTGGTGATGCTGCCCTAAATTTGGGGAAAATACTAAGGTCCAGTGGAGCACTGCAAGAAAGCAAGGATCATGTGAAATACACTGGAAAATTCAGGTTCTGTGTCATCAGACAGAAAACGATAAATAAAAACACCTATCGTGCTTGTTGTTTGGGGTTTGGACTGCTGCAGGTTCCTTTAGGGCCTGATCTGAATCCTTTGAAATAATGCAAGTGTTCTGGCTGAATTTCATGTGCTTTGAGTCAGGATACAACCAGGCTTCTGTCTGTACGTTACTCTCTGTGAAGGCCTTTAAGGAGCTAATGTGGAATTAAGAGTCCTTGTCAAGAGCTGCCTTTTCACAGGTGATCCGATTCTTTCAAGTCTTCAGGCCAAATTTCGTTCAGACATAGGGGTTTGCAGTTCCCACTGAAGTCAATGAGCTAGTCTTTGCCACCACCAAAGCACAAACAAGGCACTGGGTAGTTTCTTACCTTGGAACAAGAAATTGGCCCTGAGATTAATGCAGAAAACACACTTTTAAATTGTAAAGGCATCCTACAATTTCAGCCCTCACTTTTTTAAACAACAGGAACAGCAAGCTGCTCAAAAAGGACGTGCAGACTTTCTATGCACTCATAAGACTGGCCGAGTAGAGAAACTAATTCGGCAGCATGAAATTTTAACGTGCACCCAGAGCCTCCACATGAACTGCTTAGCAAGATTCAAGGCTTCTTTTGACACACTCCAAGACCATTTGCAGGAGAACAAATTGTAGTCAAGAGTTCTTTCTTTCTGTTCTCCTCCTCCCCACTTCCTCTGCAAAGTCAGAACAAATTCTCTTAGAGCAGATGTTGACCCCTGGTACTGTGATCGCAGTCTGCATGTTTCAGCGTACTGAAATACTTCAGGAGTTTCCCATCCAGCTCTTGAGATAGTACATTGTTTCATAGAAGCAGTAGCACTTAGATGTGGAACACCACAGTTTTTATGCCCTAGGTGAAATATATCTCTGTGATGCTGTGAGGCTTGGGCAGTAAATGGCTACAAAATGCTTTGAGATCCCTGTGTAAAAATGCAATATTGTTATTTTACAGCACCTTACCACCATGGAGTTCTGGACTGATGCCATTCACCAGTGCTTCAGATGACCCCCCCTTACAAATGAGGGATTTAGCCTTTGCAAATAGGAGTGACATATTATTCCACACACTGGGTTGCATGTAGGTGGGAGGCTGGTCCTCCGCACAGCTCTGAGCCTTCTGCCTGCACCCAGAGTCATTCAGGGATGTGAGGGGGAACAGGATCCGCGCTCCTGCACAGACTTACTGGACTCATTCAAGCGTGAGCTCCAATTTCCACCCGTGCTCGTGGATCTTTGGCTCTGCCTTACAGCGTTCCACACTTCAAACTGAGCATGCGAGGATTCTTTATTAATTGTGATGATTTTGTTATTGCCACACAGCACTGCTTGTTAAGAACACCACAATGAATTTCAGTCATTGTAGTATCCTTTCCTGCCCTCCCTCCCCAAATGCAAAGTACAAATCCACTTAAAAAGCGGAGATCTTTTGACTTCTAACAGAAACTTTTATCCGCATAAGAGGATAAGAAATTCATTAGCTTAAATTGTATGATTGTAACAGCTCATTAGAGAGCAGTGTGCCTTTCAGAGTGAGCATGCCTCCAGCCCTACGTTGAATCTGTCAAAGTTAAGGATAAAGGTATGGGACAACTTAACCATCCTGGAAGGCAATTTATTATTTTTAACTATGCAGACCACAGGCTTCATTAAATGATTTTAATGAACAGCCATAGGCCTGACGTTCAAATCTTCATTTGTGTCTAATTGCAAACAAAATATAAAATTGCTAAATTGATCTTTCTTGCCAAGAAAAAAATACAAATTTTAATTTACAGTCAGTAATTATATTTTCAGATTCATTTTGACCACTTGTTGTTGTTTTGTTTTTTTTTAAAAAGTGAAATAAACATTTTGATTTTGGGTTTTAACTGCTGCAAAATATGGCTGTAAAAATCTTAACATGGCTTCTCTTCAAACAAGGGAAAACTGCCACTTCCAAACTGAAAACATAGTAATTAGTCCTACTAATTTGTTGAAAGAAATGAATGATACAGCAGAGTTCTCAGCTATTTGTCAGATCAGGAAAGTTAGTGATATGGTATTTTTTCATCTGTTGAATCTCAGAAGGCATAGCCTTGACAAAGCAGGTAGTTTGCAACATTTTATAAAATATATGAAGGGAGATTGGAATGTATTTTTCAATCTTCCTCTGGCAGCCTTCACGGCTTTAGTCAATTTATGCATCATCTGTTAAAGTTCAATACGGGGCACTGGGTCCCAAAATGTACTTTGAAGCATCCATAGCAAATCTTCTAATCTCCGCTTTCACTATCTGAGCAACATATGTATTAGAGTGGAATTTGGGGTCGGCTTTTAGGTTGAGGGGTGAAACGCTTACTTAGATAACCTACAGTATCTCGGCTTCAAGTATAATGTTCAGGTTTGGATAAATGATTGCTTTTCATTTTCCCCAAAGATAAATGATAAAAGATACAGTTTTATACTAGGATTTATAGACCTCTGTACCCGCATATACATGGACATCAAGTATTTTTTTAAAAATTTGCATTAAATACAAATGTTGCAAAAACAATTATTTCTTTACGACGTTCTGAGAAAAATGTTATTTTACAGAACGTGATGGTTGCAGTAAGCCACCATCGTGTGCCTTTAGTGATCAATGAGCTTTTCTGGCTTCACTATTCTTATTTAATCTAAAGAAAGCTCAATACCTTTCCTCCCCCTCAAAGAAAGGAAATTACACATTTTTATGTGTGTAGCAGTACTATGACTTTACATCAGTTAACAAAACTTCACAAAAGAATTGCATGCGAGAAAGCTCAACGCTTTCTGCACTTTTGTTTCCAAGTACAGCTTCTACTATAGCAGATTTTTTGGTTGTTTTAGCAACTATTCTGTTTCCACACTTCCTGCATTTTTCTTTGTTCTCCCGTATGTCATTTGAGAACAATGACTGTGTTGTGTGAGGTAAGACAAGCTATTGGCATGGAAGGGCAAAGTCACAAAACAGTAATTACTGTTGTAGAGTGCAACTGAGGAAAAAAATAATCCGATTTTTAAGATGATTCTTTCGAAAGTAATCTCAGAGTATTGCAGTGAATTGAAGCAGTGTATTTCTGCTTCATAAAGACAAACAATACAAGATCATGTTTTTCGAATTATGTAGCTACTTCCATTTAAGAATCTTTATTAGGAAAAAGATATTTATGTAGGTTTTGTGCTAGGCAGGTACAAGACATTTTTTTCTCAGGAAAGCCCTCCTCAATGTACAAGTGTTTTAGAACATATACACTTGTCAGCCGCAAAAATTAACTCATTATTCCACTTTCTACTGATCAAAAACCACCGCGTCTTTTAGTGTCAACACACACTGTTAAGGTTTGGCTGGATAAGACTTTGAAAATTATCTAATTCCCACAAAACAACTGAAGCCGCCTACCCCGCACAGCCCCGGCCTACCACTGCCACCACCACCACCACCCGCCCTCCGCCACCACACTGGCCGTTAACAGCACCGCCTCGCGCAAGCTCGCGGCCGGCTGCGCGCCAGGCAGCGCTGCCCGTTGGGCGACGGCGCCTCCGTCTCTGCCGCCCTGCCGGATTGGCTAAGCGGAATCAGAAAGGTGGTCGCCGATTGGCTGAGGCCAGCTGCTGTTGCTATGACTCTGTTGCTAGGGCCTCGGCCGTCTCCAGGCCCTGCAGGAAACATGTAATGAATTATGGATGGTTGATTTTCTCAAAGAGGCTTGATCTGTAATGCAGATGAGCTGCAAGGCCCCCCTTTTCTTCTGGGTTCTTAAAAAAAAAATTAGAAAAAATAAAAAAAAAAGAAAAAAAAAATCTGAGTTTTAAATCAGAATCTGGCATTTGCGTCGTCCCCAGTCACAGCAGTGACTCCTGAATACTGATGTTAATTCTTATGCAAAGACAGGGCCAGAGGTCACTATCTGTTATTTGTTCAGGAAAAGCTTGTAGGATTTTCACTGAACTCTGTGACCCGTTGGGGTATTATTTTTTTCCCCCTCTTTGGTTCAGAGACAAAATAGGATACAAACACCAGAAGTGGTATTTTCTAACAGTTGGAGAGGAAATTGTCCCCTTGGAGCATGATGGAGCTGGAGGAATCCAGCAGCCAGGCTGGCCAGTGCCCTGGCTTTTCTTGCCTTGTAAAAGATGTCTTTGCCCAAATATGACCTAAGACCTTCTGTCGGCGTAGTTTGTGCAGTTCAGGCCTTCATTAATGGTTTCAATAGCCTTCGGCTGAAGAGAGGTTCCCTGTGAGTGCCACATCTATAACGTGCCTGCTTCACACAAGTGCAAAGCTGGATGTTACCCACAGATAACTCCCCAGCTGGAACCCTCCAGATGAACAAAGCCTCTGATGCTTCATACCTGAATAAACAGGTTGCTACAATTCATTTAATTTCCCCAATCTTCATCTATTAAGAAGTACAGTGGCTGTTATGCTACAGAAATTGTATTTTCCTATACCTAATGAATACTGGTGTCAGAAAAGACACCTCTCTTCTGCTCATGCAGAGTTTACTTTTGGTGGGTTTTTTTTTTCATACTGGTGATAAATTATTTCAATCCTTTCTGTGTCAAACCTCTGTGGACAAATGTGAATTGAAAAATTATTAATTTTAGAGAAAATAATGAGCCTGATCCTTATTTTGAGTCAGATTTAAGCTTGTGTCATTTTGGCCAGACTCAGCCAAGTGTGGAGATCCTCAGCTGTCCATTGATCGCAGCAGAGGGCTCTTCATGCCTTGAAGGTTCATGACCAATGTGGGGGACGAGGCAGCCCCACTCCTCCTCAAAGCCCCAATTTTAAGGCAACTGCACACTAAGCAATTTACTCAGCAAGGAAATGACCGAGCAATTAGACAAATTTCTACAGATTTTGTATTGTGGAATTTGGGCTTTTTACACCTAAAATCCTGACTGGTTCATGGCTTTTCCTCAGGGAGAAGTAAATGACTCAAGCAAGAGCTCTGAGATGAGATATATCTGACCCACCTGTGAGCCAGAGTAGAATGATACCTTATTTCTAGGATTATTAAACAAAATTTTCTGTTGTGTAAAAAACAATGAGCACTGAAATATAATGAAGACAGTCTGTGAAACACTGCATACAGGAGTAGAAAACACGCTCAACTCTGGCCATCAGGTAGTCCCTAAGAGCTTCAGCTGCAATGGCCCATATGTTTTATTATTTTCTATTACTAAAATGTTTTCTATTGAAGAAAATGGTTAAGGCAAAACTGTATTGCCTATCCCACCCATTCTTGACAGAGCATTCATCGAACTCCATTAAAAAAAAATAATCCAGGCTATAGATGTGTCATTAGAGACCCAATGATGCTTAAAGCTCAGAAATGTCTGAGATGCAGTTTGCTGAAAACACAGTATTAATATTTCTGTATATGGATGTGTTAAATTTGGGCTTTTTTGTGACAGTGGTTCCATGCAACATACATTCAAATGAAAAAAAAATGTTAACAGTTTGTACTTGCAGGAAATGTATATCATGTTTTTGTGAACCCAATAACTGTGTTTTAAACTTTTCATTTAGTGACCTTTATTTTTGTATATAATACTCTATGCCTAACCCATTGGAAGATGATTATTCCCACATCTATATAAATACGGCACGCACCATGAGATTTGGAACAGCTGAAATAGTCAGCAAAGAGGCAGCAAATTACTTCTTAAGCACGTATGCAATTTAAACAAATACATATTTCCAGTGCTATAAATGGCCTCAGTATCTCTCCATGCTTTCTATTGAGGATGCACAACAAATTCAACTAGCAGCAGCATAGCTCTTTTTGTAGCTATGCTGCCAGGTTGTGGAAAAGTCTTAGTAGAGCTGGGCCATGTAACAATGTTGGCAGCACAACTTTTGCCCTCACGCATCGGTCCTAACTTACTTAGAAGAGTGCTTCAAACTTGTAGGGCACAGAGATCTCAGCTCCAGTGAGCCTTGCATCTCCCCCAGGACATTTTGTAGGCAACTCCTCAGGAGGAACCTTGCTGTGTTTTCCTGATTAAGATTTTATAATTCCCTTTGCTGTGTTTGTGTGCTGAGGGGCAAAGGAGGGGCTGGAGGCCTTTGTGGTATGGACCTAACAACCTGACTCAGATACAATATATACTGGACAATAGTTCGAGTGCAAGAAGGTCTGGAGCCATCAACAGGGAGAAAAATGATGCAGGAAGCTTTCATAAAAGCAGCGGCTCTTAAGGAAAGAGTTGAATGAAGAAAGGGAACTTTTTGGTGCATGATGAGTGGGAGTTTGGTGTGTGGCCAGGGTGGAGCGGGAGGCAATCTTCAGAAAGCAGGAGTGGTTATGAGAAAGGAAGGAGAGGAAGTAATTTTTTCCCCTTTATATCTGTAGCATCTGATTGAAAAAAAAAATCAAATCTATTTCCACAGAAGATATCAAAGTTATATTTTTCTTTTTCCAAATTTTCCATGTTATTGTTTCAGTAGAAGTTTCTTTTAGAAACAAGGGGCTTCTTTCAATTTACTTAAAAAGAATGAAAACTTTCCAAGGCTCCTTTTCTATTAAGGACTATATAAACAAAAAAAAAAAGCTTTGCATTTTTAACAGTAATATTTTTAAAATAGTGGTTTAGCACAAACATATTCTTCGCAAAGATCCTTCTATAATTTAAAACATTTTCTGCTGAAGTAATTTCAGCTGGTGTATGCTATCAGTAATCTTCATAGAGTTTACATTAATCCACAAACATTGTATAGTATGATGAAGCTGATGAGAATCAACAAAGGATAAAGCAGAGTATCGCAGCCCAGATAAAGAAACCCACTGTTTAATGCCAGCTGCTCAGGAAATGTCAAAAGTAAAGTGAGTTTCAGGTCAAGGGCACTGGGAACACTCTGTTAGCAAACCCTAAGACAGGCAGCTCTTGTTATTAGTATGAACAAGGATATGGTGAGTCCATTTTAATCTATCCCTGGGCTTCCTTCTAGCTTCCCAGACACGAATGTGGCCCATGTGGGCTCACGTCTGTGGGATTGCTGGGAGTTTTTCAAAACATACCCTCTTTGGTCTTTCTAATATTCCCCATCAGATTTGCTAAAGGTTGGGATTTCAGTGTAAATCCTGCTCCTAGGAGACCTGTGGGCTCAGTGCCAGGCTTTGAAGGTGCAGAAAATGGTGGGCAACTGCTTTTTTTTTTAACTTTCCATGACAACAAGGATCTTTCTTCACCCCTTGTTTTTCTGCCACAGCATTTAATAGTACCTGTGTCAGACCTGTTTCCATCTTGCACACCTTGCCTTAGAGCACTTTGGTGTGCTATTCTGGAGCATTTAGATGGTGGGTGGTGAGTGTACCATGTCACCAGTTAAGGGAGTTGTACCTCTTGCTACAACATTCAATTGGCAGGTGAAACTTCTGAAGAAACAGGACCGGAGTGTGGGCAGGTTAATAGCTTGATGAACCTTTCTATAGGTAGCCCTTTCATGGAGGATGGGGCACTATTTCATGTGACTAGGAAGCAGAAGATCTGATTCAGGAGAACTAACGTGATATGCGCTGATACTTCTTGAGAAAATGTCCCCAGTGAGGTGCTGCGAAATTAGAAGAATGTAGACATCCACTCTGGAATGAACAGCAAAGCAGCTTGGGCCTGTAACTTTAGACCCATAATAGGCACTTTCTGTACCTGAATTTCCTGTAAATGTCCCATAGATGTGCACCAAGTCTGCTGTGAAATACAAAGAATTTTGCAATGATTGTTCAGAATTTTGAAGGTTAACAGCATGGTTTGACTCTTTTCTTACTGATGGTTTTACCATCTCTTTGCATTTTCAGGGATCCCCTAAATGGATATTTAGTTCTTGAATGCTAAGTTTTGTACCAGAGAAAAAAATCCTAATATAACACTGTGCAATGGACTTCCCAACATGCCTGCTGGTAACATGCAGTGGGATATGGTGTATACATTTTTTATGACACAGCACTAGGAAACAAACTTCTTTAGTACAGTCTGTAAGCTCAGCCAGAGCATTGGTCAAAGTGATGAGGCTTACTCAGTAAAAAGTTGTCATAATATACAAGTATGTTTTCACAGTTTTATTGTTTGAATAGTGGATATTGGGAGCTCTAGCTTGGGAAGAGAGAGATGAGTGACCAGGACACTGCTGGTGCCACAGAGTTTTTCGCTTCTTAGAGCAAGGCAGGGTTTCAGAATTAGTCCTGTTCGCAGAGTAATCATCCTTCAAAATGAGGAAAGAACAGTCGATGTGATGCCATCTACTAGGGATCCAGACCTTCACCTTCATGGAGACGGGATTTATCTCATTGTATGTTAGAGGTTTACAGAAGAGACATCTACGGCAATTCTAGTAAGCCCAGGCACTGGAGATAAACAGGCCCTTTTTGCATGTAATTAATCTGATCTATTAAGTTCTGTCTTCCTTAGGTTGAGACAAACCCATGTCCTAAATGTATGTGTGTTGGGATCACAACACCCAAAACAATATGCTGTCATGATGGGTTGTGGTGATCCAGGCTCTTCAGGAAACTCACTTTATGTCTCCTTCGAAAGAGCTCTGTATCACATTTAAACATCTCAGACATGTCGGTCTTTACTGTCTGCTGCACAGTCCTCTTACACACACAACTTGTTTCTGAGCCTGGAAAGGGCCTTTTTCTGAATGAGCCAAGAACAGTTACTCCAAAGCAACTGCTTACTGGCCTTCCCTTCCTAACAGCAGCTGTTGGTAGGATCACTGCAAGTGTAGCTGCAGAAATTGCTTGAAAAGCAGCTTGGTAGCTGCAGCAGCTTTCCAAGTCAGCTGGCAGCTGACTTGGGAAGCTGAAGCCAGCCGGCAGTGAGATGTCTAATACATCTCCAGAAACCACTGTGTATTTGCAGTGATTACCATAGTGACACAGCACGCTGTTTTGTTCATGTTCTGTGGTCAAATAGAATAGGTCAAAATGTTGCCATTTATCCAAAACTGAGATAAAACAATGACATAAGAGGAATAATGGGACTTTAGATGTGGATCCCATATGCCATAATTCTACTGGATTACAAATAGCTTCTATTATGTACGGCCTGGGAAGAAAAGGTACCATGATGGATAGGATCTTTCTGGAGAAAGGACAATGATACCAGAATTATGGATGTTTCATAGGGAGTAAGTGCCCATGTTGCAGAAACATTGATATGGTAGCTGGTTGTGTGAATAAAAGTAGCATAGATAATTTGTGTGTAATAGTTAACGTTACTCAGCTTATTTGCAAGCCAAAGCTCCAATTCCGCTTCATCAAATCCCGTGTAACGCAGTGGGCTGCTGCGTTGTGTATTGTTTCAGCTTTCCAAGAAGGTCTTGAACTTGCAGCTGTTAGCAAAGTTGGCATGTTTGAATCTGGCTGTGCTAGCTTTGAATTTATAGGAATTTTGTTGTCAATGGTATCAAAACTCATATTGTGATCAATAGAAACAACATTGAGCCTTGATTTCTTAAGAGTGATTTCCTCTAATCTAGGAAAGCACCATAAGATCATCTAGTTTGATCTCCTGTATGACACGGTCTATTCCGTTTCACATGATTCACATATATTTTCAGCATGATGATTTTAGTTAGATTAAGGAATTTATGTCTTCAGGGGTAATAATTGCATGCCACAGGCATAGAACAGAAAGAACAAGCTATAGTGCCAAGTATGTGTGAGGCCCCAGCGATGATGGAGAGTTTATTAAATGGGACATGCCTAATTGATCACAATTAGTGAAAGTAATACCTTCTCCCATCTTTTAACTAATTTCTTTCCAAATAGACCTGAGAAATTCTTTCCAATCTTAAATCTGCCAATCAATATGATTCTGTGCATGTAAGCCAGAAATAAAAACCTAGTATCTAGGAACATTTGTCTTTATCTGTTCAAAAAACAGATCTAGCTTTTTTTGTGCTTTCTTGTCAATTATGGCAAGTCTGTAATTCTGAAAAAAACCAACCACCGTCAAACAGGCAAATAAACAAAAAATCCCAATATCCAAACCCCTAGTCATCTAATTTTGCCAGTTGTGCATGACAGAGAGAGGGAATCCTTCCTATCCTGCCTTGCTCTGAGGTTGTATTAAACCACATCTTTTAGGAAGGTATATGGTATTGCCTTGAAGCCTCCAGCCAGTAGTGAGACCCTCACCTTCACTGATAATCTTTTAGTGTTTAATTACCCTGTCTGCAAGAAAATTACATCTTGTTTCAAGGTTGAATTTGTCTAACTTCAACTTTCAGCCATTCAATCTTGTCCAAGCTCTTGTCAACAAGATTGAAAGTCCTTTATTAGGTATCTTTTCCACCAGGAAATACCTATATAAACCAATAGAGTCATTCTATAACTTACCTGAAATTCAGCCTCTAAAAAGCACTTCCCAACTCTTGCTTTCCCCAAATCTCCCTTACAGAGCTTCCTTTCTTCTAGATGCTGCATGGTCAGAAACCAACACTGTCTTCTAGCAAGTGATGAGGGAAGAGGAAGAAATTATCTGAGAAAGAAAAAGAAGAGGTTCAAAAGGAATTGCTTGGTGATTGATCACTGTTTGTGTATTTGGAAGAGGCATTTTTTCTTGAAAAGCAAATCTCTGCTAAACATTTCTAGCCTCCCCTCAAACAGGCTGTCAGATCATTTCTACAATACTGACACTAAATGTCTGCAAACCAATTCCCTGTCCTGCACCACATCTGATGTAAATCAGCCAACCTCCAGTGAGGTCATTTCCAGCCAGTGGAGCTGCTGTGCTTTATATCATTTGAGGACGTAGAAGGTGCTTTAAAAAATATGCACGTGGATGTTAAGGAACATTGGCTAAAGCAGTGATAACGTGTAGCATCCTCTGTGGTGCTTTGTGTCCTCCAAACCTTGGGTGGGGAGCAGAGTCACAGTGAAATCATAGAAAACCCCAACCACTTAACTTAGCAAGTCTATATTAAACATAAAGGAACAGTAAAAATTTCACTACCAATCTTCTGTCGAGGTCCAGTTTCTCACCCTGCCCATTCAGTTATTAATATATTTAATCAGCACTTTACTTTTACATTATGAAAACAGCAAGGTAGACCTGCCAGTCTAGGATATCACTAGATTAGGATAAAAATGTAATGCAGTCCCCATCCCAGCAAGCTTGTGGGACTGTAGCATAAACTATTTATAGCTGACTAGATCAAAGCATTTAATGTAGAAGGAACAAGGGATCCAAAATAAGAAGGTGAGTACAGCTCTTCCCCAAGGAGGAATGACGATCAGAATTCAACATTTGCCAGTGGTTTAGTGTCTGTGTGTACCTTATGGGGGTAAATTTTGCAGCAGTGATTTATTTCAAACATCTTCATTTTTTTTCTCTCAGGATGAAGCAAATGTTTTAAATTACAGCTATAGCATGGAAGAGAGAATTTAACTAAAGCACAAATATGAGTCATGAAAATGTTCGTGCCTTATTTCCAGGGTAATAACTAAACACCTGCTATATTACATTTTAAAAAATTACCCAGTATTTCACAGTGGGTTTTATCCTTTTGGTTTTTTCTCTCTTAAGCCCAACTCTGAATCCTTGATCTGCGTGGGAAGATTGTCTCATCCATGCAGAACTCCCAAAGCTCTGCATGTACCGATGCTCTGCCCATGCGGAGCGGATTACAGGACAAGGACTGAGATTTGTGCAAGAGGGACAGCACTTCTCAGTGTCCTGGCATAGCACTGGGTGCACCAACACAACGTGAGAGAAGAGATCATTACCCAGAAGAAAACATAGACTTTTTTTGAAAGCTTGTGCAACAGAAATAAAATTAAAAGTGACTCATCCATGTTGATTCTGTCTAACCTTTAGTTTCCCACAAGTTGCCATTTTCTTCTGTTAGCAACTTTAGTGTAGTAAAGGAGTCTTGCTGAGGAGGAGAATGCAGTAGATGGGCCCCTGAGATGTGGAGTGTATATGCGGTTACTGAGCCTCTTGGGAACATGGTGGAGGGCTCATGCTCAGTTGTCTATTTTGCTTTTTATGTTTTCTTTAGTTGTTTTTCATTCTGGCAGTGAGTGGGCAGACAAGACTCTTGAACAATCTGTAATTACATAGTGTCACAGTTGATGAGGTTACAAAGGAGTAAATATGTAGTTGGTATTAGAGAGGATATTTTTAACAATAGTCACTCTACATCTAATAGAGTGCATCTGTGTCCTCTGTGGGCACTTTGCCTTAGATAATATAAAGGGAGAGCAATGGGGAAGAGAGAAGCATAATAATATCTGCATAGTCTTCAGCGGAATCAGTTTCTGCAAATACACACTTGACATTTGAACCCTTTCATACCAGTGCTGCTCATATTGATGCCAGTGGCATCTTTGCCCTTGAATAGGAATAGGATTGAATTCTAACTGTTGAATCTCTCATGACAAGAGAGGTGGAAGTTTCCCGGTGTGATCTGATTGCCATAGTCAAAGAGAAGAGTTTTATTAGACCATCGTGGCAGTAATTCTTGACCCGGGGTCATGACTGTGTCTCAGGGAGGCACGACAACTCTCTCTTCCTTTTGGATCACAAGGAAAGAACAACAACCTGATATATTTTTCTGTTGTAACATGGGTCACAGTGCAGAATGAAATAGTATCGTCAGCCTGCCTCTGCTGGGTTGTTACCTGCTGTGTTTCCACTTTTGCTAGCCAAATTTTGTCATCTTGGTGATAGAGAACAGCCTGCGCTGGACAGTACCACATGTCTCAAGTCATGAAATCTTATTGTATTTATACCACTCAGAGCTGAAGGAAATAACCTTTTAAAAAGTAATTTTATTTTATGATGGCAATATGAAAAGATTTGTTTAAAAGGCCATTGCATACTGATGCTTGATGTTCCTTGGCTGAAACAGTTACTAGACACACTGTTGGTCATCTTTATTAATTATTTGTACTCCAACAGCACCTATGAATTCATCTTTCTCATCCAAACATATAGAGTGACATTCCTTGAAAGTCCATCATTTCCAGCTTTCGGGGCAGGTGTGGGGACAAGAAGACTGATTCCCATGAAACAATGTCAGTTCACCTCAGCCATCGCTCTACTTGTGGAACCTGAGGATGTGACTCAGGCTGTTGGGAACATCCCCCCACCGCTCAGCTTCAATATTCAAGGTATTGCAAGCGTACTGATCTTCAGCAACGACATACCTCCCCCTGCACATTGCAATGAAGTGGCAGGACTCCACTGTGTATGGAGATATTATTTCCTGGCTTATAGTGTATCAGTAAAGGGAAGAGAACTTTTAAAAATACCTTTAGAAAAATAAGACAAAATTGAGAAAAGGCAATGGTACGCTCAGTTTGCCAAAACCTGCACAAAACCGCAGACCTGCACTATTTTCTACAGTCACCTGCTGAATTCCTGAAGAAATTACTAATAATTTGTTTTCATTTTCCTTGCCTTGCTCTGTCTCTTTCTTCCTCAAATCCTGATGGCTTTCAGCATCTGACAATAGCACCACCTACACAATACAGCAGAAATGATCAAGAAGTAAGGGGGGGTGGTTAGATGATCTGCTTCTTGAGCAGCCTACGAAGAGCCATCTTCTGTATGAATGAGAGAAATCAGACGCAGCATAGGAGAAATCCAGCAGAGCTTACTTGCTTTTTTCCCCCTTTCCTCTAGCCACAGGAATGGACCAAAGCAATCTCAATCCCTTGGGCCTATGGTGTGGAGGGATTATCCCTTCCCCCAGCACAAAGGGTTTACTTGTGACTTTATCTTTTTGTCTGCCATTTACTCTATTTTCCCTGTCTTGAGGTTTTCCCTCTCTCATTTAAACAGCGTTGCTCTGTTTTTGGCAACAAGGTGTGTAGGACATAGCAGAGCCAGGCCTGCCTTCATCTAAAAGGCAAAAAGAAAACAGTCCTTTTCCCTTTCGCTTTAGCATATTTTGTGGGATCTCTGCCTGACCCGCACCATTCCCTTTCTCCGCCTCTGCTCCTCCTTTGGTCTGCCCACTCAAATGTCCCTCTTGGTACTCATTTCCCCCCTTGCCATGTAAAACCTCAACATTCAGGTAATGAATGCCATCTCACCTCTTTCTCTTTACTCATATTTTTACAAGGTGAATGAACCTGCTGACAATGGAAGGAGGAGATAAGAAATCCCTCACGGAAATATCATGGATACTTAAAATAATTTGGAGCAAAAATCCCTGCAGGTTTATTGAAAACACTCCCCCTCGACACACAAAGATTTATTTATCGGCTGTACTGCATTTTGCTTACGTCAAGAGCTGGATTGCTCCTGTACAGCCCCCTCGCCAGGCAGATAATTGCTACATATTCTTTTGTATTGCTGCCACCACCTCCACCATCGGGCGCTTTCTCAAACAATCGCCTGCGCAGCCTCGGAGCAATCCATCTCTCTGCAGACAGTAGGATAACAGTGCTTTGATATTAGGGGTCTCCCAGGAGCAGGTGAGAGTCTTGCCTCTTTTCTTGAAAATCAAATGAAGTAAATACTGTGCATTTCTCCTTCCTTTTCCAGATCATTAGCAAAGATGTTAAATAAAACCGGGCTAGCTCTGTGACAGCTCAAGCCTTTTCTCGGTGGTGTCTCGTTGGCCGTCACTTCCACACAGACACGCCGACCTGATGCAGTGTCATTTATCATTACGTTTTGTTTACAGCTACTCAGCCAGTTGTCACTCTGTGTGACAATGCCCATATTCAAGCCAATATGAATTTATTTTTCAAGAAAGACTTTCTGAGAGTAAAGCTTATGCCTCACTAGGGATCCAGCTATAGTGTGTTACTGGCAAGACCTTTTCCTTCACCGTCACCCATTATATTTCTGATTAAACAAATCATAGCATAGCCTGGCCTTTCTGTCCTTGTTATTTACTGCTCGGGGTTTCTTCCACATGCTCATGCTTATCTTCTCAGCTGGATATTCATTAAATTCTGTTGCTGTATGTTTAGGTAATAATGATTTTCTTTGATTTTCTCCACCTGTCTCCAGCTCCTGAAGGCCAGTTTCCTTCTCAGCTTCCTGGACCTGGGACTGTCAGACTCTATTGGCTTCAGGCTGCTGGAGACCCCAGCAGTGCCAGGACTAACCATGGACCCCAATTTTTGTCCTAGGAGAAGGATGCCTCTGACAAATGTGACATCAGTATGTGTGAGGCAAGAGATTAACAGCTTTTAGTAGGTCACAGTAGCCACAGCAGTGGATCTTCCTTTTCTACCCTTCCATTTTCCCTGGTTGCTCAGTGAAGGTGGGAGGAGAAGAGCCAGATGCAGGGGCAGCATCCCAGGGAGAGCTGGGCCACACCTGGTTATCCCTCCCCTCCCTGCAATGGTGTGGCAGCGTGCAGGTAGCAGCCTCTTTGCCATGGCTGTGGACGTGCTCACCTGCTGGGTTTGCTGAGTTGTCTTCTGGATGAAGGCAAATCTGGATGGAGAAAACCTGCAGGAACTTGTTCACCATGATGCATGTCAGAAGCACGTTCAGCAAAATAGTTTGCTGTGCTGTGGACAAGTAATGACTCTCACTTTTTTCCTGTTGTTAATACATTCATTGCCAAAGCAAATATTTCATTTTGCAGCACTAATGCAGCCCAAATACCATTTATTACATATGTAATCCCTCCCCTACTGTCTCCCACCCCAACAGCACAAAATATATAATTGTACAAAAAAAGATTGGGGGACTAGGGACATATCTTAAACTTCCTCCAATCTGTCTACCTCTTCAAAATTACAACAGGAACGCTGGGCCCAAAAGACAGAACTATTTTATGTAAAATTTCTGCTGAACCAGGAAGATTCTGTGATACTAAATATTTACTTCAAAACAAATTTTGTCTCACCGAGATAATTTTTTTTCTAATTTCATAGAAAGTGTGCTTCTTTTTAATACTGTCAGGAATGTATATTCTATTTTTTTATTGGAAAGTACATTTCAGCTAGAAATGGCATGAAAATTTATTTCAAAAAAGTTTTAAATTCTTAACATCAAAATGAAAATAAATTATTTTGATATATGAAGCATTTTGTTTTACTTCATACAACGATTTTTAAAATATTTCTCTGTTTGCTGATAACTAACAAACCAGTTTGGAATGGGACACAGTTATTTCAATGACATTTTTCCAGAGCTACTAGTGAGATAAAAATCCATTATCTGTAAAGCTCAGAGTAGACAATCTAAGTCATGAATGTTATGTTGAAAGCATCTTATGATCTTTAGATTGTAGATATTGTGCACTTATATATAGTGTGCATATATATGTACATGTGTTTATAAATATATGAATGTGAGTGTATATCTGTAAACAAGTACATAGTACCATAGCAGGTTTGCCCTCAAATATAGTAGCTCAATATAGCTTATGGAGAGGCATGCAGTCTGCATTATTACGGATATTATTTCTTTACAACTTTGGGCCTAGTCCAAGATTTAAGCACATACTTATGTTTGAGTATGTCAGTAATTGCTCTGAGCTTTGCTTGAAAGTTTTCCTTAAGTCTTTCCCAAAAGTCTCCCTTGAATATACGGCCCAGGATTTTGTTACTAACCTTTTTAATAGTTCCCAATATCTCTCATTTTCTTCTGTTTTGGAAACCACCACGATGCAATGCGTGTGTATGCAGCTTAGACTCGTGGGCTGTACGTGCTAAGTATTTGGGTCCCAGCTTTTCTTTGGTTCCCTCAAACAGGGCCACTTCTAGGAGCAGACGAAACAAGCAGGGCTGTAGCATGCTGTATACGAGTCACGGTCCAGAGGCCTTGGAGAGCAGATCTGCCACGGCTGCCGACAGCGTATAAGGTGTTGAGGGCGGTAGCTACCATTTGGGGTGAGAAAGACACAGCTCTTGGAGAAGATGTGCTTGCTGCCATCCCTGGCAGTATCGGGACTGGTAAATTCAGCCCCAAGCCTTTGACGGTGGGCATGGATCCAGCAACCTGGCCTTGATCCTTCATCCTCAAGACCAAATCTGTTTTCCTTCCCCCTGAATCAGATTGAGCCACCTTTACCATTATATATGGATAGCATGTGTTGAGCAAGAGGCGCAGGAAGACCAGCACAACCTGCTCAGCGGTGCTAAATGTGAGCGCTCCGTCGGGGCGCAGGTGCCACCTCCTTCTGTAGGTGACCGGAAAGCAAGTGAAAAGAAGCAGATCAGCCTTTGGCTGCACAGAGCTACAGATCAGGTCCCCAGTGCCCAGCTCCCCACTGATGGACAGAAAGGCATTGTAGAGGCAGCATAGCATAGCTTGTTTAATGCTGCATTATGGTAATGCATACTGGAGAGCCATTAACATGGGAATCTTAGATTTAAAATATAACGAACCACACAATGCAATGTTTTGTAGCAGTGTGTACTCTGGAGTCATAAGCACATAATTTTTTTGATCAAGTTTCAGCCCAAAGCAAATTTTCTCAGCTAACTAGCTCTCTAATCTATCTATCCACAAATATATATATTTGTTTGTAATAAAATTTGTTAATATTTACCAGATGCATAATGGCACTGTTATTTTTACCCAGGGTGCATGCTTTACCTATTAAATGTTATATAACCTTTCTAAAACCAAATTAAGCACAAACATTAGCATCAATCCATTGAATGCAGGCGCTATTTAAAAAATGTAGATGTTTTCAAACACTAGAGTGAATGGGAAAATATTGCTGCTTTGACTGTCAGATTATATTTCTTTCCTATTGAAGCTAAGTGGGTTAAATTAAGTGATTAATTAACTATGCATCTGCACAATTAGGTGGGCATTTTTATTCCATTTAACTTATATATTTATTTCTGGCTTGGGAAGAAAGGAACCGTAACAAGACAAAGGCAAGAACATCTACCAGAATTAGAGCTTCCCAATAGCACTATTGTAGTATAGATTTTACTATCATTTTCATTGTAGCATTGTGAATTCATTTGGTTTATAACTCAGGCATGAAAATTTGCTCCACAGTGAAATTTCTCAGTGGAAATTTTGCTAGATTTTATTTACTGTTGTTTTTAGACCAGACAAGCTGTAACAATGTCTAACAAAAATAACCGCCTTTGTTGCAGGTTTTCTGACTTTCTTCTTGTCATAAGCTGACTTGGCCCAGTCTGTCATTGAGGTGCCATTTCCAAAACCAGCTCCTGAGCTGCTCCCTGGACTTTTGTCTGCGGTCTGCATGAGGGTGAGTAAAGGTGGGTGCTGCTTTGCAGCTAAGGAGCTGCTCAGATGCCCAAGCCTGACTGGGGCAAAAGCAGCAATCACAAGTTCGGTTTCCCCAATCCCCCTTCCAAAGCGCCTGTGGATGTCCATAAACCTGCCGCTAATGTTCAGTGGAAGGAGGGCACCTATGGCTTCTCCTCTCAGGGTAAAACTCTCTCCTTCCAGCCCTTGCATTGCCCCTCCATAACCACAGCTGGGTGCAGCCTTGTGCTGGATTTCTCATCGAATTCCCCTTGCATGGTGAAAACAGAAGTGCTTTTCAACACTGCCGTTTGCCAAACCTCCTTTCCGAGATGGTTTTTATCTCGGTCCCTGCCGGAATCCCGGTCACTGGCTGGTACAAATGCTGTAAATGGACTAATGTGGACCCAGCAAGAGCTGGGCCTACTGCTTTGAGCTGCGCCTTTGAAAATAATGAGCTGGATTGTCAGAGCCCTCGGTCAGCAAGGCGAGAGAATGAGAACCCCGCTGCTCCCCTGCTCAGTTTGCAACTCCAGCTGCCGGCAGTGGCAACTATTCAACTGAAATTCCCTCCAGTGAGAAAGGTCTTTGGCAACATGGAAATGTTGGGATTTTTTTTTCCCCCTCCCCTGTAACTTTTGTTTTTTGGCATCAGCTGCCTTGTGTCCTCATACAAAAGTTCTTTTCTTTTCTTTTTCTTTTTTTTTTTTCTTTTTTTAAGCTGACATTTTGATTCTGTTTTAATTAAACCACTTTGGAAGCAGCATGACTCTGTTTTGGAATGAGTTGCACTGGTACAAGTTTTGTGCGGAGGCATCTCTATTTCAGAGTGACTACATCCCTTCTGACAGTCCTCCCACAGCTAGCCCACCTTGCCTAGCTTCAGGCCTCCATCAGTCAGGGGTTTTTTTACCTGCATGAACCCTACTGCTCTACAAGCATCCTGAGCAGATGTCAGAGGGCAGCTTACGTGCCGAGAGGCAATCGCTTTTTTTCCTTTGCTTTTCTGCTTGCCTGAAACCCCTCTTTCTCCTTTCCCCCTCCTCCCCTCTTCCACTCAATTACTGACCCAGTGGGGATGCCATGCCCCAGGATTTCTCAGGGCTTTTTTCTCTCCCAGGAGAAGGATATGTCCACTCTTCACTGAATTAGTCAGTTCTTTGCTGTGCCCTACCAGTGTCTGGGGCAGAGCATGCAGGAGGAAAGCAATTCTGGGGACAACGGCCACCACCCTGCTACTTCCAAGGAACACCGCTGGCATTACTGCAATACAAGGGTGCTCTCTTACTGCTCCCTCTCCCTGAAGTTCTGCATCTGATTTTGCAAAGTTATAAGTGGGTATAAATAGTGGTCGTTATAAGATCAGTGATTCTTTTTTCTGCCATTTCCTTTCAAACCCACCCCCGCCCTGCCCTGCTCATATGGTGCTCCTACAGCTTTATACTTTTAACAAACAACAGCTTTGTTTTGTTCAAAGTGTCTAATTTTGCAATAATTGGCCAAATGTCCCACCTTTTCCACATATTCATGTGCTTTAACTTTCTCTATTGTGTCTGTTTAACCACTCTCTTTTTTCCCCTCTCTCCCCTCTCCACTGAGCACAGTAGGCATTAAAGTATCAGTATTTTGCTCAGCATATTTACGAGGGTAGAAAAACCCTAGTTAAAAAAAAAACCACGAATGAATACTCTCTTAGTTTTTAAACTACATTTGTAGTAGAGGAGGTAAATTGACAAAATTAAACCATGACAACATTACAAAAATCTGTGGAGACGATAAGGCAGAAATTCCCAGACGTCCTCTCTTGCAACTCCACTTCCAAGCCCATGAGCTCATCCCCACCAGCATTTCCTGCTTGGGGTGCATGCCTCAAGTCTGGAAAGCACCACTATAAGGAATTCCTGGCTATTTTTAGTCAGATCCTTGGAATTTTTAACAAATCCAATTCAAATCTATTATTATAAAGCCTAGTTATTTGCAAGTACACTTTTATGATTCAAAAACATAGGGGAGAAGATTTATACAAAGCGCATTAGTGCTCAGTTGCAGTGCCTGGATTATAAAATAATACACAGCCTTCCTGTGGGGCTGTGTTCCTTCCTACCCCAGCAAGGCCTTTCCGAGCACTGGCCTGCTCGTGAGCATTGCTCCATTTTCCAGGTCTTATAGAGCCTTTTAAAGCACTACCCATTTCTGTTTCGCAGCCCAACATTTCAAGAAAGCATCCACTTACAGAAAAGAAATCCACGGAGGTTAAGAAATAATTACAAATTAACTATTAAAATAACAAGTATTTTTACCCTGTGCTGTTGGTTAGTGGATTGAAAATTGAGCCCACTTGGATGAATTAAATGAAATGCAGGAGGAAGACTATTGGGAAGTGATTAGCTGGTCCCTGGAAGTCCTGTAATGCACTACTAGGAAATTCATAGCATCCACAAAGCCAAATGGCCAAATTCTGGATCACAGGGTATCTTCCTAGGACACTGCACAGTTACTCTGAAAAAATCCAGTACAACAATAAACATTAAAATGCTCTTAAACTGCCATTAAAAATCACACACACTGAATATGTTTAATAAAAATCTTCTATCAAAGACATGTTCTTAGGGATGGGACCGAACTGGATAATAAAATGGCAGGCAGAATTAGGTAATCTGTGGAGTACTGGCTCCTCGATCCCTCTCTTACAAGAGAGAGAAAAGAAGCAGTTTAATTCCAGGAAAAGAAGAACAGCAAATGTTTCTGCTTTGAGCGAGCAAAGAGAGGAGGGAAACTCTGATCATTCCCCGTTCTGCCCCCGCTGCAGGGCAGCTACAAGCCGTCGCCTTTTCAGGGCAGGCCACGAAATTACAACCTAGCAGAGCCTAGTGCTCGCTGCCGTAAAGGCTATGTTTAGTGGTGGGTATTGTCCGAATCAGGATTTTGTGTTGTGATCCACCTCACACAGCACCTGACTGGCAGATGTCTGGATGCACAGCGAGGCTGGGAGGAATCGGTAGCTTGGAAGAGCTGGAGATTTTTTGGACGTGACTCTTTTGATTATACTGTCTTTATTCCAAAAGTAAATTTCTAACTACACCCACAGTTTTGGGTCAGCAAAAAGCCAGAACTCACATAAAAACATTCTAATTTTTAAATTTGTCAAAATGGCAAGATCTTTAAAAAAATCTGTCAGCTCATTAATATATAATAACCCCATGCCAACTTGCCTTGAAATCATTTAGTAGTTAAGATCTCATTTTGCCAATAATGAAATGAGTTTTAGGACATTCAAGGTGGGTTTTTTTTTGTGGGTTGTTTTTTTTTTTCCAAAAAAAAATCTTGTTTTCATTTATGATTGCTTGTAACTGTTTATATCCATTTAATAACTAAAAAAGCATGTCCACAATCTGTCCCTGGCTGAATTCCTCTGAAGAGTTCACTCGCTCAGAGCGGTATTGGCCTAGCTTGTTGGTTCAGTGATCAGCATGATTTTTGAATCAATGTAACACAGGAGAGGGTTTACATTACGGCTGCCACAAAATGTAATCAACTGCCTAGCATATTTGTCTGAAGAATTATTAAAGCATAGAATGCAAAGCAGCAGAAATAGAAGTATAATTCTGGTAAAATCATCAAAGGATGCAATAACCGAGTTAGAAAATGCAGTGACAGATCTAATTAACGAACTAAATTACAATTCAGTCCAAAAATAATTGTCATTAGAAGTAAAATCACATTTCTGTCTGAAGCGTCTCAGCATGTTTGCCATAGTGATTGGTAAAACTAGAAAGAAACCCACTCTCATTATTTTTTCGATGCAATTATTACACTCAAAAATCAGTCATGAAATCGAATATGCCAGTTTAGCGAACCATTCTCAGTTAAGAGCCTTCCCTCTCACACCGCAACGTAGAGGTTTTGGCTAGGGCTGCTGGATTACAACTCTCCTTTTGTGCCTGTGTTGGAGTCAACGGTATTTTTGGACTGACTCCTTCCTCCCAAAGAACTCTTCATTTTCTGAATTAAAACAACAGACCATTTAATTTTAATATTGACCTAATTGCGCATCTGAATCAGTTGGAAGCTGTCTAACAAAAGGAAAATACTAACAGGACATGTGCCAACTGCACTTTAAGTTGGGCTGCTTTTAATATAAGCTGAAGAGCTTTTGTATTAAGCTCTAACAATGGGTAATACAGCCGCCAAGCTGATTACTTAAGCAACTTCTGGATATATTCACACAACAAATTTGAATTCTAAGTATTTTGCATACTGTTTCCACCTATATAATTGTCTGCTGGCCCTTATCATTATTTATTATGCAAAACTGAATTTTTTTTGAAGCATGAAGAATGAAGTAATTTAGTATGCAAACAGTTAAAACTCTCATGTGGATTCCGATTTTGTATGTGTTGATAAATTCACTTACGATGACTGACAGTGTGAGATTTTTTAGGGTCATATCGGTCACTCTTTCCATGACACTGATGAAAATGATAAACTAAATGCCAGAAGTGTCCCTGGCGCATCATAGGATGAAATGTGTAAAATGTCAGTGTCTAGCCGGTGTCTATTAATAACTAAATATGATTGCGTGTAATGAGCAGAGATTTTCATGTTGATTGAAGTATGATTTCTTTTGATCTTCCAGATGTTGCTGCTTAGAAATTCATATTGCTCTTTTGCTGCTAAATGCATAATGACCTTTTAAAACCTTTTAACTGTTAAAACCCCTATTATTTTCAACAACGAAGTCAAGCTTCCAGCTTTTTTTATGTTGATTGGAAGTTCCTCTCTCTTCCCGTCCTCACCTTCCCTTTTTACTTTCTCCATTCTCCTTTTCCTCTCTTATTTTTCTACGCTTCTTTTCCTCTAATACATTTCTCCAGCACAGTTCCTGGCAACGCACAGACTCCTGCGCTCAGAGGGGCAGGCGGCGTAAGACAGCTGGACCCCGTTGCCACTGGTGTCACTGCCGCTCCCTTGCAGTCCCGGGGAGTTACCCGGCATTGCTGGGAAATTTGGCCCGAGCAAACATTTCATGCGAGTACCCAGGTCACCTCGCTTCCGAGGTAGAAAAGAAACAAAGGCAGGTGTCAGAAATAAAGAATCGTGTAGCCGATGTTGATAGTGGAGTGATCTGCTCTGAAAGAAATCGCAGAGCATTGTAAGCTTTCTGCATGAATAATGCATTTGTGTCGCTCATTTTTGGGCTTAGTCACACCCTGCCTTCCACATTTGGCCCCTTTATGGTTGCACCTGTGCATGAATGGTGACTGCCTGAGAGCTTGCAAGAATAAAACGAGTCCCGGAGTAAAGGCGGCAGCAGCAGTGTAAGCTTCCCTTCATTATTCAGCTTTTGTGCCAGTCCTGCGTTAGCGGAAGGTTGTCTCTGGCCTGTGTGACTCAGCCATGTTAATGCAGGGAGGTGCTTCTGCACCATGAAGCTGCTTTAAACTCTTAAGCGATCTGGTTAGTGGCCACTGTATGAAGACAGCAAAGAAAGGCATCTCTCCGCCTGGCACTTTCGGCAGTATGAGCCTTAGGATGCTTCAGGACCTTCGAGTCCAGGTTTCTTTCTCATCGCTTCACTGTCCCAGCATCATTCACACTGAAAAAGGCCTTGGGAGACCACCTAGTCCAAACTGACACCCAAGCAGGCCAGCACTAGCTTGAGACTTACTGTGCCCAACCCATTTAAAGTATTTTGGATGGGTCTGGAAGGAGAACTGCATCTGGCATGTTATGTTTGGTATGGTATATACTCAGTGGGTTAAGGTCCAAATCCTCTTCATAATCTCAGTCTGAGCAAATGCAATGTCTTCAAGCAGTATTTACTCCTGTAAATTAGGACGTGGACAAATCTACTTGGAACGGTTTGACCAATTCACTGTAAAATCTCGTCCTATCTAGTTACTTCCCAGTCATCCTTTGGGCCCACTGCCATCCAGCCTAGGAATCAGTTCAGTGCTTCTCATTGCCTGGACACTGGTAAGCGATGGGAGGTTGCCAAGGGAAAGACTGAAGCACAGGGCCATCCTGAGGTGTTTTGTGGCCTCTGAAATGGGGACATGGCTCATGGATCTGTTTTAGCTGCTGCGTAATGGCAGGAAAATGTACCACTTCTGCGCAGGCAGTATGTGGATGGAAAAGAAAATAAAGACAATAAAGCAAAGTGAAGCACCTAGCAAAATAAATGCCATCTCACAAAGTTTTTACACCTAATCTGTTCCTGGGAATGTTCAACGTAAAACAAATGATTCTGGTTTTAATTTCAGGTTCTGTGGCAAATACGCCACATAAAGCAAATATGAAGAAGATCCTAGACCCTTGGAGGTCCAGACCAAGCCTACCATGGCACAGGTATAGAATGGCTCCAGTGGTCGCTGTCCCAGACTTTTTGTGTTTGCAGGTGAAAAATGCTGTTCACTGTGTGGCATCTTTGCAATGTCTTTGTGAAAATGGCTGCATCTTTTACTGACTTCCCTGTGGATCTGTTTGTCACTAATGCAATAGTGACAGTCCTGGGGCCCTATTGCTCTCAGCTACTTCTGGTTCCTGTGCAATGTACTGTGTCATTCATTATATATGCTGGTCCCATCTGGTCTGACAAGCCTTCTCCATCCTCAGAAGCGATTACAAATAATAATGATGACAAAACCCAGAGAATTTTTGCTGTATTTTGAAAATGATTGTTTTGTGTTGCATGAAGGCGCTTCCCGCCTATCTCCAGGGTCACCTGGCAACCATTTGCTAGCCTCCTGCCATCAGATCCATATCAAGCAAGGGCATCTGGAAGCTCATTTGGGATGGGAGCTGCTCCCTTTCACCATCTCTGCTGGCCTTCTGTGGGCAGAGTTGAGGCGACTGTGCATACGATGGTTTCATGACCATTACCCTGATAGAGGCTGTTTAAATGTATTGTAGCAGTTTCATTTGTGTGCTGCCAAAATATTAAAAGAAAAGCTGATGCTAATACAGTATCAACCACCAACACTGCATAATTAAGCATGCATTATTTGCAGTTGATGTTTGTCTGTTTAATAGAATTAAGGATAATTAAGAGAAAACAGTGAGAAGATATCACTGCACAATATAACAATCTACCAAAGCAAGCGAAACAGTGAAAGCAATGTCTCTGAGTAGGATTGTTCGCCCTGTGTGGTGTTCGGTCCTTTGTTTTTTAATGGGTCACTTAATAATAATGTATATATATTTATATATGTATATACATGCATACATATGTGTATGTGTGTGTATATATATATATAGGGATTAACTGAAAAAGTGACAGAGCACGGTTGGGGCACATCAGGATTTTAAAAGCTCTGTTTAAAGGGTACATTCAGATTTTGAGAGTAGAAGCATCTGCCACATAGGGCTAAGAAGGACACATCCCAAATTTCTCTCATCCAGCATCGTTTCCCTTTGTTTACACTGAAATGCCCTGTGACTGTTCCTGTCTGATCACATTCCCCACTCTCCTCACCCTGAAGCTAACATCTTTGAATTGATGGGAGTACATCCAAAGGATGTTAAACACTGGTTTGGCCACTGGGTTTTGCTACAGGAGTAAAAGTGGATGAAGGGTTTGTGCCAATCCATACCTTGGTAAAAGCATCTTCTTTTGATGTCCCACCTTGGTGCTAAGCCTCCTCCCTGGCTGTGGTGTTTCAGATATAAATCACCTTTCTGTTGGTGGGTATCTCTTTGCTTCAAGGGTCTGTTCCTTTAATCAAAATCAGTAGGGACAGCAGAGGGAGTGTGGCGAAGGATGTATTTACTTGAAACATCCAGAGCTCTGAATATATCACCAACATGGGCCAGAATGGCCTGAGGAACATCTGTGCTTCAGCTTTGCTCAACAAAGACAAATATGTCTCACTCAGTGCTTCGCTCTTATATAAGTTTCCATATTGGTAGAAATAATTCAATGTATCTTGCTAATTTTGTTAAGGCAGGCTCACCCATTCCCCCACCTCAGATTCAATAGTAATTGGGTTGATATTACCTGCAGGTATCTTTGTAAGAAGATGCTGTTAATGTCACTACTCCAGAAGCTTTATCAATACATTAATTGGTGCTAGAAAGTTGACAGCCTGCCCTTATGAGTGTCTGGCTTTGAGCAAACTGAAACTTATATTATTATTTGAAATTATTTTTGTTTTGGAAGATAATGCTCTACAGAGGGACAGTGAGAAGCAGCATCCTTAGACGGTACCTGGGTTTGATGAATGGATACCTAATGCAATCACTATTTTTATTTGTTCCTGTAGTGAAGGCACACCCAGGGGCTTTGGTGAGGATTAGGGCCTCTGTGCTCAGTACCATGTACAAACAGCTTGCAATCGAATGTGGATTCATATATAAGAAAATGAAACCAGCCATTCCCTTTCAGAAAAATTGAATTCCCTTCCCACCAGGTCGATAATGTGAGCTCAGACAGTGGTGGTTGAAAAGGATAGCTGCCACGGTGCACAGTGAGCTTCCTTAGGAAGGTCCTGTGACTCCATAGGGCTCCAGCAAGATGAATCTCTGCAACAACACAGAACTTTTGGGAAAAAATTGTGCTCCAAGATAGAAACTTACCCCTCTGTCTTCTTTTCTCCAGGACCACCTTTACAGACAGGCACAGCTGGTGGCTCCTTGCAGCCGCAGGGGCTGGCAGACTGCCTCGCTTGGACAAGGTACGTGGCATAGCACTGCCTCAGTCCCCAGTCTGGCCAGTCTCTATCTGCACAGCTACTGGCAGAGACTGTAGGAGACAACGATTACTATTCTGGGGGTCAGGTCCCTGCTTGCCTCCTCAGCAACAACTGAAGTAGCGTAGCAAGTCCAGCCCACCTTCCCAGGCCTGTCCCTTCCCTCTCTCACCTGGTCCAGCATCTCCTGTTCCCCATTCATGAAGCATTCGGGAAGATGGTCCAGTAGCCCAGAGAGAGCTTAGAGAAGCAGTCTTCCCCCAAACTGGTGTCTCCCAGCTTTTCCTACACCCTTCCTCTAAATCTCCTCTTTGCTTTTTCAGAATTGACTTTTACCTGTACTAAGGATCGGCCTTGAGCTGGTGTTGTGCTCTTAAGCTCTGCTGAGAGCTGATCCCAAAATACACCTTTCTGCCTGGATTTTGCAGAGCTCTCTGAGGTCTGGTCCTCCTGGCACTGCACAAAAAGACCTGATGGGTTACAACAAAGGGGTAATGAGGACTACTGCCAGCAGCCTGAACCCAATTGGTCTAATTTTCATGCATGGCTGAAATTTTAGGGGCCTGGGAAGAAGGAACAAGAGAGGGATACAGCTACCTAAATCTCTTTGCCAGTCAATGCAAAGGCATAAGCAACTGTAAAGACTTGTGGAGGTTGCTCCTGTCTCCCTTGTAAGGTGTAAGGAAAGTAGAGGGGAACCCCTGCACGTGTTAGTTGTCTTCAGGCCTTTGAAATCTGCTTCATCACCCTTTCCTAAAGACAGGAATCTATGGATGGTGCCATTTCTTATGTTTTGAACTATGTGGCACTAGTTAGAGCACTGACTTAGGATGGGGAATATCTAGCTCTCAGCTTTCCTCCGTTGGAGGGAGAAATGTTCTCCCATTTCCCAGATCTCTAGAGTGCCCTGATCAGCAGACCGCCTTGTATCCTGGACAAGAGCAGTCACCAGCTCTTCTTTTCAAGCCAAGCCACGGTACAGCCAACATGTCAAGAGCCACGTGGAAGAGACAGCAAGCAGGAGGGAACCAGGCAGCAGCCAGCAGCCAAGCACTCATCAGCCATCAGAAGTCCTGACTCACCTCCTGGAAACTGTGGCAGGGTAAAGGTGCCTGTTTGTCAACAGTTGGGTTGCTTTAGGATCGGTAGCCCCAACCATGCCACCTGCACCAGCGACTGCAGCAAAGAGCCTGGGCAACATTCAGCTAAACCTGTGCGGATTTAACTGTCAACATCCAAATACGTGACTGTTGAAGTGGAACAGTTTTGACAAACTGGACCAGTGTCTGATATTTGTAAACCAGAGTGTGTCTGTGTTCATATTTATTCACACCATTCTCCAGTGTTCCAGTTCCTAGATTGGTGTGAGGATAGATCCTTGGAAATTAATAACTGTTAGAGCTCTGTGGCTCGGTGAATTGTTTACTTCCTTACATCATTAATACTAGCCTTGTAGGGAGAAGAAGTGTTAAAAATAATAAACACTCTTTCCATCATTAATATTCTGAAGACTATGGGAGCAAAGGCGAGACACGACTGCTGGCTACCGTGGGGCTCGAAATACGCAGCTTCCAGCTGGTGCTTCAGTCCATGCTCAGATCTGTTCTTGTCACCGTAATACAGAAGTGGTATAATTACACAAGCCCAAGTCTGCATCGTTTCTGGCACATCGACTCTTCTGTTGCCTGTCTCTCTCTCTCCGTATGTGTGTTGTGTATACATCACTTAGAAAACACGATGGATTTTACATGTTGGGCGTGCGTATCACTGCTGCGTCTGGCTGGGAATCACCCCTGAGCGCTGGTCGCTGGTGGGGCTGGTGGTTCAGTAGGTGGCACTATTTCCTCTCCATTTAGGACCAAACCCGAGTCCCAGCACGATGTGTGGGGAGCTGCAAGGCCAAAGTGCCCTGTGGAAGTCCGTTATCGGGGCTGGTTGGTTCTGTACAAGACATGAAGCTGCATTTCTGGCCTCGGGTGGGAGGAGGGCTGACCTTGACATGGTAGTTAAAATTCATTTGTGTAATTTCATTCTAATTCTAGAAATGTCTCTGGCACATTCAACTGGGTATTGTATTGTTTTTACTTTCTAGCCTAAAAACTGCCCTCTGGTATTAAATATGTTGTGGAAACTCTCTTAAACCAGTTATTACTGTCTACCCAGAGATGGCTGCATTCCTACAGTGGAAAAGAAAGTTGTCCCTATACATCCCGCTCAAAATGTTGAATCTTAATTAATCACCACTTATAAAGTGCTTTGAGATCCCCAAAGGAAAAAAAAAAATAGTATGGAAGTGCAAAGTATTGTTAATTGCTATTTTAGCACTTTAAAAGCATGAACCTGGCCCTGAAAACTAGCCACAAAAATGCACTAATTCCAAATTCTGCATGAGAAAACTCAAGGTCACAAGGGAATTTGAAAGGTTCCTAATTAGGCAGAATTCACAAGGCAGACAAAAACTGGAAGACAGAGGTTAACAAAAGAGGCAAGACTATATTTCATAGGAATCCAAAAGACAAGTGGAGAAATGCGGTGACAGACAGATACTCGGTCCAGACCACAGACCAGGTGCAGGTGCAGCCGGGGAGATTCCCACACATTAGCACGGACTGCACTGGTAAGGGTGCTGTGCAAACCCGTGCCTGAGGTAGCTGAAACAACTTCCTCGGAGTCACACGAGGGATCTGATGGCCCCTTTTGTTTAGCTGACATCAGGAGAGCAGAGACGGGGAATTAGACTGACATTGATAACTGCCTGGTGTACAGTCAGGGGAGAGAGTGATCATTGTGCGCTGCTGGCTCTGCCCAGTGTTCGGATCTTGTGGGTTTTTTCCTCCGTATTTTTATTCTTACTATTTTGAGAAAATCCTGGAGAGAAGGAACAAGTGGTTAAAAACACTAACTTAGAGGAAAAAAAAATCAGCAACAGCCTTGGGGCTGGATTTACAAGGACAGCTCAGGATACTAACAGCCATTTTATGTTCTAAGTCCAAATGTAAATTTTCTAACTCTCTCCTCTCCCCTCACAGGAAACATTTAATCCCTAAGTACCAAAGTTTCTACTAGCAGAGTTTGCCAGGTGCCATGGCACTGGCCTTGCACACATAGACCTTCGCCTAAAATTTGATGACTCTAAGTTGCTTGACATCTGTTTCACCTGCAGCCACACGTGGAACCTGCTTTCCCCCCACTTTCCTGCTTCTTGACAAAACATGGTCAAACACTGCTACGCACTGGTTCTTGGGATAATCCTTGAGATCAAATCCCTGCTCTGGCTGTTTTGGGACAGAAACTCACAGCCAGATTTCCCCTCTTTCTGGAGACTTCCTACCAGTGGGGTACTGAGCGAGATAGGATGTCCTTGTCTCGGTCAATCCCATAACAGTTATTTCCAATTTCCTTTGCACTGGTAATTCAATATTCACAGACTAAGGGACCCAGCCCTGCCTCTCCCCCAGTGCAGGTAAGGATCCAGCTCCAAGGCTGCAGAATCAACTCTTTACGGTTCCTTGTTCCCTGTGACCTAATGAATATTTATGTCTTTATTGCAGCATGGAATAGCTCAGGTCCCATGAGCACAGCAAGCAGGGGAATGTTTGATTTGTGAGCCGGAGATAGGGAGCAGCAGCAGCTGAAATTCAGGTGCCATGGGGATTTCTGTAGAGGAGGGGAGAGCGTTGGTATCTATGTAATTTAGGCCCCAAGGATGTCTGGAGGGTAGCTGTTTTGGAAGTTAGCACACAGAACAGCAGTTAGACACCTCCAACACCCCAGTGAATCTAGGTCCAGAGGCTCCAGCACAATATGAGATCCATATTCACATATTTTGATTATTCAAAAAGGTTTTTACCTTCCCTGAAAATTAAGCACAAAGGGCCTAATTCTAGATGCTGCAGTGATATAACTGTTGATAAGTATCACTGAAGCCGATCAGCAAAACAGCATTTCACATTTGCCTCTTTGAGAATGGGATTTGTTCCTTACCTAACCAGATAACAGTGTTGTCATCAGCCTAATCCATATGCCTGCAGAAGAAAGTGTCTCTCTTGTTTTACTGTTGCTGTAACATTTCCTCTTTGGACATTCACTGCATACCTAAAGGCTCCACAATTTACACAGAAAATAGAGAGCTTCTCCTTCCTTGCTAGTCTTTGGCTGCTTTTACCTGTGCTTAGGATGCAATAGTCAGTGTCCATTTTCCTGACGTAAGATATGGCAGATGAGTGTAACACCCTTAACAGGGTACCACAAACACTGTATGGAAGGGTGCAACATTTCCCTTTTGGGCTGGATCTTTGCTTAGTGCATGCAGGTTTTTAATGTTAAATGTTCTCAAGAAGATTTTAAGACAAGAGCCCATTTTCCTTTGTGAGTGACAGCCCAGGTGCTTCTTAGGATAAGGTTTTTGTGAGACAGCTCAGCCTTACAGCTGCAAAAGCGTAGTCTCCTCACTGTGGATCCTGTGGTCTGACGGTTCCCCTTGCATTCACTCAGCTCTTTGGACCTCTTAGCGTCCAGTCTGTATCGTTAAAGAGGCAAAAGATCAACATGGGGAAAGAAAAGAAGAAATGAAAGTTTAGATTAGTGAGCTGATCTGACTGACTGTATTCTTCGCTGAGCCAATGTGAGGGACATGATGAGGCAGTGCTGCAGCAGCAGGGGGGTTCACAGGGATGGGGCTGGCTCCAGAGCAGTGGGGCGAGCTTCCCTATCTGCCTGTGAAACTTCACCCCTGGAGGTGAATAGATGGCATTCCTCTGTGTGACCCACCCCACAACCCTTCCAACAGGGCTCCATATCTATCCTGGATGCAAGAAACTAGACCCTAATGCCTTATTAGAGCATGCTACCATTGCACATACCACAAAGCAATCTGGGATGGGGGAGAGAAAGGACCTAAGAAGTGATGCTGGCTGTGGCAGGAGAAAATGGACTGCTTTCCTTCTGTGTTTCAGCCTAATTATTGTACCCAGAGTCTGTCTTCATTGGTGTCTTGAAGCTTTAGGGCTCTGTCCTGAAAGCAGGATAAGTGCCAGTAGCAAACGAACAGGGTACTCAGTACCAGAACAACAAAAACATCTTCATGAAGGCAGTGACCTGCAGGGCTCTAATTAGCTCTGGTAGCAGCAGGACCCAGCTGCGATGCTGAACACAGATCTGAAGCTTGAAGAGACTCTGGCCAGCCACAAGCAGACTCCGTAACTGCCAGAAGAGAAGGGAACAGAGGAAACTTCTGCCACAGCAACATGAAAGAGTGCTCAAAAGGTGTCTCGGGCTCTTGTGCCAGCTGGCTGAGTGGTTCCAGAGCCTAGGTACAGAGACAAATTTCTGGGAAGTGTGAAGACATCTATGTTTAATATTAGAGCTTGTGACTCGTTTTCTCTATTTACTACCCCAACTGCACAACCAAACACAGAAACTCCAGTCTCCTTTCTTATGACCTTCAATCATCAGTCATTAAGATGAAATTGGGAGAGTTTATTTCAGAAGTTTCACTAACTGAGATGAAGGAACTTCTGTGCTGCATTTGCCCATCTGTCCTTGAAGACCAAAGATGAGGTGGGTCACCCAAAAGGCAGATTTTTCCATCACTGTGACCTTACAGTACAATCTCTGTATTTTCTTGAATGCAGAAAGCCAATAACCTTACCTTTGTCATGTTTTCACATATCTGGGCCTCTTTTCATCATATTCCTCTAGGCAATTCCAGATCTGTTTTCTACTCGACCCCATAGTTTTGATTTGCATGACAGGTTGCCTATTCCTTTGCTTTTGCACATTTCTTTTGTTTAAGAAAGAATCCCATCCTAATCCCTTGAATTTGCCCACAATTTTGTTATTAATCCCTAAAAAAAAAGAAAAGGTACAAAATATACAGACTCACCCAGAGAAACTACTATCATGAGGAACATCAGTGCTAACTACTGTTGTTTACTCAAGCACTCCAAATGCATTAATAGGTTACAAAATGGAGATGAGTTTAGATTAAACAGACAGCTTTGTCACTTTGCAGATGACAGGCCTTTAGACTCCCAAGATAAATAAGACAATTCAAGCATGGCTTTACTACTCAACATACTTCTCCTTACGTTCTTACAAAAGCTTGTGCAATTGTGTATTAATGTAAAAGGCACTTTCCTTCCTGTGATTATTTATGTAATCAGTAGGAAGAAATTCATGATGAACTAGACTCTGCGGGTCAGCCTCTGATCACTCTAATTTGAATGTTGGATGAAGAAAAAATGTCACAGGCAGCCAATATCCTGAAAAAGAGAAGATCTGCAGGGACACTGACAGGGGACTGGCAGTGAGTTGTCACAGTAGACTTCACCGGTTATTCACTGTCTTTCTCTCTGTGTATCATCTGGTCTTTTGCCCCTGAATTACTAGCTTAGGCTCCCCTGCATGCAAGACAGATGCCTAATTTGTGGATAGCAACAGGAGTCGTGTCCAAAATAGATGTTGAACTGCTCAGACCTGTTAAAACTGAGAAACTTGTGGGCACATCTAAAAATAAAAGATTAGTTGCCTCAGGAACATTGGCTGTGATGCCTGCAGATTTTTAGGTGCCACCAGGTTTCATGAAGGAATGGTTTGGGGGTACCACCTTGTTGGGTCTTAAGCCTTAAAAAGATTTAGTTGTGGTGTGGGCCTTGCCATTTCTGTGCAACTAACAGGGGATCGCCTCCACCTTGAGAGCTCCGTGGTTTTGCTGACTCCCTGGTTGGGGTGGATGGTGGGTTACAGATACATGGCATTCGGGCTCCTGCTGCTCTTGGGTGTTGTATGGGGAGCTGAGACATCTGACTTGAGGATGGCCTTTCCTCTGCATGGCAGGGTACTCGGGTGCAAGGCTGGTTTCCCACCCTCATGTTCTTCTATGGTAAAGCTGACCATTGTGTTGATGCTCTCTGTCCTGAAGCTCTCCCCGGCTGGGGTAAGAGGACTCGGGTATGACAGTGGCAGAGTTTCACAGGATCCTTAAAGGAATTCAGAAAAACAGTTTTATTGACACTTCTCAAAGAGGAGTAATTGATGGCTTGATGTCCAGCTGCTGGCCAGCAATAAACAGAGTACTGGGCTCTTGTGAGATCCCATCTGGGATATTGTGTCCGGTTCGGGCCCCCAGCTGAAGAGGGATAGGAAGAAACCACACTGGGTCTAACAGAGGACTACCAAAATGACACAAGGACAGGAGTACATGGCTCACAAGGAGCGGCTGAGGGAGTTGGACTTGTTCTGCTTTGGAGGAGAGGAGGCTAAAGGACAAACTTGTAACTATAATGGCTTGATGGGCAGCTACAAAGATGGAAGACCAAAATCCTTCTTGTTAGTGCTAGGCACTATAAGAACAGCAATGACCGCAAGATGCAATTTGGAATTTCAGTTTGAACATTAGCAAAATATGTTTCAGCAGGAGGGCACAGCAGTGGAAGAGCTCACCGGCAAGGTTGTGCAACCTCCATCTTTTGAGTTTTGCAAGTCTCAGCTACACGAAGCCACAGACCTCGTCCCATGTGGGTGATAGTCCAGCTGAGTAGGAAGATGGAGACTAGAGACCTCCAGATGTCCTTTCCAACCAACATTTCTGTGATTCCGTGATTTAGACAGTTCTGGGCATTTTTGTAGCTGTTATCTGTAGCACAAACACAGTTCTGGGCTTCTGAAATGTGGCCAAGCCAGACCAGGAGACTAGAACTAAAGCATCTGAGAGCAAAAGTTTTGCTCTAAAAACCAATGTGCCAGAAGACTGGAAGAATTGTATCCATATGCTGCTATAAGACGAAGAGCCGTGTGTTTGCCATTACAGATGAATAGACCGACTGTGAGTCTCCTGTTATGGTGCAAAGAGCTGGGGGTAACTTCAGAAAGAACCTGCTGGAAGGAGACTCGGCATGCTAAGGTGGTGAAAAGCTGCCTCTCAGCTGACAGCAGAACAAAGTCGTTTTATGCTCTAAAATGATTCTTATAGAGACCAAGGACCTGCTGTGTGCGGGGAGCCCCATCCAGCTCTTGACAGTGGTAGTGCTCTGGATTAAAATGTTAGCAAGAGAGAAGGAAATACCCTGAGGAAAGAAATCAGCATTAATTTTACTGTTACTGGGCTTTGGAAGTGAAGTCTCAGGCTTGCAGCCATCCATGTAGCAATAGCCCCCAACAAAGAAGTCTGCAACAAAGAAGTCTGCTGTCAACACACACACACAGACATCTACCCAATCTTTCAAATGCCTTCTAGCACCGCTTGCCAGTTACTTCCTATGTGATTAACACATTCCTGATGTGTGGGCAAAAGTAGCATTTCCAGTTTTCACTGTACGGCAAGTCTTTGACCATATGGGCTGACTGCTGCATGGAGAGCAAGCAGTGCACTGCCATTTCACCTAATCCTGAGTGTCAAACCAAAGAGGCAGACTGAAGCTACGGCAGGCACACATCAGTGTGCATAGAGAAAAAAACCTCAAAAACCCCAAAACCTGTAGATCTCCATGAGTCTATTTAAATACAATATTTTATTCCATGTAGCTTTTTATACTGTTCTCATCACCATAGCAACAGAGGTCCACCTCTTCAAAGTGTATTTAGGTATCCTTCAGCACCCAAATCTGCCAGCTGGGTGCTATTGCAGTCACAAAAATATTATTAAGCTTTCTCACACTCCTGTGGGTGTCCAAGGTGCCTGAATACAGATGCTGTCCATAGCTGAGAAGCTGCTAAGAGCTCCAGCTCAAGCTAAAACATCTGAACTGAAGACAGATCCTCAAAGTGAGAATTTCCACACTTGACTGTCCAGTGCCTTGGAAACACCCTGGGAAGACGGTTAGATGAGCTGTGGCTCACCCGGTGGACAGCCTGGGGACAAGTATGGTCATATATTCATTTCTATACCTGCCAGTCTTGCCATCCTGGCAGCCCCGTACAGCTCGGTGGTTAAAGCACTGATGTGTGATTGATAGGTTCAAATTTTACTCTGAATCCTTTGAAGCAGAGAAGTACACCTCCTTCTCCCACATCCTACCCCCAGTTCTCCCTGTTTGAACGAACAGGCTGAAGAAAAAAGATTTCCTCTGCAGAACACCTTCCCCTCAGGGGAAAGTTTTGAATTTTGCTTCAAATGAAGCAAAAACAGGGAGCTGAACTAGACTTTCCTGCAGCACAAGATTAACAATCATCTGTCATGGTTTGGTTCTGTTATCTTTTCGTAAAGGGAGATATGTATGCAGGGGGATTTTTGAAATGTATGTATTTCTGTGCATATAAATTGTGTACTTCTTTGCATGCTTCTACTTAGATGAATAGTGTGTGTATATTTAGCAGCATTGTACAGATATTGCGTGAATAAAGGTTGTTTTGTACATTTTTTATTTCCCCTCTCTAAATACCTCACTATATGTCGTATACAGTGATGTTTATGTTCAGTGCGCAAGGCTGTGCATCCATGTGCCCTGTTTGATGGGGGAAGGGGATCTCCTTGGCACAATACTTATTAGTATCATCAATCATCGGGGGTGTCATTTCCAAATTCCCTTTCCCTTACCTAATTTGCTAAACCTAATTCTTTATCACACTACAAAACCCAGCATGAGAGATGGAAGTGATAATGAGAGGTGGCTTGCTCATCCATGCTCTACTGTACAGAGGCAGTGTCAGCCTGGTGCCTTCTGGAGGGATTTCCCATTTTCTTTCTCTTTCCATGTAGGGTGCTCGGTATCTGCTCAACCCGCAGCAATTAGCAGCCCATCACATCCCTGTTGCACTGTGGCTTTATTTACTTCTGGCTCCTCAGCGTGCTCTTAAGTTGTGGGAGTGCCTAAGTCAAGCATCTTGCTTGATCTGTCCGCTGGTGCTTTCTCGGCTAAGACACATTTGCTAATGCATCCAGTGCAGGACACCTCCAAAATGTACTTCATTAATCTCGACAACCTAAGGCTATATATTTTTTTTCCAAGTCTGGTACTAAATTAGCAAAAGACCTTTATCAAAAACTTGCCTTATTGAATTTGTCAGTTGTGTTCTGCTTGTGCAAATAATTGCATGCCTTTAAAACTTGGAGGGAGGAAAACAACAAACCATGAATGGAATCTAAACTACTGACTCAAAGCTCCCATCCTTAACACGGACAGGGCCAGGATTTCATCCTGTATGTGCTGTCACTCCCATCCCATATGCAAGTCCTGTTCTTGTAAATGAATTTAACTCACCAGAAGTCATTGATTTCCCTGGGTTTATTCACAGATTTGTCCTACACACAGACTCCTAATGGAATTAATGGATCTGCATCCTGCCCACATAGATTACAGCAGTGGATTGGGGACCAATTATTCCTGGATGTGACTTTGTTTCACCAGCAGACCTTTAAATTACGCACCTTCTTCTCTCAGTTGTTGTAAAGAGGATGCCATAGAAAGAAAACAGAAACATATGAAAATGGTAGTAAGCAAGTCAAGAGCCCTAGCAGGAAATGACCTTCAAAATCTTATGCACATTAAGGGAAAAAAAAAATGCAAGCTCTGTTTTTCATAAGACGGTGAAGTTACGTCCAGTGCGTAAAGCTTTTAACACCAACACAAAGAATCAGTGAAGCCTGACTCTTCTATTTGATGAGGAATGAGTAAGACTCAGAATACAAAGATGTCACCAATTAGCAACATCTCAGCTAGAAGTGTGAGTATTTTTAGAAAACTGAAAGAATGAGACTTATTTTTAAACAAATAAGGGATTTTAATCAGATGGAGAAACAGATATTATGGAGGGTGCTTTACAAAAATCATTTGGGAATTTGGTCCCTAGTGCCAGGAGGAATGATATTTAACCCTTTTTTTCTTTTTTTTTCTTTTTTTTTTTTTTCCTTTTCTTTTTCTCCACTTTGGACATCTATGATTCCCCCAGTGACAACACAGTCCCATGAGCTAGACAATGTGGGACTCCTTGTTCAAATGCTGTCATGATGATGACAGTCTTTGTAGGACCACAGGAAATAACGTCGTGGATCAAGGCACAGAGTACTGAAGTTTCACTAAAACCAGAATCTTTATACAAGTCCAGTAAACCAGACTACTTTGGGAAGGACCTACTCAAAAGGTGAAAAGTCACATCAGTAACTCAGGCCAGCAGCAGTCAGGATTTATCAGAAAATTGGAAGAGAATGTTTCTGACACAGAAGTTGTGATAACAGGAGATGTACAGCGAAGGGACCACTGTGATAACTGGATTCACAGTGGTGCACCTTACCCACCCTGCGTGTCCCCCCGAGGCAGGCAGACGTGTAGCAAAAGCTGTGTCAACTCGGATGCCCCGTGTGCAGCAGCAAGAATCCCAACCATGAACTCAGTTATTTGCTCAGGGGCCCTGAGACCCCAAAGACTGCTTTTCCTTTGCAGAGGAGGTACCTGCTTGCTCAGCTTCCTAACTGAAAACCGTGTTCAGACAGCTATAGCTATAAATAAAGGCTTAAACAATGGTATTTGAGGTTGTAAAAGCTCTTCTGAGCAGGGATTGACTACTACTCTGACCCAGTATTCCTTACTCTATTCTTGGTTGGCTTTTGGCCCCCTCTGTAAAATTTATTCTGCAAGGACAATATAAAAACCTTAAAGGCTAAAAAATTGCAATATTCCTATATGAGAAATATCAAGTATAAGGAAGAAACTGTGCTTGCTACAGCCTAGACCTTTATAGTAAATTGTGCTCTGATCTGATGGTTTCACACCCGAAGGGATCATGCCAATGTCGATGTCCAAGGAAAGGTACCATCAGACTCCTTGTGTCCCGTTGGATGGCCCATAAATAAACTTGCCTGATCGAGTCCTCTTTTCTGGGAGCTGTAAGTACCAGATGGAAATGGCTTTTAGTGTAGAGAGGCTACAAGAAATGAAGTAAGACTTTGGCACTGAAACTGCAAGTTGCTGGTCAATGGCTGTTTGTCTTCCCAGAGCCAGAACTCTCGCCCCACAATAAATGCTCCAATATTCAGATCGTCTTAGAAGTATGAGTATTTTGTTATCCTTTTGTAGCAGACCTGTAGACAAAGAATCATAAAATAAATTGTAAGTGTAAAATTAAAAGTGATTAGACACAGGCAGTAAGCCTCAATTCCTGCATATTCCCTGCCGGCTGGGAGAAGCCCCTTTCCTCCCTTGCACACTAAAGCTGTCCCGTTGGCTGTGCCCAGCTGCATGTCTCACTGACACATCTTGCGCAAGTAGTCCCTGGAGGAGCTGAAGGACTTGCAGCTTGAGTTCACAAGTTTTGGCAGCTCAACTTGTCTCCACATGTGTGTCACGTTATAGTACCCTCACGCAAGAACAAGGTAGTCACTTCTCTGATGCAAAGTCAGCTGGTTGCTATGACAAAACATGGGCTTTGTTTGAATGCTATTTTGAGGCTAATGCATACCTTTTGCAAGAACGTCTAAGGAGGTATCTGTCGAGATTTGTTTTAGGCTCCATATCTGAAAGGACGTTCCCTTATATCTAGGCAGTTCCATTATATCTAATATTTCTATGGATCCTATCAGTATGCCATGTGAGTTAGTCCTCCTGAAGTTATCCTACCCACTAGCAACATCAGGAACAGCCATGCAAATAATCTGCAATGAGAAAACATTTTACTGAGCGATGTGGCCATCTTCTCTCATATATATATCAGAGGCAATGGAGCAACCCCTATACAGATGACCAACCCAAGAGCCACTGAACTTAGATCATAACAACCACCTGCAAAGATGGAGGAAGCTCTTACCCCCCAGTGGCTGGGTTTCCACTCCACCAAGGCAAGCAGAAGTTGGCCAGGTCTCAATTTTTTTCAGTCTGCAGAATTTTAAAGAAGTCATCAAATTATTGCGGGGATAAATCTTTCATGCATACTTTGAAATGGAAAAATATTATACTTCATGGCAGAGAATTTTTTGACAGGTAAGTACCTTATGATTCACATTTTACTTTCATCAATCACAGTCAAAGTCAGGTAAGGCCAGTTAATACTGTGCCTGGTAAATTTTCTCAACAAGTCTGCAAGGCTAAGTGTTTCTACTGTTGTATCTAGATAACTGCCATGGCCACCTACAATTGGATGGTCTGTGCCAGGAAAAATATTATTACTTTTGCAAATCCACCAAGTTATGCACTGAGGTGCAGTTCAAGCGAGGATGTTCTGAAGGCAGTTGTCACTATCCCCCTGAGTTGTCACTATCCCCCTGATGCTCAAAGCTCTGTGTAACAATTTTGGCCTGGAAGCCAGCTATACACTGGGTTAAAATGCAAGCAGTTTTCACCTTGCAGTAAGGTTTAGTGGAACTCATTGTTTTTAATTTGCAGCTTTGAGAAGTGTAACCATCTATGTTTTATCGATTTTTCTTCTCCTATGAGGGAACTCATCAACTTTGATGTCTGTAACTATTGATTCTCTGTATTAAGGGATTGGTAAAACAGATTAACCACAATAGCATGTTAATTAAGACCATGTTTCAGCTTTCCAAAATTACTCTCTTTTTGCAGAAAGCTGATGAATTGATTGGCATTAGAGACCATCTGAGCCAAGGAGCCAGAAGGTATAGATCACAAGGGAAATTGTCCGCATACCCAAGAGAAAGCTTGGAGACAACACAATCCTGTTTTCACAATGGTCTGTGTGGGGCTGTTACATCCAAATGTTTAGTGGTGCTAACAGGATACTTTGCATACACAGAGCCCTGTCAGATCTTCAGCCAGGTTGAGACAGGGTTTGCCATGCATGCAAATCCCAGGATGAGTCAAGACTAGGAACAGGACCTTGTCCCACGGAAGGATGTTCTGCTAAGCAAGCCCAGTCTATCAGACTGGGAACCTCTTCAGGTTTGCTACATTAACCTTCAGCCAAATCAGTCATTCAGCTCCTTTCATCCTTAACTTGTCCAGTTAGGCTCCAACCTTTGGAGCAGACCCTTGTGGTGGGTTTGTGCCAGGTACAAAGGGTGCTGATCTGAGCTGGAGACGTTATGGCTGCCCTGGCTAAATCACAGTTTTCAACTGAAAGGAAAATGCAAATGTCTTGTGTGTTGTTTCTCCCACGCTGGTGCTCCCAGACCCCTGCTCTGGAGGAGAGACCCTCTGCCTGCCTTTCACTATGGCTTTGCTCTGCCTTTCCTAAGCCCCAGTTCTGACTGCACTCTCACCAATTTTTTTTTTTTCCAGAAGCTGTAAACCTCAGTGTCAGCTCAGCTCGCATTAGTGTCAGAGAAGTATCTCTTGGCAGTTTACAAAAGAGAAAATGGAAAGTTGAGCATTATTTAATGTGAAATGTGGTAGAGTGCCTATGCTAAGCTTCTCTGAGAGGCCTGAGGCTCCAGCTACCTGAAAAAACTGATAAAAGCTGCCGTCATCCGGTGATTCAGCTCCCCTCTCTACCATCCTGCTGGCCTCAGCTCTGTGTGGGTGACTCACCACACACATGAACTCTGTTTCTGATGCAGACTAGAAGTTAGCAGGGCTATTCACCCAAGTTTCACTTGTGTTGAAGTGTTTGCTGACTTTTCAACTGCCTAGTGCTCTTTTGAAGATGTATTTAGTCAGGCAAATGCTGTGAGTTTGCTTTTAATGCAATGATGTGGATTGCTTTTTAGCTATTCCGTCTGGGAGTGAGAAAAACTGAATCGATGCCCAAGAGGTGTCTCTGATGCTAGGTCATGCTGGTCTGATCCACTCTCAGAAAGGGACAGCACTGTGTGGGTGGAGAGTCACCTTCTCCAGCAGGCAAAAGCCCCTCTCCATTTCTCCACTGCCCCTCTTACCCATGACAAGGATATCCAGCAGACTCTTGTCCCTCGTAGCATGATGCGACCTGGAATGTGGGTTGGATTTCCAGAAAGACAAATTGTCAGTGCAGCTCTTTAGGGTCATGTACATGCTTATAGCCAGTTAATTTCATTTTGGTTTGGGTGTTGAAAAATTGAGGAGTGTGAGCTGTATAGCTTTGGAATACTGTTTAAAAATGCATCTTTCCTGGGTAGATGGGAGTTTGTAAAATGTGGATACCTTCTAGAATAAGCCTCAATTTTGTTAGTGCTGTGATTTCCCACTTTCAGCATTTTCTGGAAGGAAGGCGGATATTTGGTTCAGAAGTTATTTTAGCTGGTTCTATCCATTTTGCTGAATTCCTGCCCCCTCCTCAGAAGGCTTTCTTTTTAATAACAGCTGTTATTTCTTTCCAGGTGCTGGGAAAAGGAGTTCAATAAACCCCTCCTTTGGTTCTTTGCAGAAATAAAAAAAAACATTTTGACTGTCATTCAGGCCTGCCTTTTCATTAATTCTATTTCAATGTATTTTATATGACCATGTGTCTGCCTTTGCAACAGCAAGGAATCTCAGTGGGACGGAGCAGCTTAATCGATCAGCAATCCCGGTCACCCAGAAAGAGTGTTAATTGGCCTCAGTACTTGAAGCATGTGACACTGCCTGACCTAATCATCAGAACTGGAAAAGTCGATAAATTAGAGGAGAAATGCAGATGGATAAAATAAGGACCCGATTCTATACAACACGCTGTGAGCATTATTCCTGAAACCAGTAGCGCTATATGGAAAAACCAAGTCAAGCATTTGCTGGGTAAGGCCCAGGGGAGCTAAGAGCAAGAATAATTTTATGTTTTCAGAGTTTCACCTTTTAGTCTTCCGTCACATACATTTGATATGTCTTAGCAATTTGTCTGAAAGCTCCTAACTGAATCTGTGAAAATTATTCATTCTCCCACTCTAATAACCCAGCGGTGCAGCCTGGCTTGCCCCTGCGCTCCCCGGGGAAGGACTGAGGCCGGCAAAGCCAACGTGAGCTGGTCAGGGGACCAGCAGGGACGTGCCAAGGCTCACCTCCCTCTGAGAGAGGAGCACCGTTCACACAAAATTCAGCGTCTCGGTCAAATGCCGCAGGTGAGATCTCGGCTCCCTCTGCGGCAATGGGAGCAGGTTTGCTCCTAGATGCAGGACCCAGCCAGAGCATTTACCTCCAACCACTGATGAGCTAATAACTTCAGGCTGCTAATTTAGGCCTGCAATTTAGACACACGAAGAGGCTGGTGTGAATACCTCCCACAGTGCCGCAGTATTATCCATCAGCATCGTCCGGGTGAGGGCTGAAGGAGAGCAGATTGCCTTCAGAGGCAGGGCAGCCTCCTTCTACCCTTGTAACCAGTGCTCCCGTCCTTCTGCTGCAGATGAAGGACTTCAGTCCCTGCAGCTGGCAGGGGCGAGTTTCCAAGCGCTGACTGCGAAGGAATTAGCACGTGCAAGCGCCCGTCGTCCTGATGAGGGAGAGGAAGGATTACCCGACATACACAGGCAGGGCTTGAGCACGTAGGCTTTCGGCAGGCAGCCAGGTCAGGCAGAGGCTGGGGAGACAACAGAGTCTGATATCCCAAACCTGCGTGGGGGCAGAGGCCGGTGCACTCGTGCAGGGTGGCTGGGTAGGAATAGGACACCTAACGTCCCTTCTGTGGGACAAGGTGATGTCAGGATTGGATCTGGAGTAATAAAGCTCTTCATCCTGCCTGCTCCGAAGGCAGCAAGTTCTGTAGTGAATCCTAGACCTTCTCTTTAACATTCAGAAAAAGAAAGAAATAAACAGTAAATGCATCTGATGATGTGTTAGATGGAGGGCTGTGTAAAGAGTATCCCCCGCTGCCTGTTGTGTTCATGGCGAAGCACTAGCACACCAGCAGCGCTGGGCTGCATGAGCCCCTTCAGAAGGGGACGTCTGGGCGGGGGGGGCACAGTCCTGGTCTCACCTGGCAGGGCTGTGTCTGCACTGTTGTGTCTGTTGGCATGGCCAACAACCCCGAGGCCTTCTTGGGGAGGATGCAACAAGAAAAACTCATGCAGGTCCTGCTTAGGGTATGGTCCTCCCAGCAGCCAGCTACGGATGTGAACAACTTGTTGGTGTGTTTAATGCCCACTGCTGGCCTGTCCTGTTGGGACATGGCAGATGACACAAGATTCTCAGATGTGGGACAGGAAACCAGGGGACATGTTTCCACCCCCAGCCACGGAACCATTAGGACTGAAGCCCCAAGGATAAGGATGCTTAAAATGACATCTATCACAATCTTTTGAACACCCATTTGGGTTCTGAAATATCTTCTAGTTTTTGTCTTTAAGGCTAATGGTAGGCAAAGTATTTGTGACTATCTCTGCAGCCATGAAGCTCCTCAAAGGCTGAGGTCATTTTGTGATTAAATGTTTCTGGTCATGGTAGGTGATAATTTTTTTCCTTCAGAACCCAGCAGGTGGCAAATGCACAGAATAGAGCCTGAATTTTTATGCAATGAAAAGTAAAAATGGAGAGTTTCTCTCTCAGACCAGAAGCTGTGGTGACTGGGCTAAAATCTCAGTCTGGGGTAGCCAGGCCTCAGGAAAGGGTCCTTTGAACCAGAGGGTCCTGAAGAGCAAATTTTCAGTGAAAATTTTTTCAATTGATTTATTCACCAAATATTGGATTTTTTTCAAAAGAAATCTCTCAGTTGTGCAGATGACTCTCAAGCTAGTTGGAAAGTGGACATTTTCAATTTTTTTCAAAAGTCCAATTTAAAATTGTCCAATTATTTCTTAAATTAGCTCCAGAAATCCTTATAGCAACTCAGATATCTTTGTATTTTGCACCCTGACCCACCCTGTATAGCCACACAAGAGAGAAAAAAGAACCAACTGCAGATTGTGCCAGTGTCATAGAATCACAGAACCGTTTAGGTTGGAAAAGACCTTCAAGATCATCAAGTCCAAGCATTACCCTAGCACTGCGAAGTCCACCACTAAACTATATCCCCAAGCACCGCATATACACGTCTTTTAAACACCTCCAGGGATGGTGACTCAACCACTTCCCTGGGCAGCCTGTTCCAATGCTTGATAACCCTTTCCGTGAAGACATTTTCCCTAACATCCAATCTAAACCTCCCCTGACACAACTTGACACCATTTCCTCTTGTCTTATCACTTGTGACTTTGGAGAAGAGACCAACACCCACCTGGCTACAACCTCCTTTCAGGTAGTTGTAGAGAACGATAAGGTCTCCCCTCAGCCTCCTTTTCTCCAGGTTAACCAACCCCAGTTCCCTCAGCCGCTCCTCATCAGACTTGTGCTCCAGACACGCTCCAGCACCTCAATGTCATTTTTGTAGTGAGGGACCCCAAACTGGACACCGTACTCGAGGTGTGGCCTCACCAGTGGTGAGTACAGGGGGACAATCACTTCCCTGCTCCTGCTGGCCACACTATTTCTGATACAAGCCAGGATGCTGTTGGCTGCCTTGGTCACCTGGGCACACTGCTGGTTCATATTCAGCCAGCTATTGACCAACACCCCTAGGTCCTTTTCTGCCAGGCAGCTTTCCAGCCACTCTTCCCCAGGCCTGTAGTGTTGCATGGGGTTGTTGTGACCGAAGTGCAGGACCTGGCACTGAGTCTTGTGGAACCTCACACAGTTGTTGTCAGCCCATGGATCCAGCCTGTCCAGATCCGTCTGCAGTGCCTTCCTACCCTCCAGCAGACCAACACTACCACCCAGCTTGCTATTGTCTGCAAATTTATTGAGGGTGCACTCAATTTCCTCGTCCAGATCGTTGATGAAGATAATAAAAAGAACTGGCCCAAATACTGAGCCCTGGGGAACACCACTTGTGACCGGCCACCAGCTGGATTTAACTCCATTCACCAAATGTGAATGCATGCACATCTCAGTACTCAACAAAAATGGACATCACCATCCCTATTTTATATGTGGCACAATAAAAGTATTTGTTTATCCTTGAAGTTCCATTAGGAAACCAAATTTACTGACTTCCTCTTTTGAACTTTGTCCCTAACCACCTCATTTTTATTAATTTATTTTTATTAATTAATTTATTTTTATTAATTTAAACACATAAAAAAAATCACAGCTACAATGAGAGAGATCTTACTGGGAAGCAATCAGGTTTGCAGTTTCCTACCAGTTAGAACCACCTTGTGTTGGTGAAGTCAGCAGAGGGAACTGGTGGGAGCGGCACTGCTGCCAACCAGGTGCAGAGACACCAGTAGAGACAAAATGAATCCCAACTCCTGGCAGAGCCAAGATGGTAGCGAAAGGGTGGATGTCTCCTACACCAAAAGCTATAGATTCCCAACCATGAGTAAGTGAACATGTGCCTGGTAGGAGTGCTGTGACGCTATTTTATCCAGCACAAATGTCTGGAGGTACACATATCCATCTGTTGGCTATCCACATAGCTGCGCTCTTGTTTTTTTCTTTTTCTTTTTAGTGTTGTTGTTTATGTATACATAGACCTGTGAGATATATATATAATCACAGCTCCAGAGATAGTTGCACAGATAAACATCTGTAGGCAAGGTATGGTCCACAGTGGGAAAAACTCACTGTATTAACAGAGAAGTTAACATAAACACGCAGTCAGAAGTCACAGGAGCAGTCCTATTAGTTGCAACTGTCCAACAAAATGTATTTTCAAAAATAAGGAAAGCTTAAAAAATTAAAATATCAAGAAGAAATTTAACAAGGCACTACAAACTCATTTTGTTGCCCTCCAAGTGCCAGAAGGTGTTCAGAGACAGCGGAGCTATTTATGTTAAGTTAAATAAGGAAGGAAAGTACACCAGACTATAGTAGCCTGGTGGACAGGAAGAAGGAAAGACATAAGGAATAGGAGCAGTAAAGCCTCCAGACCAGCCAGGTGAAAAGTGTAAACCTGTCTTGTCCCTTCCTTTCCATAGCTCACTTCTTCCCAGAGCCACATCCTTTAGCTGCTGGCCTTTCAGGGAGGAAGACAGGCTTTTTAAATAATAATAATAAAGCTTTCCATTTGTATTTTAATAAGGAAACATTCCGTTTTATCAGATTACCAGGCCTGTCATGATTCACCTCCAAGCCCTTCATTTGGCTAATGAATTTATGCCCCTCTCTCTAGGGGCATCTCTCTAGATCTTGTCATTCACAAAATGATGTGGTTATCAGCATATCTCATGTGGAGGTGAGGCAGGGAAAGAAATCCCTGCTCAGCTTCGTTGGTGCTGGTCTCTCCTTCCTCCTGTGCTCAGTGCTGTAAGAGGGCAGGTCATTGCTTAGCTCTGACGCTGCTCTGCTCAAGGGCTGCTGCCCCGTCTCAGAGCCTTTGAGGTCAGGAGGGACCACAGTGTGCTATGAAAAAAACCTGCACCTTTGTCCTTCCTCAGATCAGGAGCTGCTTACTCTGATATGGTGCAAAAAGCTCCTCCATTGATTCAGCCTGGGCGCAAACTGAGTGACATAGGCTCCTCCATGGTCCAGCATGCCACATCCTGCACCTAAAGGTTGAACAAGGGTGAAATTTTGGCTGAAATGTGGTCAAAAGAAGGCTGGACTTTGGTTGAAGTTGGGCCAGGAGGTGATTCTGTATCTCCGGTGTGGACAGGCTACTAACCCATATGGCCTCGATATCACTCAGGCGGCTTTCAACTTGTTAAAGATAGGATGCCTTCCATCCCCATCTATTTCTGAGCCATTTCCCACCATGCCAAGGCAGATTCTCAGCTCTGGTTCAAGACCCCAGAGGTACTGTCCACCACCTGCACTCCCACCATGAATACCTGGCAAACTTAAGTTTGAAGATGGCAGAAGAACAAACCTGTGTCACAGCATGTGGGACAACCCTAAGAGCTGGAACACTGTCTGGTATTGTTCTCATAGTCTCTGGCTAAAAAAGAAAAACAAAAGTCATGGGTTTTTCTCCTATGCAACTTCCAAATGTCTATTATTCATAATTCTTGCACAAACTTAGCCTATACATGGGCGATCCCCGCTCTCAGCTGTGTGCTGCAGTCCTCCTGGCACATCAGGGAGGGTTTGTGGGAGCTGGGTCTAGCAGTTGCCTGTTGGCAGTGCAATGCTGCCGTAAGAGATGCAGTTTCACTGTCCAAAACCCTGGGCACGCTGGGGACTGGCAACTTTCTGGGGAGACCTACAGCCCATAGACAGGTGGGAGTCCTTCCACATCTTGTGATGCTTTCCTTCTGCAAGAGAGGCTATTTCAGTAATGTCCTGCCTACCTAACACCCAGCCTGCATTTTCCACTGGGAACAGTATTTTTCCATTTTCAGCCCTCAAACAGTTCTGGGCTAAATAATTTAACACTGCTTATCTCTCTCTGCTGATTTGGGAGGAAGCCGAAAGGATTAGTGGAGACTACCAGTTAATTTTTTAGCCGGCTGGATTAGGGGAAGCAAATCCCACCCTCTGTGCCTGCACTACAGACTGAAGGGTTGAGGAGCAGATGTGATGAGGAGAGGGAAGTGTGTGTGTGTGTGTGTTTGTGAGTGAATATTTATTAGAGGGTTTATAGAAATATCTGTAAGTGGTATACTGCTGTGCTGTTATCTGTCATCTCCTGGAAGGTCTAACCTGCCCAGAGGCACCAGGCATTCCCTGATCCTGGGTATGGGCGGGAGGAATTTATCAAGATCCTGGTGCTTCCTTTCCCTCTTGCTCAACACTCCATATCTCACTGTACATTAAAGGGAAACTCAGACAACTAATTGAATTACTTTTCCCTGACTTAAAAAACTTAATAATATTAAATGAGCTTTCACAGATGCCAAAAGTAAAAGCTATAATGGCATTTTCAGCCAGCATTAAATTGTTAATTAATTGACATACATTAGAAATAGTGTAACACATGCAGGATCAGCCATATATTCGGAACAAACCTTTAAAATCTGATGGTCTCAGTGACTCATGCTGGTCAGACCCAGCTAGACTTGCATACATAGCAGCAGGAGTCTGCTTTAGGATGGGGGGAATAGCACTGGTTATGTATGGCAGGGCTGCTTGTGCTTGCCATTTGCATAAGTCCTGCTTTTACAGGACTGGGATTCACCAAGGAAAATTGTGAAAGCTTTTACAAGCCAACATTCTGCTACAAAGGAGCTTCGTGGATATTTATGTGGTTTTGTGCAACTTACAGAAAAGCAAGTTTGGGTGGATGCAGAAAAGGAAGAGCTGTGAAGGTCTCCCAGGATAAATACCTACAGCACCAATGAAAAACACCTTTTGTTTTCTTGCTGAGAAGAACAAGATCATTAGAGACTGGCAAATGCCCAGGCTGTGAGATGCCAACACTGGCAGATCACTACAAAGGTGTCCATCAATCCTGTTTCTTGGCGAATGTCACTATACGGGGTTACTGCTGTAACCTCTCTTCTCTAGAGCAAGGACCCACATTTTCATGCAGGAAGCATGTTAACAGCATTTTTTACCGTCAACATTTCTATTCTTATGCCTTACATTCTCATGTCAGAGGGGCACCAGCCTACAAACCATGTCCATCTCCATTTGGCATCTTGGCTGTGGGGATTAAGAGAGGTGGAAGTCGAGCAAGGCAGGAGTTTGGCACAACTGAGATTCCAAGCAGGACATGGTATAAAGTGTTCAGCAAACACAGCTATAATGAAATCTTTCAGAACAAAACACCTGAAAGTGTGCAAGCCAGCAGTGCATCAAAAATGTTTTCTTTCCCAAGTCATCTCATTATCTCATCATGTTTAGTTAGAGTCTCTTTACTCCCTCAACTTCAGAGAAAATAAAGAAGGTAATTTAACATAACAGACATAACCTAAGGGTTTCTCCAAAAGGCTCAGTGCTAAAACTGCAAGGAAGGCCAAGTCCTACCTAACTGCTTAGGAACACAGTTTGGCTTGGTTGCCTGTCTGGTGGCTCTTTGCAATCGAAGTATATGGGATGGGCAGAAATGTAATTAATTTCAAATGAATCCCATAGATGCCAGATTGTCACTTCAGCTTCTTGTTGTGGTTTAACCCCAGCCGGCAACTAAGCCCCACGCAGCCACGTCCTCACTCTTCCCCCGGTGGGATGGTGGGGAGAATCAGAAGCGTAAAAATGAGAAAACTTGTGGGTTGAGATAAAAACAGTTTAATAATTGGAAAAAAAATGTAAGGAAAAGGAAAATAACAAAGAGAGAGAAATAAAACCCAAGAAAAACAAGGGATGCAAATGAAAACAATTGCTCACCACCAACTGATGCCCAGCCAGTCCCCAAGCAGCATCGTTGTACCCCAACCTCACCTCTAGTTTTATTGCTGACCATGACATCATATGGTATGGGCTATCCCTTTGGTCATTGGGGTCAGCTGTCCCGGCTGTGTCCCCTCCCAACTCCTTGTGCACCCCCAGCTACTGGCTGGTGGGGTGGGGTGAGAAGCAGAAAAGCCCTTGGCTCTGTGTGAGCACGGCTCAGCAGGAACGAAAACATCCCTGGGTTATCAACACTGGTTGCAGCACAAACCCCAGCCCCATGCTAGCTATTACGAAGAAAATAAACTCTATCCCAGTCAAAACCTGCACACTTCTATAATATCTTTAAAAAAAAAAAAAAAGTGGGCTCTACTTAGAATGAACAGTAGAACAGATAAAAAAATCAATGCCAAAGACCTTCTGTTCTGTAAGGAACATCTCGTTGAGTCATGTCACTTACCCAGCTCCTTCAACCATGCATGGCTAGACACACCAGATGTTAAATTAATCTCCCTTTTCAAAAAGAGATATGTGTTCCTGCTCATGGAAACAAATCTATAAATAATCAAAAGGTAATTCTGGAAAAAGTGGTGGTTTGTTTTTCCCCTTCAGCCACTCATGAGAGCACTGGTTTCCTTTCAGCCTCAGATTGCAAAGCTGTGGGTCCACTTTGGCTTCTGCCCAACAGATTAGGTGTAGCATCAGTGACACCGCAAGAACTGGTCTTGCTTGTGCTCGCTCTCTATCGTAATATCCATATGCAGGAACAAACATTTCTAACTTGAACAACACAAATGAAATCTGCTGGAAAATGGAGCAGATTTCCTGCATGAAGGAAATGGATGCCACATTTAGAAACAAGTGCTACTAGAACACTGCTGTTCACTAGGGTTTTTTTTTACATTAACTCAAGAGTCTAAATACCATGGTTTTGGCCACTTTTCCCCTGTTGTGCTGGAAAGTAACAGTGCCTATGCTCTCACACAATGCTGTCACTGGCTGTGAGGTCCACAAAGCCCCTAAGTGCTACCCAGCATAAAGGCCACTCTCCAGTTGTGCCCTGCTGCAGTCATCGCTGCATCTTGTGCCTGGGCTTGGGTGTGTACGCTCAAGCAATGCTGTCTGCTGCTGAAGTCATAGCCCTACCTTGAATCCAGTATTGATGGATGTACAAACAGGTATAATGAGGGTTTTCAAAAGCTGCTGCCAGTTTGGGAGTGGTGGGTTATATCTGGGTACTGTCCTGTGAAATTCCCTCCCATACCTCGAATTTCAGTAGAAGCTACAGAATCCAACTGGTAGACGCATGATGTGGGATTCAGTTCCCTGATTGTAGGCACCCAACGTCACTTGAGGCACCTCAGGAGATTTAAGCCATGGGCATAGGGCTGGCAAACAAAACACAAGACTTCAGACTCTCAGCCATTTGGCATGAGCGCGGGAGGCTAGGCAGGATCCCCACAGCATCTGCAGGGACATCGAACACTTACAAATAAGCACTGAATCCTGCCCAGAGGGTGGGATTCAGCTCATGGATTAAGACACTTAAATATAAATGCCTTCATGTGTGCTACATGCCTGAGTGTCCACTACAGTAAATGACAACCTTGTCGATGGAGCCTAGAGATGGATTTGGCTGTCCAAGTGTAGGCGTCTCCTTTTGGGAAGCTAACCAGCAATCAATCTGCATCAAGGGAAATTTCAATTAGGGTTTGAAAATGTATTTTTCACAAAGAGGACTCAGAGGAATCTGCATCTCTGGAGATGCTCAAAACTCATCTGGAAATGACCCTGAGCGATGTGCTTTAAGTGCTGTGTTGAGTGGGGGGTTGGACTAGCTAAGCTGCAGAGCTCCATTTCAAAGTCCATTCAGTAGCTCTCCAGTGACTCCAGAAGGATACCGAAGCCGTTTTAGTAGGTGTCTTACTGTATAAGCTGCATCCACCCCCACGTCTAGATCCTAAATAGCTGATGGTGTAAAGGGGTGGGAGAAGCAACATGGCTTTTGCAAAGGGGAAGTGGTGTCCCAAAAGCCTACTAAGAGGCTTTGAAGAAATCAGTGAGCACGTTGATGTGGGTGACTTACTTCCTATCATGTATTTGGCTTTCCTAAAAGCATTTGGCAAAGACTGTCTCATGAAAGGTTCTTACAGAAACCGAGCTGCCGTGGGATTAGGGGGAAGTTCTTTTGTGGATTAATGAGTGGTTAAAAGATAAGAAACAGGCTGTGAAGAAAGGGAGAGTTTTTTCAGTGGTAGTGACTCCCCAATACAAACAATGTGAAAAAGGAGGAGGTGATAGTGTGGTGGCAGAGCGTGGATGACACATATTATCTAGGGTTGTAAAAACAAAAGTAACTGTGAAGTGTCATGGAGACATCTGGTGATAATGCAGGACTGTGAAGATGGCAGATGAAATCACTGATGATAAACATAAAGTAGTACACAACATGCAATAAATCCCTAACAATAAAGACATAGTGATGACCTCTGGGCAAGCTATTGCCCTGAAGAGAAGGGTTTGTATTGCTGCAAATTTGGTCTGCGAGTGCCAGCTCAGTGCTCAACAGTGGAGAAGGGCAATGGAGTGTTAGAAATTCCAAAGAAAAGGGGAAAAAAAAAAAAAAAAAGAAAACATCAGTAGGTGACAGTGAACCACAGCCTGGGCCCCAGGTACTTCAGAGTACATAGCAGAAACGGAAATGGAAAAGGTAGCAGAGGGGTAGCAAAGGTGATCAAAGGCACGGGACAACTTCTGTAGGAGGAGCAATGAGTCTTCACTGTGGAAGAGGAAAAACTGAGGAGGAATAGCATAAGGAGGTCTATAAATTCATGGTGTACAAAATCATAAATTACTTCCATTTTTCTCATAAGTGATCCAATGCAGTTATGAAGGAATGGGTTTACAGTATCAAAAGGAAATGCTTTTCTACCTAATGCATAGTTAAACTTTGGAACTGTTTCAGGGTGTGGGGTGAATAGGATGAGTCACCTGTACAGTAGACATCCAAACTAGATCAGATAAATCACACCTTAAAAAATGCTTATTTTCCTTCATTGACTGCAAAGGAAGCTTATGATGAGCAGCTCGTCTGTAGAAGTCCATGCAAAAGCTACTCAGAGGTTGGTTAAGATGAATCTCACCTCTAATCGCTGCTGGAAAAGATAGAGTAACAAATTCCTGTGTCTTTGAAAACTGTAGCCAAAGCTCCTGCAGGAAAAAAAATCTGGTGCAGGGCATATACATCAGGCATATAACCCAAAACTTAGTTTAAGTCTGTATCTCCCAGGATGGTCATCCATGTAGAGCTTTTTTTTTTTTTTGAGTATTGCTGATTTACCTGTATGTCAGGGATAACTGGTGCATTCTCAAGGGAAGAAACTAATTTTTGGCTTAACTCCACTGCAGTGAGAAGAATTTCCCCAAGGAGTCAGTTGTCTCAAGCACACAATGTGCCGGTCCTATCACTAAACCAAGAATAAACACAGCCTACTGGTTACCCCTCCCTGTGAGTGTGTAGTTCTGTGTATTTGCTCAGCATGCAAAACAGAAATACCAATCCCATCACTCCTGAAGTGTTACAACAAGTTCTAAAAGTAAAACCCCGAGAAACTTTGAGCAACTTGAAAAGTTCCTGGGTTTTATACTGTGTGAGGGACTGCAGTAGTTCAGCTGGGAGCAGAAGCAAGTCTCTCCTTTCGCACTGGCACCAAGTGGGGCAGCAGATGGGCAGCTCTTTCCTCCGCTGCCCCAGTTTTCTGAGTCCTCTTTCCTCCTGCTTCCCCAAAAACGTGAACATCTCGGGCTCGGAGGAGGTGTGTTACCACACCATGGGTTGTGCAACACGAGTATTCAGGTGTGCCGAGGATGCTGTGGCCAGGCTGGCACCAGGAGCTCCTGCATGCTGCTGCTGGGATTCACGCTCCCAATACTGCTAGCTGATGCTCCAACCCAGCTCTTTCCCGAGCCCTACCAGAAGCCAATACCCAGTCTGCCGTACTGATAATGAGCTGGAGCCATAAATACGACCCCAAGAGTAGCAGCAACAAAAAGCAATGCCCCTTGGCAGCAGCTGAGACACTAGCCTGCAGCCGGAGCGCTGGAGAGAGCGAGGCCACGTGTATCTGTGTAGCACGAAGCAAAAGCAAGCGCTGGCCGCCTGAATCAATGTATGCACAACTGATGGCTTCTGTGTTTGCCCAGAAGATACCTAATGGTCCAGTAGTTATATAGTTAAATGTATTCCTCTTTTTGTCCTCCATCTGATGTTACCAGAGGCTTCAGAAAGCTATCTTGGAGATGAAAGACCTCCTAAATTACACCACCAGGAAAATAGCTATAATGGTGCATATATTTTCTTTCCAAGATGAAAGTCACCTTCTTACACTGAGAAAGGCATAGATATTAAAACACGCAACTACATAAACAAGGTTAAAGAACGTAAAATGTGATTCTTCTGATAGGAAGGGAGTGAGCTGGACCAGGATGGTTCCTAACTTTCTATTTACATTTTTCCAGTTATTTCCAGGTAAGCGGCAAACTGTTTTAAGTCTTCTTCAAAACACAAGTTATATTTTAACACACAATACATGACCATGAAAATTGCCACGCTAGGGCTGTCTAATCCTAAAGACTGCCTCTGATAACAGCTAACAATAGATATTTCATGGACAGATACAAACCTTCATGTAATGGACAGTGCTTGTGGGAAAATTACTTCCTATCACCCAGGGAAAAGACTGGTTATTTTATGCTGTGCTTATGTGGGAACCTTACACTTTTATTCCTCTTAACCTTATTTAATATAACAGTGAGTATTTTCCATTACCTGTTCAAATCCTTCTATGAATCCTGCTACTATTTTAAAACTATAAATCCTTGGGCAGCCCATACCACACATTATGTGATGCTCTGATCCACCACCATTTCCTCCCCAAAAACATTTTCCTGCAAGAGGGTTTCATTTATTCCATTTGTTAACTTGTACGCTACGTGACGCGTGCTATAGGCCAAACTTTTTCATGTCCCGGTTGTACAAGGAAGGTCGCTGTAATTTAGTCATTTTTTTGCCTGCTTCGCTTTCTGGTCTGAACACAAGAGTCTGCCTCGATGGCGGCGTTGGAAGCCGTGACGTTCCAGGCCACACACCCAAGCCAGAGGTGGCTGCAGGCTCTTATGCTCAGAGCAGATTAAACACGGACCTCGAAGCCGTCAGCAGGACGCTGGTGCCCCTTTTGTCAGCCCCGCGTGCCCACCTCGGATATTCAGAATCCAGCTCTCCAGCAACGGGGGGAGGTTTCGCTCCCACCCCCAAATAAAAGCCAAGCACCAGCTGGTAATGCTGTATTCACAGTACCGTACTCCACAGACAATGTGACTTTATTCACAAATATGATTTTTACAGAGGTAGAACAAAATACTTTGTATAATCTTTTTTTTTTTTTAAACTATATACATATAAAGAATATAATAGAATGACAAGAAAGAAAAGGTTGTAAACAAAACAATATTATGCCATCAAATACAGTACAAACAGCATGCAAGAACAGCTTCAAATGAAATCTTGCTGGTGTAACTTTGTTTTATTTCTAATGTGGTAAATGAAGAGTAGTAAAGAGTCATGCTCTAATTGGATTGAGTATGCCACAGCTCTGCAATTTTGTTTTAATTATTTTTTTTTCTTTTACAATAAACCAACAGGACAGCTTTCTTTTGACTGTGGTGGGGAATGCTTTTGTAATGCCCAATGTAATCTTAACCGAAAAATATAATAATCAAATCTACAAAGTGTACTCTCATTTAAAAAGCAAAACCATAGAAACTGTACAGTTTTAAAAAGCGAATTATCTCAACTGCTTCTTAAGAGAATTTTCTAAACAAAGAATAAAATATGCAGAATAAATATCAGGAGAGCTATTGTTTTGTAACAAAGCTAATCAAATACTTGTTTTCTATTCCAATAAACAGGTTTTTTTAAATTAATGACTATTCTGGAAATTATGAAGTGGGCTGGGTTTTATTAATGTTCCACTTGACTAATAAAGCATGAACTCCTTACAGGTACTATAGCTGTCATTCCCTTGGGGATGGATGGAGATTGGTTCTGCATGCATGCTAGAGACAGGAACAAGGTTTAGTCATTGGTGTAGATTTAAAAAATATTTTAAATGTTTTAAATGTTTAGTAGGTTCTATAAAAATAATCTTGCTTGTTTTGCTATTGGATTGAGATTTGGATATGGGATTTTCTGCTGAAATTGCTTCTTGGCCTCACAGTTGCCAAGGACTTCCACTGGATATTACCTGGGATGCACCAGGTCCCACAGATGATGGTCAAGAGCAATAGTTAGAGCTCACACCGAAAACACGTGAAGCCAACAGCAAACCCCGCACTGTTTCCCTTGTGGCTAGGGCTGAACCTTGAGGATCTGGGCTTTGGGGAACAAGGCTGTCCTGTCCCTCCATCCCTCCGAATCCCACCCCGTGCGCTGGGAAGGGTGGCTGTGCTGTTACTCCTATGAACTATCAATGCTGGTGACAACCACCTCTCCATCCTTCATGGCTGCACCCACTGGGACTACGTGAGCGTGGAGTCTGGTCCCAGTCACTGGTGCCGGGGTCGGGGTCAGCAGCCATGCTTGCTGCCGTTCCCGTGGGAAAACGGGGTTTTGTCCCTCTGCCGCAGGCTTTGACCATTCAGGATGGAAACTGTGAGCTCTGGGGTTAAATCACCCTCCTGCAACTCCCCTGCTAAATGTCATTTAAAGATTCAACCACACAAACAGCACCTGTAGATTCAATTTGTCTTTATCAGGAACATGAGGATGGTCAATATTAAGCACATGCTGTTTATGGCTACACGTCAGGCACCAGCCCAAGCTTCAATTGCAATCCGTTTACTAAAGATCAAGCAGAATATTGAACAGGGAAGGGCTGTGGGTCTCATCTGACTCTGGGCTCTCAGGTGATCCTGGCTTCCAGGGAGAAGCTCAACTCAACCTGCCAGTGAACACGGGGCAGGTCCCACGTCCAGCGCAAGTGGCCGGGGGTGGCCTGAACAACATCCTTCGCCAAATCACAAGGATTCACTGCACAACTGCAGTGAAAAGGGTAAAGAAATTCCTGCCCTGCATGAGACATCCATCTCTGTGGCTTCATCCATGGCTTTGGCATCTTCCCGGGAAATGGATTGTCAAACCCCTCCGGATCGCCCTGGTACAACTGAAACCTGCATTTCACTAATAGGTCCTGAAGCAAATTATCACCCCCCAGAAGTAGGGCATTTATTGAGAGGTGTAAATAATATGCTACCTGCACAGACGAAATATTCTGCATGACAGTTTACAGTCAACAGAATAAGGCTGGCACCTCTTTGTGGAAGAACTGTACAAAACACGGCTGAAATAACAGGATTGTCAATGACATTCAGTGGGATATACTCCAACCCTCTAAGTAAGACTGCATCTTTCTGTTGTGTAAACTGGTCTACAAGTATGAATAAAACAATATATCCCTGCCCCATTAGCCTTGGGGAAGATTAATGCCCTCTAATCTACGCTAAATAAACTCTGAAGCATGAAGACCAATATTTAAGTCCTACACTCAGCTGCTTGCGAATGAATAGGGATCACCCTGAAATCACTATTATGAAATGCAAATATTTGCAAAAGAACAATTAAAAAATATTCCTGAAGTGCAAACGAAAGGCTCGTCAGCCATGTTTGTGGTATGCACAGGGATGGTCAGAAGGCGAACGCTAATGAATCCCAGGGCAGAAATCTGTGCTAAACACCCATTAGCCCATCGGCAGTAGGCAATGGCACAGCATCTTGCACAGGGAAATAATTCTACCTGATAATCAGAGGGCTTGGCTTAGGATGCCCTAGTTTTGATTCTTTGGACAGTATGTTTGGATATAACTACCTGTAGTTTCAGAAAGCTGCAGTACATGGCTCACAGTAAATCTATATTTCACACACTTGCTGATACTGCTCAAACTGATCTCATCTGCCCTGATCTGCAATTTTGTGTTAGCTAAAGTAATAAAAGAATCCTGTTAAACCTAAATTATCAAATGAAAAAGGCAATTTTCTCATTCATACTCCATTAGTTTTTTTAGTTATTGCTAGGAAAGCTCTAAAATGCTTAGGCCATAAAATAAACATGTGGCTTAATGTACAGTATGTGTACTTAAGAGGATGATGGCATCTGCAGTAACTGCTCTGTACTGCCATAGTAATGGGATGCACAAATTAAGCAACAGCACATACCAAGTAAAGCATACAAAAATGTATGGCGAAAAGTAACAAGCCTTCTGCTTTTTTTTTTTTTTTTAATAACTCTTTAATTGCTAAAAAGAAGAAATCACCAATAGCCACACCTACAACACAAAATTGCAACATGGTTGATTTTGATAGATGCCTGTTACCTCTGTGCCAGCAAAACTCTATGATATTGTATCTTTAACATTTCACTGATTAGAAGTTTATAAAAGCTTCCCCTTCCCAAATGAAATTCAAAGATATATTTTCCAGTGCTGAAGTCATACGATTAGCCTAATACGGTTTTAAGCACACAACACTGTTAAGATTTTGGAAAAAAAACCACCCCAAAATTCTTAAATGATGGAGATGTAGGAGAATATATGAAAAAGCATCCAACTATTCACTTTTGAAAATGAAATTAAGAGCCTAGATCACTTAGGAACCTTTGATAATTTTACTCTCAGGCCCCTCATTCAAACATATCAGAGTACTTTCTATCAGCAATTTCAATTCCTGCAGAACAGTACCACAACTAAACCTGTGAATTCACGTAAGCAAGATTGCATAACCAAACCATTCACAGACATATTTTAGCATTACTTTGCAACAGTAGGCATTAGGGTTTTGAGAACACAAGAATCTCTGAAATGCAACCCGTGTGCTTCTTTATCCCTTAATGGTTAGTTAAACCAGCTATCATTCAGAACAAGGAGCGAGCAGAGCCTCTGCAGAAAGGTGCAACGAACGTCTGGATCAGACAAATTGGAGATTTCTCCTTCAGCCAGGCTTTTACAGAAATATATTTTCCTGGCTAAAAAGGATGGCACAGCACAGTTTTACAGAGGGAAATGCAAAAATATAAAGAGGAGAGTCTCATTTTCTTCCTCAGTAATCCCATAAAATCAACAATCTCTTTCCATAACAGCTCTGGACATTTACCTGACTGCTGACAGGGCCCTTCCCCATCACCTGAGCTGAGTCTAGGCTCCCCTCTTCCGCGCTGTCAGTGGTAGGTACACGGTCAGAGTTGTGCTCGTTATCCCCTGGGTTCCCATTAATGTGACCAACTTGTTCTCCCCAGTTGCAACAACTGTGCAGGCCTATTTACTTATAGTTCGGATTTTCTTCCATTCATGGCACAAAGCTGAAAAGTAAACAACAGTTAAGAAACCGTCTGCCTGCCAAAGCCCAGCACGAGAAGGTGCAGGCTCTCTTTGCCAGAGCCTGGACCTGTGTTTACTCACACCCTCAGCGCTGTTTCATGCTCTTGCTCGGCATTGTATAGGAACAATCCCCATCCTCTTCAGGCCCCCCACTCTTATTCAGCCTTTGAGAAGTTACAAAATATAACAGAACACTGTTTTCTGAGACTATATTGACTGCACTAATTACCCACAATACTGTATATTTGCTATTAAGAACATGAATGTGTGCTTTCAAAGTGTGACATTCAGGGCTTTGAGGATGTGAAAGGAATTAGATGGATTGTTCTGTCACTTAATCCGAGGCTTCAATGTACTCTTAAAAATTCGTTTAAAACCCCAAAAAACAGAATACACATTTTAACTGTTGAACTTTTACCAGCTAAAGGAGTTTGTAAGGACCCTATCACTATGTGGTTACAACAGAAGATACACAGTTAAGTCAGGTCATGGTTTCCAAGAACATTCACAGGGACTGAGGATGAGGAAAACGAGGGACGTATCCTGCGGGAACCTTCGGGACACTGGGCCGCTCACTGGGGAAGTGCCTTGAGTATTGCATTCACTTCCTCTGCAACCGCCGTCAAAGCAAACTCAAACTGCTCCTGCAGAGAGAACAAACGCATACTCTGAATAATAAAGCAAAACACTTTCCAAAAGCCTGGCGCACTGTTCTGCAGCCAAGCATCCTCAAGACGTTGTTAAAAATATGAATATGCAGGAAGAACTGTACACTGCAACAGAAAGGAACAAAATGTTCTGGGATTATTGATGCCATATAACATGTTTGACAGCATCTTGAAGCCGGAGTCATTTTAATGGAGAAAAATGTTGGTGGCAGAAACTAAGCTATTGGGACACAATGATGTATTGCAATTGCGTGGTCGGAAGGGTTTGGGACTAGTTGATCACCAGTCATTTCCTTCTGACACAGAGATGGAAACTTGTTAACATAATTGAGATATGAAATAGGTGAGATGCTGCAAAGCAGAGCCTTTGGCTTTTCTCAGGACGGCTTCTAGTTGAAATCAGCTAGAATAAATATCCCCTCACCTTCTATCTATTCTATAAAACAGTATCTGCTTTTTGGTTTACCTGTTATTGTCCTTTTTCAGCCTTCCTTTTTAATGGTCTTTCTGCACCCACAAATTACCTAACAATGTTTAGACCACTCCTATTTAATAAATACATGGGAAGGCTTTTCCCTGCTAATAATTCACTGAAAGCATAAATCCAGAATTACTAACAGGCTTCTGCACTGGGTTGCCAAAGGTGTGAAGAACACAGCCGTGAATGGCCACCTCATCTATGTGTGACCCTAACACACTCCTGAACTGTGTAGTCCTACAGGACTAAAAAGCTTTACTTCCTCAAGGTTAACCAGTGTTATATTTTCTAAGAACGTAATTTTTCTCAGAAATTTAGCCTACTGAAATATCCGACAGGATGACTTGGTGTTTGCAACTTTTCAGATGCGGAATGTGAGCAGTTTACTCAGAATATAGGCAAATGAAGGACACCAGACAAAGACTGTGGAGAAGTTTCTGGATTTTCTATAAGTACTACAGCGGTTTAAGCCAGCGAGGATCAAAAGTCATTGAAGAACCAACTCTGAGAATGGAGGTCTGAGATGCATCCTGCAAAGTACCCTGAGACCACTGCTAGGATACTACCTGTGTCTCCAATTAGGAAATTGGTGGTCTAGTAGGTACCTCCAGCCCCTCAGTTTGCCCTGCCAGGTGCTGTGCAGGATGGCTGCATGTATGTACGCAGCAGTGGCGGATGGCTGCAGAACACAGCCAGTCCCAAAAGGTGATTACTGGACTAGTAGCATTAATTTTCCGCAGTGTTTCGCTTTACTGCAGAAATCTGCAGGAAGGATGAAAGAACAAACCACAGATGTGTAACTCAGAGATCAGAAAGATGGCTGACTTCTAATTCCTGCAATTCGGTGCCAGTCTTCTCTGCCTTGTCTTGCCCCACTGCAGAGTCATCTCCCATGTGGAGATGCCTCAGAAAGAAGTAATGATGGCACAGTTCCTGAGCAGAAAAAGAACAAAACTCAGAATAATCTCTCAGAGACACTGACGTTCAAGAATTTTGCTTGCTGCTGTCAAAGTGGCAACCTTGTACATTTGCTGGACTGAAGCCAACAGTTTTTAATCAGACATCAATTCACCCTAAAGAGTAAGACTCATCATCATTAGGAACAGAAAATGCTGTATATGCCCGCCTATGCTTCCCCGGACTCCCCAAGGTCTCTGCAATTAAAGAAAAGACTGGAAATGCTGGTAGCCACCCCGGAGCATCAGCTGTATTTTAACTGGAGTTAACTCGCTGAATGTGTGAGAAGAGCTGGAGGGCAGTGGAGGCAGAGAGGGCATTCATCTGGACACACTGGTCCAGGACCAAACTGAGTGATTGTAGCAGCTCAAAAAGCTTCAGGAAATTTGGGCTGATGTACAAGAAGTGCTTGCCTCTGGGAAAAAAAAGCCTTGACAGGAAGAGTCATCAGCTGCTGGACCCCATCAGTGCAGCCCTACCAGGTGAGAGACCTGTGGAGCAGCCTGGACAGGGTGGAAGATCCTGGGGCTGGCAGGAGAGGGGCGAAGCGGGTGCTCCCAGGATGCAGATGCTCAGACGTGAGCAGGACAGCTGGTCCCCATCGCTGCCAGTCCTTGGAGCATGGGGAGCACAACAACACAAGAGGCTGATCTGAGCATGATGGGGTTGACGTGGTGATGCAGCCAAGTTTTAGAGATGTGCAGATGCCTCTTCCAAGATGTGGGCGTCCGTTCGGAAGAAAGGAAGCTGCCCATGGTAATGAGGCCACCTAATGTGCTCTTCATCCGAGTATTTTATAGTCAGGAAGAGCTTGAAAGATTGGGGACTACAATAGTTTAATATTAGTCCCATTACTGAAAATAGCATATTATTCTAAAGTTATTCACTGAGCAAATCTGCCCTTTAACTTTGTTGGTCCGAGATGTGTTCACCTTATTTGTGAAGATCTGTCAGGCTGGAGACCATCTGAGCTGCGAGTGCCTTTACCCCTCACGGAGGGGTACCCCTCACATGAGCACATGGCATCGTTGCTCTCGCCCGAGGACCGTGGATTGATCAACATGAACTCCAAAGTTCAGACATGGATTTTAGAGACAAGTTCAGTGGAGGCCACCAGCCAACATTAGGTGTGACCCTAAATTACCTAGGCAAAACAACTTACAAAGTATCATCTTTATAGCCAGAGCTCAAAGCTGGCTGTGAAACACTGCAGTAAAGGGGACAGTGAGCAGACACACGAGATGTGCGAGGACTCGGTCTTTCTGGGATGGTGCAGCTGAGCTCTTCCCCCTCCTTCCTTCTGCATAATACGCAGAGGTGAAATGCAGCTTCCATTGATGTGTATCGCCCCCCTCCAAAGACAAGCCTTTACGCATCTCCCACACCTTTCCATGAGAACAACCACAGATCAAATTAATTACAGTAATTTTTAAAGGAGCTCAGTTTGTTGTTTTGCACAGCTACACTGTCATTCACACATGCTATTTGCATATACAGGATTGACTGGAGATGAATTTTAACATCTAGCTGTGCCTAGAAAACAGAGCTGGACAGGTATTTTGTGGCGTCAGTGCAGAGGTGACAAGAATATATTTAATAAAAAATAGTAAGCTATATCAAGTCTACAAATAAAAATTCCCAGGAAAACAAACTGAGTACATGTAGCATATGTGACACAATAAGGAACCTTAGCTAAACATTTTAGATTGTGAGAGGAAAGATATAGCAGGAGAGAGGAAAAAAAGGAAATATATATTTTTCCCATCACAGAGAATATGCTTCCTCCTTCATTGCTTTTTCCTCTCACATGTGGCATATCAATTCTATTTTATGATTCCCCTGCAAAAAAACAACAAAACCATGAACCCTGCATTATGTTTCTCAGAAATGCAGAATGTGGTTATGATAATTTCATTACCATTTATTATATACAGTGCTTTTGAATTAAAGATCCCTTCCAGAAGACAAAATGTTGCAAACAAATCTTTCACATGCTTATTGAAAACGTGGAGCGCTGCCTGCTGGAAACACAATAACATTGCTGAAGTACGTTAGTGTTTATTTTGCCTAGGGATATTCTGTAATTGGCATTTCTAACCTGACTTTTAATCCATTGTTTTAAATTACTCCAAGAGTCTAATATTCCTCATTTGTATTCAGTTGGGAAAGCACAGGGGTTTGTTTAAATCCATCAGAAAAATTCTCTGGGGATCGTGCACTGCTAGCATGTAACCAGATATTTATAATTTGCAAGACATTAGCTTGAATAAGTGATTTGGGTGGTTTTGAGAAAATGACAATGATGGAAGAAGGAGCAAGAGGAGAGATAAGCAATATCCTGAGAAAATTTTTCATCCTGGATGAAAACACAGGATACATTTCTTTTCTGGAGCTCTTCCACATAAATGTTTGGAGGGGAAAAACATGTCTTGAGCGAGATTTTTGTGGGACCCGGGTAAGTATTTCTGAGCTAAGTAAGAGAAGTTGTTTACATAATTCTTTGGTTCTGGAGCTATGTTTTTCTTATGTTGAAGTTAACAAGCTGTAATTTCTCTGCCCTCAGAGGGAAACTGGAATCTGAGCTCTATATTTCTACAGAGCTGCCATATATTTTGGATGCATTTACAGAGTAGTTCAGGACTTGCATCTTCCCTCACAGTAAATATATATGACATTGGATATTGTGTGCTATACTAATTTTTTTCCCAGTCTGAATAATCAAAGCCGAAGAAAGCTTTGTGCAATTTTATGTCTTACTTGCAGATAAAGATTAGTTAGCTTTGACCGGCTCATCATTATTTTTCATGCACTTATTTAATTGGTAAATAATAATTAATGTCCCCCCAACTGTTCTCCAGCACCACCTCTCCTAGTATTAGTGGGAAGATAAAATGATTGGGAAGAGATTCGAGAAAAGCTATGAACCAACGATTCCCTGCAAAACACATTTATTTCACCTTTGTCCCTCAGCAATTTCAGCTCCCTAAATGCTGCAGACTTTCCTATCAGTTCCAGCTTGGCAAGACAGAGTGCTATCACGTCGCTCTCGTTACTCAGTTTGGGCTATAACTCTTATTCGATATTTTACAATGTCATGTACAGATTTATTTGGTCTCCATGTCATGAATGAGTTTCTTTTTGTCATATTTGCAGCTCTTAACTTGCAGCAAATAACCCAAAATATCATTCCACACATCACTGAAATTGTTAACAGTAGAAAGTTTCATTTCTAATTTAAGGGATTGCACTCACACCATCAACCAGCTTTAAAAGTTTTACATTGTGGAAAAATGTCAAAACTATTACAACTGATAGGAACCATAGAGTAAGATGTTCACCTCACCAAGGGGTACAAATATAGTCACCATGCTACATCCATAAAGGACATGGCTTTAGGCACGGTGTAAGCTCTTCTGCTCAAAGATGCTAAAAATGACTCGATTTCCTACAAGACCACATTTCCTTTAATTCAAAACCTTATTTTTCAGAAAACAAATCAAATGCAGCAGTTACATTCTCTTTAATGACTTGAAGCTTTTAAGAAAATATTACATGCACAGTTAAGCACAGATTCTCTAAGAAAATAATCCATATTTCAGGATGAAAGCAAGAACATTCTTTCAAATGCACATTTTCTTTAGTAGGCTATAGATTGTTGTCTTGACTGCCCTTCATATATGGTAATCAAGATAGATGTTGGAGATGTTACAAGAAAGAGCAGTAAACACCAAAGAAAGTAGCCGAGATAAATCTTCAGCATAAATAAACCTCAGTTGGTAGGGAGCCAAACAGAGTAATCAGCAAGCGACCTGCGTTAAATTAGGTCATACCCTCTCTCTTCTGTCATGAAAACAACTACTGTGAAAGACCTTTAATGTATTTAAAATCCCAGTGGATTTACTGACAGTACCTTTGTCTGGACCATGCCTGGTCTCTGGTCCCTCAAGTGCTCCAGGGTAGCAGCAATATCAATCTCTTTAGCACCTGCAACAAACCACAAATTGGGCTGAGTTCAGAGCACAAGATAATCCATGCTGCATCTGTCAATCTCTTGCTATCGGGTTCCCTTTGGGCTAACAGTCCAATTGAAAATTATTACATCCATCTCTCAGCAGACTTGGCAGGCAGCTGCAATTTTTGTGTTCATATAGAAAAATAAGAGGTTGGGGCAGCTTTTATTAACATTAATTCAAGAAAAGCCAGAGAAAAACAAATTCTTGAAAATGCCTCTGCACCTCGAGCAGAATATATTTTGCAGAACCTAAGGGTCCATCGTGTCAATGCCACCGAGTGCCCCTTTGTCACTTCTAAGAGCATGCACTGAATTAAGGGCCTGAACCACACGAAGATTTATGTTGTTAAAACAAGATTTAGGTGAACTTTTGTCACCTGCAGCTGAGATCCAGAAAAGCTGTCTGTGGCTCGCTAGTTCAGGACCTGCCAGACCATCTCGCTGCACGATCACCGTTTCAGCTGGCAAATCCACGGCATTTTCTTTAGGTTTTATGTTGGATGTCTGGACATCGCTGCCATGTAGTGACTGGCAGCACCAGGATGCAGAAAACAGGCACGCGGAGCCTAACTCTTGTGGGGACTGGCTCCCTTCCTCACTGCAAATGGAGGTGCTCTCTTTTCTACCATGATCTGTGGAGAGCAAAGCAAGTCCTTGTGCCTCTCACCTTATAATAAGCCAGAGCCTAGAGAACCAAAGGGGACATGGTGATGCAGATTTCCTCCTTAATTTTCTCCAGTTTGAGATGTTTCAAAACCATCCTCCTCATTTTCCTTAAGTGTCTAATCATATACATGTTTTTTGAAGGCATTGAGAGGAAATTAGGATCCTGTTAGTCCCTGTATGAACTCCAAGAGTAGAAGCCCAGCCGAAAGGCCTTTGAGCTGAGTTCAGTTGTCTCTCTCACATCTGTCCCCTTCTGCATCTTGCAAGAACATCACACAGCACCAAAGCATCGGGCAGAGGGTCACCCGGGCCCAAGTGTGACTGTCCCATCTCTGCTGCCCTATCCCCTGCTGCCCTGGATGTTCATACATTCTTCTGGGGCAGTCATGGAGCTGCAGCCTCTGAAGCTTAGGAAGGTGCTGACCTCAGGTCTCCTCCCTTTTGTACATAAACTTTTATCATAGCTTGTTTATCAAGGACAGGAATCAGCTACAATTCTGAAATCTGCTCCATTTTAAAAGATACTCAATGGTGTGCTCTGAAGAAGATCGTGGCCCTTTGATGTACAATTTGACAACTGTTTCCTATTGCTTGGCCCTAGGAGTCTCCTGGCCCAGCCTTTGCCAATCAGGACTTCCTTCTGGGGGCATTTAAATCTCTCCAACTATTCCCAGGGGTCTCAGTGCCAAATTTGGGAGCCACGCACCTAATGTGTTGCCACTGCAATAGCTCACTTGTACACATCTTGAACGTTTACTTGTTTAGTTCCCAGGACTGGATTTGGGGTATTGGACCCAATGCTTATCACTCTTCCTACAACTTTTGTAATTTAAGGGATTAAATCTAACTGTAATTAGGTTCATGTCAATGTAAACATCATGCACCTCCTCATTTACCCAACTGAACTTTATAACTCAGGCCCATCTTTGAAAAAATTCAGAAAAGCAACTAATAGTAAATGTCTTAATTTGGTTTCCTTTGATAAAATGCATGAGAAAATATTTAAAAATAACATCAGCTTTAGAAGAATAATTGATTTGCAATACGTTCTTCGTATTGATGAAAATACATTCTTCAGCTATATCAGAAATTGAGTTTGTCCAGTAAATGTAACAGTGACAACTTAGAAAAGGCATCTGACAGATACTTTTGCTAATTACCGTGGGTTGGGGCATTGTACGGCTTCTGCTTCCTCCCCCCCTCCCCGCACTGTACAGGAATTTACAGGGATGAGCTTTGGAAAAAAACAGAAAGTTTTATTTTAAAATAAAAACCCCCGACCTCCTTAAAACAGAGCAAAGCAATACATACTCACACGTGCTGTAAAGTCTGGTAACAGTGACAGTAATTATACCTTAAGTCTGTTGCAGATTTTGCAGTGGCAGTACATCTGGCAAGCATCATGAAGGTGCACTCTTTGTAAGGCCTCGCACTGGTGTGACACAGTAGCTCATTTCAGCATTTAGTCTCACTCATGCATGTGCAATTAGGTGGGAATTTCCTATTCCACCACAGATGTCCATGGGAGCAGAGTTGTGTGAGTGCCGCACATGCTTTACAGCCGTACTTGCGGCCTCATTAGATTACCAGGAATTAAAATGCTCCAGTAGCATCTTGGCTCAACGTAAGAGGAATTTCATTTTTCAGAAATTAAGATACGAGAAAAATTTAAGACACCAACATCCATGGATGAGGTTAACCACAGTCCTGAGCTGGCCTCCCAGGTGTGCTGCAAGGATGAACCTGGAGATCGTCCCGGCAGAGGTGGCAAGCTGAAGTGCCACATGGGCTTCCCCATGGCCGCAAACGTGTACGTCCCCCCTCCAGTGAGGGACGGGCTTTATTTGAAACTGCTCTAGCCTCAGGCCAACACAGTAGCATATTAGGTGCGGGGAAAAGGTTCATGACAAGACCTAAGAACACTCTTTAATGGCCAGACGGGCTTCTGAGCTTCCCTTTGGAAGAGTTAATTCCTCCATTTCTGTGATGCAGATTGCACGCATTTACTAGCGAACTGATGCTTGCTTTTTTATCATCATTAACGGAATGACATGCCTAATAGTATGAACAACGCCTGATTATAAAATCCTGATTTAGCAAAACAGCAAAGCATATGCTTGCACTGGAACACAGGAATAGTCCTAGTGGGCCAGTGTGCTTAATGGAAAACTTTTTTTGAAATGTTTTATCAGTAGAAATCCCTGAAACATCAGTTTTTACTGATCAGTGTCCCCCCGCCCATGGTTTGTGATCAGTACATCATCACAAGCACTTTTGATGTCCTCAGCTACAGGTAATTAAAAGGAAAAGGAGAGCACAGTATGATTTTGCCCAAAGCATGTGCCTTGTTCAGAGGCCAGGGGGTTAGAAGCAAGGTGAAGCGGAGGCAGAGGTTGGTTTGCTTCCTCCTTTTTTCCCATTTCTGAATGCCTCTGACACTATGGTGATGTGAACTACCTAAGTGCCTAGAGAGGCTGGTCAACAGAACTTAGCGTTGCAAAAATGGGCAGCTGTTTTGCAAGAAAAATATCTTGGAAAAAGAAAATTCACAGGAAAAAGGATGAAATCAATGGCATAGGATAAAGCCAGCATGACTTGTTTCCTCTCTACATGAGCAAACCTCTCTTCCTCCCCCGCATCCACCACTACACGTTCTGCATCTATTCCCTTATTGTGCCTAAAACAAATGAGTTTTTAAATATATACTGCTAGTCCACTATTAAATCTCATTTTGTGACGAGGGCTTTTTTTCTATTCAAACTTACGCTAGATTGCTGTTACATTATGTAAATTCAGCTCTGAATTCCACTGATGTGTGCAATGATAGTCTGTAGAAAGTTCTCCGGTGACAGAGACGGACAAAGAGATTTTTCAAGACACAGAGGGAGGTCTGAACCCAACCTGCATTCACAGGTGACAGGAGCGCAGTGTTTAACTGCAGTGTGAGCTTTCAACTCCCTTTGGAATTATTTTGTTGAAATATGACACAAATTCAACATCATCTTCGCCACGCTGAGGCTTTTCCTTTAATCTGAGGGTACAACAGTATGGCATAACATTCTACAGTACCCAATAATACTTTATTTATGCTTTTGAGCCATTTCAGGTGACAAACAATACAGCATATGCCACACGACATTGGGAGAGAGGGCTATTGCATCTAAGGACATTAGGGTCAACTCATGCTTTTACTGAGATGGCTGCAAAATATCCAGACACTGCTAAGGTATTTTAAACATTGCTTATCTGGAAAGCCCACATACAAACTAAATTTGATGCTGTGGTTTAGAATCAAAGTGGGAAGAATTTGACGCAATGATTCCAAGGATACCCCATTACAGAAAGAGTTAAAAATGCCAGGCTGGAGAGCACCGATAATTGAGAAAGAGAACACAAAGTGTGTCAAAAAGGCAGTATTTTCCATCTTTTCTCCCCACCAATATGTATCTGTCTGCTTAGCAGTGCTACTGGTTTCAGAAAATAAAGAAGGGGGTAAAAGAGGGAGCGTTTAAAGAAAAAAGAACTGTGATTTCACCTTTCGAGTGTATTTTACTCTGTAGGGACTAAATTTGGTTTCTGTTTGTGACAGGTTCCTTTTTCACGTTGCATTTCATTGCTTGTTTTAAATGAACGTACGAATGTAACATAGTGTGAGACTGAGCTAATGTTGTACCGGCAGTATTGTGAAAAATGACTGTGCAATGGTTTTTTTTTACACAGAACATGCATTTGCAGTAATTCACTGTGAGCCAGATACTACCAGCCTTCCCTCTGCCCTCAGCAGCTCAGCAAGCTAGCTGAGTAAATACCTCCGTGAGCACTTCCACACCAGTGCAAGGCAGATTTTAACTTCAGTAATTAACTATCATCTTCCTGAAGGCTTGAAGCATTCACAGTGAGTGCACAACAACCCACATCAGGAACATTAACTGGACAAACTAAAAGAAAACAAGAGAAGATGCAAGCCGAATGATATTTTGCCCCCAAGGAGAGAAGCAGTTTCTGAAGTTTAGGGTCATATCCTTTTCAACCCTTTCTCTCCCCGCAGGCACTAAGGCAGGATGCATGCTGGCACTTAACAGCTGGTGCTCCTGATTAGCGGATCTCAAGGGGTTAAAGTGTTTGCCCTTAGATGGTTGCATAAGTGGAGTATCCAGCATGTCATAGAAACACGGGTGTAAGTTGAATTCCCTTTTCCTCCTGCAATAAATAACAAGCTAGCCAAATTCTGCTGCAGTAGGCTCCATGAGGTGACCAGCAGCAGCTCGCAATATTTAAAATCATTATGAATTACCTAATGTTAGTTTTATGGCTATAATATTGAAATCTTCCCTCTCTTCTCCTCCCCCTAAACATGGCAGGGGACCCATTCTGATCAGCACAAGACACATGAGAAACACTCGGTGGAGGATAATCCCTCCCACATTGTAGCAGCATTGCTGGCACTGCGACGGTAGAGGAATATGCCGGACAAAGTTGGTCAAGAGGGGTAACATATTTAATGTATCGGCTGGGAAGACAAAATGACAGTACATCATTAAAAAGTGGTTTTCAGGTTCAACACACTACAGAGCCTGTGCATCTAAAAAAGTGCTGGTTTTTTGGTTTTTTTTTTTTTCCTAAGAACAATCAGCATTTGTTACAGAAATGCATGAAAATTTTGGCTTCATGAAGACAAGCTTTGAGATTTTATTTTTGTGTAATAGGCTTGAACATACTTGCACTGAAAGCAAAGTCAAAAGTTCTATAATATTCATTGCTAATGAAAAGCGCAGTGTAGATTCTGTGAGACTGATAGAATTTTATATTAAAGGACTGTATTAAAAGGAATATTTTAGATTCTAGACGCTCTGAATTTTCTGTGTATTTATAAAAATAAAATGATCCTTAAATACTTCATCAAAGCAGTTATTTGTGGGGGGTTTCTTTTTAAATATCCCAAACTGAAGAGTTTTCTTTGTGATGTTTCACAAATACATATCACTCATAAATATTAAATTAAAAAGGATTTTTCTAGCTGGGAAAAACTTTCAGATCTACCAGCATATATCCTCAAAAAGACACAACTATAACTCTGCAGAACGGCTATAAATTTGTTACTGTGAGTCCTAAAGCATGGCTTGGTCATTAGGTTGCTATGTTTAGATACATTTGAATTCTCTTCCAGACTGAGACTCTGACTTCCTGCACCACTTTGGTTAAATCATTAAATTCACCCTTTGTTTCACACCATCATTTACAAAATGAACCATCTTTTTCCTACCTACTAAGTTGTTCTGAAGGCAAATCCATTAATGATTACAAGGTACTTGGACACTAGAGAGGTGAGGACCTAGATAGATACTCTTATTTTTTTCCTGAGTACCCTTTGCACCTTTCTCAGCCCTCTCTCTGTTCCTCTTGATCATAAAGTGATCACAAAGCTGAATCTATGATGTAGGAGTCATGCTGAGCGGTTGTAAATGTGGGTTTATTAGCACTGTTACCATTTCTCCTTAAGGAGATGATGATGATCTGTGTGGGAATAAGCATTTATCCCAACAGAAAGAAAAGGACTACTAAGGGGAATACAGAAATGACCTGTCAAGTGCCTTTCTTTTTGCGGCAATAAGTATTCAGTTTCATTCTAGTCAGATATTACCTGCTTAATGCATCTTTTTATATTTATTATATTGTATAGATTTTGAATTAGGCCTTGAAGGGCAAAGGAACTTGTTAGGTCAGATTAAAAACTGGCTTGTTAAAATCTCGAAGGAAGAGTCTCTAATACAGCTCTTTCCACTGTCGTTGCTAGAAGCTGAGAAAGATCCAATTAATATTTGCAAGATGTTGCTGATCGGCAGCCTTTTAGCCTCAGTCACGCACGGCGCAGTATTCGCAGGCAGTCGGGAACGCCGCGGAAGGATCACTTGTAATATTATGAAATGGCAAAATACACGCGAGAAAGAAAATAAGGGCAAAAATACAGTGTCAGCAAGGACAATCAGCTGTCTCATCACAGCGTGTCTGTGTTCAGGAAGAATACAAGTGATTTTCATGTTTGGGTGATGGCTGCATGACTCATGACTAAAAGTGATGCTTCATGGTCAAAGCAAAGTCGGGCACAGCAGCTTTATGCTGCTTTTCTTCTCTCCCTGCGTGAGGACTCTGACAAATAGGCTTTCTTGGGTTTAGTACAACATTTTCTGGCCCTTTTCTGTGGGTCAGCTTTGCCTTAGCAAGGAGGCAGACAGTGAACTGTAGAGACCCAAGGACAGAAACCTCCTAAAGAAGGACAGCCAGTAACTAGATCCAGGTCTGCCAGGAGCCTAATACACAAAAAAGGGCCCATCTATACTGCTGGTGGGATAGTGTACAGAAACAGGAGGGGGCTCTCTGGGGAGTTAGGAAGGTAAATCAGCACTCATGGACTATTACACTGTCATAGCTATGCTGTTTCCAATGCCCAAGCTAGCTGGACATAGCACAGATATGCTATAGATCTGCAATGCTCCTAAAGCCCTAGATGCCTCCAGCTTCCCACTGACAACTTCTAAAGGACAGCTCACGTAGCTGCTCCAGCAAGTGTTTGCCCCATTGAGTACTTAATGTTGCAGTGAAACATTTAATCACACCATATGAGGGGCAAACTCAATCTGATTAAAGAAGAAAGGGTCATAACTGGGGGGAGTGTAACACCACTTCTTCACTGACCATTAGTTTTAATGGCATACCAGTAATATTTACTAACTAGCTTAGTCTCAAAGGCCCAGCCTCATCTCATCTACTCCAGCCATCCTTGAAGTTCGAATTGGAGTTAGTCATCTCCTCTCCCAACAGCTAAGAGAGAGAAGGGAAGCTCTGATGGGCAATTCATTTGCCTGAGAATTATCCTCCAGAGGTGCGTATCATTCTCCATTGATGACTGAGGAGACCTAGACAACTAGGTTAGGTGAGATGCTTAACGCTAGGTGCTTTATATGGCTAAAGTTAGCCGAAATAAACCTGGGTTGAAAAGATTTGAGTTTATGCACTGCAGTTTCAGGCTCCTGAATGTTAGAATCTGCCAAATCTAACGGTATTTGAGATCTGTGTTTTGTGTCCATTGCCTTTCCCTCGTTCTTCACAGCCTAGTTTGGCAATCTTGACGGAAATGGCAAAAGGAAAAGCAACATGGAACCACAATGAAAGGATAAACCAGTTGCAGTATAGTGTGGGGAAAGCCATGGAAGTAAAAAACACTTTGTAAGAGTAACTGCTGGTTGTAGAGTGCTCTGCTGCAAAGAAACAAGAGTATTTTCTTGCTTCAACTTGCATTGTCTGAGTGCCCATTAAATAAAAACACTTGTAAATATTAGAGTTAAAAAAGACAGCTGAACAACAGTTAGAAACCACAAAAATAAAAGCAATTTTCATTTGTAGTTATCCAGATGTCTGCTGCTGTAGCTGCTGGAGTTCTGCTATTGGCCAGGAAGATCATTTGATGCTTTTCACGGAAAGAGAAAAGCATCAGCAAAAACCTAGTGAGGGACACACTTTTAAAGACAACAAAAAAGATAAATGTATTCAGGCTGGCATTTTCATTAAAAGCTTATTCCTTCTCTGAGATGAACAAAATCTGTGTGCATACATGTACATAGTTAGGGATGGACCCAATGTATACTTGAATCTGTGAACTGCTCGTAATTTCAAACAAAATACGTAAGTGCTTCTATACACCTAACAATGACCCAAACTAAAATTTCACTATTTTTATTTAAAAAAACCCCACAAAACAACCACAACAAAAAAACCCCAATGGGCAAAGCAAGCATATAAATGGAGAAGGGAGTACTTTAACAAAAATGAAGTAATGAAAATTATTGTGACAGTCATACACACAACAGCGTATACATTACAGAATGTGTTATTGTTTACACATTTAATATTAATACTTGAAAACTGCATGTTATAAATGTAAGTGATGTGGCTTTGTCAGTACACAATCCAAAGGAAGGTGATACCGAAGATGGAACACCTAAGAACAGCCTAATATTTTAAAAACTGCTACAGGAAAATAATGTTTCTAAGCTTACAATGATTTCAGCAGTCTTGTAGAGATGGAAATTCACTACTGACATGTCAGTTTTTAAGCTAATATCCTTTGTCAATGCAGAAAAAAACATGCAGAAACCACTCACTGTAACTGAATGCAAATGGATGCTAATTTCAGGCCCAATCCTTCCTCACTTCCACTGTGCATGAGAATAGCTCCTATCACATTCTATACCATACAGGAATTGTTCCTCTTTTACGTCTAGATTTCCCCCAACCTCCTCAGAAGTTAACAGTAAAAGGAATACATCTAAATTACTATATGCAAAAAATAGAAGTTAATGAGTTGTATTCCATATGGGGTAAGATATTCCATAATCAGCTATGGTCACTCTAGAAAATAACAGTGTGTGCATCTAAATTTAACTTACACGTCCATGCACACGCACACACACATGCACATGCAAAGGGTAATGATAGCAAGAATTGTGGATGTGCTGCTACTCCCTACTTAGAGGTGTTCCCCAGTATCAGCTTCCATACAGTTCTACACAATTCGCTTCTTTTAGTACCTCTTCCAGAAACTGCCGGCGAATTACCTGAAAGGCAGTTCATCTCCACGTGCTGAATCAAACATGAGCAAAGTCAAGATTGCAAACATGACATTTCTGAAAACACACCTCAGTTTGCCCTGAAACATCTTGGAGTCCCCTTTGGAAAACATGAATTTTCTTTACAGGGGACACAGAAGTAGTTCACCCACACGAATCTATTAAATGGTAAGAACTACATTTTACATTACTTTCATTTTACATTGCACGTAGGTGGCAATGCTTTCACAAGACAGTACATGGAGTGACCTGTATAAAAGATGCAACGATTACAGATTCATTCTTTAATGGAGTTTATCCTTAAAAGTGACTAAACTGGTCCAGCTATAGAAGTTGCGGAATAATTACACTTTAGGTAGGTAATATACATTGTACCCTTTACGGCCAGAAGACTACCATCTGGTCAATTAAACACTTCTCTTCAAATCCTTCTATGGACTGCTGCATAAGATTAGCGACAAAAAAAGTAGTTCTTTACTCTATATATAAACCTCCTTTTCCAAACATTTGCCCAGCTGCTTCTTGAACTGATAGCACAGTACTTCTATGACCAGCTTTTCCACTTTTCCATATTCTAACCTACCCATTGTGTGAAAAAACGCCGCCCAAATTCCTTATCTGCTTGTCTCCTCCTTAGTTTCAGTCAATGACCTCTTGTTTTCAAATTAGTCACTATCTCAAGCTGCTTACTGACATCAATACATTCCTTTCAGGGTCTTCTAACGCTCTATGGGGACCCCCCTTCGTGCTCCCTTTCCCAAGGAATAGCCCATGTCTGATCAGTCTTTCTTCACAATTCATTTGCCCCAAACCCTGAATAATTAGGATTGCTTTCCACCACAATTTCCTAGTCCCAATTCTTCTCCAATAGAATCCCCATAACAGCAAATAACTCAAGAAATATGGCTCTTTTAGACTAATCCCTGAACATGAAACTATATAAAAAGGAAAAAAGCCAAAGCAATCACACCAATAACTTGTTTGTTTTTTGTTTGAAATCTCTACATGCCATAAAGGAAACCATCTAAAAATGCAGTCCATGCAACACACATTAGGAAACATCAACGAACAACACCTTCCCCATGGTCACTAATTCATTTCAGAACAGGAGATTGTAGAACATGCTACTTTTGTATCTTCATTTTATGAACTATTAATTGATGAGTCTATAGTGTCTATAATGTGTCAAAAGCTTTAAAGATTTATACATCAAAATGTGTTTTGCAAAGGAAATAAACACCATTTTAAACAGCTTGTTCTAAATAGTGAGAGTTCCCTCAGCATCACAGGCTGGACCGTAAAAAAATGTCCTATACATTCCCTATACACTTTTGCGTGTAGCTGGGGGCCCAGCTCTCATTGTGATTAATTATCTTCTGGGAAAGGCTGCAAGAATGAGCGCTATTTGCCTAATTGTGTTTCCAGGGTAACTCATTACATAAAAGTTACAATACATAAATGCAGCTCATTTGAAAACTCAGCCTTATAACATATTATATGTTTACACGGACACTAAGAACTTCCTTCAGAAATTGAAACAGCAACATTTCAGATTGACATGGTTAGCATTATTACTGCTGAGAACTGAGGCAGTCTTGTGGATAGCACAATAGCACACAAAGCAAAACCTAATTTTTTTGCTTTACCAGCTTTCATTTTTTTTCCTTTTTCCTGGAGATAATAATGTATCTCACCTAAATCTCAAAGACCAGCAATGTGATCGATTCAAACTTAGAACATGAAAACAATTAAATTTTTAAGTCCTAAATTTTTCTGCCATAATTTTTGCTCCAGAATACCACCTATTTCTAATCCTACTTCTTGCCCTCTTGCCATTAAATACCAGTTAAAAAAAAGTAATCTCTCTTTTACACTACATATTCTCTCAACTACTGTATGACATGTAGTACGTTAAGTTTTATTTTCATGGGAGAATCTGGTTCCTGGGCTGAAATATTCCCTTGTTCACCAAAAGCATGTCAGAAATAGTCTGCTCTACACTTGTATCAGCGCAACGGAACAATAGAATTTTCTCAGACTTTGCATAAGGACTCAAAAATAAGCAGATTGAATCCATTTTAACAGGAATATGGGCAAGCATTTTCTTTCATAAAATCCCTTCAGAGAGGAGCTAACCACACAACTTCATTATGATTGTTAAATCCACACAGCAGATAAGCAAAACCTCAGCAAGGGTTCAGATTAGCCAAAATCATTTGATCGCGATGAGTCAGAAGGCGAATTAAGGAATCTTTTGTTTTGCCTTAAAATGTCACGGTATAAACTGCATCTGCTCAGGAGCTGACTCACAAGACCCTCAGACAATAGGGTAGCGGGGGCAAGGAAAGGACTTGGGGAGATAACCTCCGCAGCCAGCCCAGGCCAGAGCTGTGTGCTCATCAATTATAATCCAAGCTTTTGAATGCGAGAGAATAAACCGTTGGTTCGGCTTTGCTAAATCGAATCTTTTTGGTGGGTTTTAGAATTTGGAAATCAATACTTTAAAAGGATTTTAAAATTCGTATTTGCCTTCTCTTTGACTCATCTCATTCCAGCTAGTTCAAACACAAGAAAATGGACGGTCAGCAAACCCCAAGCAGCTGCTGGTTGGATTAATATCTAAAAATCAAACTATTATCTACACTATCCAAGCCTCTCAGTTCAGAAAAATGAAAGTGGGAAGACTCATAATCTCATTTTTTTTCTTTTTCGTGCCAGAAACACTCAATAAAAATGTCTTGCAATATATCAAACTTGTAGTGACTACAATAAGCCTGCAGGAAAGACAAGAAATGAGAAAATTCTCAACTTTTCTCTAGATCACAGAAAAAGAAAACAACCTGATCAGCTCAGAGTTACTGTGAGTTTGGGGTGAGGAAGGAATATTAAGTAGACTAAATCAAAATCATTTTATCTTCCCCAGTCACAAAGGATAAAACTTGTAAATACATGAAGAACGTTGCAATTCTCAGCAGAAATCAGCCTCAGAAAAACAGTCTCTGTCAAAAATCCAGCAAGCATTGTTATCTACAAAAACAATCCATTATAATTTTCTATATTTATTTAAATCATGGAAGTGCACATGGAGCTGAAATAAATCACTTCTCAACTTCTCACTCAAAACTAAAGCTTGTCCTAAGCTGTCTGATGGGGAAAGGAGAGGTGACTTGGTAACTGTCTTAAAATTGTAACAACCGTGTAAAAAGAGTATCACAGTTAATTAATCATCACACTTAAATCATGTTAAATAGTATTTAAACGTGCTACTGTAAGGGCAGATTCAACACCGTTTCATTTTTGTTATTACTTTGATGGGTATAGGATCAGGGTCTCTGCAGAGAAATCTAGCAAGAAAAACAATTACAATAATAAACTACATGATAAACAGCAGCACTAAGTTACTGCAACAACTAAACAAAAGGATACACTTGCACTTAAAACTTTCTGCTGACACGACACAGGAATGATAGCACTGAATAGACACCGTTGTTCTCTGACCGTTCCAGTATCTAATAAGATTATTTAATGTGGCTGTTTGGAGTGAATGCACAGATGCAGTCATTACATTTACTGCACAGAGGATAGTGAAATTCATTAAACCCCCAACGCAACAGGAAATCCTTCGTGCTGCTGTGCAGAGCCAGAGGGAGTCCCGCAGGCCGTGGCTCTCACAGGCAGCTGGGGGCCGGGACGCTGGTTGCTGAGCAAGGGCTCCGGCGAGCTCCGTGCGAGCTCTCCCGTGTGCTCCTGCCTGCATAACCCCGAAGGGACACTTCCACCCTTGGTACTAACTGTTAACCCTCCTGCAAGTGCACTCAAATAGGGCGCTTTGCCTTTTTTTTTTTTTTTAAATTTCATTCCTGCTTTCTCGAAGGGCTTGGGGCTGCCAGGCTGACGTGGTGGGTGTCAAGCACAAAATCCTCCCCGACCTGTTTCCTTTTCCCCTGCTTTAGGCTTTAGGAACAGGTCCCTTGCTGGTGGTTTCCAGCATCTAAAATAATATGAGGGATGGCAACAGGCAAGATACTAGAAGATATGAATTTATAATGTGTTTAATAGACTAAGTATTAGCAGTAATTCAATGAGCAGTAGGAGAAGAAATTGCAAATGACAAAGGCATTTACAGTTAACTGTCTAAGAGAATGCAGGGAAGTAAATCATTACATGAAAAAGGAGCTCCTTTTCTCAACCTACCCTATTAAAAACCCTACTAAAGAGCCAAGGCAGTTATTGATTGCTTTCTACTTTCCCACTGCCGAAACTAAGTACTCCTCTATTTACTTTGATTTAAAAATGCATTATTGTCTACTTTCTAATAAACCAGACAGTGGAACAAGAAACTCAAATTATTCTAAGTTTATTCTTAAAAGTCCTGGGTTTTTTTTTTTTTTTTTTTGAAAGACTGAAGGCCTTAATCCTTAAAAGCCTTTTTGAAAGAAATGTTACTAGATGCTGGCCTTGCAGCTGGGCCCAGATTGAAAGTGCACTTACATTTTTATGTTTAGCACTGAAGGACTCTGAAGTTAGCCCTCGCACTCCACATAAAAGCTTTGGAAAGGGCATTCTTTGCCACTCGTGCAATTCATTCTCTAAGAAAAGGAAATGGAAAGAAAGATTTCATGTCCAGGGCTTCAGGCCTTTGATCATTTGATGAACATTGGATCCTCAACCTGGGCCTCCAGCTTCTCAGGCCAGACAAAGAGGGCCCCGGCCGCACAGGCTGGGCCTCGGTTCCCGCCCGAACAAAACCTTTGGCGGCCGCACAGTGTGACAGCCTGGGAAAGGCCCACCTCAGCAGGGCTGAGATGCCCGCTCTGCCCTTTGATCTTTCATTTAAACCCCAGCCAAAGCACCAGGTCAGGGGATTTCGCGTCGCACACCCCCATGGGCAGAGGGGAGCAGGTCAAGAACAAAATGGGGGTGACCGATCTCCAAAAAGCCCTGTGACGCCTTTCTCTGGCCAGTTTCACATGACTTGTCTGGTATTGTGAAGCGCTAAGCCCACACTTAAAATGGAATTTGACATTACATGGTACAATGGAGTCAATAAATGGCATTCTTCAGTGCTTTTACAACAAAGTCAACCCTCCCTTAAGTGGCTGAAAGCCCCAAGCTAGAAAATACTTCTCATTTACTTCTTTATGTGACTAAATTGCATATACTTTAAATCTAGTTTTCATTACTGCTTCTCATTGCTGATGACTGAAATGAGCCGAACAAATACCTAACAAAGGTCTACATTAATTTTACGATGTACCATTGCTTCTATTTTTAAAGACAAGGTTTTCATGTGGCATGTAACAAGCATTGGAAATATCTCCATATTCCTTCTCAGAGTGAAAACCTATTTTCCAATGAGTGTGAAAAACTAACCTCATCCCACTAAAAAAAATTATTTTCAGTACAGTGCTAAGGAGAAGGCAAACACACAACTTCTTTTAACATTAGCAGCAAGTTCCACAGGATGCTTGTGGGCAGAAAATTAAGTCCGTGTTTGACGAGACATGTTAACAGTTGGAATACGGAGAAGAAAAAACCACTAAACTCTTCTTTGTAAAGGGCCAGGATGCCACTGTGTCCCACAGGGCTGGGATACGCAGGATGCAATAGATGACTGCAAGACATGGAGTGTATTTTTAAACTACATACAAAAATGCGTCTATGTTAGAAGATTTTAAAAAAACTGTAAAGTGATTAGAACTCAAAGAACTAAATGTAGTTTCTCTATATAAATTAATATATATTTTTACAATTAATCCTTTTACCTTAAATACAAGTATGTGCATAATGCTAGATCAAGGTAGCTTAAGTACTCTGCTTAAGACAGACAAATAACTAATATTTATTTTCAAGCTCACAAGATTCTCTTCCTCTGAAAATGCAGTTCTATGAAATTGTGATACACACACGGCCAAAGGCATGGGTTAGGGGTACAATATATGAATAACGTTGACTATTATGTCTTTTGAATATATGGTCAGGTTTACATGCCTACTTTTACCCTCCTTCCTTTTAAATACAGTATCAGTAGTAAAACTTTGGTTTAGTTCTAACATACAAAGATTATTTCAGGGTATCTCAAGTACTTCCCACCATGAACCATTTACTGATCAACAAGAAGTAAAGGAATAGTCTCAATCTGTAGAAAATCTATAGACTTCATTTTAAACAAACAACAGTATATATTTATGTTGCAGATGATTTCCCACTTCATAAAATTGCATCTCACAGATAAGGAAACTAAGGAACAGAAAAGTTAAATAATTTTTTCAATATTGAACAGACAGCGGCAGATTAGCTGATTTATTTTCAGTCCTCTGACCCGCTCACTACAGTCTTTTTTCTCCTAAGAGACAAATTTGTGCAGCACTTGGGGCTCTGTCTGGTACCAGCTCTTCTAGGAACTTTGGTGGCAATGGGCAGCCACAACAAGAAAAGTGATTGCGTTTGACCATCGTGGCTGGGTAAGTGACAGGGGACTGGGCAACAGTCATGAAGCAGCCAAGGACCTAACTCATGTCACCACTTATAAGGATTGCACAGCCCCACAGTATCTTCTTCTAAAAACTGTAATAACTATTTGAAATGATAAAGTTAAAAAATCAAATACTTCTCAACAGCACAAAAGATACCTGCTCACTCACAAAGCATTTGCGTTCACGTTTGTTGTTTGAAATCGCTATGAAAATAAAACTTAAGAACCTTCAGGAAAGAGTACAATTTGCCTCTAATTTATTCTCAGATTTTCTGTGAATATTGCTCCCCACGTTGTCATGGCAACACAAGCACATCTTTCAGTACCGAGGAAGTAACAAGCCTTTCGATTCTCACCTTTGGCCATTTTATTGAGAACCATGTCAATTAGAATGTAGGTTCCACTTCTTCCCGCACCATCGCTGCCAACAGAAAGGGAAAAAGAAAAAGATAAAGCCTATCAATGTGCATCTGGACTCAACATGAAGGTACCTGCCCTTAATGTTATAGTCACACATGAGGAGACAGGACAGAACGAGGGGCTAAACTACGGTATGGAGAAAGGAGAGAAAGCTTGCACTGAATTAACACAAGCTGTTCATGGAAAATTAACTATTAGCCTGCACGGATAATACAGATATGTTTTGATTTTTTAAGCCAAGTTGTGTTTATGCAATAAAAGCATTATAAACAACAGTGGAAAAGTCAGTAACCCTAACCCAGGATACCATTTCTGTTCAAAAAGTGTCATAAAATGAGCTTATAGTCACTTGTATATGAGATCGGAATAAACTAGACCAGAACATTATCCAGAATGGTCCCCAAATGTTGCAGATTGCATTTAAACACAGCGGTCACAGGGAATGTACACCGAGACCTGTCCGAGAACCAAAATATTTGATTACTGAGGGACTGCGATGTTTCTTCACTAGACATCACGAGTGATTTCTTTTTTCTTTTACCTTTCCCTTTAATTCTTCCTTAGTTGCAACAACCAGAAAAAATATTATCATGCAATTCCTGAGCAGCAGCTCTAACTTTTGTGTATTGTCAGCCCTTCCTTAGAGATGTGAGACCAAGCCTTGGGAGGGGGGAAGCTCCCTAATCTGAATGCAGCTTGTGTCCCTTTCAGAGAGCAACGTGTAATTGCCAGCGTGATGCTCTTTTAGAGCTGCTGTTAGCAAACATAATTAAGACTTTAAGTAAAAGCTTTTTTTCTTTCCCTCCCCAAAATTTTTACAAAGGTGCATGTGTGACCAATTAGACTGGTATGTAGTTTTATTAATTAAGCCATTATTTTTATTGATAGCTCAATTTGTGTACAAGAATTAATGAAAGGAAAAATAATAGAACAGCGTGAAGCGCGTTATTACATTCTGTTTACTGGCAGGCTATGAAACTTAATTTTTGTTAAGTCTCTGTAGACAGAGGGTTTTTTCTTTCAGTTACTAGATCACTGCTTAGAGAAAAGGAGGTAATGGTAATAAATTTTTTTTGCTATGTCTATGAAGGGAACAAAGACACAATCTTATTAGTTAAGCTGAATAATGAGAGACAAGGCAGTGATCAGGCCCAATAAAACCAAAAACTACTATCCATCTATCACAGTAAAGGAAGAGCAAGAAACTTGAAGGCTCTTCATTCCACATCAAATGTTTCTTTTCTCAGGCTTCCTGAAGGCAAAGCAAACCAGCCTGCTCCAGAGCATCCACCTCTGCAGAGGGCCTCCTCGCGTCCCACGGAAGGTGACTCTGCTGAGCCACATGTGAGAAACACGTCCCCTACCTCCTCATTCCCACCCAAAGTGGAGTACCACTTATCAAACAAGCTGCCTCTTAGCAGAGCTGGTTTTCTGTCTTCCTTATCTACAAGAATATTGCCCATTAATAAGTGCAACGTTCTCCTTATAACACAGAACCTCCAATGGCAAAACCCAAATGTTAACGTTATTACGGTAAAGTTTTCCATTGACCTGCCCAATAGCTTTCATGTGCATCTATCAGACTGTCAGGCCTAAAGATAATCTGTGCTTAAAGGATTACTCAGTTTCTGGGTAGGTTTCCACTCCCTGGCATTGCCCTCTTCTTACCATGATCACTAAAAGCAAGTGAAGAAGAAATAAAACATAATTGAGTGTTAATAAAATAAAGAAGACTAAATTGGGAGGCAATGCAAGGAACCACTATCAGTCTGAAGGAGATTTATGAAATTGAAGTGCTACTTATATTGGAAAGGGTGGCCATACATTCTTAAGTCATGACACAACATCTACGAAATCATAGGAAAGGATAATTTTATTATGAAAACAGATCCTAAGTATTAATTATCATTAAAACCCAGTTGAATTGTATTTAATACCCTCAGCCTACCTTACTATCTGTTTAGTGATTCATCTAAAGCTTTAATTTGCCCATTTTGTTTATATCTATATTAAATTCTTACACATACAAATCTCTCTAAAGCTATTTCAGAAATTGTACTTGCCTGCAATGAACAACTACTGGACAAGAGCGACCCCTGTAGCACTTGTTTACTTTTCTGAAATAAAACAGACACAAGAAATTAATTAAGCATATTACATAGTGTTTCTTTAGCCACCTGTCAAAAATAAGCAACAAGAAAAAGCAAATATTGCAGTCTTTAAAGAAACGGTCAGATCAATAATTTCCTAATATAACAAGCAGTTGTTACATACATAATCTTGTTTAAAGTTTGCTTCTGCTTTGCTGCTGTAGAAATCCCAGAAAACAGCCCATTATTGCTGTTGGCTAGGCAAAATAAATCATCTCTTTTCTCAAATGTCTCATGTCTTAGCTCCAAAACAAAGATTATCATGAGATGCTTTAATTTCAAAGCCAACTTTGAGTTCATGAGCTTGCCTGAAATATTGAGGGGCATCAAACTGAAGCCAAAGTTAAAAATGGCTATTCCAGTCTACTCCGTACAATCTGTGCTGATTTGTAAAACCAGTTCTCCCCAGAAAGGCAAATAAGAAATTGCCTGAAGGGCTGCTCACAAAATTATAAAATGTAATCTATTGTGGTAAAAATAACTAAAACCATCAGTAAGCTTTACTGCTTTGGTTTTTAGTGCTGAAGTCTGATGTATTTAATATTTATGCGTTATTGTCTTCTCCAGCTTCCTGGTTAAACATTCTCAGTGGCAAGAGAATATATGAGAAGGCAATCAACAAAAGTACAGCTATAGAACAGGTCTGCTGATACGCAAACTCAATGAAGGAATTAACTAGTGCTGAAGCAAACCAAGATACTCAGTCTAAGAATAGAGCCCACCAAATTGGTTGAAATCTATTTAAATTGCCTTACAAAAACCAAAATCCCAAACCCTCTCTTCTGCTCTAGGATATATTTTGCATGTCAAGTATGTTACAGGCCCCAAAAACCATAAAATATGCACACATATGTTAACAAGGCAAGCTGAATAAAGGCTAGAATGAGAAAGCATTGCTTCAAGAAATCAAACCCTTTCATTCAGGTTCCTTGATGAGATGATTGAGTTTACTGGAGCTAGAAGGTCTCCTATAAAACCATTTCGCAGGGCAGCTTCCAAGGGTGCCCAGACCCTCAAACAGTCCCCAGCTCAGCGCAAACGTTACACAGGATCCTGACTGCTAAACTGAAGTGAGCTGCTGGAATTTGGCAACTGTGGTACCATGTTATTATGAATTTTAAAGCATAAGTAACCTACTGAATCATTTAGTTCTTGGCTGTTCATCTATTCACTAACATCTGTGCTGTGAAAACATGCATATATCTTTAAACATTGCTTACAGTATAGCCTGAAGATGCCTAAATTCCTAAATCTGACAGGGAGTCAGGACACCTGGAACTCAACCCAAACAGGCTACGGAGATATTGGTGATGTCGCATGAAACTGTATTTTCACATTCTGCTTTTTATTATTCCAAATTCTAACCAAACTTGATAATAAGTTCTTGTAATGATTCCCTTTAAACAATAGAATTCAGGAATTTTTCACAATTCTTACTCTTTTGCTTACTGAAGTGAGTGCAGAGACATTCTGTGTCTACTTATATTCCTTGAATGTAAGTAATTAATGCAGTGGAACAACGTTCTATGAAATAAGTCGTAAGTCATTGAGAAGCCCCTGAGTTTAGAAGTTAAATGAACCATTTATATGTCCATAAACATATATATATGCAGGCACTACCAAGCAGAACTTCAATGACTTAAGCTGCAGCAGAGTTTTCACATGAATGAATCATTCAACTCTTGATGGTCATATTTGAGGATCAACTCCTTCTACATAATATAAAGCCTGGTATTTATTGTTTGTATTGTATAGTGAATGATATTTGAAATGTCTGTAACAACATCTGATACAGTCAGGCTGCATTCTCCTGTGTGCAGCTGGTCATCATCCCCCCACCCCCCATCATGTGCATTGCTAAAGAGTCAGTTCTGCATTTAAAGCACTAAATAAAAGCTAATAACTGCAGAGGGGTATTTACCATTTCTTTTTCTGCTTGTGTGGTTCCTTTGTTCCTTGTATGGCACCGCTAATATGATATTTGCATGTTGTGACTAGCCACCTACCGAAGTCCTAATATAATTTCAATGCCAAACTTGATCTAAAGCTATCAGTAAATCAGACCTCCCAGTAAATCAGACAGCCAGAGACACATGTTAGGGAAAGACACCTTATGTTTGTCAGTTTTATTGAAGGCGTTTCAAACATTTTCATTATCACACATTTCAGAAAACACATTAAAGCAAAGGGTTTCAATCCAGCTGGTTCATAGCTTTGTCTATATATAGTTTATGAAAATATTTAGAAGTGCAGCAACATCTCATTTCATTCTTAGTTCTGGCTAATGAGAGTGAGCTGAAAATTCATCAGTAAGCAAAGTTCTCGAATGTTGAAGAAAATATATATTTTATATATATACACATATACAGGAAGAATTAACTTAGAAAGAATGATTAGTAATACAAACCAACCCTTGGCTCATTGAGTGAAAAAGAAATCATCATGCAAACCATCAGCAAGCAAAGGTCAGAGGTCGTTAGAGGCTCAGAAAAGGGGTTTCCCACATTGTCCCTGCAGCAGAGTCACAGTTTCCAATGATCACTTTTGTGACTATGCAACTGGGCTCATATTACTAGCTGCAACATCACAAAAATGACACTGGCAACCGCTAATTAGCTGGCAAAATAAGAATTTGTCCATTTTTAAAGTGAGCAGTGTTAGTAAATGCCATTGCACACAGCGAGAAGTGATAGCATAATAGATATATATTTTAAGCAAAGCCCTCACATGTGATGCTAATTATCTTTTAGCTTAGCAGTCCCTCTTTAAAGTGTAAATGTGCTCCCTCTGGGCTCAAGAAATATTTAATTACACATATCAGTGCATGACTAACAAGCTAGTCCAGAGCAATAATGATTGGTCTATTGTTCAAAATGAAATTAGGACTCCAGAAGCATTTAAGACTGACCAGTGGTTTCTGTAGTAGCCTCACTTCTTAGGGACTGTCTTTTGCACAGATTTTTTAAATATAAAGAATAATCTCTTTTTTGGCAATTTACACCTACATTATGAAAGTATGATAGATTATTCCACAAGGTTTAATGTATCTGCTAAATGCAAAATCGTCTAAAACACTGTCTGATGCACAGAAAAATGTAAGCTTTCCATTTTCAAAGAGACTTGCAAAATTTACTTCAATAAAAATTTTAAGGTCCATATTTCCACAGACTCTGGGCAAGGTAATTTTGGGAATCCAATTTTTCTTGGTGATGAATTATAAAAAATAGAGGGTTGGTTATGTATATGCTTAATTTCATATATGTATGTGAATATATAAATATACACACATATCCATATATATATATACAAACACACTGAATGCACATAAAAACATAGATAGATTAAAAGAAATGAGAGCAGCCCCTTCCTAGCACTACCCTACTACGACTATGGTAGCGCTGTCAGATGTTTATTCTGGGGGCTTTATGACTCAGCTGTCGTAATCCAGCAGAGTTTGTACTTTAAATAGGAAGCTTCAGGTGCAAAACATGTATTGTATAAACGAATTCCAAATACATTATTTTAGCAATAGTGCGTCACTTTTTTTGTCGTTAAAAAACCAGCAACATCAGATGACCAAGAAAACTGAGATTCATAGACCAGCTATTGTGCATGCCAAAATTCCTTTTCAGGCGGAATTTTACTATGCATTCAGTATTATGAGTTCATTGTACAAAATCCGCACGTAGCAAATGATTACAGTACCCTACACTGGACTGTGAATACATATTAAATGAACACTCAGAATTCAATTAAATCTTAACAGGTTCATTCCCATACTGGCTTTAAATACAAAGAATGGCAGCTCCACTACTCTTCTCATCTAGTTATAATTTTTCTTTTTCAAAGTATTGCACAACACTTCTTCAACATGGCTATTTAACCCTTACACAATGTCACTCTAAGCAGTGCTTTCTTGGTGAGGTGAACCGCGACTTACTGCAGACCTAATCCTGCAGTTCCCGCAGGGACCTCAATTTGTGCTGAAGCAAGTCGGAGTCGACGTGCTCCGAACTTCAGATGTCCTGGCTGTACAGGCTCATTTAGAGTCTAGTTGCAATTGCTAGCAAATTTCCCACTAACTTCAAAAAGGGCAAAATCGGACGCTGCGTTGGCTCTGTGCTGCAGCCTCGCACGGCTTAATGGAACCAGTTCAGAATTTCACTACAGAAATTCACTACAGGCAACTTCCACAGTATCACAACCAAAGGGAAATCAACCTATAAATATCACATTGAAGTTTGAACTCAGAGGAGAAAACCTTGAAAATTCAATTACAATTTCATCTCCATCCTATGGCCGTGCTTCCTTCCTCCGCTATTGCTTTTGCGTTGCGACTCTGTAGCGTATCCTTATATTCTTACCTAGCCATAATTCCTAGCTGTACTCCGTTACTTGACCTGCACCGTGTGAGATGACTCTCTCCTTTGAAAAGCCTTGCAATACCTACAAGAATACTGATGGATGAAGGGTGGCATTTAGTCCTAAATTTTTAAGGGTAAAATTTTGCCAACAGACAACTGCGCAACCAGCTCCCGTCGGTTATAAGCCAGCTTCTCCCCTCAGGTGTAGATGCGGAAACTCTGACCAGCATCAGTCAGAGCTCCCAGCACTTATTGAAAGAAACAAGTTTGGACGTTTTGAGCACTGAGCCCCTTATAATCACTTCAGGGGGTTGTAGATAATATTGTAGTACAGAGAGGAAAACACGCGATCCCACCGGCCGCTTGCAGATTGAGAACCAACTCCCCAAACCTCCCGGAGATTCTTTTCATTAGTCATAAGCGCATCGCTGTGGATTAGCTGATACACGCTAACACCTACACACGATGCACTGGGCACGGTTTGCAATCAAATGAAGATTATTTCGCTCCACTATTTATCATGCATGGCTTTAATTTTCAAATTAAAATTTAGATAGACACAGCAAACATTAGAGAAGGTGGCGTGGACTTTCACAGGTTTTGCCTCTGTATATTTGTATTTTAAAGCCACGTTGACTTTCTTTAAAATTCCAGAGGGTATGCTTTGTCAACATTTTCATCTGCTTTCTCAAATTTCCACCTTCCTGCAGCCAAAGAAAGTCTAGAGTCCTCACTGTTCGATCCTTATGAGCAAATGCTCCCACGGGAATGCTGTTATTGTCATGACTCCATCGTGATTTTTTTTTTTTTTTCCAAGCGTGCTCATCCTACATAATTTATATGTGAGATTCCTGCAATAAGGATCATAGGGGAGCCACACAAAAAGCCTGGAAGTTGCAGAATGGATAAATACTTGGAAAACAAAGAAATACAGAAGCACTGAAGAGCTGTACAAAGGGAAGAAAGGTGTCGATCTCTAAATGGGAAATAAGTGTGTTTTAAAACCAGGCAACATCTATGTGCGAGACAACACTAAACCTCAACCTACGGCAGATCTGTGTGTTAGTTTAGCGTTGTGGCATCACAGGCTGAGGACCCCCCCTTTCAAATCAGAAATATTTAAAGGACAATTAAAAGGACAAGTTTAGTTCCTCAGATCTGTATCGTCTTAAATGAACTGTCATACTTTGTGCTTTACCTGCGGAAATCCAGAAGTGATCTGGTGGAAGCAGGAACCCTCTGATCATTCCAGCTGAGGAAGTGGAACTGGGTCACTGTGCGGGTCTCGTTCGTCTGCAGGTTCTTCAGGTAGAAGCTCCTCACGAGGAAATCCTCGCACCAGATGTGCTCAGAGACAAGGTTTACCTACACCCCACAGGAAGGAACAAAGGGAGATCAGCAATTTCGGTCGTAAGCCACATCTTCAGTTTTGCAGGTGTAAGATATCAGGGACGAAGGAATTGCATGGAGGTTTTATTCTTGTTAGTAAATTGGGCAGTGCTGGGAAAATATATTTTTTTTTAATTTAGCAATCAGTGGTGGTGTCAGGAAAGTGTTAGCTGCCACTGCTATTTTATTGAAAACAGAAAAAAATTCCTGACAGTTTTAATGCAAAAGGAGAAATCACTAAATTGAAACTTTATATGGTTATATGAATACGAAAGACATGGCCTGAAAATATGTTAGACTGCCAGTCGCTCTCTATTCGGAAATGCCCGTAACGCATTGCCCAGGTCACTCTCAGAAGTCTTCAAAACCTTGGAGATTAATTCACAGGAGAAGTGAAAAGTCAGTTTCTTCTGCTATGGAGAAAAATAAGCATTAAAAAATGCAGCTTCTTTGCAGAGTTCATCTTCTCAGAAAAAAAGTTTGTTCACATTTTGGTTTAAATAACTGTATTTCTTCACTTTTTCCTATTCTTAGTGTTTGGCATTGTGGTATTATTTTCTTCCTCTACTCGGCTGGACAACTGGAAAAATCTGACAGCCATTGTCAATGTTACATTGCAACAAAACTGTTGATACGATATTTTGGGCTAGAAATGTAAAGCAGAATATAAAAAAATGTATTTGTTGTTATGACTTAGGCAAGAGTTAAAAATAGATAGCATTAATTACTACAGCTATATAGAGGCTCTTCTACAAAGATATATGTAGGGCTTTCCTAAAGCAAAATTCACTATTTCTAAAAATACTATTTTCCTATAAAATATAAATACACGGTTTCGTATTTCAACCACTTGCCAAACTGTTTGAAAACCAAAATTGTTGTCCTTTTTTCATTGTAATACTTGGCTCATTATTCACTAGATTTTATTCCGCGGAAACTACCTTGCTATTAAAACAGCGCTTGAATTTTTTCCGTATCTAAAACTACCCAAAGGCACACCCGGTGTATTTAAGAGCCCTCAGCTCGACCTCCAGGTTAGATCGGCTTAAACATCATTTTGCCCCGTATGAAATCAAGCCGTACACTTACTGTCACGTTTACAACCAGATATTTTGTTCAGGTACCTCATAGATGTGGTAGAGGTTTGACCCTTCGTCTGGCCAATAGTGGTAGCACTGTTTGACTCCGTTTTCCGCGAGGGGTGTCAGCATGACAATAACGACACAGCCGTTCTCCCAGACCATCTGCAGACAAAGAAAGACACCGTGGCCACATTGTGACTGCCTAATTACTGCGTGACATGTATAATTACTGCACTCAGACACACAATCAAAATTTATTCCATTCACAGGAAATTTATTTCATTTTCATTAGACACTTTTACTCTGCAGCTGCTTTCAAATCCCTGAATAAACTGGCACCATATTTTGCAGGCGTCCATGAAATATTAAAGAATTTCCAGCGATTTCAATTTGGGTCTTCCACAGAATCTCTCCTCGTTCCTGGTACCGTGTTCAGCTGCTTTTCTGTCAAACTTTTAGATCCACAAAGGGAACACTAAACGGTGCTTGCAGAACCCACAACTATTTGGGATTTGATACTTAATACTAAACAGCATGGACCTAGTAAAGTTGCTTGTACTGAAACCTGTTTGTGTCCTCAGCCCTCTTTCTTTTCACAGTTTGCCACATAGCAAAAGCTACTAAACTGCTGCATTGCTGAAACAATTGTAAAAGTTGCATCTGAACAACAGTGAAAAGGAAAAGGCAGGGAAAATCCAACCCAAATCTGTTTTTTCAGAAACATTTCAGATGGAGAAATCATCCCTCCAAAAGCACATTTGCAAAAGATTTGTTGCAAATGTGTATTACTTTCTTTTCCTTCTTCCTCCTTCCTTTCTTCTTTTTTTTTTTGATTTTCCTTCTTTACTCTTAATCTTTCCTTTATCTTTCCTTTTTTATCTTTCCTTTTTCCTCTCCTTTCCTTTCTTTATCTTTCCTTTCCCCTTTCCCCTCCTTTCCTTTCCTTTCCTTTCCTTTCCTTTCCTTTCCTTTCCTTTCCTTTCCTTTCCTTTCCTTTCCTTTCCTTTCCTTTCCTTTCCTTTCCTTTCCTTTCCTTTCCTTTCCTTTCCTTTCCTTTCCTTTCCTTTCCTTTTTCCATTCTTCCTCCCATGCCTCCCCTCCCTTCTCTTTTCTTTATCTCTTTTCCCCTTTAACTTCCTTTTTTTTTTTTTTTTTTTTTTTTTCTGGAGGTAGAAGGACAGTCCAACTCCTGCTGCAGACCGTGCGCTGAGCAGAGGTACAGCAGGAAGAGAGGCAAACACTCTATCTATCTTCACTACCAGCATGAGCGCTTAATAATTCAGACCAGCTACAGAGCAGGATACAGGAATCCAGCGCGTCCTCAACTGAAGGATTTGTGGATGTCTCCCACAAAGAGCAGAGCAAGCAGAGATGCTCTGGTCTGGCGTATCTCTGTTCCAAACACAGCCCATGGCTAAACAAAAAGGCTCCTATGAATTAATACCAAGCAGCATAATCACTAAAAACTGTTATTATTATGCTGTACATTGATGTTATATTTGCATACAACTTTCATTGTCTTTTTGCTAGCATATAAAATTACTGAATGAAGAGTAAACTGCTCTTTTTGTGAAGGGTTATGTTTATTTCACAGAAATATTTATAAGCAACTGTATTGACATGTAAATTTTGTAAACAAAAAAGGCCTTTGTCTAAACTGTGCAAAGATGAGATGATACATTCAATTCAAGGATTATTTTTTTTAATTACATATCAAATAAAAAGGTTTCCCATTCATGGATAATGATGTTGTCTTCTCTTATAAGAATAGCTTGCATGTAGAGAAACAAATAACATTTTTCTTCCTTTTTTTTTCATTTAGCAACATAATTAAAACAACTTTTAAAACCAGCTTAGAATTATTTAGAGAAATCAATCTAGGGTTTGCACAGAATAGGGTTATTTATAATTTTGAACAGAAGTGGGGAAAAATTACAGTTGAATGTAACGAATAAAAATAATCTTATCTTCTTTCCCCGCCTTAAAAAGATTTTAACTAAAAAATATCTGTAATCCACTTCTCCTCCTGCTAAAAACTCACAATGCCACAAAACCAGCAACAAATACTTTATGTTGACAGACAATTTATTTTCTAGACAGATGCAGATTTATCATTTGTATCTTTTTTGTGTTGCATTTGTTTTAGGCCACAGCTGGGAACCTTCTTTGTCTGTAAGGAAGATGATACAGCTTTCCTTCATTCTAACGGAGTTTCACCTTTTTTAGTCAGCAATCAGACTAAGATAAGAATTCAAAACATGTATCTTTAAAACTAGCCCCACTAAATCAGTACTTTCATCACATAACGATTTAATGTGCCTCTAGAAGGTATAGAAGCTCATTGAAGCCATTACGAAAATGAGGAGAAACACAGTTTTTATGAGTGTAATAAAAATACAATGATCTAGACTATAAACTAATCATCTAGCACTCTGCTTGTGCCACCCAAGTGTAACATTATAAAAGCCCACTCGTTTAGAGAGGAATCCTTACAGTTTGGCAACCCTGTTCATTGGTTCAAAGATACAGCATTTCATTAGAGAGGGGCTGTCTGCATCTCTGAAGATTTCATTAAGCATAAATCCAAATGAAAGTTAATTTAAACAAACAATTTCAAAGTTACTCTGGGGTATAATATTTCTTTTAGGTCATTGTGTGAAAATGTAGAAGTCAAATCTACTAAATCAAGAAGGCAATACAATCCAGTGCCGTCATCCCTGTTACAAGCGGTTGTCACCGCATCTCCTGTGCTTACCGGTGAGACAGGATTTTCACTAAGACTCACAGCCCGTGACTGCAGGACTACCGCATTTTCTTTGTTTCCTTGATAACTTAAATATTAGACCATCAGGTTGTTATCTGGATTTCTTTCCAAACAACGCAGAAGCGCAGTGATTCAGAGGCAGTTCACAGAGTTTTATACTGTTGCTTGTTCACCGCCCCATCCTTACTGTGGTGATGGGATTTCCAGAAGCCACATCTCCCAACACCTAACACTTTGCTGTGCTCAGAGCGCCCAGACACGGCCACATGCTAGAAGCTGGCCCCAAGGAGTGTGTCTTTATCACTGATGAAGGAACAGGTAGCCCAGATCTGGTCTGCACAATCCAAAACAGCCTCTGGTTACCAAAGAGACATTTCAGCTGGGCTTGGAGAATAAAGGAGGAGGTTCAATTGCAAATTTGCAGTATTTCGCATAATTCTGAACTTTGTATGCTTGCACAATTGAAAGTAAGTTAATGATGTGTGTGATATAAGAATAAAGAGAATATAAGGTCCTTAGGTTAGAAGTTTTTCTTTTCAGGTAGACCCCAGCAAAATTAAGCCTTAGACTCTAAGTCCCTATAAAAACTAAACATATTAAAAAATATTTTTATATATATATACACACACACGTTATATAATACATATAATAGATTAAACTTATTAAGATCACTTAGCACAGGCGGTTTCATATTTGTAATTTACGGTAATACTTCCACAAGAAGAAGAAATGTTGAATGGAGTCTTCTGAATGGAAGCGATAAAGTCTGAGTTACGTAGAGGAGCTCACTGCAGAGCTCTGCAATGCACGCTTTGCTGGAAAGGGAAGACAGTGTATAATTTTGTGTGACATGTCTACCTTCAGCCTATATGCCTAGAGAGTAACGTTAATGATTTTTAATGAGGTTCTGCTGCATGCATCATTCTCAAAAACATTTCTTAGACAAGAATAACACCATCCCTCTCCATTTATTGCAAATTAAAGGCTGAATCCTACAACCCAAAGATGAGCAGTGTGTTTGACATCCGCAGGATTCCCTGTTGATGAAATCCACCAAGTGTAGAGACCTCATGCTGTGGTTATCTAGCATGCCAGTCCCATACAAAGGACTTCTGCATTGGGATGAATTATATTTAGTACAAATTACTTGCAAAGGAGTGCAGCATTGGTTTTTCAGGTAAGGAGAAAAATAAAGCCACAAATAGGAGAATCAGTGCCACAACACTGCCACAAACCCAATCAAACACCAGTTTTTGAAAACTTGTATTTTAAAATTCCCTTATTTGCTAGCTTGTAAATAAAATGGTTAATATGAATCCCTTTATTTTTTTCAGACATTTAATCATTTCTAAGCTTCTTTTTATAATGAATGACCCACCCCAAACCCCCTTTTCAGCCATTTTCTTCTTCAGTTTAGTGATGGGGAAATGACAAGACGTGCTCCGACCAGACACTCTTCTTTTAACGGGGACTAGTGGAGAACTTTCTACAATGCGATGATTTGAATGTAGAAAATAGATGAGATGATAATCAGTTAAGTCCAGCCTGTTCACTAAAAATAACAGGCTAATCACACCAGCTGCTTTCTGGGAGAGATCTCCAGTAAACTAAAGAATTCACCTTTTCAGTCTTTTAGGCTTCCCAAACAGTTGGTAAATGGTATTTGGAAAAACAGACAAACAAGCAAACAAAAATCATTTCTAATGATAATCAAAACTCAACACAAATAAACACAACTCCGAAAACAAGAACAAAGCAAGGTTCTAACCCTTGCTGGATCAGGCAATATTCATCCCATTACATCTCTTGAAAGTAATTAACTCGACTGTGACTTCTTTCAAGTTCTCCATTGGAAATAGGAAACACTATACTGAGGTAGTCAGAAAACAGTATTTTCTGGAATATTTTAAAACCAACCCCCAATGTTTTAATGGGTTAAAAAAAGAGGAAGGGGGATCTTTTGACTGAAAAAAAACCCAAAATACTGGGGGGAATTTAGATTTTTGTTATCAACTAGAACTTCACAATGTATGCCAGTCAAAAAGCAACCTTTTTTGCAAAACATTTTGGTTGAAAATGACTTATCATTTTGATATGAAATGGGTCAAATCTGGCAAAGTCAGAATTGCCATTTGCAAAGCCATGGCTGTGCCAGACAGCTAAGCAAAGCTGTAGGTTGAAAAATTAACCATCAACAATCTGTATTTAATTCAAAAAATATCCGACTCTTGCAGCTGAAACGACGGCTTCAGAGAGGACCATATATAAATACGTGGTCGTCAGACTGCTTCCATGTGTTATGCCCCTGCTCTTGCAGCAACACTTGTTTGGAAGTCAATGGGAAAGGCAAACTCAAGATGACTGTATGTGTTGCAATACCTTCTGCTTTCTCAGAGAGACATAAACTGCTCTTACGCTTCTCAGTAGACTCCTAACTCAAGCCTTATAATGAAATAATTTAAATATGAGCACTACTTAGTATTGCAGTGCTGGCAAAACCACATTAAGGAGGGACAGTTCACCAAAATCACCAGTAATTAGCTTTTCACTTCAGTATTGGAAAGGTGGAACCTAAACAATAAAGGGACAGAAATCTTAAAAGGACCACTTCTAAGTACCTTCTCCAACTGGAGCCATAATTAGAAGTAAGCATGGTAAACGCACACTTCTTTACTGAACGCCTATGGAATTCCTAATGCTGTATTTATTTCACGACGCTTGACAAGTTACTAGAGCTCTAGGGGCTACTGTTCTGTGCCTCTCTCTCCCTTGCTGTTTTTCTTTTATTAAATTAAAATATGCATATTTTACACATTGAATTGCTTTGTGTCGCTTTTCATCTGCTCTTCTTTCTGAAGGTGAGAACTGATTAGACATGCAGGAAGTCCCATTCCAGGCAAGGAAAATAAAACTTGGGAATCAAGACTGCTTGAAAGCACTGTGTTCTGCACAGAAGAACAAAATGCAGAAAAATAATTTAGCCTGTAAATTAATTTCAGCACTCACAAAACACGCTGAACTGGGAGCACAGAAACCAGCAATTAGAGGAGGGGAGGGTTTGGTACAGTTGTTCTTACTCAGCCCATGGGCTTGGAACACCGATTTTGCAGGGAGATCATTCAGCTACAGGGACATGGTCTTCTGCCCACTGGGATTTGCCCTTGGAGATCACTGATGACTAATCCTTTTGACATAGGAAACAATCAACTGAGAGTATTTTGTATTTCTTTTGTTGAATTCAAAAACTGGAAGAGAAAAGCAAGTGCTGCCAAACAGACATGCAAAGATTTATCATGTCCTGAAGACTGCAACTCAGGAATTGGGTTCTTAACATGCTGGTGTGATCTGGGAAGAGAACAATAGTCAGTTTTTGAACTGATAATATACTCCTAATATGGGTAGAGAAAAATTATTCTAAAAGTATTTTTAAATTAAGAAATGCAGGATTGAGGACAATGAAGAGCAACCGAACTCCCTGGCTTGGATTAGGGCTCTGGTCTTTATTCTTGGGGCTCTTTCTGCACTTTACATTTAATAGTCTTGCAATAAAAACAGAAAATAATCAAAGGAGCAGAGAGGAGGTCTCCCCACTCCCCATAATGGCCACACTGTAAACCTCCACTCCACTGGGCTTTCCTTCCGTTTGCCAGCAACAGATGCCCCACTTTAACAAAAAGGGTGAAGAGCATTCCCAATTTCAAGAATATTTCATGTACTGGCAAAGAGCGGAGGAAAGATGGGGTAATGAAAAGCGCATGTTTGATTCAGAACATGTAGGATGAAGCTCCTTCTCGCTTCCTAGAGGAGCATCCTGACGACAGAGGGGCAGCACCTGAAGTCTGCCTTCCTGGTCCTGTGCCCCACTCAGTGGTGCTCATGAGTGGTATCTGCTCTGTCGCCCTTGCCAGACTGGAGCCCTCCAGGGACTAAGGCGTCTGGGGAACTATCTAGCCTGAGCTACAGATTTATTCAGGCAAAAGCCTGAATTTTCTGGTCCAAACTACAAGTCTTGACTGTGTTTAATCTCATGGCTTACTGTTGTAGGTGCTTTGAACCATATTAAGCATCTGCAAAATGAGGAAAATTATATTCCTCCACTCCTTCTGTAGAAGTTACATAATGTTCATACACTTCTTAATTATCTTGGTCATGGAGGGAGGACATCACAGAAAGACAAAAAATTCTTAAATAAATAAATATATATCACGTGATTTGATTTTCTAAGGCAACTAAGAAGCACATCCTCTTAAGCCACTTGGAATTGCCTGATCCCCCCCATCTATTTCACTTAATATGATAAAATAAAAAACATGTAAGTGTGCTTTGCTCTAAAAAAGGGGAGGACAAAGAAGGGCAAATGTGGGTAGATTTATGAAAGCAAGGCATAGTGTGGGGTGTTTTCCAGAGGGAAAAATTATGGCCTCCTACAGAAATCTCCATTTGGAGATGATGAACCTTAGCAGACACGCAATTTATAAATCTGGCTTAATTAAGAACAATTTTTTCAGTGCAAAGACAGTTGGTTCTAAATATCCTAACTCCTAGGAACAGTTTCTTGCATATTATCATCCCTTGCTTCTTAGAATACTTTGCAAGTTAAGACATGTACCTCATGTCAAATACTTCATGGAATTATAACCCAGCACATACGGAAAATAATAAAATTTTATGCCTCCAGAATTATTCACAACATGGAACTCCTGCTGCGAAAACTTGTTATAGATCAGAAATGTTCTACATCCTCTTTCTTTTGAATTATGTTCAAAGAGATGTTGAATTTTAATAGTGTTATGTGAAAGAGCTGAGTGAAATCTCACTGAAGCTGCTGGACAAAATCATCACCTTTCATTCACAATAAATGTAAGAAACAAGCAAACTCTTTTATGGAGCCTGATAACTGAAATTACAGAAGTTATCATCAAAAACAAGAGAAACGTGAAGCATATGGACCCATGAGTTTCTCTAGAAACTGATATGCTTAATGCAGAGAGAGAGGCATTAATCAAGGCAAGATGATTAATCCAGATAAGCAGCAAAAATGTGTAAAAGGAATAAAGAAACCACCAGCACAGCTCGACAAACTAGCATTGTGATCCTGGTAGAAGAAAAGCTGAAAGAGAGGTTGGGGGTAAAACACTGGGTGAATGAGGTTTGGAAAAAAGAAGTTATTGCCTGTTATTTTATTCTGCCTTTGTTCAAGGAAATAAAACTCTGTACTTTCTTTGTAAATAAAATGGAACTATATCAAAGCAAAACCCTATCCTGAGGATGAATTCTTTTTCCAGCTGAGAAGAAAACAACCCACAGACCTGGCAAATTGTTTAACCACTCAGGTAAAAATGGATTAATACCACGTGAGGGGAGGCATCCAGTTTTCAAGAAAGGGAATCGTGAGGTGGAATTCCCACTGAACTAAAACAGAATCAATGAAGGAGGTAACTCTCAGAAATAGTAATTGGTAAAAAGAGATGAAAACAAGACCAGATGAAATTAAAAGAAGACTTAAATCAGCTGGAGGCTTTTCAAAATTAATTAAAGTAGTAGCTGGAAAATTTCCAGAGCGGTCTAAGAGATGACATGCAGGCAGAGATGAAATCTCTGCTTGAGCCACAAACACAGAGTATCCAGACAGATTAGGAAGCCCTGTGGCAAAACAGATCAATGAGATGACTGACAACACAACTCCTGCAGGCTAGAAAGTTTTCAAAGAAATAGGTAAGCCAGGAAAGTTGGAACTAACTTGGCACTTGCTGACTTAGATGAGCTATGCCAAGAATATAAAGAGCTGGAGAAGTAAACTGGAGGGACACAGACAACTGTGAAAAGTTCATGCCTGGAAGTGGCCTTACACCATTAGAAAAGCCAGAGTAAGACTCTTGCCTTTTTTACCATTATTATTTTTACAACATATACAAAATTTGTTTCAACAGCATTTGAAAATGACCAACATACAGGAGTTTGGACTATCTCCAGCTCAAAAACTGCAACTTTGAAACAAAACTAAAAAGCTAATCTCTCTCAGGTCAACATGAAAACCCGAATGAATAGAAAGATGTACAGAAAATGCTGAGTCTACTGGCCAGCTCTTGGGACCCAAGATAGATGGTGCTGAAGAACAATACCTGCCCTTCTTCACCTTACCAAAGAGGACGTAATCTTCTAAGTGGTCACCAGAGAGATGACTGAAACTGGCCTCCCCCCAGTCCAGTAGCGGTACTACGCATGGATCTGCTCACCAGTAGTAAGCATGCTAAACAAGATAAGCCTAGACAAAGCATCATCAATGTTTTATCAAAAAACTTTGCCCAGTTTGGGAAAGAGAAGACAGTGAGCTAGCCATGATCTTTGTTCAGATCTGGGCAACTTGAAAACAGTAAATGGGAGTTTGATTGCTTAGCGTCTAATAGCGTTTGCACAAAAATACTGGGCACTGGATCAACGTAGCAGGTTTTAGAGGGGCCTGCCAATAAAACTAGGAAAAAAATTATCCAAAACTAAATCATCTGTTTGGTCTTAAATAGAGATAATGGATGTGACCACATGATCATGTAGATGACAGACATGAAGAGCAACAGACATTAGAGCTCAGGAACTGAGTTTCTTTTGGAAGAAGCTTTCTCCAGCCACATCTGTAGCCTTGTTCCTCACCAACAGGGATTTGGTCTATCGGACCACTGACAGTTGATCTAAAGGAAAACCTACAGAGTAAGTACTGTGACACCCTACAAATCCATTCCACACTGCTTGCCAATGTAGACATAGTCACTGATGGGTGGAAGAATCTAATGCAAGTTTAAGGGAAAATAGGTTTAGAAACTGTGTCTCTGGAATTTGACCATGAAATCTAGAGAGTCAGGACAAATCAGGAGCAGTTTGGATTTCATTACAGATATCAGCTGTGTTGTAAATGCCAAGAAAGCTGTCTCACACTTTCAAGTAAAACAAATGCTTTGTAGACAAATGTTTTCTAGAAATCATCTTGAAATGCCTACAGGACTGGAAACAATTATAAGAGTTTCTTGCTGGGGTAGCCTTTCAGCCAAGATAAAATGGAGTGGCGGATGCCCACTATGCAACTAGGCTCTTGGGAGTCTTAGCAGCTAAGTCTCTGCAAAAATAGGAACCAATACATCTAGTAAATATTGCCATAGAAGGTAATGCCAAGCTCCAAGAGTTTCTGCTGGACTTGCTAAAGCATGACATTGTGCATTTAGACAAGGAACAGCAGAATAGTCCCAGGTCTCTCTGGAGTCAGTCACTCTTCCCACTATCAGTCAGAGAACTGCTTCACTGAGCACAAAAGGGGGAAAAAGCAACACAGCTCAGCAACAGCTGGTATAAGTGGAGGAGGGAGAGGGAGGAGAACCACTGAGAAGATGTATCAGGAATGAATAATTGAATCTTTAAACAATCCCTGGTGGCAGCACCGTGGTCTGCATAAACTACAGAAAACTGTATTCAAGTAAACATCAAAGGATTCTGCCCTGACCAGAGTTAATACTCTATTTTCCATAGCAAGTTCACGTTTCCCTGCCTTAACTTAAAATAGGTACTATTAGGTGAAAAAATGGATGTAAACTTCGCTCCTGCATCTGGACATAAACCGCAACAACTTCAAGCCATGGCTTTTGACTTGTACAATGGACCTACTACATTTCAGCAGCTACAGATGCGGTGTTCTGTGCGGAGTCTCTCTCGGGCTTTTTATTACACCTGGTTGATAGCCTGGGCCATGTAAAAAGCTTGGGACAGGAACCAGCACATTGCCATGTGATCTGTAGGAAGGGTGATGGACCAATCTGACATAGGTAGATTGTTACGTTGAAGTGACAGACAATATCAAAATAAATAAGAAATGAACTTTTCTATGGCATCTAATAGAAGAAAACAATAAAAGAATATCGCATCAAAAATGGACACATAGCCACACTTGAGCAGAAGCTGAACCATGGTTGCCAAATGGTGGAGATATTTACAGCAAATCTGGTGGCGACATGGAGTGAACTTTCACTGATGGATAATTGGGAGGAGAAATACCTAAAAAGAGCAGAAGGACAGTGAAGACTCTCCAGTCACAAACAGCATGAAGAAAGAAAGTCAAGAAAGAGACCTTTTGAGTATAAAGTTGGAATTAAAAAGATTTGATCACGGAACAAAGAGGTAACATTTCAGTTCTGGTCTCTGTGTCTGTGCAAACAGGTTGCCTAACTGTTCAAGTTGGAATGGGAGAAGAGCCAAATATATCTTTCATGCTATGTTTGTATGATTAATTCTGATTTCTGCATTAGCAGCAATGATTATACAAAGTGTCCTTTAAAAATGAGAACATACTTCTTTTCAATATGTGAAGGTGCAGTTATAGGTAAAAACATGCAAAATATAAATATACAAATATGCAAAAATATACCATTAAAAAACCTGTGCCTTAGGAATCATAAAATATAATTATGGAATAACTAATGTGGTATTTGATTTTGCCTGTTTAACTTAAGAAACACATTTTCAAGTATCATGCGTGTTATAAGAAATCCACCTGCCAAGGAAAAAAAGATCAGCCTTCTCAATTGTGTCTAACTGCCAAATAGTGAAGACAAAAATCACAAGTTACTTGAAAATTTAAGCCAGACCAACAGCTCAACTGACTTCGAGCAGAAAGCATTTGCTCTGCACTTCTAAAAACCAGTCCCAAAATATCTCAGACTGAGCATTTAAATATCTAGGCACTCAAAATGAAACAAACTTTTTGAAAATGTCCCGATTCCTCATCAGAAACAGTAGGAAATTGTGACATGAAAAGTGCCTTCAATAGGGATCAGTTACCACTTTCTAATCATAGCCCAAGTGATGCAGATGGAGAGAGATGATGATTTCAGCTGATGCAAGCTCCTAAAATACAATGACACTTCCGAAATTTTTACATAGATATTCTTTATCTTCAGAACAAATGTTTCTAAATTCATAATGCAAAACAAAAAAATAAAAACATATGTTCATGTTGATAATAAGCCCCAGTTGGCCTCTTCCCCAAAGAGCTTCAGTAGGCTTCCAGGTGCACTTTTACACTTACAAAGGAATACCTAATGCAGCACATCCGTCGCACAATCGCGCACACCTAGCCTGGCGGTGCGTGTACGTCCAAATCTCAGAGCTGCATGAGCACATAAAAAAAAGTAAACTCGTATTTGTGCATCAGTAACTACTGCCTTTAGCTCCCATCCTGCAAAAAATTAGGCACCTACTTAACTTTATGCAGCAGGGTCTTAACTTAGCCTTTAACTCAGCTACCTGTGGTACGGAAAATACATAAGTATTTAAGCATCTTGGGGAACTGGGACATGTGAGAGGTAGGTTTCAATGGAAAAATTCATGGCACATAGTGTTAGGTTCTTTTTGATCTGGAGAGTGACAATGAATTCTGGCTACACTCTTAAGAAGGTCAGGCCCTCTGAAAATCATCCAGTCCTTGGCAGTAGTTTAATTACAGAGACCTGGCACTAAAATATGAATACTGTGGCCTGAGGTTTTCAATATAATTTCCAGATCAACTATTCTTTAGCAGAGCTTGTCATATACATAAATGGCTTGAATATCCATATACTAGACTTTATGAAGACATTTGAACGAAGGTTTTTCCACCTATTGCGACTCAAGCATAACATATTTTTATACACCTTACATTTCCAGAAGCACAGGAAAACATTTGACTTGTAACATAAATTCCATTTTCAGAGAGATGTTTAACTTACCTGCCAGAAGTCAGCGACAGTAGCAGGTAGAGGGCCCTGGGTGGCAATATATGCAGGGTTTCGGGGGTCATGGTCCATCTGGAATACAAAAAGAGAACACAGACTGGATTTATTTAAAAGAAAATCCCTTGCTGTGTTAGAGACAGAAAGTATGCGAGGGCAGAAACAAGGGACTTCCTAAAGGACTGTCGTGCCCCTTCATCCTTTATTGGCAAGCAAAGAATTTTATTTCTATTTATAAAGTCAGAGGAGAACTTTTCCCACAAAAGACTGATGCTACCAGATGAATACCAGCACACATGATGAGCAATGTCCTATGTCCTCGATATGCAGCGTAAGATCATTTATGGGGGCTGACAAAGGCATTTATTTGAGATCAGTACTCGTGGTTTCATAGCAACCTAGGAGCCATTTGAAACATTTTTCTACACTGAGTGTTAAGAATGCTCCACACATCTAAATATGTTCTCCATTTCCACCATGCCAGTCAAGGGCACATGTAACTAAAAACCAGCAAAAATGGGGAACAAATTCAGTTTCTGGCTTTTTCTGGTTAGCTGATTTATCTAAATGCATGGATTTGGCCTCAATAGAGGATGTTCTGCTTAAAGACCTTAATTATTACATTTAATTCAAGGAGCAGAAAATTCACTGAGCAGAAAAAATAAAGAATCTAAGAAACAAAGCCATCAAGAGTAAATAGGATTAGTGTGTTACAATGAATGTTTTCGAACTGATGGGTGGTTTTCTTGGTTCTAAATCTTAGGACCCATTCTGCTGAAAAAGAAGATCTGCTGATAGGATTAACAAACAAACAAACTCATTCTAACCCTGAACTGGGCAAGACAAAACTTTGAACATAAAGAAAAGAGACCCATTTCAGCTCTCAGATGTGTGGGTGTGACCCAGTGACACTGAAGTCCGCGAGAGTTAACTTATACCCATGTAGCTGAAGGCAGAATTTGTCTCAATACACAATTCTGTTCTATAAGTAAAGATCTGAATAAGAACGAATGTGATTCACATTTGCATTAACAGGCATCTACTGAATTTATTCATAGCCTATCAAAATTTTCAGTGATGGTACATGTCAGCGTAAAAGAAGGCACCTCATAATTATGTGCAACATAAAAGAGGGAAGAACCATAAAAGAACAGATGTAAGTTATTCTAACAGAACAACAATATGATGAATGTTGCAAAAAGGAAGAGAATACTTTTATGTTTCTAATTTTCTGATGTATAATTAAGCCGGACTTAATATTAAAACTCTCCGTGACAACACAACACAGGTAAAATGAAGTCACTGAATCCATTTAGAATAAAAGCTGACTGACTTCTGATTCACCACCCATAGTTATAAAAAACCTTGACCAGGATGTCTATAGTACCATCATTTTATTCTGAACTTCATTGAGATGCTTCTCTGATCAGCAAATAACTCTTCACAACAAGCAATTGCTCACAACAAATTTCAACCTTGTTTTCTTTGCCTTTTGACAAAAGCAATTCTGATAGCAGGACATTTACAACTGGGTATTTTGAGATCAGGGAAAAACTAGCTTTCTTCAGGAAGCAGTATTAGCAAAAAAACCCTTAGGAACCATTTCAAAATGGGAACCTTTTTTTGTCTTTGTAAGAATTCAGACACTGAACTAAACACAGCTGAAAACAACAGCAAATGTGATTAAGCAAAGTCAGGCTTAAAGGGGTTTTTTGCTCCATTATGGTTGAAATAATTTCTGTTGTTGTTTTGTTTTGAATCCCATAGAGATCTGTAGGATTTAATCATGTGCTTAAATGTTTTCCTATGCTGGAACTAAAAATCCTAGCTTAGAAAAATTGACCTGCACCGAAGAGGACTGGCTGCTCCCAGTGGAAACTGTTGCAGGCTGCATCCACTTGAAAATGATGTCACTTGTCTCACAGGCGAGAGCCTGACTTGGAAATGTAACCAACAGTGAATACACCAAACTTCAGAAAAATAATAATTTACTTTTAATTTCTTCTTAAACTAAATTCTTTTGTAGGTAGACATGCCAGAAAACAAAGGCAGAAGAAATCAAGGATGATGCAAATAGCGCTGTCATGGAGGAAATGCTTCTCAACATTCAGCTGATAAATCAGGAATAGGCCAATCTTGGCATTTCAGCATTAATCAACCTCTGTCACAAAGGTGCTGTTGGAACGTGGCAAACATTACAATAAGCACAGAGTAGTGAAGTGTATCAGCAGTTTAACAATAATTCAAAAGACAATTACAATTATTACATTCCAAGCACATTGTGTTGCACAGAAAACAATTATGAGCAGAAACTCTTCTTGCTTGGAGCAAACAGAAGATGGCAGAAAGTCCTATCACACTATTAAATGATCTTTAACTGAACAAAAATAAGAGCAAAGATTAAACTAATTAAATGAAATTCCTGGTTTCATCAATTTTCTATTATATGTACTGTTTTAAAGGCCACATATTTCAAGAAAAGTGTGAAAAATCAGTACTCCGGTCACATTCAATTTAATGTGAGTAGGCAACTGCAAGGGACAGTTCTTGAATGTTTTTGTTACGTTCTTTTTTCATTCTCTCAAGGTCACAAAGAACATCAACAGCATCTTAATCTATCAAAGTTAACAAAAGTTTGAATAAAGAAATAAAGTCAGTAATGGGGTTTAAACTAACTAATCAAGGACCAAGTAAAAGGCTTTTTTTTTATGTCAGTAGTCATTATCTTCTTTCAAGGATCCCTCAGATTTCTCACTTCACGAAAATAAAACAGCAAATGTATTCTCCAGAGAAGAATAGAGAACAGCAGGCTTCATACTATCAGGTATTAAAACAAAAAATTGACTGTTTGCTAACATTTTACATCGGAACAACCTTCAGAAATCACCCTAATAGTAATTCTTCAAAAAGAACAAGTTTTTTCCCTCTATGTCCCCATCAAAGCACAAAGTTCACAAGGCTGACATCAGAACTGGATCGAACAGCCATTTTTGGAAAGAAAAAGCTGCAATTATTACAACTGTTCTGCTATGGTGGAATTCTCGTTTTCTGCTGCAGTACAACAAAGGCAAGTCGGGTGAGAATGTTTCAATCTAGTTTTCCGTGATTTTGTATTAGGGAAAGAAAGGGATCAAGGATTACCACGACTGACCGTGCAATCGACTGTGGTGATTTCCATCACTACCAATACCAAATCTGAATGGAAACAAAAAGGAGGAGCATTCAGATTTCTTGGCGGAAAAGAAAAACTACAGAAAACTTTAGTGGCACGACTTGTGTTTTTCTACCGGGCTTTGTAATATATGTTGACTTACGGTACCTTAAAGTAGGAAAATATATAAAGACCACAGGATCACAATTAGTTGCACCTTTTTTAAATTAATATCAGACCACAATTCCACCTTTGCTTTACTAGAGAATAAAAGCTACTCGCTTAGTTTTTCCTTCAAGAGTTCTACTATGCAGTTGCCTTATTGTAGGACTTTGCAAGGATTCCCTGAAGAACTCTGAATTTTGCTGAGTTTTTAGATAGAGATCGTGCTGCTGCATGATTTCACTGATAAGGCTGATAAAATACAGCAAAATCAATACATTCTGAGAGTAAATCCTCAAATTTATTGTATTTGGACTTGAGAGTGGTACATACAGATTCTTGTTAAGTAGTCTTCTAAAACTATAAACTGAAGTAAAAGTGTCAATAGGCACCAATGACCATTTCGAAATCTCGTGTAAATGATACACCGATTCGTTCCTCCCCTTTACCTTCCCTCTCAGCTTGTCAGATCCTTACTTTCCACACAGAAAGATGCTGCGTAAGATGTGGTCTCAGTCATACCATATTTACCTTGATCTAAATCCTCTGAGTCCAGCTGAAATATTCCTAAGTCATATGAGATCAGAATGAGATCCAGTGTAGACTAAGTATGACAGAAAGAAAGTTGAACTCTGATTAACACCTTAAAAATTTGCATGGATTCAAACTGCTGGGTAGTTTCCAGATTTAATATGTTTATAATACCAATAAAATCTACTTTCATATATGCATTTATTACACAGAGTAGAGACAGTAACTAAAAGTAAAAAAAAAAAATTTGTTTATGTAAAAGAAAGCATATCCAGCAAATGCAGATGAACTTTGTAATCACATTCATCTCAGCTTTAAAATGAAAAAGGTAGGCTAGTCCTCATCTTCATGTTTGAATTAAAATTTAAAACACTTTTTAAATCCTTCCTTTAAAACCCCTAATGGAATGAAAGAAGTAAATCTGGTTGTGAATGCCATTATGAATTTCAGAGTCTATTCTTGGTGATGAAATTTGTATGCTGTGTTTGAACAAACTGTCATGCTAATGACATTCCTCAGTCTGGTGTCTTCAATAATAAGCAAACTGAGTTTTTAAATGTAGTTGATGGGATTTTTTCTCTCTCAGACACCCTATGAGGAAAAACAGAATTCCCATTTACTTTCATGACCTCTGATTTAAAAGCAAAGATTGCACATTATTTACTACTGGATGATTTTCCCGAAATTTAATGAGGACTAAGTACAAATATGACAGATGTAATTATCACAGTTTTATTCTGCACAGTCAGGGTCTCCTTGTGCTGTAATTGCAAGCCTTTCATTCAGCTGCCGATAGCAGAGTTATTATCATAGTACTTTATGTTATTTCAGAGAGGAGGGAAACAGATTTCTACCCCACTTTTACCCTGCAAATTCTCCTAAGGACTCATTTTGCCTGGCCTCACGCTACAATGAAGTTAAAGACCTACGGGAAGAACTTGGACTAAATCTCTGCTGATTCTCCTTACCCACTCCCAGCCGTGGTGAGGCCATCAATCTAACCCCAGTTTTCATAACATATTGGATGGAAAGGAGGTCTTGAGGGGGGTAGCATTTTTTAAAAGGAAGAAACATGTGGGCAGGTGGCCAGCTCATTGTCTAGCGCAGGGATTTTTTTACGGTGTACTGCTGCACTCATTTAGACTTAAGTTAAGGTTGAGCGAGCCCCAGCTGGAGACTGGACCACTGACCCAGAAGCTGGAGATACCCAGCGACATGTACACGACTGGAAGCCTCCCTTTCCGAAGCTCAAATGTAATTACTTTATTTTATACTCTTCCTTCACCAGACAGCTCACACGCGCAGAGAGGAACAATCCTCTTCCAGTCAGTTCAGACCATACTGATCCCGTGCTATTAATGCCCATCTTGCAGCTACAATGCTCGCTCCTAACCCAAGCGCTGCAAGGCGCAAACGCACCAGGAACATCACTGTATTGACATGATAATTACTGAGGTTATTTAAGTTGAAAGGCAACAGTCTGAAGGAAAGAAATGGCAGGATTTTTGCAAGAGCGAATAAAGGCAGACTTACTGGTACTCCACATCCACTGTACGCTTACAAAGACGTTGATTAAATGTGTGTCTGCTAACAGAAAAGATCTCAAATAAACAGCAGTGGTAATAGCATGTGTGCCCAGCTCAGGCTGCAAGAGCTGTACAGCCACAGAAAATATTGAAGGATCAAGTGCCCAATATAATATTCCAGTAGGCTTCTGAGGTGGGGAGAACAGAGACTGAATGTCTCTGCCACTGCTATATTCTACCTCTTCATACGAAAACTACACCAGATTAACAAATACATTTATGCTAACCTGAAGATATTTAATTTGTCTTTAAATGAAACAGTTTGCAGGGAAACTTTCCAAAGTATGGGCTTGGAAAGTAGTGGTTTCCTCCTACCAACCTCCCACTGCATCACCTTCAGGAAACACACATTTTCTCTGTTGCTTTCAAAAAACAGCAAAATGCTGTTGACTTAGTGAAACAAACTCACAAAACCATCCGGAGCATCTCTTTCCTTGGAATAACAGGTCACCTACCCAAGTGTGGGCTGTGGCACTCCTTCCCACACAGTAGGGTCCCTATCCTACCACAATGAAGAGGAACTCAAGAGTTTCTCTTGGCAGTATTTCATGGCTATGCAAGATACTGGGTGCTTGTCCCACCCCGATGAAACACTTGTGCACCCACTTATCTCTGAGCCTAGAAATATTTCTGTAAGAGATATAGAGACAACCGTAAGAATTTTGCTTCATCGGTGTAACTTGTTTTATTGGATAAAACTCCTGAGTTTGGGAAAGCTACAAAAAAGAAATACCTTCTAACTTTTCAGAAGAAAACACCCTTAAGTGCTGGATGGAAAAGCAAGATTACAAGTCCCTGTAAAACCGTAAGAGTTAAAGCTGTGGAAGCAGCCTCTGCCTGCACTAGCTTTGGGCACCCTGACAAAGAAAATCTCTTCCCAGTTACGCCCATGGGATACCTTGGTTCTGCCTCTCCACCCCAACACTACCTAATCTAATATTTTTCTCATCAGTGTAATTAATTACCAGAATTACAATTGCAACAGACATATACACACATGCGAGAATTTATCCCCCCCCCCCCCAAACAAATCTGCATACTAAACCCAGTTAAGCTGTGTCTACACAGACTTTGGGGCAGGTTGCAGAAGCCCATCTTAGTTATTTGGTAAAAACACCACATTTGTACTGCTGCCAATGCTGAACGTGGCTTAGCACTGTCTACACGTGCTATAATTCCACTTCTGCACCGTGCTGTAGTCATGCGAATTACAATCAAGCTCTTACAAGAATACAATATCTCACTTCCAGTTAACACCTCCCACTCCGGTGCTTGCCACAAAACCTCTCAGCTTCTACTATCAAATTATGGCTTGACCAAACTTAACTCACTGAATGTGCCCTGAAGACAGGCAAAAAGAGCACTGGGGCTCTGGAGCTGGGCCACTGTGCATGATTTTATAAGCAGGATACGTATTCCTTGGAATGCCAAGTTACTCTGATGATGTACTGATCCTGGGGCCAGCTAAGCTTGGTCTAGTCAGAGACATACTTAAAAGTAGTCCAAAACCTGCTCTAACCTGTGCACATCTGCTCTGTCTTCTAAAATGCCAGCAGGTAATCCCTGAAGTGAGCTGGTGCTTTGGTTTACCCTCCACCCTAAGCCAAAGACAAAACCATCCTGAAGATGTTTGTTGGGTTCAGTTTATTTTTTAACTCTTCGGATCAAACTTTTTTTCAAGGAAATTAAGCTTTGAACTCTGCTGAAAGTAACAAAAACAAAGCTCAGAGAACAGTTTCTATGTAGCTGTGGGGTTTTTTTAAAGAAAAAAAGTATTGTCAACAACATTGGAAGGAAGCAGCCTGTAATTTCATGCTGTTGCAAATTGTCAGCTGCCTTGCCCACACAAAGTGATTTAACTGGGGGAGTGATACTCCTCAGGAAAATGAGCCAGTACTGGCTTACACAGCCCACTGCAGCGAGATCTAATTCCCCATCCTAAATTCTTTCTCCTAAAGTTTCCCTATAATAACATTTTAGTGCCTAATTAATGTGAATAAGAACCGTGAGTAAAAGCGACTCCAATACTAGCAGCCTCACAGAGGTTAAGGACACCGTGCCTTTTTCCCCATTCAGACGGGTATCATGACGCCACCACTGAGAAGGCACGACGGAGTAATGCTACTGGCTCTATCATACCTGTTTTGTGTCTAAAAAGCGAGACCCTTTCTCCCTGTCACCTCTCACAGACAAGAAGGGATTCACATTCAGCTTGCGTAGGCTGAGCAAAGACAGCTGGGCCATGCTGGAGTATTTGGAGCCAGAAATCGGACTGACCTATTTTGCAGTTTGAATGAATACACGAGTGGTAAGGGATCTTGTTCTTGCTTTCAAAAGAGCAAGCTTAGAGAAGAACTAGGAGAGCTACAGAACCACGGAGCTACGCATCTGTAAGGCAACAGAGGAAGAAAGGGAGGAGGAAATGCCACATCCTGATGCAGAAGTTGTTCAGAAGTCTGTGGAGCTCAGCTCTCCATGCCTATAGAAACCATTCCTCCTATGACTGGAGCTAGCAGGACAAAGCAAAAAAGAACAAGCAAGTTTTACCTCCTCAGAGAAGGAAAAGCTCTGCTAAGGGCATATCATTGAATTTGATAATCCGTAAATAACATCACAGAACGGTAGGGGTTCGAAGAGACCTCTGGAGATCATCTAGTCCAACCCTTCTACTAAAGCATGTTCACTTAGAGCAGGTGAGAGTACAGAAAACCTGATAGTATTACAAAGTAGAACGACAACTATCTACTGACTTTGCTTTCTTAGTACATAAACTTCAAGGGTATTGCATGCACATGCAGAAGATTTATTTCTCTTCAGTTTGAAAGGACAGCCTGAAACATCAGAATTGTGAGGCACTCACAACCTGAGGTTGCGCACCCTGAGCAGTGAGGTGCCTCAAGTTAGCATATTTTAACAAGAAGGAAAGACAGGGACTGACTATTTGGGTTATTTCTCATAGGTTACCATACTTACAATTGGGCTAGCATTGATGTAGTCTGAATTGTCGTGGCTATTTTCACCTTTCAGACATATCCTGGAATGATCATCTGCAAAGGAGAAAATAAGAGAACAAAGTTTCTATACAAGTATTCTACCCATTTTAAGTTAAACAATTCAAACTCAGATTAATGTGTATTTCAAGACAAGCAAATGGTAAATATCAGAAATGATATTTCCTTCTGACTCCCAACCTAGCACAGCCTTGATACAGCTACAACGTCACAGCCCGACTCAGGAATGAAGCACTAAGATATTTCGGAGGCTGAGCATCAGAAAGCAGGTCTTCATGAGATGCATCATAACGTGCCACAACCTCTCATAGGAAAAAGGGGAATCTCTACTGCTCAGGGAGTTTAGGATTTAAACTAGGCAAGTAAGTAGAAAAAAACCCGTATTGTAGAAAACACTCCTTTGTTTGCAGGGTCATGGAAAAAGTAAGGTGATGGACATTGTCCATCTGGCTGCTCTATAAAACGAACAGCAGGAACATCGAAGTACAGTTGAGAGCTGGACAGTAAGTTAATCTGTCCCGATCAAAGACCAGCGCCGTTGGTGCTACGCCAGTGACGTGGGCACACGATACGACGTGGAGATGATTGTGGGAGAGAGGAAATGCCAGTAACAACTGCACCTAAAAGCACGACTGGAGCACATACTGGTATCTTACACTGCTGTAATGAAATGTAGCTAGTTCAGACACCACTAGTAGAGAAAACAGCAGCTCTGGACATAGGAGACTTACTCATGTTGTTTGCCCACCGTCAAGATTCTTTTAACACTTTTTAACTTGCATTTTTACTGGTGCTAGCTCAATTATGTTTAGAGCTGGTACAGCCCAAACTCTAGTGGTTTTTTTTTTTCACTTCAGGACATAAGAAATGGATGGGGTTTATTTCTCTGTATTTAGACAGTGACAATGCAGAAGTCTGCATCTCTTCCAGTCACCTAGACTCACTTTCTGCTAAGAGAAAAGAAATATTTCTATGTCATGAATCATCTCATCCTGATTTAGCTGTCTCGAACAGGCCGAATTGCACTTGAGAAGTGTCCATTTCTTTATATTGACTAAAGAAAGAAAGACCAAACCACATGGAGATAATTTATGTGAGGGATGTCTAAGTCTTTCCATAGGAATCTCAAACCACCTGCTACAAAACCAGCACGATTTACACTTCTTGGCAAACCCACCCTGCACAGTATATTGTGGTGAGAGGTTGTGGAGCTCTGTAACCCTCTACAGCTGAACATGGACACTGATGTTTTGAGAGGATCTTTCCACCAATTATTCAAATAGACAAAATAAAAGTACAGGAATACACCCTGTCCCTCTTTGTATCTTGTCTAGTGACCCGTGACACCATTCTTAACAGCAGAATTACAAGTTCGCTTTTTAAACTATTAAGTACCAACCATTATTTTAATAATACAAAACAATAAATGAATTATCAAACTTTGTAAGTACCACACAGAAAGTAGAGACAGAGGGTTTGGGCTCTGCTTAGGTTTATTCCCCAGTCACGATAGTTCAATATGTGAGCAAGACACAGGGGTGCTTGTGTGAGTGTTGTTTGTAGCAGTCACTCAATCTCATCAGCAATATTTAACCCACCAATGCAAACAACCTTCTCCTGGAATAAGATTAGAGGTGAACAAGTCGTGTCAAATGAATGAAGAGCCATTCTTTACTATTCATATAAAATTATTTCTGTTGATAAGTTTTCAACACAATAGAAGGATGAAGAAGACGAGAAGGGGAATGTGTTCATGCACATTATTCACTTCCACTGTACTCTGGCACCACTGCACAAAAAAATCCAAAACATAAAAATGAGCTTGTGGCATCTGAGATCTTGGGGCTATCCAAGATTTTTGATAGGAAGCTTTACAATGAGCATCGTCACAGAGTGTTTGAAGTACAGCTCTGAAACCTTTTGGCTATGCAGGAGATGTGCAGGTTACACACACTAAATGTGGTCTCTTGCATATCTTAGGCTAAGTAAGCACTCAGGATAAGCCCCCTTCATTGGACAGCAAAAGTGTTTGAACTAATCACCAAAGAAAATGTGTGAAATGTTTTCAAATGGAGGAGGGAGAGAGAGCAGACAGTGATTCATCAGTGTTTAGCAAACGGATGTCAGCGTTACAGTGTGACTCTCCAATAAAAGTCAAGTGTCAGTTCATATAAAAGAAGCCCTTGGGGAGCACCACCAACCAGGAGCACGGCCAGCAGGGCGGGCAAACAGGACGTGGTGCGCCAGCGAGGGCACGGTGCGGCACTTTGTGCGGCAGTTCGCTCGGAAGGGCATGCAGGGAGGGTGCTGGAGCTCTACCAGCTCCACCAGGGAGCAATGGTGTCCACCCGGCAGAAAGCCATGGCCTCTCTCAGCTCTGCACCAACCACGACCAACACAGCTTCCCAGACTGAGCTTCGGTGGGGAGATGCTGCCACCCAGGTGGGATAGGGGGCAATGGCGACAAGTTTCTGCCCAGCGCAGCAGAGCGTCTGCCCTGTGACTACCCCACCTTCCCAGGTGCCATGGCATAACAGGTATGACGTTCTGCCAGTGGAACCCAATAATAACGAGTATGATGGTTCATCTAGTTTGGAGGCGTCACTGAGGTTAAGATGGCCTATGCCCTGTGTCAAAACTGCTTCCTACCATACAGAAACAAAGTCAGATCATTGTCATAGGAGACTCCTGAAGGGAACAGAAAGGCTGATATGCAGACCTGAGGCACTTCTTGTGGGTCCATAAGAGTGCTGCAATGGAAGGCTATACACTCTTCAGGAGGGATAGGCAAGGAAGGAGAGGCAGAGGGGTAGCTCTGTATGTTAGGGAGTGTTTTGATGGTCTCGAGCTTAATGGTGGTGATTGTAAGGTTGAGTGTTTATGGGTAAGAATCAGAGGGAAGGTCAACAATGCAGATATCATGGTGGGAGTCTGTTACAGATCACTCAACCAGGATGAAGAGGTAAACAAAATGTTGCATAAGCAGCTGGGAGAAGTCTCACAATTGCTAGCCCTTGTTCTCGTGGGGGACATCACCTTACCAGATGACTGCTGGAAATATAATACAGCAGAGAGGAAACAGTCCAGGAGCTTCCTGGAGTGTGTGGAAGATAACTTCCTGACACAGGTGGTGAGTGAGCCAACTAGGGAAGGTGTCCCACTGCAGCTGCTGTTTGTGAACAGAGGATTTGTGGGTGATGTGATGGTTGGAGGCAGTCTTGGGCATAGCAATCATGAAATGATAGAGTTTAATTCTTGAAGGAGGGGGGGTCAGCAGCACTGCTACCTTGGACTTACGAAGGGCAGACTTTGACCTGTTTAGGAGATTGGTTGATAGAGTCCCCTGGGAGGCAGTTCTGAAGGGCAAAGGGGTCCAGGAAAGCTGGACATTCTTCAAAAAGGAAATCTTAAAGGCACAGGAGCAGGCTGTCCCCATGTGCTGAAAGATGAGCTGGCAGGGAAGAAGACTCTCCTGGCTGAAGACAGAGCTTTGGCTGGAACTCAGGAAAAAAAGGAGAGTTTACAGCCTTTCGAAGAATAGGCAGGCAACTCAGGAGGACTACAACGATGTCAAGAGGTTATGAAGGAAGAAAATCAGAAGAGCCAGAGGCCAGCTAGAACTTAATCTGGCTACTGCCGTAAAAGATGATAAAAAATGTTTCTATAACTACATTAGCAACAAAAGGAGGGCTAAGGAGAATCTCCATCCTTTATTGGATGTGCGGGGAAACATAGTGATAGATGATGAGGAAAAGACTGAGGTACTTAATGCCTTCTTTGCCTCAATCTTTAGCAGTAAGACCAGCTGTTCTCCAGGTACCCAGTCCCTGAGCTGGAAGACAGGGACAGGGAGCAGAATGAAGCCCCCATAATCCAAGGGGAAATGGTCAGCGACCTGCTACACCACTTAGACACGACAAGTCTATGGGGCCAGATGGGATTCACCCAAGGGTGCTGAGTGAGCTGGTGGAAGTGCTCACCAAGCCACTTGCCATCATTTACCAGCAGTCCTGGCTAAGTGAGGAGGTCCCAGCTGAATGGAGGTTAGCCAATGTGGTGCCCATCTACTAGAAGGGCCAGAAGGAGGATCTGGAGAACTACAACCCTGTCAGTCTGACCTCAGTGCCAGGGAAGGTTATGGAGCAGATCTTTAGTGCCATTGCACAGCATGTGTAGGACAACCAGGTGATCAAGCCCAGTCAGCATGGGTTCATGAAAGGCACGTCCTGCTTGACTAACCCGATCTCCTTCTATAATAAGGTGACCCACTTGGTGGATGAGGGAAAGGCTGTGGATGTTGTTTACCCAGAGTTAGTAAAGCCTTTGACACCATTTCCCACAGGATTCTCCTGGGGAAACTGGCTGCTCACGGCTTGGATGGGCGTATTCTTTGCTGGGTAAAAAATGGGCTGGATGATCGGGCCCAAAGAGTGGTTATGAATGGAGTTAAATCCAGTTGGCAGCTGGTCATGAGTGGTGTTCCCCAAGGTTAAGTACTGGGGCCAGTTCTGTTTAATACAGAATCATAGAATGGCCTGATTTGGGAAGGGAACTTAAAGACCATCTAGTTCCAAGCCCCCTGCCATGGACAGGGACACTGTCCATTAGACCACGTTGCCCAAAGCCCCATCCAACCTGATCCTGAACGCTTCCAGTGATGGGACATCCTGAACTTCATTATCTTTATCAATATCTTTATTTTCAATTATCTTTATCATAATATCTTTATCAATGATCTGGACAAGGTGATTGAGTGCACCCTCAGTAGGTTTGCAGATGACACCAACTTGGGCGGGAGTGTTGATCTGCTTGAGGGTAGGAAGGCACTGCAGACGGATCTGGACAGGCTGGATCCATGGGCTGACGACAACTGTGTGAGGTTCCACAAGACTCAGCGCCAGGTCCTGCACTTGGGTCACAACAACCCCATGCAGCACTACAGGCTTGGGGAAGAGTGGCTGGAAAGCTGCCTGGCAGAAGAGGACCTAGGGGTGTTGGTCAATAGCTGGCTGAATATGAACCAGCAGTGTGCCCAGGTGGCCAACAGCATCCTGGCTTGTATCAGAAATAGTGTGGCCAGCAGGAGCAGGGAAGTGATCGTCTCCCCTCACCATTGGTGAGGCCACACCTCGAGTACGGTGTCCAGTTTGGGGTCCCTCACTACAAAAATGACATTGAGGTGCTGGAGCGTGTCCAGAGAAGAGCAACGAAGCTGGTGAAGGGTCTGGAGCACAAGTCTGATGAGGAGCAGCTGAGGGAACTGGGGTTGGTTAACCTGGAGAAAAGGAGGCTGAGGGGAGACCTTATCGTTCTCTACAACTACCTGAAAGGAGGTTGTAGCCAGGTGGGTGTTGGTCTCTTCTCCAAAGTCACAAGTGATAAGACAAGAGGAAATGGTGTCAAGTTGTGTCAGGGGAGGTTTAGACTGGATGTTAGGGAAAATGTCTTCACTGAAAGGGTTGTCAAGCATTGGAACAGGCTGCCCAGGCAAGTGGTTGAGTCATGATCCCTGGAGGTGTTTAAAAGACACGTAGACGTGATGCTTAGGTGCTTAGGGACATGGTTTAGTAATAGACTTGGCAGTGCAAGGACTTGATGATCTTAAAGGTCTTTTCCAACTTAAACGATTCTATGATTCTATCAGCAACTTCAGGATCTTTTTTTTTTTTTTTTTTAATAATGTTTTATCCAGCCCCTATGATTTAGTGTGCCGTATCTTTATCCTGCTGTCTTGGAGGATTTATCAGAGGGTGAGACATGTTAAGGCTTTAGTAGTGAAAAGGCAATGAGACTTCATATTTGTGCTCAGAAAAAAAAAAAAAAGTGTGTAAAAAAGGTTGTATGTATGTTTTCTGCATATATCAAGAGTTTGTACCCATGTGAGCTTCAGTGGCAGCATCAAGTGTTCATATTGACAATGAACAGATTGTGCTTGTCTGTGCCTGGTATCACCTCAAAGCTTCTAGGAACTAGCATAATAGCTCTTCAGAAACAGGCAGAAAAAGAAGAAAAAAGAAAAAGAATACCATGGACACCAGTTTCTTATGCCAAAATAAGGAACTATGGGGAAAATGCCGACTGTGCAAGTTTTTTTTTTTTGTAAACTGCATATTGATTATGTTAGAAGCAAGGAGAGAGAAGCAGGAGAAGCAGGAAATAAAAGGAAGGAAGGGGATGACAGAAAAGGAAGATATATAAGATCAATCTAAAACATGGGAAAGAAAGATGAAAGAAGAAATAGGAGAGGAGAGGGACAGTAATAAGGAAGTGAGAAAAAAGACAAATGCTACTGCAATCTGGCCAAGCTACTCGTCATCATTTCAAATATCTACAATAGCTACTGCTGAATGCTGAACTACTTTGCATTTCTATTGCTCCAGCCAAGCCACAGCTGAAAGAAAAGCAAAACGAATAGATGGATATGTGTGGCAGAGAGGGGCTTCCTAAACCAGAAGCTAGCACTAACCTATAGCCGTGAAATACAGCACAATGTTGGATTTTATATACACCTAAAATATAAAGTATAAATTATAAAGCATAAAAGCTAGAGGATAAAGGATAAAATATAAAGCGAACACACATGAGTTTGCAATATATACAAACTTAATTTATAGACTGAGAAACCTAAGTTTTGGAGTCTACTTACAGATATCTTCATGTGGACTAGGTTACAGTTAATGATGTTTGATTTAATTGGCTAAATATGAACACGTCATACCATGTGAGAAACTGTAGATGAGACATTGCACAAAGACAACAGATATGACACAAGACCTAAAGACTTGCATCCTTTTGGCCCAGCACCTGAAAGCTCACATGGGATATCCGAGAGCATCCTACAGCTATTCATTTCACTGTAAACCAAAAACCTACTAGCTCTCTTGATGCCACTGCACTGATTAGCTCTTCATGGGCTGTAATGGGTGCTTTGACACCTGGCTCACATGGAGGCAGCTACATGGAAACATTTACATTTAGGCATCTTAATGTACAATTTCACAGAATCCTGCCCAGAGAATTTGATTCAATGCCTCACTGTAGGTTTCTAGTGGTATCTGAGGTGCCCTAAGGACACTCAGGCTAGGAGGGCACAGGTCCCCCATAGAGCCTGTGTTATACCTACTAGCTCTGCGTGGGTACCTTGAATACTTTAGGCATCTCAAACAGCATTAGATTCCTGCGTTTAAACAACTGAGTTGAGTGCAAAATGTCCTATCTGGATTCTTTAAATGGTGACCAATAGTACAGTAGTATGCCATCTCGTAGTCTTTTTATCTCACAGTGGCCCTGCAACTTAATGAAGATACATTACTGTTTTGTTTTTCAGATGAGGATTGCAAGTTTGGAAAAATAAGACTCACATCTTACCTAATTCCTATCTTCTGTTTGCTTTTAGTCAGATACTTCTGAGGGAACAGAACCAACAGACTGGACACAAGGAGTACGGGTGACTTTGGGCTGTCTGAATCCGGGCATCACAGAGCAGAGCGAATCTCACAACAATCAACCTAGCACATTCTCCCCGGACCATCATTCTCTTCTGTCTAGATTTAGACTGATTTTTTGTTCCATACAAAGCACTACACAGAACTACACTGAAGTAAGAAAGTGAAGAACTACTGAGGAGGAAAAGTGGAGCAGTCTGAAGACTGTGAATAACCTTAATTTGTTGATTATCATTATTTTTCCCATAGATTATTTGCACAAAATGGAACTCTTCTTAGATCTGAACTGAAATCAAATTGATTTATTCCAGAGCACTGTTTGTAGGTGCATTACTGACAGGAATAATGCACACATGCCGAGCAAGTACCTCTGCTGAGGTGCTCCTGCCCTCGGTGCACGGCCCCTGGCTGTGCTCTGACTGCACACATGCCTCAGCGCTGGGCGCACACTCTGCTCCCAAATGCTCTGCTTTCCTTTGGAGGAAAATCAAAGCACACAGGTAAGTAATATATACCATGACCCACGGACAGCTACGGTAGGCAGCTTGTGACAGATGTTCACTGCAAAAAGTTGTTTGCCAAATGTTTAAAATACCTGTATGTATCTATGGTATACATAAATAACAACATACAGTATTGACCCTCTTGAGATGGTTTTATTTTGCAGACATGCAAGAAGAGAATATAAAGTCTGGAAAGCTTTTTTTTTTTTTTTGAATGCCAACAAATTGAGCTGCTCATATGTTCATACAGAAAAGAGTGTATCCCATTGCCCTAAGTTATAGCAACCTGTTTGTTGGTTGGATGAAAGGATGCAGTTTTGTTAATCTAGAAAGTCCCAGTTACTTCACTTCTAGAATGTTTTAGCTAGTAATTAATTAAGTACAGTTCAAAGTGTTCTGCTACCAAGTATTTTAAAAGTTTTTTGTAAATAGAGAAGATATGTATAAGAATAAGATATGACAAAATTGTGAGATTAAAGGTAATGTTAATCTAGAAATTACATAAATTATGTAATCAGTAAAAAATAATATATTATTTTAAGACTGGTTACGAACAGAAAATGCAAAGTAAATACAACATGATATTAAAGCTTCTTTGAAGCTTTCCTAAGATGAAATCTTTTACATGAATTGGCAATCTTGTTCTACCTTGTCAACGTGATTATGAATATGAAAGGGATAAGGAAATGCTAACAAGGCATTACTCTGTTAGAATACTTTGAATGTAGCCTAACAACTTTGTAGCATATCAAAAGCATATCAGCTTTGCTTCTTAATTTATTATGAAGCAAATCTGTGACTTTTTGCTATAGATTTAATGTCAAGCACAGTCAAAAAAAAAGTAGGCAAACTGGGCTCTTTCTCACCTCAGTCTAATCTTAAGAGTCTACAATAACCATCACCTTATCAAAATGTAATATTGTTTAAACTTAATGTCACATTTTCCACCTATCACCAAAGTAGTTTTAAGGGTACAACATGATAGCTGTTTACCAGTGCATAGCAACTTCAGAAAGTGAGGGCAGGTAATTTTGTGCAATTCAGTCAAAAAGGAAAGTTCCCAGTGCACTAATAGCTGTAACAGAAGTTTCCAAATTGTAACAAAGCCCAAAAAATAGCATTTTACTCTTGTAAAAGTAGTAAGGGATTTTAAATGTGCTAAAATACTTCTAATTAAAGCTTCGGATAAACTGGAGCCGCCCTGTCCATGTCCAAATACCTTCCTGGATAGTACTGATTCGGTCTAGACTCAGCGATGGGAAGAACAGGCATAACACGATGCTGTGGAAGAAGCAATGGCAGAGACTTGTCAACTGAAGGCTGAGCAGCGTGGGCTGATTCATCCCCCTGGTACAATGTGATGAAAACAGACAGACTATCTGAGCTCCGAAAATAGGTCAGCTCTCTAGCGTGGCATGACACCCAAGCTAAGAATCTCTGCTCTTTAGCACTGCTGCAGCGGTTACTTCTGGATTCAGAGCTAGAATGGTCTAGTCTGAGGGTTCCTACGCTATTGCTCGCTGTATCACGCAGACACGTTCCCTACATCGACTGAATAACCAGCATCAATTTCTGGCAACACCTGTAGCTCCCATGCTGTCTCCAAGGCAGCAACCAGAAACAATCTGGCTTAATTTATGAGCAGGGACCTAGAATAGCTCAAGATGGTCTGACTCTAAGTCCACACTGAAAAGAACACTTTAAGCAGGAAGATTAACCTGGATCAATACACATTATCATGGAGCAATTTTCACTTCCTATCATGTCGGTTAAATGCTATTTTTTCAGGATGGAAAAGAGCACAGAAGTTTTGCACTCCTTTAACTCTCATGGTGACTTCTCTAGAACTTTTCAACAGACCTGATCTCAAAACACATGGAAGCCAGCAAACTGTAGCTGTTGCCCCTAAAGCCTTTCGACCAGCACCATATTTACTCAGGAGAATTCATATAGCCAAACTACTGTATTCCTCTCCTAAGCAGCGAAGTATTGCAAAAAGAGCCACTACCTAAACAAGAGAGCCAAACCTTGCTGAAGCACATATGCAAGGACTGATGGGCTCAGTTAAATTATCCTGTACTTCCAAAGAATCTTCACTCTAAATCTGGCTCTGACATTTACTTAACGTGTTACCTGTCACTTCCCCATTTCTAAAGGAGGAATAGTACTTACTCAAGGCTCTCATAGGGAAAATTAATGTTTTCAGGGCACTTTAAAAATTAAAATAGCTATATGTGTTTGCCAAGCTACCCAGCTGGATTGTGGGCACGCTGATTGAGAGCATTTTTGTTGCTGTGGACTATGAATATATTCTCAGTTTCAGTTTTGTTTCATTGGTTGCTTAATAAAATGTGTGGCCACAGATTACCAATGTAATCTATGAGTTACATACATTTGCATAGGAAAAATATGTTGCTTTTATTTCAAGCTCAGAAAGGTGGCTGCTTACAGAAAAGAGCAGATTCTAGGAATATAAACACTGGCTGCTTTTTTTTTTTTTAATTTTTTTTCTTTTTCTCTTTTTATCCTAAGCCTCGCAGAGAGAGAAGCCAGTTTGCAAGCTTACCCACTGAAGCCTAAAGGGGCTCATTCAGTACAGCTGAGTATCTGACAAACAGATCATCTAGCTCTGATTATAGCCTGCTGGTATTACTGTTGGATGGACATGATACCAACTTGTCTAAACACAAGCCAAACTTCTTTCTGTTGAATGGCTACAGATGCCACTCTTACACAGAAAGTATATTCCAGCATTGAAAACCACTCTGGCTATTGAATTTCATGAGACAGCACAGCTGCAGCAGCAGTGCTGTGTGACATAGTTGTGCATTTTTGTGATATATATGTAACTTATAAGAAGATAAACAGTGTCTGATATGACAACAGAACACACACCCAGCCCATAGTTGTAACTACAGTTTTCTAGTACACATATGAGCTACTCTGTATTCTGTTTGCCTGTCATTTGCAGTTTCAAACCACTGTGTACAGGATATTGAGAAAAGTATCAAGAACTTAAAATGCAATCGTCCAGATTAAAGTGTACATACAGGGTACTACAGCCCGGGAGCGATTCTTCTGGATATTGTCCTCCTGCTGTGCGATGGTGGTGGCATTGGGTTCAGCCTGATAAGCACACAGAGCTTCCCACTCTTTCTCCAGACGATTCTTGTTTTTCAGATGATCTTCCATGTAGGACTGGAATTAAAAGAATAGTGTCTTAAGCATTGCCTCAGCTAGGCTCAAAGCTAAGCTAAAAGGGTGTATCTCGGGACGGAAAGCACAGGAATCCTGAGCTTTGGGGACAAAACACGTTCAGTCTCACAGCTAACTTCAAGCTTATTTGTGCTATACAAAATGAGAACACTAACACGTACCAGTGCTAACAGAGGAGAAACACTCGGACCCCCCAGCTACTGAGCTGCAGGAGAAAACTATTTCTTCTTCAGTACCTAGAAAATGTAAGCCCAAATCTCTCTTTCATCAGGCAATGAAAAAGAAACAAAAGTACATTGATAAAAATCACTTACTACAACAACAGTTCACGTCAAATTGAAGGCTTTTAAAACTGAAGTTCAAGCACATTTGCAAGTCACAGCAACGATACAGCTGCTGAGGAGAATTTAAAAATTGCCAGGCTGAAGTGTCATGGCTCAAGTACCGGGTCGTTAGGAACTCATCCTGCACATGAGCTGGCACAGAGAGGGCCTTGAACTGAGAAGGTGCTGTTAATTAGTATTAATACATGTTGCTAAAGATTGTACCTGGCATTTAGTAAAGTCGACAGTGTTAGGAGAAGCATCACCAAAGAAAAATTAACCGGCTGTGGTAGGAATGACGGCCCATTGGAGTATATCGGTGCAGGTCTTAAGTTTTTGCAGATGTCCCATGGCCAGAGATTCAGTGCAGCAGTGGATCGGGAATTCAGTTCCAAAAGGTTGCCAAAAGTGAACTAAAACCCTATTCCTTCACCCCACAGACCTGAAAGTCATCCAAGCAGGTGAGAGGAAGAGAGTAGAAAGTAGGAAGGGTGGGGGAAAAACAAATTTTCCGTTCCCTTTACCAGGAAAATTAAGAAAGCGATCACTTGGTACCGTAAGCCTACTGATACAGTGAAATTACCTTTCAGAGCCCGTCACCTTCTCCTACAGTAAACAACAGAATAATCTCACATTACACCCAGTACATATTTGTAAATTAAACTCCATACTACCTTTACAAGGTAGGTTGAAGTTAACATCCTTAAACAGGTTATAAAAAGGACAGACTGGTTAGGGGACAGGCTCAAGGTCTGGACAGGGATTAGGGAGCAGAGCTGTGGGTGCCTCTGGCCCAAACATCAGTCAACGCGGTTCCTGCTGGAGCACCAGTACAACCCAATCCGTAGCAACACTTGTCTAGAAAAAGCTCCTGGAAAGGATTCACTGAAAAGTATAGAAAGCAGTTTAATTGCTTAGAAAACCTTTTCCAGAGGCAATCGCTGTTACGTTGAATAGTTCTTCCCAAACACGCTTTAAAAGAAGAAAGGTTCTCCTGCCCTCTCAGCAGGTTTAACAGAAGGTGCAAAAACCTTGCAGCTTGTCTTCCGCCAAATGGGAGCTCCGCTAAAGCTGTCGCTCCGCCGCGCTTCCCACCCGACCGGCGAGGCAGGATGCTGCTCTCTCTTGCAGCTTGAACGGGTTTTTGGTTACAAAAGAGCCCCGACACACAGCTTTGTTTCGTGCAGGGTTTGTCGGGTGCATGCGTCTTTACACAAGGTTTGTAAATCAAACCTGTTACTGAAGAGCAATTCAAGAAGCGACGCTTCCAGAAAGCATACCTTTGAGGACATAGCAATATATCGGGTTAGAAGAAAGGGTTCTATAGGAGGTAAGTAATAGTGGTGGCCTAGATACAATCAAAACACCTACTGCGTGATTGTTTCTTTTCTATAACGAAGGAAAAAGTATCGCAGTGGACAGAACCGTGACCTGACAGATGGGGAGCTGGGACAGCTGCGTGGCCCCGTCGTGTGTTAGGGCCGTGCATCAGCCACCATGTTCCCGGCCTTAACCTGCCAGTTAATGAAAGGAAACCATCCTCTGATAGTTTGCTTGTCCTTGACGAAAGGCTATTGCTGCTGGGGAAAGGAGGGAGGCTAAAGATCCCCTTCTTTTCTCCTAGTAAATCTGTGCCTGGACACGTATACTGAACATGATAAAAATAAAGATAATCCCTCCTGAGCAGAGAATAGTTGGTATATTAGAATTTTTATGAGGCAAAGGGAAAAAACTAGCAAAATCTTACAATAACACTGAGCCAAGACGCCTGGCTTCAGAGCAGCTGTTTAGCATGCGGCAGGCAGAGACCGGGCAGTCAAGGACCAGCCCGTAGCATCTTCCCATTTTAAACCATGGTTTTATAATCTGATTCATTTTTACATGCCCATCACCCATGTCCCATAGACTTCAGGGACATTTTATGCAGATACACAGATCTGCCAACACTGACTATCTCCAAAATACTGGGAGATCCACAAAGCTGTAGGAAAAGAGCCGTAAACATTTGATTCCTAAGGCAGGGCTGGATGTAGCAAGGAGCTTTCTGTTGGTTCCAACTTGTCTATTTGATGATTTCAAGGATTGTATTTTAAAAAGACATTTTATTTTCTTTTTAAATCATCAGATGTGACACAGTTAAGGTAATTTGATTGCTTTTAGTGCACATGAATTTTTAAATAACTCATCTTTCTTTAAAAAGGAACACTCTTTTTACTTTTACCTTCATAGAATCACAGAATGGTTTGGGTTGGAAGGGACCTTAAAGATCATCTAGTTCCAACCCCCCTGCCATGGGCAGAGACATTGTCCATTAGACCAGGTTGCCCAAAGCCCCATCCAACCTGGCCTTGAACACTTCCAGGGATGGGGCATCCACAGCTTCTCTGGGCAACCTGTTCCAGTGCCTCACCACCCTCATAGAGAAGAATTTCTTCCTAATATCCAATCAAAATCTCCCTCCTTCAGCTTAAACCCATTCCCCCTTGTCCTGTCACTCCATGCCCTTGTAAACAGTCCCTTTTTCAAGGGAACCTAACCCCCTTCCTTTTTCAGGGAATCCTGAGTGTAGAGAAATGAACGTTCAAATGAAAGCACACTGAAATCTTTACTTTAACCAGACAACCACGTTTCATGTGGCCTCGACACCTGCATCGCATGGATCAGATTCACAGGGCACTTCTTGATAGATCTTGAAAAGGTGTTTGACTATTTGAATGACCCTGCGGCAGGCGCTGCACAACATGAACATCTGCTTTACACACGTTTAAAAAAGCTACCGGGAACGAAGCTTGCTTTAAAACATTCAGAAGTCAGACAATTCCCTCGGAGTTAAGTAATCTTTCATTTACAGTCCTTCAGAGCCCCTATGCTCATCCCCATTTTGCTAAACAGAAGCTTAGTGATTTTGAAACACTCTCTTGGGACCTGCTGGATGTACATTAAATTGAGTGGAACTTCTGATTTTTTAGAGATTGTATGTCTACTCAAATCCACTCCTTAATTAGGATGTTTTCATGAGACATTCTGCAGCATTTGCCTGGTATAAAATAAATTCATTACCAACATGTCAAACACGCACATGATTTTCCTTGTCCCAGAGCAGCAGATAGAATAAACAGAGGTTGTCACCACTGTTGTGGTAATGCTCCTCAAAGCCTGCTGAAAAAGGTAGAGGTCTGGTCTCACCAATATGTCCACATCAAAACAAGTCCTGTAATCTCAAGTATATGCCAGTATTTAAACAAACACAGAGCACACAAAAAGACAGAGCACAGTCCAACCACCTTGTTTTTCTTTACTCAAGGAGTGGCATCATGCGCGTGCTCTGTGACTAAATTAAGGTTAACAAATATAACAATTAAATTCTAATTGTCTGATCAATCTCCAAATACTTTCTTCAGAGATAGTACGGTTTGCATCCATCAAGATATTTGTTTTAAAACCACCTATTTTATTAGCTGATGTTCAGCAATTACAAAAAGGAATTATTTTTGACAACATACTTCCAGTACTGTACTTGATTAGACACTCTTTCCATGGCTGAGGATGTCTCTTTTAACAAAAAGATGGGCAACTGTTAAATTGACAGACCTCGACAGCTCTAATCGAATCTCAAATGTCAGCTGAAGAAGTGGATGGGACATTATCTTAATCCTTGTGAATGGTGACCACTCAAATCCACACCTTTCACCTAACAGCGTGAGAGCCGCTGCTTCCAAACCGCTGCCGCTTGTTCCGGAGATGCAGAGGACCAGGCAGTGCCATGGTGCTTCTCTGGCCTCCTCTGATGGAATTTGGAGAGGAGAGAATCGGCCTTAGCTATTATTAGCAGGTTATGCACTATTATTAGCAAATTGCATGCTAAACGACCATACTTGAAACAATTTGGTTTGTTATTCTCTCTAATTGACTTAAGTAAAGGCTTTTTTGCCTTTGTTCCTTGCTAACTTGTAGGCTACATTGTTGTGGCACAGGACACCCCAGCATTTTTGCTACTCTGTTTAAACTTCATCTTCTTCAGTACATATTGCATTGACTATATGTAAGAGGAAAACTTTTCTATGCAAATCCAATTTACTTTCAATACAGCACATGATTTTTGCCTTCCTTTTTCTGGCTTAATACCTTGTCATTAGCAGCTTCACTGTAAATTTTTCTGTTCCCACTCATATTACTGGCAGTGCTACAGAAGCTAGAGACAGAAGACACCTATCTGATTACCCATTTCCAGGCCTTCAAATAATGTCTTGTTTCTTGTACATCACCAAGAAACTTTGCTAACATTTAGGTGCCCTGTATCTAAAGCAGCAGCTTAAAACACGTTCATGACTATTCCTCAGGACACAAACTGTTCTATACATTGTGTTCCTGGAAATACTCAAATGTCAGTAGTACCACTTTTCTATTGCAAGCTTAATTTGCTACCCATTGTCACCAATCCATTATTTCAAACCTAGTCTGCTTACACAGAATATTGCTGTTCTGTGTAATTTCCGCTTGTACGTATTTCAGTGTCTTCACAGATCATGAATTAATGGATCTGTGCAAACTATAGACATCTCTTCTTGTGACTCTTTTCTTCAAAGTTAATTTAACTTTATTTGTTGTCTGTATTTTCAGGTCTAAGGTTTTCAAACTTTTGAATTAGTCCCCCATCATCACTTCTGTGCAGAAATTTATAGTGTGATACCACTTGTAAAAGTCATTAAGTCACTTCCATCCACTTCCAGATCATTATTTGAAAAGTTAAATATAATTGGATCTAACAGTAATTCCTGTACTCTACCAGACACTCCCATACATAGCTTTTGATCATTACTCTTTGTGTATCATCCTGTAGCCACATTTCAATCCACATAATGGTCTTCTAAAAAATAGACATTAATTTTTCAATTAACTATTCATGAGACAGTTTCAAGGCTTCATTAAAATTTGGATATATTACATCTGTTGTTTTCACTTCATCTATCGGTTTTGTAATTTTAGTTAAATAAAAAGCAATCAAGTTTGTCCAGGCAAGATTTATTCTTTATAAAATTACGCACATTCTTACTCATTGTGCAGTTACCCAATGGAAAGGATGGAGGAGATTAGCAAATGCACAAAAGAAAGGCTCCAGCCTTCCCCATCCTCTTCAATGAGACCCTCACACTTGGCTCCCTTTTATGCCCTTGGAAAATCTCTTGCTAGATAATCAGCAATTTCTTTTTTAATATGTGTTCCATTATTTTCTAGGGCTGGAGTCTGGACTCAGGGAATAGCAATAGAAAGGTTAATTTCTCTTCTCCTCTTTCCTTCTTCCCACTCTTCTTTCATAAAATGATGATTACTTTATTTTCTATTTTGGTGCACCCATACTTGTCCAGCTCTGCTCAAATAAAGCTCCTTGAGATGTGTCACTATTAGAAGAGCACCACGATATTTCTTCACATTTTCTAAGCATTTCTGACGTCTCCTCACACAGTTTCACAGTAATACTGAAGTTACTTTGGGCTCTTCCTTGTTTACAGAAGGTCGGTCTTTCCCTCTGAGCTGCCATGGTGTTCTTGCAGAGGCTGAGGGCTGGAAGCTCACCACATGTTTCCATGAGGAATGCTCTCAGTGGTGCCCCATGTAGAAGAAGACACAGGAGCAGAGCCAAACTATGCCCATTCCTTTCCTACCTTTCTTCCTAAGCAAAGCAGACCTTAAAAATGCACTGTCTCAACCAATTTAAGTCTTTCAATCGACTAACATATTAAGAAAATCAGAGTTTTCTCCAGTAGTTATAGTTTGGTTGAAGCACCATAGATGTTTCTGATGCTGTGATCCAACCAACCCCCAATAATGCAGAGCCTGCAGCTGTTACCAAGAGCAGCTCCATCTCTGAAATGTCACTCCATAACGGTTGTTAAAACCACTAGCTTTAGTCCTAACATGGCAAATCAACTTTTCAACATTAACTGTAGAGAAGTGTGACTTTATTGGGCTAGTTACATTGAGTTTTTACATATATATATATATATATATATATAAAGTTTATATATGTATGTAAAAAATAAAAATTCTGTTGTGGTAACTACGTGACAGTATCTCACAGAACTCATATCTGTAAGAAATCTCAGTAAATTTACATCTGGCTATAAAACCTCACATACTTTCACTCCTGGGGAGCGTTCTGCATCCACTACTGTGAATGGCAACACTCCTGACTTTACCGGAGCCAGGATTTCATCATCTGATTAGTCAGTTGTTTCAGGCTGGAGGCTCCTTTCTCTTTTCTAACTTGTCCTCATCTGATCAGCAAGAACTGTCTAAGGTAACCACAAATGAAAAAATCTAGGAAATAAAAACTTGGGAATTTGTATCTTGTCTTTATAAAATACAGCGAGAAAATATTTTTCCTCCTCAGTGTTTGGAGCCATATTACTACCATAATGTGTTTTGATCTAATTTTTCTCCTGATTACACCAGTGAAAAGAACAGTTTTGAAGCCTTTTCAATTAAGTATTGAAAATTACTATGAAGCTTTACTAGTGATTTGGCATAAAACACTACTACTATCATACATAATATGGTGGGTGATGAAGGAAAACTAAAAAAAAAAAACGAAAACCAAAAACCCAAAAACAAGAGGGAGGCAATTCTCTGGCAAAGCAACTATTCAGCCTGGTTGAGAATAATATCCCTAGATTGTTTCAAACAGGTTGTATTACTAGGAAATAAATTAACTTCCATGGTGATGTCAGCCAACAATAAAAAATGACATCCCATAGTTTCAATTTTATATTTTTAGATGTAAAGATTATTGTAAACAACCAAGCATGTACACAGAGAGCACAGTTGTGCTTTAAGCATGCATCTGAAATAATTTTAAATGATTGTCCTTGGGTTTCTAGAGACGCATCATCTTTGCATGAGCAGTATATGACATTCTCTATTCAAACTAGACTATCGCGCAACTTTTGCAAGAACGACTGTAATTCACAAGTACATTACATGGCAATCTATGTTCTGTTTACCTAAATTAATATACCCTTGATGTAGTGTACATCACTGCCTCCCCCCCTTGCTTAATGCTCTGATAATAGAGTTTTGTAACTTGTAAAAGGATTACTTCAATCCAATCAGCAGGTGCTGGGATCAGTATGTGTCAGACAAACACTCGCTAATCCCTTTTCTTACAGCTCCCAGCTGCCAAAGGTGCTCAACGAAATCCCAGTGAAATGGCTGGATACAACCTGGTGTGGACTGACGCAGGTTTTCAGCTCTGGAGGAAGTCTTGGAAAATACATGTGATGCTAAATATTCCTTGAATCAGGAACGGTGGAGGCAGGTTTGCTTTTGAAAGGAAATGTAGCTAAGAAATTAAACATTAAAAAAATATTAGAATGCTTAATTATGGAATATTTACGCTACCTGGCTCTCTAAATATAGCAGAAGATAAAGAAATTCACTCTACAAAGAATCCCTTCTCAAGGATTATCAGCTACTTAAAGGTGTCTTCTAGGTCTTAAAATACAACCACCTCCACCTCCTCCTCCTTACCCCCCTTCTTGAAATCTAAATTACGCCTATGAAGTTTCACCCCTGCAATTACTTTGCTTTAAATAAACCTCAACAAAAAGGAGAAGATGATTACCATAAAAGGAATATAATTTGCTCCCTTACAATCCCCGTATTTCTATAGCTCCTTCTGCCCAACCGTCTGAATGTACACACATTACTGCTGCAGGGGAGGCGAGCACCGTTGCTGTCTCACAGATGGGAAACGAAAGGGCAGAAACTTTGATGTGAATTTCCCGGGGTCACAGAATACACTCCTAAAACACTTATTTTGCAGGGAAATTCAGTACTCGGTCTTCTTGACGGTTGTTTTTTCCTTTTCCCATGATCAGGTTTATAGACAGGGCTAAAGGTCGTGCAACGTTCATGAATCCGTACCTGATAACATTTTGTCATTAGAGCATTCCAATCGTTCTGACTCTAATGGAAGTGGAACAGGTTTAGGTTTGGGGGTTTTGTTTAGAAGTATAGGGTTTAACTGCTTGATGAGTAGAGGAATTTAATTTATTCACATTAGATTCTGTTTATATAAGACATACCAAACTAAATAATAAAGATTTACAAGATGAATTAGCCAAAATCACTTTCCAGTCTTTCTGTACTTCTTATGGTAGCTTTCACAATAAAAATCTTTAATAATAAATAGCCTTTAAATAAAGGAAGTATGTTATTTCAAAAGATGGGGGACTAGACCTCTTAGCCAAACACTGTTGTTTCACAGCATGGGATATGTTGTGACATTTCTTAAAACCAAAAATAAATCCAAAACAAAAAAAAACCCCAAACCTCCCCATTAAAGACAACTCTGCAGTACAGGAACTGATGCCAAGGATAGTGTCAGTTGAATTCGTCAGCTGAGACATTTTGGGAAGTGCTTCTGGTAGCTTTGTTAAAAAGCAAAAGCACAAGTTACAAGGCTGAATAAAAAGTAGCAGAGAAACTGCAAAAAAATATACAAATCAAGTCCTTTGACTCTTTGTGACAAATACTGACACCCAATTCCATTCTCACAGGAAACCGCTATTTTCTTCTTACACATGAAACGTATGTTTCAGATGATCCCTTCATCTCACTTTATCTTCTCACTAATGGTTTGAACATCATATCACAATCCAAGACATATTTGTGATTCATTTATATGCCTGCTAATGATGTTTTATGTCTGAACTGAAAACTTTAAAAATATATTACTACACACTAATTACCTAGCTGAAAACACAAAAACACACTCCCTGCCTTCTTCCTCTCCAAGCCCCGCTAACTCAATTAAGTATCTAAATTTGGGTTCCCGGTTGGGTACTGTATTTGCAAATTTAGATTTTAATGAATTAAAGTCTGTGTTTCTTTTCAGAGTACTTGTACAGTCATCTTCATTTACTATCTATAAAAATTACCAAGAGATAAATATAGAATTCTGAAAACATCATGTTTAAAAATAATCTTCTCTTCAAGCGTGGTCAAGTTCTTCAAAGATAATGAGACTAGGAAAACCCAGGCAACCATGACCAAGTACATCAAAGTGATACAGCACATGATGTGATTTATAGGTAGTCCGGCAAATTATGCCCCTGCTAGACAGTGGCCATCTTGAGGATAGAAAGGAAAATATTATTTCTACAGACATAACACCCCTACTAGAACAAAGGGATAAGCAGTAATACTCTTACTACTCTTCTTAAAGATGTGAATAAAAGTCAAAAGGTGCTTCTCCAGGAGCAAATCATGACTTATAAAGGAAAACCCCTCTGCTTTTCAGTGGTTTTTGGAAAAAAAAACCCAACCCAAACACACACACACACAAAAAAAAAAGAGTATTAAAATTAATAGTGAGAGATTGTACACAAACACACAGAAAGGTTTGTGTGAAAGTTGAGAATATGCAATATGAAATCCAAGAGGTCTTGCAAGCCATGCTATATCCACAGCCCAGCGACAGAATACGCAGAAGCACAAGTGAACACACAGTCACCTGTGAGAAAAAGCAGGGAAAGAACAGACTGGATAATCAGCCTTTTCCTTAGAAAAGTCCCGTAACAGCCAGGGACAGGAAACTTCAAACTCCACAAACATCTTCAATGGTCAAATCCTCACACTCACAACCATTTCGGAACCACTTCCCTGACCTTCCATGTTTGCACACTGCAAACTGCAGAGGAGCCACCCGATTAGAGGAACTGCCAGTGAGGACAGCAAGCAGTGAATAACCTCTTTCTCCACAGATGTACTTTCAGGACCTAGTGGAGATGACTGGGAGAAGACATGCCTGACTTCTGCCCTACCCTTTCCATGTCACACTCAGCCAAAGCCAAGCCAACATGTAGCAGGAGACTGAGCAATGCTGGCCGTGAGAAAGATGCATCCAGCTCCCAAATCTAGAGGCAGTGTCCCATTTTTAGGTAACCTTTTATCTATGCTCCGTGGGATTTTCAGCTGAGGTTGGCCTAGCTCAGTGATTCTCAAATATTTTTCTCATGAAAGCGTTCAAAGAGATTGTGAAGTGATGGTAGAAAGGGTTTAGAAATGTGTAAGCTGGAGACATCCAACCTACTCCTGGGACTCTTGGGTTTCCATGGAAGCCAGTAAGGGATAACACTTTAAAGAAATCTGAGGAACACTGGCGTAATCCACAGACGAGAGTATTTGAAGTGACAGAGGGCAAAATAAGAACAAGGGAAAGACAATGTGAAAGAAGACAGAAAAAGAAGCCAAGAACAGAGTGTGGAGGCCAACAAAGAAGTGAAATGATGAAAAAGACATTGTACTGCAAAGAAAGAAAATCAGAAAAACAAAACCCAGAATATAGCAAAGGAAGAAAATGCTATGGAAAGAAGTGAATTTTGGTCCTAACTGGTAACTGTCAATATTTCCTCGTGTGCTGTTTCTTTTCCTTGGAACATTTCCCTTCACATGCTGAACCAAGGAGAAAACATTGAGAGAGAGACAGTAGTAGTTTTGAGTAGACAGTACAAGTACTGCTTACTGCTAAACAGAAGGAGAAAGCAAAACAAAGGACCTAAAATTCAGTGCATGTGTGCACGTGCCTGTGTGCGATGGCTAAGGATCTAGCAGACTGGGAATACATTCTTGAAGAAAACCATTACTAATTCAGAAGAGTCTCAAAAAATGAGTAGATAGCATCCTTTTCCATCGTAGAGGTAACTAACTATAGACTGCGCAGCCTCGGTTTGGTTTTCACCAGCTTTTCCAACGTGTATTTAATATGTTTCAGCCAGCTCCCCCAACATGGAACAGTTTGCTCTTAGATAACGAAGCCAAAACTAAACTCGCAGAATCAGATCTGACAAACCCAGGTGCAGAACTCCTTTATACTTTCATGTCATACTTTCATGTCTTAAAAAAGACTAATGAGGGACAAAAAAGGGCAAAAATATTACCCTTCAATACGATCCTTTTGCTATTAGAGCCCATATGATTAGCTGTGAGAGGAGAGCACTGGTATGCCAGAGAATGGGGGTCTACTCCTGGCTCTGCTTCTGATCTTAGGGTTAGTCTTGGTCAAGACAGTTCCTTGCCTGTGCCTGAGCTTCCTGGACTAAAAAGACAAGATAATGATATCGTTGTGGTTTTACCCCAGCCGGCAGCTCAGCCCCACGCAGCCGCTCGCTCGCTCCCCTCCCGGGTGGGATGGGGGAGAGAATCGGGAGTAAAAGTGAGAAAACTCGTGGGTTGAGATAAAGACAGTTTAATAGGTAAAGCAAAAGCCACGTGCGCAAGCAAAGCAAAACCAGAAATTCATTCCCCACTTCCCATGGCAGGCAGGTGTTATCCCCAGGACAGCAGGGCTCCATCACGCGTAATGGTGGCTTGGGAAGACAAACGCCATCACTCCCAACGTCCCTACCTCATGTCAGAGCAGGTACACGGGGGGCTGTTGTGTTGATGGTATCTTTATACAAAGTCCATTTACTCACGCAATTAATGTCTTATTCAAAGCATTTCAATGATCTCTATCTATTCTGCTGGTAAGATTTGTCACTGGCAAAGACGTGACATCTCTTACATTAGCTTTTTTCTATAATGGGACACAGGCAAATTAATAGTGTTCTTTAACATACATCTCCTCCAGGACTTATGTGACTGAGACCACTGCAAATTAAATTTTGTAAATTATCACTGCTTTGCTTTTCACCACTTATGTCACTATATATTTGCAATTTCCTCATCCTGAGGAGCGAAAACAGCCTTGTCAGCTTCATTTGTACACTCGGGTAAGAGATGAGAACTGCAAATATTGTAAGGAAAAGTTTCAAAATTTAAAATGCCAAGTAGATTTTCATTAACACTTTAAATATATGTATATTATACCTCTGCTCACAAATATTTATCTATACTTATACGAGGATACAGTTGCTGTACGTGGCATTTGTACACAAGCATACATGGGGGTATAAAGCATCCACCACTGAATACGCATATCGAGGTACATGACTCTAATAAAAATAGATGAAAAATGAAAATATTATACCATTTAAAGGGGTAAGAAGGCCTGTCTAAACACAAAGTAACATTGTTACCAAACATAATTATAGGCGTTTTCTGTGTCATAAAAATATCGGCAAGATCTAGGGCCTGATTCTGACCGGGCTCCCCCACCTGCCATCACTTGTGTGCACACACAGCCTTGGTGCAATTTCAAATCTCAGATTTTTCTGCTGTAGCTTTTTTCCGTTGTTATCTCAGTAGACATCTTCACTTTGGTAAGATGGATATTGAACTACCATCCTGCTGCACATTCCAGGAATATGCACACAGCAAGCAGCTCGGCATCAGCTCACACATGAACAGCCTTAGCTCCCATAAAATATTCATTCATTTAAAAAATATTTGCACCCTGCTGTCAAACTTAGACAAATTCATACTGAGCTTCAGAAAATAGCTGTTTTAATGGTAAATGATGTTCCAGAAACCTCTTTCAGGCTAAACACTCTCGTCAAAATTATTTTAATAAGAAAGATTAACAATTTCAACATTAGCTGCTAATCCCCTTTCATTTGAAACTGTGCTGATAAAATTCTTTGCTTGTCATTCAAATAGTAAGTAATAATTATAGATTTGGGGCCTCCATCTCTTGCTTCATTAATAGTAAATTGCATGGAAGTCTGAAGCATAAAGTCAGCTTTGATACATCTCAAAATGCAATTTCCATAGCTTTCCTTAGCTATGTACAATTAATTACAGAGTTAATAAGGGGAATATGTTAATGAAAGGGAAATTATTCACTCAGACCACCTGGTCTTATCAAATTTCTTTAATATGTTTCCTTCTTTCTGTGAATTTGGATGACAGCAAGAACACAAATCATGGTCTGCATTGCTAGTCCTTTAGTATTTTTATTTGCAACCAGCTAAAGTCCACTTAAATTAAATATGAAAAGAATGTAAGAACTAGTCAGTACTAAATAACTGTCTGTATTTGTTTTCTTGAGTTCAGTACCTTTTTAATTTTAACACAAAAATGCTTAAACAACTTTATAATTGCCAGACTCTTCAGCGCTCAGAGTATAAATATAATGTATCCAACAAGTAGGCATTGTCATTTTTTGTTTATTTTCTTTAAAGAAATGTGTTGCATGCACACATATTTAATAAAAGAAGTACAGAAATGTGCTTCGATTCCCCACCCTCTGGCAGCTACTGGAGCTCAGTTGCTATGAGCAGCAGGGTTACTGGATGTTCACGGGAATAGTTTAGATAGATAGTACAAACAGCCCGGTCAGAAGGAGACAAACCTTCACATAAGTCATCTTAAAAATAATGCAGTTGAGATACATAGTCAGAGAAACATTTTTTGAAGACACGTCAAATCCAGCCATCTTCGACAGGCATTGATGGATTTACTATAACCAGACTGAGGACAGAAACATTTTAGGACCTGGACTCCAGTCCTCATAGTCATTCCATTCCAAAAAGAAAAGGGCAGAGAATAATTCCGAGAGCAGGAACAGGTCATACTTGAAGGAGGTGATGCTTGTGAAGAGCTCGTCACTCCTCCCTTCTATTCTTTGTTCAATGCAATGGCACAGCAAGCAGCCAGAAACAAGAGGCTACCTGCAATTTTCCCCAGCTACAAATATGGTTTTCTTGTCCAGCCGGGCAACCTAAAGCAGCATTAGCACAGAAGTTTAGGACAAGAGGATGAGGGACACATGACAGCATCAAGGGAGAGTTACCAACTAGAAAAAAAGAAAAGATATTACTCTAGTCTGAAATAAAAGAAGAATTATACAAAAGAGAGAAATTCTCTCGTATTTTATAAAGGCATGCTGGCGGGGGGAAGTGCGGAATATTTGAGGGTAGTAGACTTTCACATTATCTGGTTTTGACCAAAAAGTAACATAGTCCTCTTTTATGGAACAGCAAATACTATGTCATCCACAGGCGAACTTCACAGACTATTTTAATGCTTATCTCCTTATTTAAAAATGTTTTCACAGCTGCGTTGTGGGTGCATATGCAAAATTTGATCATCACAGGAGCATTCTGTCTGTGTCCTACACATTAGATTTTCCAAATACCACCCAAATTCTGATACCTTACTCACAAAACATTGCCAAGTTAAGGCCTCATCCCAGAAAGAATTGCAGAAAGAAAAGTAATTTTTTTTTTAATCTTGCCCTGAAGATGAGAATAAACAGCCTTTGTTGAATCAATGGAGGGATCAAGCTGCCTTCATTGCCAGTAGCACCTTAGCCAGAGCACTTCCAAGAACTTCTGCTGGTGTAGCCCACATGAAGAGCTCTCCGAAATACCACTGGAGTTCTCCTGGGTATCTTAAACCTCAACTGGTCTAACAGTGCAAAAACACAGTGCCAGTGCCATGTCCCCTCTTTGTCAGTACCATGAAGCAAGTCCCAGTTTCATCCTGAACTGTTAGATGTTTTCAGGGGCTCTGAAGCTGTAGTCCCATTTACCACGTCATTTGATCTTGGTGGTGCACCGTATCTGGCAACCTGCACGAGCCAGTTCTTTATCCCACAGTGAGTCAAAACTCACCTTCTTCTCACGTCTGAACTCTGCCACCAGCTCAGAAATACTCTACAACATGTATCATCATCCTGGGCCTCCTGCCTGAGAAGCTTTCCTGAACCACCCTCTTTCTAGTATCCTTCTCCCTGTAAACAGGCATTTCCACCTGTTACGATCCAAAATATGATTAACTGCTACATTTGCTACAACGAGTTATTAACGACTTCACGCACGATGTGAGCACGGACAATAGGACAAATACAGCAAAGAGCACTTCATTACTGAGGATGCATTTGGAGCCAAAAGACAAGACCAGTAGCCTCCTGGACAAGCGTTCATCTCTGGTTTCTGCCACTAATGAGCCTCTTGGAAGCAGCTGAGGACCCAGTACCATCCCTTGGCTTTAATCTGAAGTATCAAAACCCAGACCTTTTTCATTAAATGACCTCCTAGCATCTCTTGCTATTTGCCTGCCTTGATGTTACGTGGATGTTCTCTAGAAATGGAAAAAAGCTGGGAGAAACAGAAGAAAGTTCAGATAACCACTGTTTTGTTTCATCCACAGCAATGATCCTTCCTTTTTACTTTGTGCACACAGTTGCATAAGCTAGTTTTGTGTCATATACTTCTCCCAATGTAATGCTTTTAAAATTAGTACTCTAGAATATTAATAGAAATGTTTTCTTCATCTTTCTGCTAAAAGCCTTAGGGAATGATACAAGGTGGTTAAAAGTGTTCAACCAAAGCAGCTTAAACAAAGCTGGAATAAACACCTCACAGTGAAACCACAGACCAAGATGTAGTCACAGAAATTTGGGAAGTTATTTCTAATCATGAATACATTTGGGGAAAACAACTGACAGGGAATAATTTAGGAAAAAAAAATTTTTGAAATTAATTTCATACTATGTTCAAGAGGAATGTTTTTCTTGATTTAATACTGACTCTGTAATTGTTGTTATTTCCTAAGGCTCATTCAACAAGATTAATATAGAAAAAGGGAGGCAACTGAACATGAAACAAACAAAAATAGAAGAATCAAAGGGTAACCTGTTCATGAATATTTTTTCTGAGTTTTATTGATGAAATCTATGTAGTACACACATCCATTTATTAGATTTATGGCTCTATTAGCAGAGCTGTTTTCATATGCAACGAGATTTTTTGCACTTTTCTTTGCAGCTTTTCTTTGTTCCTATATCTCAAGTCCTGGCTTTAAACAGAGGAAAATGTTTAGGGAGCAAAAAACCCCTAAAATGAAGGTGACAAACACCATTTCATCAGCAGAAGATCTCTCAGGAGGCGACCAGCTCCACTTCTCCCTAAAAGCACAACAACTCAGGGAGAGAGGGGTAAAGACTTTCCCATACATAGTATTTATGTCTTTTTGGGATATTGGTTATCTTGTCCCAGCGATACACAACAGCCTTTTCCCTTGTGACTCCCCTCGTCCGAGTGTTCGCAATGAAATGGCCTTTAGGGCCAGAGCCTTCTTGGGACTTACACTTCATGAGACTCCTACAACTATTTACACTGGCACAGCTGCAGGATAAGTTGGGATTTAGATCCACTTAGCACATGTGTAAGGAGTTTATGCTTTTAGCTAAACTTTGCCACTGACTTGTTTCCCTTCCCATGTGAGGAAGGATTTTTTTTCTTCATTTTCACGGTTGTAAGCTTTTTTTTAAACAGATTATTTGTATTCTTGAAATTCACAAACAGCTAAAGAGAAATTAATGGTGGTAGAAGGAAATGGTGGAAAAAGAAAAAAAAAAATTTACAACCCACTAAATAATCAAACACACTATAATTGTGACAAAGACCTTCTTTTCCGTACCTGCAGTCCGCCCCTTTCTCCCTGCTGGCGTTAATCACTCCTGTGGCACGTGTCCCCGGGTGGTGTGCTGCACTCACGTACCGTGCATCACGCTCCTTCGCTCAGGAAATGTTTTGTGGTTATATGGATTAAGCTCAAGGTAGCAAGTACACCTGCATCTAGCAGAGTGCTATCGGTCCTCACACGCTGGAGTTTCTCTATTTATAGAGAAAAGTGTGTTTAGATGCCTTTTGTCCATGCTTTTATTGCAGCTTTAAGAATAAAATCAAGGGATTTCAGCAAAATGTGATGCAGGATTTAACAAATATTTTTTCTTGTTCAAAAGTGTCTTCTGTCACACAATCCCCCCACTCTTCCACATTCAATTAAAAGAAAATCTATAACAGCTACCCCATAATGTTCATTTCAAACAGAGTTTATTTTAAAAAATGAGAGCAAGGGAAAATTGCTTAGAAACCACCAAAAAGTTACTATGAGGAGACTACAGGATACCAGTGTCATCAAAAAACCCAGGTTCAACCCTGGAAACTATTCCCTGCTTGTTACCCTTCTCAGTCCCACAGCAACCCTGCCATGGATTCAGCATCAAAGCTAAACTGGGTGCAAAATTCAACATCTTGGGTTTGACTGATTTCCCAGCAGCAGGTCTCTGTCCCAGGAGGTGCTCACAGGCACCCACCTTCTGGGACACAACCTGTTCCAGAACTTTCTTCTGACACAAAGTTCTCACATGAGGCCATCCTTCACTTCTCTATGGAGAAAGTCCTTTTTGGTTTTGCACGCGAATTGCCAAAGACAAGGGGATCAAGTGGACTTACACCTCCTGCACGTGAGGCCTTGGATTTCAGTCTCTAGTTCATTGCCTCCCACTGCCTCATTCCGCCCAGTTAAGAAACTTTCTTCTCCTTCTGAAAAGTACAGTACGCACAATCACAGACTATTATTATTATTTCCAATACAAACAGCAGTTTCATACTCTCAGGGAGAAGAATCTTCAGACTTTCAGTTTAAACAAGTACTGAAGAGGACCTCTTGGAAATTCACACTTTCTGAAATTCTAATTTATGTATAATGCTCCAAATTTTGCACGTCTGTCTTTACAGGGAAAAAAAACCTCAAAACACAGAAAATCGCTTCTGCTTCTGCAAATTCCCTCTCATATAGGGTATTCAGATAACTACTTCAAAATGTTATCACCAAAAGCACACGCTCCCTTCTTGCAGTACTGTTCTTCATTTAAAAACTCATAAAAGGTTATAATTATTTTAACCAAACAAGCACGGCAATACACGAAGCAGATGTGGGATCCAATCTGCGTAACTTACGTGCTGAACTTGTGCTTCAGCACGAACAACCCAGACTACGCTGCAGATGTCAATGGGACAGTGCAGGCACAAGAAGAAACCTCCCAAGAGAAATCCTCTCTGCCTAATTCTCTGGAGACCTTCATAGTCACCCACTCACTTCACCAACTGGAAGGGAAGTTTATGGACTCAAGTCAACGCTTGAGCAGGTAAATGTCAGGAGCCCAAGGCAGGGAGACTAAATCTCTCCTGGACACCTTCGAACCCCCTTGGTTATCTTGCTGGACTGCAAAGGGACACATTGCACTTAATTAAGACTTCTCTTGGCACTTGAAATATAAATGTACATATGTGAATAAAGTGGATGGAACTATAAAGTTCCTACTTTTTTCCTTGCTGTGACCTTCCAAAAACCAATTGTTTTCTTGCAAAACGAACGGTGACTGAAATGAGGGCACTTTGTTGTTTCTCATGCTGCAACCAGCCAGTCAGCACCACAAACACGACTGCATAAAACATGCTCCTCTAATTACAGTTTTCAAAGTGCTTGGATCTTTTAGAAAGACAGAATCAAAAAGTGCCATATGGGCCATCCTCCTGCTATAAATGTGAGGAAAAAGAACGTGAAAAAGGGAAAAAAAAAAAGCTCTGAATGTTGTTATCGCTGTCCTTCTGGGCCTCCTGAGTCCTCCCTGCTTCCTCCTGCCAATAGCACCAACTATCTCATGCTGCTCTCAGCAGTGCAGAGACATTGTCTTGGCTGCACAGGAAAGTGGCTGAAATGCAGGATTTTTCTCTCTGAAAGACTGGTTTCAGTCCAGGTGAGGAGACTGCTCCACAGCCACATGGGTTTGGAAGATTACTGGCTTCTCCAGACCTTGAGATGGACTCCATAAACGATGGACTAACCACAAGCAGCAAGTTCTTCAAGAAAACAGTACCTGTGGCCAACCACACACTCCAGTAAAACCAAACCTGAGGGGTGGCTTGGACATCACCTCAGGTATGACTTGCTAGCATTTTCCACCAAATTAAACAGCATTTTAATTAAACAGAAACATTTCTGACCAACGCTACCTCTCAGCAAGACTACATAGAGTCATTCATCAGTCACAGACACGTATCTTCTAAGCTACTTTCATTAAAGATTTATTCTGCTTATAAATCAAAATAAAATATTTCCTGATGCCACTTTATACAGCAAGCCATTCTTTTATTTTCTCTGGGGAGGTCCTGGCACCTATGAACAATAAAGACTGAGGATCCCTCGCTCAGCTAACCGCTGCACAATGTGGAGCCGAAAAACACATTTACAGAGCTCTAAGTGCATTTACCCTGCAAAACAGATGGTATTTGCCATTCTTACTAGGCTCCTCGCTAATATTTCTCATTGCTTTTTTAGACACTGAGATATTTTTCACTGAAAATTTAAAAGGTAAGAGGATTTCCTGGCAGCAGGAAATAGGAAGAAGTGGAAAACTTCTTGTATCGAACAGTATAAAAGGTGCAAAGTGGCCCCTCGCTCTCCTCGACTTGCAGCTGCAGGGCAAGGGGAGGGAAAGCTCACCTCTGGCGAGCCTCTTCTACTGCTGAAGTCCAACAAGCCACAGCATCTCCAGAGGGAGAGAAATTCAAGCAAATAAGCTATTAAAAATATATGCATTTATTTTTGAGCAACACATAAATTGGGTCAGCTCTCTGGTTTCAGTGTGACCCATGGTGACACCAAACATGAGCCTTTCTGATCAAGTCCAATCATCTGGTTCAGTGCCATAGCTGAGCGATGCTGATCTTCCCACGTAAACCTAACCTAGCTTCGCCTTCAGCAAATCTTGAATTTACGATTTAACCACTTCCCTTAAGCAAACATCCCACTGCCTGCCTGACCCTCCTATTAGGCTTGCCCTGAGATCCAGGCTAAATGCAGCCGTTCGATTCTAACCCATATTTTCTTCCTAATTGTATCATCTGCGTCTATTAAGAACAATTTTTTCCCCAGCCTGTATTTCGAAGCACATAGGCAGACTCCCCTGAATCACTGATTTGTGTTTGTTCAGTTTAGACTAAACAAATCAACTATTTTTACTCTCTCTGTGTGGTTTGTACTCTCAAGACACTACAGCATTTCTTTTACCCTTCTTTGAACCCTCACCATCTAAGACCTAACACATGCTGTTAGAGAGGTAACATATGTATGAGTTCATTCAGGGTTAAACAGGATCGACTGAATTACGAACACTGAACACCGTAACAGTGATCTTGACCAATCTGACCATTTTTCTAAGTTTATTTATCGCCATATGAAGACAATTCTTTCTTGCAATTTTGCAGAGATTCCCAGAGCCAGAGTAAGTGGTTCCCATATGCAACTTTCCCTCCTTTAAGCTTGATTTTGTGATTTTTTTATTTTCCCCAATAATATAATTGGAAACAATTTTGCTCAATTTAAAGTAGTTGAAACTGTTTGCAAATATTAAATGCCTATTTCCATCTATGTAGGAAATTTTGCTTTTATTTCCATACAAATATATTGCCTTATAACCTTTCCCCAAGCATTTCAGAAAACTGTGAAAGGAAATCAAGTGAATTTTAATTCTGGTTAGGCAAAAGTAGGACAGTAAAAACTATGACAAATGATTTTCTGTCATGGGAGCAATCATTCCAAACTGCACTTGTTATACCAGATTTTAACATAATACTTAATTAACTCCTTTTTTTTTGCGGGGGGGGGGGGGGGGGGAGGCAGAAGTATTTACTCAGGATGACATACTCTGATGAAGCATCTGGTTTGTAAACCTGCCCTGCTTTTGCTCAGTTTTATAGCTGACCTGGCCAAGGCTGAAGGAGGTCAGTAACTTGGCTGAGGTCAAATTAGCTCTACGGGTTTTGCCTGCCTTCGTTCCATTCTCCATTAGGTGAGGTGGCTTATAAGAACTTGAAAAATATCTGAGAAAATAGTACTTTCAAATATAAGTCCAGAAAAAGAGAGAAAGAAGGGGAAAAATTATGACCCAAAAGTATGGCATGGTGGAGAGAAGTTTTCTTCTGAGAAACGCCACTGATGAGTCTTCTCAGCAGCCCGTACATAAATCAACAGGGAAGTTTCCAAAAGCACAGCAACACTACCAGCTGGAAAGGGGGTTTATTTTAGATCAACCATAATAAGAAATAGCAGAAATCAGATACAGAAAGCAAAATAACACCCAACTCATCATCTTCACCATCATCTAACTTCTTCTCAGTTAGTTTCAATGTTCTCTACCAAGACAGCAAATATTTAAAGGAGGAAGTAAATAAAGTGCAAAAAAATGGGGGATTACACCACAGCTCTCCCAGCAGGACACGACCAGAGAGAGACAGAAACCACCTGCAGCAAGTCCCAGTCGCTGGACTCTGTCTGTCTTTGGCTGCTAAAGCCGTTTCTTACAGACACACAGATCGATCTTCACGTGTCCATCTTCTACACTGATACTGGTTGCAAGTCGTGTTTGGAAGTAACCCAAGTTTTGCAGTGCAGACTCCATCAATATTATATATTTTTTCCAGCTTGGAAGAAATCCAGTCAAGGAAAACAAAATTCAGGCTAGGCTCAAAATTCAGATCCCTTTTCTAAGAGTAATTGAAAATAAATTGTTCCGTACCACTAATATTCTGTTGCCTTCTCGGCTCAGATACCTCCACACACTAAAGATACATGAGAAAAAGCTGCAAGCTGATCAGAAATTTAGCAGTTTTCTTCAGCTGTCCAAGCTGAGGTGAACATAAATTAATAGAACAAAAGGACAACACAGAGCTTATCTTTTTCAAAGCAAGCACGCAAACAATTCATATGTCCAAGATAAAAGAAAGTTCCCCAGAGAGGAAAAAAAAACCCAATATAAAGAAAAAGAACTGGAAATAAAAATCCCTTTAGTTTTAATTGTACAAAGCTAAGATTACCAGCAAAGCTCAGGCATGTTTTTTACCTGTGAAAAGACAGCTTCCCTTTCTTTAAAAGTTCTCTCTTTCCTAAAGCTGAGCAGGTACCTGAAATTCTGATGCCCTTTCTCGTGCCGTGAAGACAAAAACGCCTTACCAAGATCATGTGACCGGTGGAGATGTCCATGTTGGACTGGACTGGCTCCTCGCACCAGGACGACGTGCTGCTCCGGGCCGAGGGGCTGGGAACGGGCCCATCGCTAAATTGTGAAGAAACACTATTTATTCGAGAAGCGTGCAGGGGCTCCGGGCGATCAGAGGTTTTCACTGCCATGCGCTGACGGCATAGCTCCTGGAGAGAGAAAAAGGCAGAAGGAACCTATGGTTAAGAGTAATTACAGGATAGAGTCTATTAAAGACATATGATTTACAATATGTTTCCAGGGCTGGAAGTGTTTTCCCCCTCACTGCAGTGATTTTTGGGAGGCTGTCTGCTCTGCTAGGCACATCTACAAAGAGATACTCAATGAAATTACTATACGATGACTACCCTAACCTTTCAAAAGTGTAATTATGACTGTACGCACATCTCCTTTTAGATAACCAAAAATAGTATTTTGGAGCTTGACTCCTCTATCAGACATCCTTTTTTCCCTTAATATCGCCCCGCGTTCTGCGAAGCCACTTTTGAACTGCGCAACCTCCTGAAGTTAATGGGGTTGCACGGGAGTAATTGAGAGCGCTACTTGGCCCTGGATATGCAAACTCAGCAAGCTCAAGGCAACTGAATTGATGTGCTCTCCAGTCTAAATCCTAGTTGATAGATGCCTCATTTCTCTTCATTAAAATAGCAAACTCACAACACTTCCTCCCTGATGTGGGGCAGAGAGGATGAAGAATGACATTAACGAAGAATAAAACCAGAAATCTGTCACTGTATTGTTTAAGCAGCTTTGGCGAAGAAAGAAAATTCAAGCTATCACACACGCTAATGCAAGCCACGTTAAAACGCTGAAATAGATCGCACCGGGAATACGTATTTTCAGTTGCTCCCATACATAGAATTCACATAAAAATACAGATTTCTGGTTAGGTAACAGAAAATCCTGCTGGTAAAACTGACCCCTTACAGTATAAAATTCTGACTCTAATGGGATAAACAGACCCATAGTTACACCATCATTCTTATAATGCTTTTAGAATCAGTATGTGATTCAGTTATGCGTGGTGAAATCCCAGACAGTATAATAAAATTATCATTTTTTAACATATGTCTATTGTCCATGAGAAATACTTGGCTGCCTGTGGCGCACAGCAAGACCGGTTAGTCCATAGTATCTGGACATATTGCACACGTGGTGCGGCTACACATTTGTCTCAGATTACTCATTCTGCACAGACGAGTACTAAGAGCACAGTCTCTTGCCTCAGGCTAACAAAATAATACAGTCTGAAGAATTCATACTATTGAAACGCCATGGCTTCTGTTTTCTTATTTATTGATAATATAGTTGCAGCCCAAGTGCCGTCAGTAGGATGATCTGAAAAACTCCATATATCAAGTGCAATAAAATCTCCTTTTCAGACAGGGGTTGGAAACATAACTTTAAGACTATGTTGGGTTTTTTTTTAACCTCGCAAACTTTACCACACTGAAGAGGGATCCTACCCCATGCAGTTGCAAGCATTCAGACAAACCCACTGAAACCATTCTGTTGAGTCTCCTCTTGCCACCTCTTTAATCAGGCAATGATTAAAGACCCCTTCAAACATCTCCCAAAGCTTCCGTTTGATTTGCCATTAGGGATGCTGATGTGGCATTTTAATATTTTATGGTGTGCAATACATTATATATATAAAAAAAAATATATATGCCTATACACTGAGACAAGATTCGTATCATATATAAACAGGATATATTTTGTTGCCTGTTACAAAAATACAGTCACCAGAAGTTTGGGAAGCACAGATTACTCCTTGCATGTGGGGTCAGTTGTTAGAATAACTGTACAGACTGTCTCAAATAAAATTGCTACCTGACTCCATTACTGCATTCTGTATATTTATTATTTTTGTCCATGCCATGTAAGAATTTTTTAAATTTTTTACAAAAAGTAGGGTGCTTTCCACATTTGACTAGAATGTTTTCTGTCACTTCATACTTTCATACTTCCTATTGACCTTAACAGGAAAAATATTAGGGAAAAAAATTAAACTTCACACATATATTAGTGTTACATAGGTCAGTTAAACTATTAGTATTAAATGCAAGATTTTTTAATAAAAGAAAAAATGTGGTTTTTTTAAATATAGGGACAAAGAAAAAAAAATCTCTCCTTTTCTCCGAAGGATCACACACGTCATAAGAAAAGATAGCAATAGTTCAAAATGGCTATTAATAACCTCAGAATGACCTTGTAGTAGTGTAATTTCAAATCCTTGCTTTTAGCAGATTTTGGGAGAAGTATAACAGTGCGGAAACTTTTTAGACAGAAAAATAAATCTACAGAAAACCAAAAAGCTGTTCAGATGTTTAAATATCAGCCATTCTCAGAGGGAATGGTTTATTGGACTAGGCAAAAGTATAATAAGTAAAGGTATAAAAATATGCAGTCTATCGCATAACTGCTAAAAGGATGTGTCTTCTGGCTAGCGTGCCATGTGGTGTAGATACAAATTTATTATATTCTCATAGACATCCTGCCACTTGACTCACCCCAACTCTGTGCTAACAATAGCATTTGTACTCAAACAGGATCTTTGTTTTTAAGTTGATCTGTTCCTGCTGCTCATATCCTGCCTCAAGTCATAATCCTCCGCTTTTACAAGTGGTTGCTGTGGAAAGGATTATAGACTTCTGCTAACAAAAAAGAATCAGGATCAAGTGAACTCTAAGAAATTAATATACCATTTTTACGCAAATGATAATGACAAAAGAAGCAATATTATAGCTAACTGGTTCTAGAGGAGATTAACCTCCAAGTAAAAAGAATGTTTTGGACGTAAAGTATTTAATATGTTACTAAGAAATGTTGTTTTAAAACTAAGTTTAACGTGTCCATGGTCCTCGTGGAAGAAGGTAAGTTTGAGAAACACAACAAATATGAGTAAGTTTCTGAAAAAATGTAACCTGCTTTCAAATATTAACACGTTTCTTTCCTGACATATACAGAACCAAAACAATTATTCCCAGAACTGCTGTAACTGTCAAATGCTTTAAACAAAGCAACCACGTCACTGCACACTGCCATAAAACATGGTTAATGTAAACAGGAAGGTCAAATCATAGTTGCAGCAAAAACACCACTGAATTTCTTGATTGGTGTTTTAAATCTCCAAGACAATGGGTTTTCCCCTGCCTGTAAACAGAAAGTTCTTATTTCTTGATTGATCTAACGGTCCTTGACAGCTCTTCCTTCCCCCACTCCCAGCCAGCCCGGCCCAGGCCGAGGAACCTGTCCCATCCCCACGTGCACATCATCAGTCTCAGGACACCTACAGCTTCTGCTTCTTCAAAGCCACCTCTGTGAGCCCAACCATTTTGACTCTGGTTTGGTTTTTCAGTGTAGTGCTCCAGGGATAACACAGTTAACACCACTGCTTATAAAAGCTTTGATGCCTGGGGCATTTTGGGGAGCCAGATGGGTTCCTCTGGGACATATGGACTAGGGAGGTCCAGCTCAGAGCAGCGACACATCTAAATGTGGGGCCTGGTTTTGCTTCATCCTTGAGATGGGCAGCCCTGGTCCCTGCCTATGAAAGGCACTGGGACACGCGGGGTGTCAGTGTGGGGGGTGTTCAGTGCTCGCATGGAAACACCTTCCCTGGGCACTTACTTACAGAGGTGGCATCACTTCACAAGTGCACAAAGCCCTAGGTGGTGAAGACCCTGATTAATATGGTATCTGTTACCTGCACACTTCTCTGCACGCTCAGGTATGCTCTTCCCCGTTCTCCAAACTCTTTACTCTCAGAAGCATTTAGCAAAGCAGCCATCTACCAAACCACAATTAGAATTTAAACTTGACTAAAATGTCAAAGCTGCAAACTGTGAGAATGACACAAGCTGTATTTCTGTGTCGTCTCAGCATGTACACCATTAAAAATATTTTCTAAGAATGAATTCAATTTACTGCTGCACTTCTATATTTAGCCGAGTGGCTGAGGCTATTTCTGCCGTACTGCGACTCAGTAATGTCTAGCCGTTGTTTGTGTATAGTTCGAGTGCCATTCTTCATTTAAAAACATCATTTACACCTAAAAAAGCAATCATAATGCATACAGTGAAATATGAAGAAATGATCCTCCTGACCCTTCGGGCTATGATCTAATGGATGGGTTGGACGTAAACATTTATTTAAAAGGTAATTTGAAGTTTATGACATTATTTCCCATCACATGGGAATTGCTATCATACTGCGGCACTTACTCTGTTTTTTATTTCCCAACATTTATTATCAAACTTATGTGGTGGTCACATGCAGTATATAATGGAAAAGTAATATTGCTGTGTGACAAAAACTGCCATAACCAAGATAAATATTCTGTAAATAATGTCCAGTTAAATGAGTTCAAAGTACAGCACAATGATCATCTGTAGAGAGCTTTTTATTTGAGACATAATTGATAACCTTAAACAAACCATAAACAGGATTCTCAGAAAACCCCTGGACCTCTTCCAATGAGGTTTTAAAGCGTTCCTAATACTTGATTGTCCGCACAGAGACAGGGAGAAGCACGAAGCAACAATTATTTCCACAGGTACAACAAATGGATTTTCAAATCCATATAGCCCACTTGTGAATGAACCACACTGCGGCATAGATGTGGCTTATCCACATGTGATGAAGGGCATTAAGAGACTTGTTGCGCCTAATGGACAACAACCCACACGGATGGAGAGCCAGCCTAACCTAAGCTTTGTTAGATGGATCTCTGAACTTGAAGGATGAGTAAGAAACTCTCTTCTCAACCAAGGAGGCATCAAATCTGTTCAGAAATGAACTCTGCAGATATGTGTCCAGGGCTGGTTTAGAGATGCAACCTGCTACCACCAGAAGTGTTCAACCACCTCTTCTGGACGTCCCCAGCCAGTGACAGCAGCGGCACTTGCTGCCACTTGGCTTTGTGATGCACCGCAGCCATCAGCATCACAGAAGGGCAAGACAGCAAATGATAATTTGGAGAAATTTTTATCTTCCATCAAGTTGGTCTTGGAAGTTGATGGAAGATCAATGTTTATCTTCCAGCAACCTGGTCTAGTGGGGGGTGTCCAGGGTTGGAACTAGATGATCTTTGAGGTCCCTTCCAACCCAAACCATTCTATGATTCTACGATTCTGTAAGCACAACTAATACAGCAGGTATCTGGAAGATCCATTAAGACCACATAGTTTACTAAAATGCTTGGTTTTGGAGAGAAATCTATGTATATACCTTCATAAGGACTAAGAGTATAGACAACTGGAACTAAAACAATGGAACTAAAAACTGGAACTAAAAACTGGAACTAAACTGGAACTAAAAACAATGGAACTAAAACCAGCTGGAACTGAGGTTTGAATGGTCAATATTGAATATTTTCCCTTGTTTTACTTGCAAAAATGGAATTTGAAAACCACAGGGTGGCATGTTACAGGCAGAAGATCTGACCTGAGCATCCTAGTTAAGACATGGCCAACATGCACCTCACCTTTCCGCTCATTACCTCAAAGCTGCCTCCAGTAAGGATGTTGCTGTTTATTAAAATATACCTACTTAATGCAAATGCACTATGCATTATCTTCAGGTAGTTTGTGTCCAGCCACCGACCATGGCACGTGAACTGCTGTCATTGAGCTGGTGCCTAGCACATTACAAATGAAGCTGTTCAGTCCAAAGTAAATGAAAATAACTTCATATCTAAAATACTGCTCTTCTCCCCCAGTCACATTCATCTCAAATCTGCTTAATAGGAACGTGGGATCTGAGGGAAATTCCAACTTTCCAGTTTATTTAGAAAAAGAAATATAATTTCATTACTATATAGTAATGAAAATAATATATTTTTGTAACTGATGCCCTAATTTACATAATTCCAAAAATAAAGTCCAGGAAATAGGCCTGACATTTCCATACTTTTAAAAATCTTTTGCTTAACAAATTCAAATGGAAATCACCTGAGCTAGTCCAGAAACAAGTGTGGCACAGTTATTTTCAGAATTAACAAAATATAAGAGAGAATAAACCCTTCCATGGTATATAATTATTACAAAAATGCGGAGACATTAGACAAAGAAATCACTGTTTATTAAAAATGAGAGCTGAGTGTACGGCAAGCCCTTTCAACCTGACCTGCCTAATATTCTATCAGAAACAAATCTGCTTAAGCAGGCATGATCACAATAACACTGTATTCATTTTACATGCAAAGCAAAATTGTTTTGTAGCAATTTTAAATTAAAAATGCTGACTATTAATTCTAAAGGATTCAAGGCTATACTTTATAACAAAATATAAAATGAAAACTAAGAATATATGCAACCTTTTATATGCTAGGTATGGAAGAATAAGATCTTTAAAAATGCTTTTATTCTCAGCTTTAATACATTTAATTAAATAGTAGCCTCACTTTTCTTTAAATTAAGGAGGCATTATTCACAGGATGAGCTGAGGTCTGCATGTACAGCATGGATTTAACTGTTCTGCTATGGATGCAGTCATAACACAGTGAGATTTAAAAAATGAAAAAAATAAGGTAAGCTCAATTTTTTAAACAAATGAATCTAGAACTACAAACATCATTATTCTCTAACTAAATTTGCTTAGTGTTACTACAGGGTGAAGCTAAAGTCATTTGGCTGCCTTTGTTTTGCTTTTGCATACTTAATATGCTTGCAGGTGTTATAAATTTAACTTTAACTTATTTACTGTGTTTGTAGCTTTGGGGATAATTACAGCTTTATTACCATTTATTTCTGAGTTATTGAAACATACTTTCAAGCTTTACTTTCATTTTAGCATACTTTTTGTCCAGGAGTAAAAGAGCTGTTTACATATCTGGAATATTTGTACATATATTTTCTATCCTTGCCAGAACAGGCAACTGCTGAGATCAGTGTGCCTTCAGAAAAGGGACAAAGGGAGATATTGGAAAAATGTTTGAGAGTAATATTTTGCGAGACACAGCATCAAACGTATCATTACATATCCATACTCTGTACAATTCACATTTATCTGGACTTGCATGTGATTCATCTTGGGACAAAAAAAAAAAAAAAAGAAAAAAAAAAGAAGAAAGTAAAATGTATTTATCTGATTGTCAATACAGCCTTAGTCTGTCCAGATAAATATATTTTCATATTTAGTTTATAATCTGCCCTCGTACTGCACCAGCCTCTGTACATCAGGATACAACTCTGAGTCTCGGTGTAGGGGTTTTGCTTTGTTTGGCTTTTAAATGACCTACCAGGCAGGGCTGCTGTTTCTCTTTGAAGGCATTGCAGTCAAACACAGGCTTGAGACTCATTTTCCTAACAAACCCCCAATTTTTATTGCGGTCTGTGAAATTAAAAATTTCAATTATTTTAGCATGGCAAGTGTTTCCTGGTGGTGACTCGTATAATTACGATTCCCCTTTCTTCATGTACACAAAGAACACAGAGGCCGTGTAGGATGGGAAAGGCAAAGAAAACATGGCTATCTTGATAGGGAAAATGACTTCTCCTTTATTTGTATTGATTTGGTTTATTCTCTCTCTTTATATTCAAGCATTTGCACAGTCTTATCCTACCAGAGCAAACAAACAAAAACCCATCATGATCTTGCATACATCTCCAAAAGTCCAGTAGATGTGAAAATTTCTGGCTTGCACAGAACCAAAGACCCTGACTATGCAATACAGCTTACGGAAATATTTTTACTTTAATTCTTTCAGTAACCTCCCATCAATGAGGTAGACATCTGCATAGCCCAGAAGCTCCTGGAGGAGGGAGAGGTCTTTTACGTGGCTCGTGTCTCCAAGGAAGACGTGACAGCACAGCTCTGATGGTATTTCCCTGAAATAACGGCAGTGTGTTTTCCCTGCTGGCTATGCCAGGAAAGCACTGCATCTTTGGGGATAACACTGCTTTCCAGAGCATCGGTGCAATTGGAAGACCATGTTTAGGTTACTCTACTTGGGGATTTTTTTTCTATACAAAAATACAAGAGATCACTCCAAACAGGACAGCATGAGTGAGTATGATAGATAGCTTATATCCTTGATTTCTAAAAGGGGGAAGAGTTTTCTGAAACAAACTTAACATGACTGCAGTACACTGGACCTCACAGAGAAAAGATATACGAAAAAATTCATGTTTCTTTAAATTGATTTGAACTGATATTTTCCCTGTATATTGACATCATGGTCATAACGACATCACGCTGCTTTCTCTCTGGATTTAAAGAGTCTATCTGGACACTTCCAAGGAAACCAGGGACTATCTCTAATAGGAAAGATCTGCAAACCATAGCCCTGAAGTCACCTGAGATCTACTGGTGTGAAAGCACCCAAGATTTTCTCAGGATGTCCCTGACTGTCTGAGCATCGCTGGTCCTGCAATTCAGACAGCTGGAATTCTGGAAGCAGCAGGATATGAGGTTTCCCTACCTGCCACAAATAAAAGGAAAAAAAAAAGAAAAAAAAGAAAAAAAAAATTTTGGTGGTTTCAACCAAAGCTGGTTTCTAAATTGCATTTCCCGTATTTCAGCTGTGGTTGCATCTAGAATGTGACAAGTATATGGTAAGTATCAAGCTGGGAGATGAAAGATTTCTTGAGTAACTAGGACAGAGAAAAATCATGTACAAAGCAAACTTCACCTTTTCCATATTTTGTTCACCTTAACTAACTCAAATACATGCACATGAGGGCACAGCTGCTTCTTAATACGAATTTACACAGTAAATTCATCACTAGCACAGCGAGAGCCATACAGCACAGTATGGGTTACAAATAAACCGTAGTAACAACTGAATTAACCTGAAAGGCCATGCAGAACCATGTGCAAATTCATCACGTATTTTGACTCTGTCTAACCCACCCAAAGCTCGACCAGCTTCCAGCAGATGCCAGCGCTCTAAAAGATAACTGCCACAAATGTTTCCTTTTCCACTCCCAGCTTTTATAGCCGCCTGGGGCCCAAAGCAGGCAAAAAATGCAGTCCCAAGGCAGCTGTAGTTTCTCAGGAAAGCTATACATTAAGGCTGTGTAGTCCACTATTTTATTGCCCTGCAGGACTGAAAATGGGAGATCGTTTCGGCTAGAAATAAGAATTCCCAGCTCGCCAGCAGGACTCAGCATGCACTTCTGCCTCAGCCACAAGTTTGTGTCTAAAAATGTTATTTTACCCCATTGCAATGATTATTATTGCTTCTCCTTAAGTCTGTGTAGCTGCATTCATGGTAACGGAGGTACTAAAATCAGGCAGAAGAACACAAAAAGAAGTCCTAGAAATTTCTAAAAACCTCAAATACTTTTTTCTTTTTCACAGAAGTTGGCTATACACGTAAGAGGTGATGCTGGGATAAGGAAGTATTTATCAAGAATGGCCATCAGCGACAATTTTTTTTTTTTCATAACATCATCTATCATGACAGTTGAAATTGCCAGTCATTACCCTCTCCTGATTTGAAAACTAAAGTCATTGCTTTCCACTCATTCCCCACTGAAAATAAAAATGAAATCACTCTTTAACTCTGCTAGGAAGAACAAATGCAACTTTTGTGAACAAGGAAACAGCGCCAAATAAAGCACAAAGTTGCTACTTAGAGCAGGTTATTATGAGCCAAATTTTTGGTAACACAGAGACACCCTACTAAACTACGGGACAAAATAGTATGTGTGAGTCCCACTGTGTCTCTGAGGACAGATTCTTTCTATCACGCACCACAGAAGTCTTCAAGGATTAAAAATGTTGGTCAATATTTCTACACGTTCACTTTAGTAGTGCTACAGGAGAGACTGGAAAACCTGAGAGGGGTTTAATACTCAGTACTGATGGTCAGAGATACAGGGAGACTTCATATTTTGGAAAAAAGAGCAACAACAGTGAAAACGCACATTTCTCTTGGGCTCTCCCTGCCTCTATGACCACGCTCTCAACTGGACCATGGTCATGCCCCGGCACTGCCCACCCGGAGGAGAGCTGTAGACCTCCCCACCATCCCTGACCTGCCCCATGGCACTGCTTCCAATAAATACCCCACAGCACCAGCAAGGAATTAACGTCTGTGTGTGTTTGCTTTCAAAGAAAAGAACTTTTTCCTTGGCCATTGCTGAAGCTCCTGGGTTTCCCTTGCCAGCTCGTGCAAGCACAGGGTTTGCTTCACCACCCTTGGACCTCTCCACCAAGCACCGGTTTGTCTGTAAGAAGCACCATGGGAACAGCGCAGGAGAACACATACAAGGTAGGTACATTCCTAAACCGGTCACATCTTAATTTTTTATTATTTTAAGACCTGGGGCACGAAGTTACAGACATCTTCCAAAACACCATCAGCTATTTCATTACCTGGAATATTTTTCCTCACGTGCTTCTTTGGTTTTTGAGATCCTTGCTAACATCTTGTGCATCACCAACATACTGCTACTTGTTACTGTTTTAGAAGAAATAATTTGTTCTTTTCAATCTCTCGTCATATGAGTTTTCCTTGCCCTTAATCATTCTTGTCACCTTTTCCTCACTTTCTCCATTTTTGCAGTGTTCCTTTGGAGATGGAGTGACCAGCACTCACAGAAGCCTCAAGCATTGATTTATACTTAATTAACTTCTAAAGCCCTCAAACAAGCAAACAAAATTACTAATCAACAATGCCTGGAGAGCCATTGGGTTGACTCAGACCTTCAGAAAAGAAGCTGAAATTTGGAACAGCTTGCTAGGCAACCCTTCTGTATGTTTTAACTTCACACCCAAGAGCTTTCCAGTGAGGTTAATTAGGAACTGCAGCTCTTTATTTCACTCTTGTGGGTGACAGTATATGGAATTTACATGCTCACATTCCTATTTTACTGTATATATTATTTCCCCAGAGTACAGAGGGGAGATACTGTATGACATAATTTCACTAAATAACATGAATTTACATATGTAGATTGTTGCTCCCAAAACTACATTAATCTCCATCCGATCTTGCGTGGATAGTCAACCACTGGCACCTTTTGCTGTGATCCACTGCAGCGAAACCTCTTCCACCAAATCACTCCTTCTCACGCCGCATGAGGCATTTTTCTTTCACAGGAAGCCAGGATGAACTCCAGTTGAGAAGCTGGGAAAAGGTAAAATCCAAGTTTCTTTTCCCCACGCTGTCAGAAAAGCAGCAGCATACTGAATTTTTCCTTTTCATCTTTCCCTCGTTCTTCTAATCACAGATAGTGGGAAAGATCAGTATTTCTCTGACATGTGAATATTCTGCCCGATACATTTTTGAAGATTAGGGGGATGTTCAGACCAGCACTACTAGAAAATGGGTAGGGTTGGTAGTTACAGCTCTACTGCAGCCCACTCCAAACCATATACCTCTGCTGTTGTCAGACAGCACGGCCAAAGAAAAGGCTTCCCACCTGCACGAAATCCATAAATCTCCAAGTCAGGTAATATTTGATGAGGGGAAAGGGGGTGGCTTTAATCAGCCAAGGTAAACATGTAAACTCAGTACCAAAATTGAGTTTTATCGTAATGATGAGCTGTTCCCACTTTGGAGAGCAAGATCGGCCACTTCTGAGATCTCTGAGATGCTGCCAGAACACAGTACTGCAAAGCAGCAGCAGTCCTATATAGAAGGAAAAAGTAGGAATCATCAAGAAGCCTGCAACTATGTTAGCTAGGCAGGAAAACAGAAAAATAAAAACTGCACCAAAAATGAATAGGATTTTATCAGTCTGAAATATAAAAAATTTAACAGACTATTTCCCTGATCAAAATCTTTGCTGGTTCAGAATGCAGTCATCCCAAGCAAACATCAATAAAACATCACTCATTTGTCTTTAGCAGCAAGTCCAGAAACTGGTCAGCAAAGCTTAGAGAAAACCTCATGCATTTTCTCCTTTGCCACCTAGTCAAAATTTGATTTTCTTCAATTCAAAAGCTGTTCTCTCCCATCCCCCTCAAATTCATTTTGGTTCTTTGAAAGATTTAACTTCTAGGAGTGTTCTTTTAAAGTCCTCTTCTTATGTCTTGGTTCAGTTGTTTTGTAAGACTACAAGTGATGAAAACTGGATCTGCATGCTGAAAGCTGAGAACCTGAACTGGAAGATGAAGAGCCGCAGGAATGTCCCTCCAGTGACGTACACTGGTGCTGTGAGAGCATGGAACAGCAAAAATCACCATACAAAGATATCAGCTGAGTTGTCTCAGTCCTTTACTGTACCTTGGTGGTATGCATGAAATCACTCACATTTTCTTTTACAGTTCTTTGAACTGCTATAAAGTACTTAGATCTCTGTTGTGCCTGTAAATATATGAAAAGGAACATAACTTGGACATGAGGTCCTCATCCCTGGAGCTGCAGCTTTGTCCCTGTTGAGAGGAATGAAATGAGGCTTCTTGCCCAGTCAACACAAATCACATTCTCAACATCCACCTCTCTGTAGCTCTGCACGCGGGCCATCCATGGGCCCCTGCCCTCACGTGTCACACACCTCCCGAGGCTGTTCGAGACGCCGCTTCTCGCTTGTGCCTTTGGGAAGACTGGAGCAGCTGAGCAGCATGACCCCAGGAGAGCTCCAGTCTGCTCTACCCAAACTTCTCTTACAGTTAATATCACAATAAAACGAGCGAAAACATCACAGTCCCCCCAGAATATTCAAGTTTGCAACATCTGCTTCCCTGCAAGAGAGGCACAACAGAGCTACAGGCAGAGGAAATTTGAGGATTTGAAACCTACTTTTGTTCATCTGTCCCACAAAACAGCCAAGTCCATATGGATTTAGCAGGGTAAAACCTTAGGGGACTGTGGTCAGCTTCAAAGCCTTCACCAAGGCTAAGCACAGACACACAGTGCAGGAAGGACAAGAGATCTCCGAAGCTGAGATCTTGGGGGCTTTGGGCAGGCCATGGACCTGCACAGCATGTCTTCCCTGCCCGCACAGAGAAGGAGAAAGGAAGCGAGCTGCATCCCCCACTGCCCACCGTGTGAGACCCATGAGCAGGATGAGCAGATGTATCCAGAAGAAAGCAGTAAGAAGAATGCTTTTTATATACCTTACAGACTCGAGAGAATAAACTGCAACCTGTTCCTGCTCGCAGGCAACGCGGTCCTACAAGAACCGACAAATGTCAGCTACAACAGTTGTTTACGTACACAAAATTAACTTCTACTCTCTTCCAGGGAACATGACCCTGATACAAGATTTGTTCTGCAAATAAAAAAAACCTTCCCAGTTAAAAACTTTAAAAAATGTATTTTTTTCTTCTAGTGCAGCACTCCGAGGGAATATGAAAGGCTCAGCAAGCCAGATCGCAGTGTTAGCTGCTGAGCGTTCAGAGAATATACAATAGAAAAATGTGTCAAACCTGAACCATGATAACAGAGCTGCTCCAAAAGAAAAAGGAAAATCCTGAAACAGAAAAAAGGGCAGAAGTGTGTAGGAAAGACAGGCCTGATTATCCTCTACATTACATCAGAAACAAATGCCTCTGAAGACAGTATAGTTATTCCAGAAAGAAATCAGGACACTTGAGATGATGTACTGCCTGGGACTGCAGATCAAATACTCTCCAGCCCATTAGGCAAGGCTGTGGTTATCTTTGGCTTCTTTATAACGTACAGGCACTGGGACATAATCAATTTACCAGAGGGAGACAATCCATTGTACTTATCCAGAACCAGCCCACGCTCAGCTGGCAAAAAGCCCGTGGTGAGGCAGGGACGAGTGGAAGGGGCTCTGAAGCAGGAGCGGGATGCGTGGGACCGGGATGCTCGGGAGTGGGATCCCAGACCTCAGCAGTCCAGGATGGAGAGTTAGTGCAGGTAAAGCAACAGTAATTCTCGCCCTCTAAAACGGGGTGGCCAAAGTCAAACTATTAAGAAAACCACCTGGTGAATGAATATGTGTCTTTTTCTTGGCCTGTGCTAATTGTGCTGAGAAACTGTTTGGGGGGAAGTTGGGTGGCGTGGCCTGAAAGGGTGCCAGGGCCATTCAAACAATCTACTGGTTTAATTTACCAGGCGAGATGCAGCCTGCGAGTCCAGAGCACCTCCAGCACATTTCTAAGAAATGCCTGTTTGGGTAAGGACTCTGGATTTCCCAGTAATTAAGAATGAGTCACTAAGTTAATTTCCCCTCCTACTATTTTTTTTTTTCTTAGCATTTTCTCACATCCGAAATACAGAGAAATTATACTGCAAGATGATGCTTGCAGCATGTTTATCCTTATTCCACAAAACACTGAGCTCAAAGACCCTCTTCTTTGGACAGGGGAAAACTAAACGAAGCCAGGGAAGGGGAGAGGGTCGACATCACCTTCTCTCTGCCACTTTGCACTAGTCATACGCAGATAAACAGCCAACTACGTGAAAAAGATGGTTTATATTACTCAAACCTAAACCCACATGGCACTTTCTCATCCAAGCACTCCAGGAGTTGCGTGTCTACTCATTTTCCTTCCATCCCTCTCCACCCTCCCGCCCCAATGTAAAGAGTATTTTACTCAAAAGTGTTGCTGCACTGGGCTGCGGAGGTAAAACCTTCCTGTGGGTCAGGGCAAGTCCATTTCCCCAACACTGAGTAATTTCCAAAAGTTATTTTCTTAAATAAGAAAATCTTGGAGGAGGTCCGTTCGTAAGAAGCCCAACAATCCTCGCTCACACAGCCAGCGCGGTTCCCACGGGGCTGCCCGTGCTGGAGCACCGGGCAGAGCAGGGAGGCAGGCGATGGGAGAGCACTGCTCCTCGCAGACGGACACGACAAGCTCAAATACAGATTTCCTGAAGCGTCCTCTGAATTCTGTGCCGTCGAGCTTCAGCACTCAAAATGCGCATTTGTCGTTAAGCAGTATTTTTAAGTTGAGTTTAAATGCTAGGGGTATGTTAGCAAACATACCCCTATTTATTTATTTATATCCCAATTTATCAAACAGGCATGCTTGATGAATTTCTGCTGATTTATAAATTCATGCAGTATTTTGAAATGCTATTTTGAACATGACTACCACTCAACTCAATCTTACGGCTACCACAGGAAGCAAGGTTAAGGAATTACATAGTCCACCGCACCACAGGAATTGTGGATTGCTCTGAACACTAACCAGATAAAAACCAGATTAAAAGTTTAATCCATATTTGTACACCTCCTGTTTTGCCTCATTCTGCTTTGGCCATCCACTGTCTGACTTCAGGCAGTGGTCAAACATAAGGGGAGGTCTCTTCATCACCTGGAAACACTGCCCACCTCCTCCTCCTCCTCCCCCGTGCCTGCTGGGCGTGACTGCTGTGCACAATACAGATTTTGTACATCCTGAAAACCCTCTCCTCTGAAAGTCCAGTGATTTATGTAACAACATTACATACAATGTACCTGCAGGTTCCCGAGAATTTATTTTAAGAGCAAATTGTTACATAATATACAATAAGCAGACTTAAATGGACAAGAATGACTCTTCTAATACATGTACCTCCCCGTGTATGCTTTATTGCACTTACAGTTTGTCCTGCTGCTTTACATAGTCACGTGAGATGACCTTTTCTTTTCTCTTTTAATACGGACACAGGGAAACAAAAGATTAAAACCACATTATGTCCTTTGTTTTCCCAGAAGAAAACACGAGCAAGCCCTTTGGAGCCTTCAGCCTTAAGGCAAAATTTTAATCTATCCAAAATCCTTACTAAACGTATTTCTTACTGAAATGTCTACTAAATACTTGTGTAACTGAATACACTTTGTCCTCAGTGATCTCTTTTTTGCTTAAGGGTAGCGAGGGTCCTTGAAAATGAACCAGTTTTACATAGCTATGAGGTGATACTTCACGGTACTGATTAACCCCAGGTTTTTTTTCATTCGACTTCATTCATAACTTACTTTCTAAGGAGTTGATAGACAGTGTTACTATAACATTAAGGTCTAATACTATAACAACATGTTTGCTTACGAAAGTTAGTCTAGAGTGTAAAATATGAAGCCATATTAGAGGTAATGAATTATCTGTATTTAAAGACACAAAATAGGCAGGATGGTTAAGTAGAGAGTATGTTTCCAGTGGATTCTTTCCATTGGAGCCTTTTAAAATATTTACAGCAAAATGTTTATTGCAATTGTTGTAAATACTGTGCTCTTAACACCTGTAATCAAAAATACCAGCAGGATCAACTCTTTAAAAGCACAGAGAAGTTTTTAGTGGCTTTGAATCCAGAAGGATCATGCAATTAATAAGACTGCATTTGACAAAGGAATATATAATTTCTATATAATACAATACATGTAATAATGTAGAATTTAACATATAATTTACAATTATATGCCTGCCAAATCAAGTTATTTGAACAAGTTTTTAAAACAGCTGATGATGTAATCCAGCTGTACTGACAGTGCACGGCTCATGTAACCTTGAACACTTCAGGCTGTTTAAGAAGGAGCTTCATTGCAAACTGCTTCATCTTTGCCCCCTTGCTTTTTAAAGGAAGTTCTGTTGGCTGAGATGAAGGAAAATTAAAAAAGAACATTATTGACATAAAATATTAAAGGCAAGCTTTCTGAAGCCAGCTTCAGTGCATTTTAGCTTTCACCTTTAAATTCCATTATGGCCAACGTTTTGCAGAGCGTTATCAGTGATGCAGAAGACCACGCTCCAAGTAAAGTTCTGCAGCACAAAGTGTAAAATATGCTGATGATTTAACATCTCGCACAACCCAGCGTTCCCCACACGGGGGTCAAAAGCCAGGGTTCAGCTGGACTCACAAATACATCACCCTGAATCAAACAGAGCATCCCTAAATAGTAGCAGTCACTAACATACACTCATTACATTAATAAATTGCTTGCTAATGGGAGTGGTGACAAGTAAGATGTGCACTTAGTGGCCCTGTTTGCAGCCCGCCCCTCCTGTCTGAATGCCCGTTTTTCTCTGGGTTATGTTCTAAAGGCTTCAAAGTGCATGAAGAAAAATCTGCTCAGTGTTGTGAAATAAATCAAAGAGTGTCTCTTGAAAATTCCTAAAACGCTTCGGCCCTAATCTCCCGGACCAGAGAGTGGGCTTGCAGAATGCTAAACTTGCTTTTCAAAGAAGATCAAAGCAACTCGAGCAACAATTAAAAACACGGGTGCAGGTGTGCGCACGCGCAGGGGCACCGCGGAGGCAGTAAGAACCTCTTTTTAGTCATCCCTGAATGCTAACGTTGACTTATCTAATCATTACACGTGTGATTTGAAAGGACGGGAGACGTCTCTAAAAGGTACGCAAAAATTCTCCGCCTTTATGTACAAAATGCGTTTTAGGCACATGCAACATTTTCCGAGCCACGCTCCTTCCATTAATTTTGAAAAGCTCCTTAGCCACTGCCTAATTACACCAGCCTATAATTTAGCTGTTTAGCGATTCAAAGATAAACGAAGTTGCAATTGCCTATCTACCCTTCCTAGTGTTACTTTGTCTTTAAATAGGGTTCGGTCTCCCAGACCCTACCTGACCACTTTGAAGGCCAGGTGCTTGCCTCACCAAACACCTGAAGAACCAGACTCACACCGCAGGCTCTTTGAGTGGCATCGGGCCGTTCGGCAGCTTGCAAAGGCACCGCAGAGATTTTATTTGCCTGCTTCAACTTTTAAACAGTATTGGTTGTCCTGCCTAAGCCTGGTCACTTCTACCCGCACTTACACAAGAAATACTTGTGCTAGTAGGTAAGCGCGCTCACACCAGAACCGCTCGTGCTAGCAGGTGAGTGCCCAAGGGAGAGTGACGTTGCATGACAGGCGCTACGCCGCCGGTGCGGGGGGAGACGTAGCAGCCAAGCTGCTATTTCCCTGACAATACGGTTTGTCTGTTTTCCCCTTCTCAAGCTGGTATTTCACTGTGCAAACAAAAAAGGAAAAAAAAAAAAACCCAAACAAAAAACCCCCAAACCATAAAAAACCCCAAAACCTCAGAATAGCAGCTGTGGGAAAAAACTCTTTGAAGTTCACGGGGTGAGTAAAGAAGGGAATAAAACCCCAAATGAACTCTCCTGGCTGAACTGGGTTAGGATGAAAAATGCTTCTGCTAAATCTTGGAAATTTAGGTCAGTCTTGTTTATGTGAAGATATAAACCACTGACATTTTGAGAAGCACGTGAACTGAAGTGATATTTCAGAGTTCTCTCTGAATCACATTGGGCCACGAGGCCCTTTTATACCGACCAATTTTTCCCCTTTCAAATTAAAAAAAATAAATCTGAATTGTCACTTAAGCTGTAAGCAGCCACATATTGGAGTACCGTGCTTTAAAGTCTAGTGGCAGCAGCTGCTGAAATATTTCAGATTTTTAAAATACACTGAGTTAACTGAGTAGATACTTGGAAAACATTTCACAGAAGAGAACAAAGTAGGTACGATTTTCAAAGCGATCTGCCTTTTTCTTCCTCTGTGTATATGGGTTACATTATTCCCCTATGAGTATCAGAGAAGATGAGGAAAAAGATAATTGATGCTTTTCCAAGACCTAATTGATGTTACCCAAAACATGCATCACACCAGATATCCATTACATTTAACACAGCTCAACATAAGGGGATTTTGACGATGCGAATAGGGCTCAATCCTATTTCTCTTCAAACCCACGTGAACAGTTTAATATATACAGAACCGGGCTCAGCGAATCATTTTGATAACACGCTACTTAGCAGCATCAAAACTGCCCGAGTATTTTGTCTGCCTATACTGGGGCCTCCTACTGCTGCCACTGAAACAAATGGCAAAATTCCCACTTACTTCCACGGGAGGAGAGTCAAGCCCTTAGAAACCTTTGTATTTAAGGAAAAACATATTCTTCCTCCCACTCATGACTACAGTTCCCCTGAAAAACCAATGGAAATGTTTAAGAAGTCAGGTGGTTAGGACTGGGCCCAAAGGTCAGGAACAAAGAATATTAATACAGTCTTGTTATTGAAAAACTGAGCAGCATCCTCGAAGCGTTGTTGTTGTTTTTAAACAGAAAATGTCACTCTCGGATCTAACTGGGAAGATTTTAAAATATATATAAATCTGGGAAGAAGAAATGAAGCACACATTTCATTTAGTGTCTGGATTACACATTCTTATTAAACAAACCAGAGCTCATTATAAAATCAATATCAACTTAACCACTATACTCCCAGGAGAAATGGCAAAAAAGGTCACTCCAAGAAATTCAAACAATTTTCCTGCTGGAAGGGCACGATTTTAATTACAGATACTATTAATTAGAGCTGTCAGTAGGAAGATTGTCCTGTTAATTATCACAAATTCAGTTTCAAGTGTGATTTTGGAACCTGGAGGGCTTTTTTTTAAAAATTAAGAATTCTTATATTCACATTTAAGGGAAGAAAAAGACTACCTATCGCTTCTGTGGTTTAAGTAAGCCAACAGCAAGTTCTCTGTTAAAACCAAACAAAAATATTTATGGCCACGGTCTCTTTGGCCAACAAAACCGATCTGACAAACTGCTGTTTTGTTCAGACTTGATCCTGGAGGACACTCCTTTTTTCCACTGGAAATGCTCTTGCTCTCTCGTGCTTTCGAAGTCGATAAATTTAAAGATGTAAATTAATTTTTTTTTTTCAGTAAACATTCCAATTAAATTGAAAACCGAAACCATTCCTGAAGATACTAATTGTTACAGAAACATTCCTATTTATCATTCCGTACTAAAATCTCCCTGGACCCAGCCTGTGGAGACGTACTTAACACATTACAGCTTTAACATGTAAGAGGTACAGGCAGACCCAAACTTTGCGAGGAAATATGAGTTTATTCCCGTATGACTCCCAGCTGCCAATCTGAATCTATCTCAGCTCCAGAATACAGAAAGGCCATAGTCTCTGATCCTAAGCAGAACAAGAAGGTAAAATAAAACTTCACAGAAGAGTGCCATTAGCGAGACCCTATGGGTGCACAAGCAGACACGGACACTACAGCAACAATGTTTACACATTCTTAAATTCTTTTTCCTGGTCACACTCCAAATATTTTAGGATAGCAGACCAGAGCTGTGTGGTTTACGACCATAACACATGCATTACCACACCAATAACACACCGAGAAATAAGTGCCATGATCTAAAACAAACTTCAGGAGGACGCAGAGTGTCTCTCCACCCAATACTTTTGAAACCGAAAGAGAAAGCCTGAGGTTTCTGATTTATTTCAGGAAATCTGAGCGCAGTCCTCCCATATTACTGGGTACGTATCTGCTACCATTGTTCTCCCAGAACCAGTCCTGGTTTACCTCCCCATCTATCAGCATTAGATTTCATTTTATCTGAATAATGGCAGAAGGTGGCAACAGATCGGGTCAAAGGCTCGTTTCATATCAGACCCTGAAGAAGTCGATTACTCAAAAAGAGAGACATCTTCAGATAACCGTGCAATCCATTCCTCATAAACGTTAAAGATTTTTCCTTATTAATAGTGGCAAGGGTGACAGATTATGGATATTAATGTTATTTTTCAGAGAATTTCAATGGCAAGGGCTTTTTTTTTTTTTTTTTTTTTTTAATGTTTCTAATTAGGCACGCATTTACAGCGACTACCAGAATAGCCAAGATTAACACCCGGCAGTAAAAAGCTGCTCCAGTGAATCCGCGGGAACATGAATGGAGCAGGGGAGGGTGGGCGGAGGGGGACAGCGGCAGAAACAAACCCACCCCCCTCGGCTCCCAGTCCGAGCAGGGTCCCCCCGGGGTCTGCGGGGCTGCCCTGGGGAGCAGGGCCGGAGGAGGAAAGCTTGGTCCTTACCTGGTAAGCAGCGGGGGCGTCGGAGCCGGCGTCAGCCCCCAGGGCCGAGAGCTTCTCCTTCAGCCGGTGGTGGGCGCGATGGCGGAGGCAGTAGGCGACCCCCGACGCCGCCAGGACCCCGGCGATGCAGGCGAGGGAGAGGAGGGTGAGGAGGAGGAATTTGGCGGACTCTGCCTCTTCCCCGCGCTGCGGGAGCGGCGGGACGTTGCTTTTCTGCAGGGGAGGAGAGAGAGGCAGCGCCTGAGTTGCGCGGTCGCGGAGGGGGAAGACCCCCGTCGGGGGAAACACCCGGCAGCACTAACTTTCAGCCAAGGATGGAGGCAAACGGACGGGCAGGGACAGCGCTGCTGACATGCCCCCCTCCATCCCCTCCCCTCCCGGCGGCTCCCATTTAACTACCGAAAGGCGGAGGCGGGCGCGCTGGCTCCGCGCAAGCACCGCGGCGCGCCCCGCAGCTCCGCACACCCCACCCCCCCCCGCCGGACCGCATCCAGGGCCAGGGGCTGCGAGGGGGGCAGCAAGGGAAAATCCGATTATTTTTTTCTTGGAGTGAAAAATAAACCAAGGAACAACAGAGAGAAAAAAAAAAAAGTAGGTGGCGGTCCTTCCTTTTGTCTGTTGTAGAAGGAAAAGGATAAAAAAGCCCGATAGTTTCAAACTCCTCCAGATTACTATTATTTTTGCAGCAATAGGAGAGAATCCTTCTAGCGCATTTCACTTGTCTCCATGTGCTAAAAAGTTGTACAATAATTTCCCCTCATTAGCTTCATTATAAGCTATATTAGCAACAATTAAAAACGCAACATGAAAATGAAAAGACCAGGCGCGCAAATTGCAGCAAGACTCATTTGGCCTGCATTCCCCCTTTCACAATTACCAGGGAAATGAATTGAAAAGCACGCCCCTGCCTCAGTCCTGGTTGCTACAAGATGAGAACAATTAGCAAACTCCTTTCCACCACCTAATTTCGCGTGGTAACAAAATGGATTTTTCCCCATGAATGCCTAGCCGGCCTATTCATTATCTCTCCTCTATTAGTAATTTTCTGCTCCGTATTCAGCTAGCCAGCTCTTAATTTCCTCCTGTCTTGCAGTGTACACAGTGGCTCTTATGTCAGGCCCGGTCCATTTTTATCTTGTAATCATAAAGGCCACCAAAGCAATTATCGCTGGTCTTGACTGTAAAAGCTTGTCATTAATTAGCCTCCTTGCCTTCAGTGCTGCGGATTAGCCGGGGCTGAGGCTGAGTTAATGGAAATGCAGGTTCAATAAGACTCCCGGATTTTCTTGCCTGGATGCGCCGAGCGGAGGAGGATTGCCGGGTTTGTAAACCCCGGGCGGCGGGGGGCGGGCGCAGGGCTCGCCGAGGCCAGGCATGTGCCGCCCGCCTCCGCGCCCGCGCAGCCACCGCCGGACCCGCCGCCTCCCCGCCTCCCCTCCGCTAAACCGCAGCCGGCCCCTCCTCCAAATCCCAACAGCCACCAGGAGGATGGGGCTGCCCCCCGCCCCCCCCAACCCACCGCCCCGGCCCCAGGGGGGAGCTCCGGGGCCGCCTCCCCGCGCACCCCACCCCCGCCCCGCTCCGCGCCCCAGCTGGGCACCTGCCCCGGCCGTACCGGGGGGAGCGCGGCCTCGGCCCGCACCGCTGCCCGCCCTCCGCACCGGGCGGGGGAAGGGGGGGGGGGGTTTGCAAAGGAGACCCGGGAGGGGCAGCACCGACGGCAGCCGCCTCCTGCTCGCAGCTCCCGCCGCCTCGGCCCCGGGGGCCCGGGGGGGGGGGGGTAGTAAAGGGCTGCTGCGTTTTGCCATTAGCATCTCCGTGAAAGGCCGCCGTCGCCTCGGGGCCAGAGGTCGCAATCTGCATGTAAATAGGCAGCTCCCGCGAAAGTGCCGGCGCCCCCTCCCCGAGCGCTGCGCCCCGGGACGTTAATCCGCCCCGCCGCGGTGTTTGGTCTCCCATCAGCGAGGCAGGGACGAGCCGCCCCCCGCTCCTCCCGCCCCCCCGGGACCCCCCGCGGACCAGCCCCGCTTCCCGCCTCGGACCCCGGGAGCGCGCAGGGCATCGCCGCTGCCGGGAGGGAAGAGGCTGGCGGGCAGTTTCGGGCGCTTCTCCGCAATCTGTTCTCCCTGTGCTTTCTCAACCACGGTTTTAAAACGATTTTCCTTCCCCGGTTGCCGTGTGAAAGAGCCGCACAAGCACCGGGGGAAAGGGCTACTATGCGAGAGAAACAATGGAAATGATGGGAGCAAAGTGCTGTCAAACGCCCCGAGTAAACACGGGGGAGAGAGCGGGCGTGCTTGCCTCTCTCCCCGTGTAGTTATAGTGATTTCAGATGTCGCTTCCAACTTCCCCGCAGCTGCCCGCCCGGAGCTGGCTGCCCTTAACAAAAGAAGACACCCCGCACGTCCCCGGCGCACGGCTGCACCCGGGAACGTGAAACGCGGGGAAGAGTTTGAAACCTTCCGTGGGGTGTTCAGCATTGTTTACACCTCGGTAAGCATCTTCCGTGGGGAGCCAGCCTACCCGTGCCCCTAGTGATGCGCTCCAGGCAGGCGAAGGCTTGCAAACACCCGACCCGTGGAGGGGGACCGGCGCCAACGCCTGCCCGACCCCCCGGGCGTTGGAAGGGGATGGCGGCCCCGCAGCGGGAGGGAAGGGGCGGAGGGGCACGGCCGTTGCCCGCCGCTCTCCGCCTGCGCGGCTGCCCGGCGGTGCCCGGCACGTCGGAGCGGCTGGCGGTGAAGGGACAGGGGCTCTGCCGTGGGGCGGCCGGTCCTTCTCCCCGCTCCTTCCTTCCTTCCTCCCGCTTCACCAGCCGCTGCCGTCGGGGCGCGGAGGGTTCCCCTCTCCCCTCCCTGCCTCCGGGGGGGAGGGGGGGGGTTTGGTGCTTAGAGCCACCTCGGCCGGCCCCCACGCCGTTCCCGGGAAACACCCCGGTGGCTGCTGCCGGCTGCGCGACCCCGCATACGCCGCCGGGGAAAGCCGCTGGCGAAGCCCCGCCGGCCGGCTCCGGGCTGGGCACACCCGGCGCCACAGAGGGCAGCGGGGCCCGGCCCCCCCCCCCCCCCCCCCCCCCCCCGGGAGTGCTCCATCAGGAGACCTTCCGGAAACAGTCCCCACTGCCCCCAACTCAGCTGGAGAAACCCGCTGCCCTTTCATCCTGCTTGATGTCTGTCCAAACATCAAATTACGAAACGGGTAAAAATTAATCCAACGAGTTAGTTACCAGGTCCCTCCTCCCCCCCCCCCCCCACCTCCAGCACTGATTTCCCCACCTCACCTAAACCCCCCGATTCTTCCCTGCAATCAGGCCCCAGCCTGAAACGAAGCCCAGGGTTAATTAGAGGCGTCCTGTCAGACTTGACTTGAAATTGAAAGAAAAATGTTTAAATATTTATGAATTTGACATTTACAGTCGGATGTCTTTTAAAGCAGAACACCTCTCCCTGTGCTGGCTGGGGCTGCCATGGTGTGTGTGCCTGGGGTGGACGGGGAACAATAGCTGTTGCATAACAAGAAAAACAAATCACTTTCCCCCCCACCCCCCCCCCCTCAAGGCTTAACAAATAAATAGACCACATAAATTACACATAATTAAATATTAAAACTCAGCTACATATAACTATGCATTTTTTAAAACTTTATATAACAGAATATATTGACATTCCTCTGAATTATTTTCTCCTTGGAAAACTGTGTAGTATCACGGAGTCCCAGTGAAGGAAAACCAACTAATTCCTAAATGGATGGCTTAGGAAGTGACTCTAAATACAGCAGGTTTGGAGATGTTCAACCAGCTTTTCCTTGCTTTCAAAGCGGCCTGAGCTTAAATGCCAGAAGGCAAAGATTTACCCTGTCTCAGAACAACATTACACCTACCACTTAGACTCAACAATGTTTGAATGTTTGCTTGAAGTATCTGCTTCTGTCAGGGGTTGTATTTTTTATTTTTTTTAAGGGAAGAAAAAATGCTTAGGATCTGATCTCATGTAGGCTTTCCCGGTCCCTCGACAGCACACATTTTACATGTACCCAAAAGTGAGTCAGTAACGAGAGCAGCCACAGTGCTGGAGTCACAAATCACTGTTCTAATCAAAGAGCAGTGTCCCGTTCTGCGGTGTCATCCCATGATGCAGCAGAACAGCCGACATTTCAAACGAATTCCAGGCAAATGTCTGTAAATATTTAATGTACGCTTTCATGTAAATAAGTTCTCACACCTATGTTGGAAGTGTGGAAGAAAGTCTTTGTAAGAGCAGAGAGGAGCTCCCCATGCAGTGATGTGAAAGCTCACCTTCCAGATGCCTCAGCAGAATTACACTTCGTTATTTCCTTTAGGACACAGGGCCTGATTCTGGTCCTTGCTGAAACAAAACTCTAACTGAAGTTGAGGTTTTGTTTTGCTTCATAAATTTGAAAACATATTCCTGATTTAAAACCCAGTTGGCCAGTTACTGCACCCGACCTCATCCAGTTTGCAAAATGTTTGCACTCCGATTCATTTTAAAACAACTTGACAATTTTTTTTGCAATTTTCGCATGCCTGGATTTATAGTAGACAGTTTTGTTTCTGAGCAATAATTAAAAAATGCAGATTTCTTAGTAAACATGGGCAAAAAGATGAACTTCAGAATATGATTTGTTTCAAAATATTAGAACGTTAAAAACTCAAGAGGTGCTATTTTTAATTTGGAATTCACTATAGAATCTAATAAATGAGAGAAGTGAGGTGGAAATAATCATGTATTAATTCTGTGCATTACAAAATCTTTTCAGAAGCTATTATCAGAGCAAGAGGCATTGTGGTTTGGATTCAGGGTGGGAGAAATCCTTTGTGCAACTGAAAGCTATTGTTCCTCTGTGCAGATGAAATTGTACTTGCAAATCTGCCATTCAAGGAGCGAAAAAAGTGCCTAGGCAGAAGAAAAGAATTCTACAAGAAAATCATTATTTTTAAAAATAAACTTTACTAAAATAAGTTTTAGTTCATCAGGGGGTTTTTTTAGGAGGATCCTTTGCTAATAGCTGCAGCCACTGGCAGTAAAACAAACCATAAAGGAGATGTGTATTATTTCCTTAATATAGAAAGCATGAAGAAAGGGATGTGTGTGGGTGTGTATGGAGAGAGAGATATATAATATGTATTCATATATATACACACATCTGTGTATGTCTGCTCGCTTAAATAAATCTAAACTTAAATTCACTCCTAGTAATTTCCCTCTGTAAGGTTATCTGTGACATAGCTTGAGATACTCTATGCTGGTTAAGTTTTGATAGATTACTAGAAAACCAGAGAAACACTTCACATCAGGAGGAGCCTGATCTATCCCCAGGAAACCTACAGATTTTTTTCCTTCAGTAAAAGAAGAAAGCAAACAGAAGGGAAAGCAGCATCTCCCTCGGTTCTGGTTTCTGCTTCTCCTCCCCTACGCTGCGCTCCCAGCCAGGTTAGATTGGGGCAGCAGGGCCTGGGGATGCTCACCTTCAGCGCGTACAATGTTTCCTGTGTTTAGCACTGCGCTCCCAAGCTGCGTGGTCCGGGCTACTTGTTGGTGTTTTAAGGTAGTATCTTTAGAGTTAGTAAGAGGTTGCTGGGGCCGCTGTCCTCTGCCTCCCTCTTCACACCCCCCCCCCCGAAAGCTCGCCTGATGCCAGGATCACTTTCAGCAGATGTCAGTTCATCACCTGAAATGAGGTCAATTTAATGCTTTTACTCGGGAGGATGAAATCGGATGGGAAGGTACTTTTTGCTTCTTTTAGGGGTCGGAAAGATTAGACAAATCGACAAACACAAAAGGCAGATGGATTTCTGGGAACTGCAGCTTATTCAAATCACTGCGAAAGGTCACTGCAAGAGGCACAGATCTATTCATCTGTAGGGGTACAATGATCTTTCCACAACCTTCAACACCACAAAGCACTCTGGAGCGTCTCTATACCTTTTAGTAGGATTAATACCATGAACAATGACTGAATACAATCAAGAATTCAGCGAGTTCAAAGATCCCTTGATCAATGGTAGATATTTTCTTCTGGCTTCCTAAAGGCAAACAGAAGTGAAGTCTCTGGTTAGAGTTACAAGAAACTATAGCTGTTATCCTGAATCCCACTACAAGGTGATGCCGAAACGCCAAAATGTCCAAGAACCCCAAAGAAGTTTGTGGCATGGAAGGAATAAGGTTGCGAAAGAGGAAATTTAAGGAGCTTCAAGATTCTCCCGAGGATTTTTTTTTTTTTTTTTTTTAAGATCGACATTTAGTTAAAGGGTACGGCACAAAAGCCTACAGCATCACTGAGACGCTGTAGGGATAACACACGACTCAGGAAACCGGACAGCCACATCCATGCCTGTGGAGGAGGTAGGTGAGCCGGAGATGGAGAAGCGCTGCCCGTCCTGCCTGAAGCCGCGCAGCATGCCTCTGGGGTGGCAGCAAGAAGAGGAGGGCGCGGAGACACCACGGTGAAGAAACTTCAATTCCCATCTCTAAGGACTCAGGAGCAATTAGGGGAAAGCAGCAGAGTGGGAGCACCAGGAAGCAGGTTTCATCCTCAGCCCAGGCTTTGTAAGCCAGAGTGAAACAGATAAATAGAGGGACTCAGCAGGTCCAAGTCACAAAGTGTCAGAGCCCGAGCCAAGAGGATGGTCAGTGATAGCCGAGCTTAATCAAATATCTTCAGCAAGCAAGAGAAACACAAGCCGTAGTGCCAGCGCTGATCTAATGCTGATGCTGAAGGCACATAATTTAGGGATTAGATAAAGCGCCCTTAAAACCGAGTGCCAACAAGCGAGCCGTCTCTCGGAAACACGCCGGCACAGCCCCAGGCCCCGTCAGCGGAGCAGCCGCCCCGTCTCGCAGGGAGCCGGGCCGGGCCCTGCGGCTCCCAGGCCGCCCCCGCCCGGGGATGGGGCTCCGGCCGCCGCCTCCGCGCACCCGCCGCGGGGAGCCCCGTCCTCGGGGCCCCGAGCCGGGAGCGGGCCGAGGGGAGCGGGAGGGGCACGGCCTCGCCCCGCCGGGCCCGCTGCGCCCTCGTCCCTCTCCTGTCTGACGGCCCCGAGTCCAGGGGCACGCCTGGGTCACCGCTCGGCCGGGGGCGCCCGGGGCTCTCGGAGCCGCGTCCGCGGAGCCCGGCAGGAGGCGAAGCGGCCCTCCCTCCGCCCCTCCTGCCGCTCAAGCCCCTTCGCGGAGACCCGGCCCGGGCGGCGGCGGCGGCGGCGGCTATCCCCCCATCCCGCCCGCCCCCACACCCCGCTCCTCCGGCCCACGCCGCGCACACGGTTCCCACGCGAGCCCCAGCCGGGCCGCCTCGAAACACGGCGCTCCCACCCCCCGCTCCTCCGCCGCATTTACCTGCTGCCATGGCGCCGCAGCCGGCGTGCCGGGACGGGCTCCTCCCTGGGAGGGCTCAGCGCACCTCGGCGGGCTCTAGCAATCCTCCTCCGGTGCCAAAACTTCCCCCCCTCTCCCCCCCCCTCCACACCCCCCCCTCCTCCTCCACAGCGGAGACAAAGGCGGCGGCAGGCACAACCGCTCCTCGCAGCCCGCTGCCGCCTCCCGGCGCGGCGGGGGGAGCCGGCGTCCCCGGGCGGCCCGGCGGTCCCCGCGGGGCGCGGGCGCGGGTGGAGGATGCCGGCGCGCCCCGGCGCTGCCCTCCTTATATCGGGCCGCTCGCAGCCCCTGCCGGCTGCCGCACATGGCCCATCCACCGGTTGCTATAGCGATGCCTCCCCTCCACATGTTGCTGGCAGCAATTGGCTAAGGAGGTCTGGGCTGTTCAGAAACCCTTCGCCGGAGTGAGGCAATGAATGGACACGGGCTGTGTCACTCATTTGGAAAAGCTGTTTGGGGTTTCTGTTGTGGATGTGGGGTTTTTTTTTGCTTTTTTTTTTTGTTGTTGGTTTTTTACGCGTCCCCTCATCTTTTTTTTTTTTTTTTTTTTGTGTCACTCTTGCAAGATGGAAGCGGAGGGTAGAACAATGACAGAAAGCCAAAAATAAAATCAAACAAGGACAGCAAGGAAAACGTAAAGACCATTTGCATGACAATACAGCAAACAAGCCCGTAACGTTTCTTCCTGAAAAGACTTTCCTCCGTAAAAAAACCCCAAAACATCACACACTGTCAAGCACAGGAGGTCCAAACTTTTCCCTCTCCCGTCCTGGTTCTCCAAATGACGGAGGAAATTAGGAAGAAGCAGTGTGCTGCGACCAGCCGTGGGACAGTGGCGGAGCCCGGTTAAATAAATCACGGCAGGGATTGCTGAGAGCGGGTGCGGTGCCGGTGCGGGCGAGCGGGGCCGCGCTGTGCCCGGCGCTGCACACCCCTAACTCCCGAGTTACAGCCGCTTTTCCGCGCAGGTGCCCGGGGCAGCACCGACCCTTACAACGCAACGGACCCCGCGGTCTTCCCCGTCCCCCGCAAATCACAGCACGCCGCCGACAAACAGGCTGCGGGGGCACCCCCGAAGCATCTGCCCGCGGAGTGCCCCGGCTGCGGGAGCGGGACAAGAACGAGCGGGGAGCAAGGAGGGGGCTGCTGGGTGCAGGTGACAGGTCCTTGGGAAGCCCCTTCAGACCTCCCCACGACGAAGCGCCCTGCCGCCTCCCCCTCCCCATTGTGTCCCATTGCCCCTGCAGGCAGGGCAGAGCTGGCCCTCCTCTGGCGGAGGGGGCACCCTCGCGTGCCCTGTTCCTTTTTCCTTCTCCTTCTCTTTCCCCGTCTTTTTCCCCTTCCCCTTCCCCTCCGCAGCCCCCAGCAGGCCCGGCCCCCCCCCCCCGCCCCCGCCGCCGTGCCCCAGCCTCCCGTAGCTCGGGTAGCGGCAGCCCCTGCGCGCCCCCCCCGGGCAAAACCCTCCAGAGCCGAGACGGACGCAAATGACGGAGGGGGAGCTGCTCCCCCGCCCCCCCCCCCCCCGAGGGGGACGGGACACCCCCCTTCCCGCCCCGCTCCCCAGCCGCGGGGCGGCCCCGCCGCCGGCGGGACGGTGCGGAGGAGGCGATGTGCTGCCGTGGGATGGGACGGGACGGGGCGGACCGGGCCGCCCCCTTCCCCACACCCCCACCGCACCGGCAGCCGGCGGGGGCACGGCCCGCTGCAGCCCGCCCGGCCCCGGCGGCCTGTGCCTTCCCGGCGGGAGCGGGCGGCTCGGGGTCCCCGCGGCTTTCCCGGTGACACTGCAGCACCCATGCAGCCTTCCCTTTTTCACCCTCTTCCCCCCCCCCCCCGCCCCCCGGCCCGGATTCCGGCTCCCAGCGCCCCTCTGAAGCCCCGCGCCTTGCTAAGGACGAGCCTGTGTGGGAAGGCAAGGAGTGGGCAGGGCAGCCTGTATCCCCAGAGCATCCCCCCCGCCCCAGAGCGACGCTTCAACCTATAGCACAGCGCCGAAAGTGTCATCACCAGCAGCGCTCAGGGTTGTTCTGCCGTATTCAGCTAGCGCAGAGTAGTTGTGCCATACCTCACCCCCCGACAGCCACACAGCACACCGCCCCTTCCCATTTCAGATTTAGGAAGGTGCTGTTTACATCATTTTTGACAATAAGGTTTCGGGGGAGCAGAGGTTCTCCTCACGCTCCTACCTGGCTTCTGCTCACGGAAAATCCCTCACGTTCCCACAGATTAACACAAACTTGGCTTCTCCAAACACTTTTGTGCCACGTTTTTAGTGCACGGTATCAACGTCTTAGTCTGTCAGCCCGACACCACTCTTCTTCGTCTAATACTGTCCTGCCCCGGTCGGAGCCATAGCGTACCTAATCTGCTTACTCACCTGTCTTCCTTAAGGTGAAAGATAAATGAACTCGCCAAGAGATTTCATTAAAAGGACACGTGTGTTTGCATATTGATCGTTCTAATGAACTGTCTGATAAATACTTCCATTAGCTTTGTAGTTGATATTTCTTATTTACAAATATATTAATTATGATTTCCCGGGCAAATATTGCATCTTTTCACAACTGTCAAGTGCTGAACTGGTTGAACGTTAAATTGACTGGCCAAAAGTGTCAAGAGATAGCAAAATACAGTTTTAAATACATATTTTAACAGTGAAATTCTGAGAATTTTGTAGTGAAACTTAAAATACTTTTCATTTTCATGTAATTTTCATTACCTTTATCACGTGCTAAATACAACCTGTGAAGGGATGGCAAATATCTTTGACAGTTATGTCACAGGGAAGAAGTTATTTAAACACAGATGATTTAATGCGCTCTTCATGAAAAATGTAGGATGTGTTGCCAGATAGAAGAAATAATTTTCAATAGTTCACTAATTTAAAATTTAAAAACTGTTTTTAAAGTTTTCATAGTAGCGTTACTCACAGCTGACTTACTGGTACTTGGTAAAATTTCATTTTCAATTGAATAACTTACATTTTGGTGATATAAATACATTCTCTTGCAATTTAATGCATTTGTAAATAGGAAAAAAAATGTGACATCAGCAGCATTTCAGTATAAAGTTTGTAGAAAGTTTCATGTCTTTTTCTTGGGAAATGCTTGAAATCGAAAGTAAAAATGACTTTGAGACAGTTTCTCTGGTTTTAGCGCATCTAAAATACCAGTATTTTGAAGATGTGCATTAACATTCATCTACATTCAAGAGCTGTATTTGAACTATACCTAAACTAAAAATATTCTAGATCTTGCGATTTCAATGAGAATGATGCTGAGATATTTCCAGTTGGCACAGAACAAACCTCTTGTCTGACAACCAGCGATGTTTGCTAGGACTCCCTAAAAATCTGTTCTTCATAAGTGGATGCTGAAAACCACACTGACCTTCTTGCCTTGATTTCTGACTGCAAATCTGTCTGCAATTTTAAGTTTAGTCACTTCTTTCTGCAAATGCATACACAATGTATAGCATGAAATAGTTTTTCATTCTTTTAAAGGACGGATGATAAAGCTAAAATGCCATTTAATCTCATTTGTTGTTTTGTTTAAAAGTTTTATCTAACATCCTTTGCAGCCTTGCTCCTTAAACACAGATCCAAACATGTTGCAGAGGATTTTCCACAGATTTTCTGTCCATGAAGATCTTAAGATCAAAGCTGAATTTCCTTCACTCCTATGAACAGAAAGTCTTTTCCAAATATTAACTTCCTATACATATTTTTTTTTTCCAATTACCTTAACTTTAGGAATACCTGTATTAAGAAAGGGGCAGAACACCCGTGTCTTCAAAAGACCACACTTTTCTTATAAATAAAACCAACATCTAGGACCATAAATTGAAAATGGATTTAGCTGTATTTTAACCACTAAACCTCACTCAGTTTTACGTCTTATCTTCTCATGCTCATCTGCGAGGATCAACACCAGACACTTTCTACTTCTAAGCAAATTCTAGAGCTCTTAGCTTTATTAAGAAAATTATTTCATTCTGGCTAAGATTTGAATCTAATTAATCTGTCTTGCATTTAAAAAATGATAACTACATTCAAGCTGCATACTAGTCTTCAGAGACAGCTTAAAATATTAATTAAGTAAAGAGTGCATTTTCCATTTATTTTAATTACATTAATACAGTTTCAATAAATAAAATAGTTCCATGCTTCATCAAATCAAACAAACTTGAATGTGATTTTTTTCTATTGATTAGTGCTCTTTTCACATTGGCCCTTTTGACTGTTTATTTTTAAACAGGAAAGAGATGCAGAAATGTTTGTGGGTTCCCATTAGTGAAATGAGGTCCAACTGTCTGAAAAGGTCAGCTCAGCCTTCTAGGAGGCTGATACAGCCCTGCAAAAGTGGCATTCTGATAACATATTCCTTGTAAAGGGAATCAGTGATAGAAACCTGGGTGCCTTTATGGACATTTTTAAACAAATGAAGATTTTTCAATTAGTACATTTTCCCAGGTAAATTCAAAAAACCCTCTTAGATCTCTCTGATCCACTTGCCTGTGATGCATACTGATCCACAGCCAAAATATTACAAAGCAACTGGATGAATTGTGCTTTTAATCAGATGTTCTAGATTTGCAGGCGAACCTTTTTCTTGATATAAACCACAGGACAAGACAGAGGCAGTCTTGTTAGTAGTTATGTCAAAAAAAGTGTCATTCTACCTAATTCAATAATAATTCCATCCTTCAAATATTTGAGCAGCAGCAGCAGCTGAAGGAAAACTAAATATTGAAGAAAAAGTTTCAAAATACTTTGGGAGTCACAGCTGGTGTTTTGAAATATGTCCTTTAGAGATTTCAGAACAGTTTGAGTCGCTCTGTAATTCAGGGCCCAATCCTGCCCACCTCAATCTGACAAATTCGTTATAAATCAGCAGAACTAATCAGAATAGCAACTGGAACACAACAGTAAATATTTTCAGGGTCAGGCTTTATGTAAATCAGTATTTCACAAAAAATACTTGCAATATTGAAACCTTAATTGCGGTGTGATTAGGTTTGTATTCACAGAATATAGATAAAAATATCAATTTAAGTTTTAACATGAGACTAAATACTGTTGGTATGAAAGCCTGATTAAGAAGCTTCTATCAAGATGCCAACGCAAAACCTGTTTAACGGTGAAACATTCTGAGAAATGCAGGATTTTACACTCTGATCTTGTTATAATAAAATGTGGCTATCATTGAAATGCTGCACTTATTTTACGCATCAGTACTGTATGTGCCAAGAATTCAGAGAAGTGTTAAGTGTCAGTTTTCTCTACTACAACATCAGCAGATTAGTTTTGTTAAAGTGCTATTTTAATATTGTCGTGAAAAGGGTATTTATTTCTTCTTTCCTGAGATGAAAACAAACTAGTACAGTTTACATCTGAAAAAGTATTTTCAGAATAGTAGCCAGTGCTGCAAATCCGTACGAGATCTTAAATCAAGGTGTGTTTTTTTCTGCCTTTGACACAAATATTGCTCTTTCTATCTTATCTTCTAATACTGGTAGCCTCAGGACAAACACGGATTACATTAGAAAATGGTCCTTCATTATATTGATCGAAATTCACTTCCAACCTACCTGAATCTGATGTTAGAACATTTTTATTAGTTTGAAATTGTTTGTATTATAAATTCAAAATAACAACATGCTTTTGTAAATAGTTTAAAGTTCTAAAGCAGATGGTTTACAAAGTTCTTATGTGCCATCGAGTTTCCTTTTACACTGATCTTCCATTTCTGGCTACAGAGAAAGACCATCGTTGTGGAAAACACAGCAATGCCTCTTATGAAAACATATTGGGACATCAGTTTAATGGGTATATGCAGTTTTAGCAGTTGTCAGTATTACAGAGTGCTGTCAGACCACCTAATGTTCATGCACCAGTATTTAAGGTTTCTAGCTGGTGCTGCCGTTGCTTTGGGGTCCCTGATAAGGGTCCTGCTTTTATGTTGTGACACGTAGAAACAGTGGAAGTCTGAGCGGCGTTAGCAATCACCAGTAGTATTATCACCAGTAATGCTGGTCCTGGAGCTGGGCTTTAACTGATAATTTGGCAAAGATGCCAGACACCCAGTAAAATCCTTCTTATACTTTTGCTATATCTAATAAAGACACCACCTCTACTCCCACCCCGATTCTTTATTTTAGAGAGCAATTTGCCAGGGTTTCCCTCTTCTTTTTCTCTTCCTGCTGAAGAAATGACAAAATGCCCCTTGGCTGGGAGAAGGCCCTTGGTCACTAAAGCAAGCAGCACTATGTGCGTGGCATTCTTAATATAACTGGATTTCTGAAAGTATATGACCACTTACCAAAAGGAGAAAGAAGACCTTGACACTTAAAGGAAGGAGGGTAGAGACTAGATAACTTTCAGAAAGTCCCTTTTCTTCTCTGAGTCATAGAAGTATTCAAGAACATTGAAAACTTTTGCCTTTTCTAGCAGTAGAAACAGGAAGGTGACTACATCGGTTTATGCAACCACAAGCTATAAAACCTAGATAAATAATTACGTGTGACAGCATGCTAAAATGAATGTATCACACAGTCATTTTAAAATACGTGCTTTAAATTTATGCCTTCAGACTACATCTGAAATCAGAAAGATTGTTGAAAAAAGTACTTGTCCTATGTTTTGCATTTTGCATGTAATGAAGCATGTGTACAGACACTCATTAGATTTTTTTTCAATTAATTTCAAACCAAAGTTTTTCTAAATATAGATTTAAAATTCCATTTAAACCAGTAAGACTTTAGAGTCACTGCTTCACGGACACAGGTATGTCAATTTACACTAAATGTAGGTACCGTAAGGTTTTACCAGTACTCAGACACTTGGCGTTTGATGCAATTATCACTGAAGTCTCATTTTTTTTTCAAATGGAAGAAGAGCAAGAGCGCTGATTTATACGAACAGAAGCTTTCATCCTTAAACAGTGGTCTTAGAAGTGGCACTGAGAGCTACGTTCACATGGCTGTCATTGGACTCCCATAACTTCATCAGAGTTTTGGAAGGGCAAGGAATGAAGGGGTCAGGCCAGAGCTTGATAAGACACGTGCTGACAAGCCTCTCAGGCACAGCTAATTGCAGAGGGAGAGTCAGAGCTCCTGAAAAGATCTTCTGTTTATCACTGGGTTTTGTGATTTGCTCAGGCTTTTGAAAGAAAAGACCTTCTTCACTCTTCTCACCTATTAGTCACTCACTCTGTGTATGATAACTTTGTTCAACAAGTTTTCCAATAAATCTAAAAGATTTCTCTTAATTCAATATCAGATTTTAAATTGTAAGTAATACTAATGATACAACCCTTTCAAATGCAGAGCTCAGGAAAATTTAGGAGTTCACTGTCCCAAACTACGTATAGAATTTGGTTTTCCACAATGAACTGGATACTGTCCAACATAGCTGCTCCTAAGTTTTATGAGTTACATTTCCTTGTGAATTCAAGGAAATTAATGAGAACCAGTACTTATGGACAAACGTCCTCCGGAAGTCCTTCCAGCCTCCCTCTGACCCTGTCCTCAGAGCTCCTGAAGGCACCATGGAGATCTCAGGATGGACGTTAAGCACACCCAGGGAAGAGCTGCAGGCTTGGCGCTTGGATCTATTGCTTTGTGCATGGAAGTGTAACTCTCCCCTGAGCACCTCAGAGGCCAGGAAATAAGTGCCACGATCCAAGCTTACACCTTTTCCTACTCCCTAGTCCTGCCTGTAGGACAGAAGCACACGAGGGCCTGACTTTACGGGAGAAGGGAAACTATGCCTTAAAGCATTGCATTGTTTAGAACGTAAATGTACTGGAAGTTTTTAGAGTTATAGCTATGATTAATAAAAACATTCTGCTGTTCAGCCCTTCAAGCAAATGGAGAAGATGCCGTTGAGAAAAGGACGTGTGAAGGCATTCTTTAAGGTCTTAATTTTCCTTCGTCACTATCTCTAGCTCACTATTTCTAATAGTTTTGTTCCTTTAATTAAGTTAAGCCTTGGGATCGACTCTCCTGTCTTCTGTTTCGCGAAGCCAAACACTTGACCTGGCACTACTGGGGACTGCTTTGCTGTAACCCCGCTACCTGTGTTCCCTGATTCACGCTTGTGCCCTTCACCCTGCTTTCTTGCTTCCAAAAACCCAAGTCCAAGAGCCACAAAAAGTCCTTTAGGCCACTAGTTAAGGGCTTAAGTGAGGTGCCCCTGGTTCTTTGGTCTCCTGCTGGTCTGAAAGGGCTCATAACAAATATAATGTCTTTTCTTTCATGTTCAATATATTCATTACTCTACTGTTGATCACAATTAAAAATCAACTGAAACAAATATGATCTCTTTAGAAAAGTTACCATAGAAACAACACCGGAGAATTCCCTTTAAAAATGTCAAGATTTCCCTCACATTTAAATATGGACTCCCAGGCATTACTCATGCACCATTAAAAACTGCAACATATCTAGTGAGTCATTAGTTTAAAAATATAGCCATAAACATACATTCTTTCAAAGACCGAGATGTTTTTGTCTCAGTAAATATGTATCACGACATGACCCAACTTTTGATTTTATCTTGCTCTGTTTTACATCCCCAGAGAAAACTTGAACGCTGTTGTTTCTTGTTCAAACACCTGATTGAGGAAGGAGAGAACAAAAATCAAGAGTGACAAAACACACAGAATGTGAGAAACACCAGCAAAAGCTAGTCAGAGAGGAAGAATAACTTTGAATACATATTTACATGGTAGTAGACAAGATGAATGGGAAGAAAAGTGTCTGAAATGAGACAGAGTGCAGACATTCTCCACACACAGAGAGAATTTTAATGTTGTATCATGAAGTAAGAAAATTTTAAATTGAGAATTTTCCTAATTTATACTAATCAAGGCTATGATACTGTGCTATATCAGTCAATTTCCATTTCTTTGTGCCAATCTGTAGTATAACATTAATCTCACATACTTTCCTACTCCATCCTTCCGTGGGATAGCTGGCAAACTCTGACAGATTTTGGCAGAGTAGAAGCAGCTCCATCTGCATAAGACACTTTGATCATATGGATGCAGAAGAAAATATGCTGGAGTCAAAGTGGAAGGTGCTCCGCAAGTAATAATAATGCAAATTTAAAGAAAATTCAGAATTGGTCACAAAGAAAGCTGATAAATAGTTTATTCATAAACTCTTGCATATTTAGAGGAGATAATAATATAAAGGCATTGTGCCTTCCCTTTGCATTACTGGCTCTGCTGTAGATAAATGGCATGGCTGAATGGAACCAGATTAATGATAATAAAGACAGTTTTCTCATTTTCTTTGTAGTAAAGCCAACCTGAAAATGAGGAAAAACAACAAATTTGAACTAATTTTTGTTCTGCAGGCTCTTATAGAAATGTTTTATTTCTTTCATTTTCTTAATGCAAGGAGTCTTAGAAATTCGCTTCTGAATTTTTAGTGGCAGAAGTCCTCCCATTCCTGCTTAGTCCTATTTCCTCCTTTTTATCCTTCCTCCATTTCCCCTCCTGTTTGTCACATATTCAGAAAGAGAAATAAACATTGAAGGACAGTTAGAGAAACAACAAATCCAGTTTAAAAAAGCGCCAAATAAAATTATTTTTCTTTCTTCCTATACACAGTTTCTGCTGAGTATTTAAATTTGTCAAAAATGCTGCAAACATTTCCCATATTAAAGAGAAATTTCAAATACAATATTTTATCAATTTTTTTGGCCACTTATTAATTTATATAATCATCATACTCTGATCATTAAAATATACTTTTAGTTTTTTGCTGTCAGAATTGTGTTTTCTGTTCCCACTTCAGCTGAATGACATGGAAAAAGAATAATACACCCAAGGAATGAAACTGAGATCATGTGAAGGTGAGGAGAAGTGCAGTATCAGGACAGATGTACGTAGAAGACACCAACAGAAAAACACATTCTGGAAGTAACATCGCATTTTAAATTAACTTTTAGATTTTGATTATAAATTTCCTGTCAATCAGAAAGATAAACACATGTAGTATTTTTCCTCTTAAAACCAGGAGGGGCAGTGCATAGCACAGCTGTAACTGAGGTATCTTTGATATCTTGCTTCTGATTTAATTTTGTACTATTTCTAAAAAAGAAAGAGCAGGTTTTGAAAATATTTAGATATCATTTTTCACCAGCACTGATCTCACGAATCTCCCCCCATTTAGCCCAAACTGTGCCCCAGCCACACAGATAAAAGGCTTTGCTCAGTCGGCACGGAGCAAGAGGCAGAAGCACACCATTGACGGCACGGAGTGCAGGGACAGGTTTAGATAGGAAACACAGGCATATTGTGGCAAGTTTTCAGCTGGAAGGTGATTTTAAATCTTTGGTAATTATGTTTAGATTCGGTGCCACAAAAGGAGTTTCACATAGAAATAGATCCGTTTTTGTTTCAAACCCGAGTTGTTCAAGGTTGCCTGGATCAGCAGAACACATGTATTGGTTTACGGACTCAGCGCCATGACATTACGGGGGGCCCCTGAGAGCTGGACTTTGCATCTGGATATCAAAGGTAGGTGATTAACGTGCTGAAGTTGCCCTGGCAGAGAGCTCCCTGCTGACCACACGTCTGAGCACAGGCTATTTTTGTGTGAAGTGTGAGATTTGCTAAAGGGAGGTGCTAGTTTCATCAGTAGACCTCCTCACCTTCTTTCTTCAGCAGGATGCTTTTACATTCTCTATTGTGAGAATTTCTCCATGTTCACCCCAGCATTCAGCTGCCTTTAGACAGGAACAAATATGAAATGGGACCAACACAACGGCCTGAGGTTCAGCCCTGAAGCCTCTTCTGCACTGTCCGGCAGCTTTGCCACGTATGAGTAACACAGCTTGCCCGAAAATCATGACAAAAATCTCTATGCCACTTCTCCGGTTTTGTCTCCAAAAGACAAGTCGCTGGAGCTGTAACAGTTTACACTGGGGAAGGTCTGTCCTCATCTATTTTTATTCACACGTATGATTCACACTTCCATGCACCACAGCTAGAAATAAAACAGTAGTCCACCTCAAAGCTTTAAATTGCTTAGGGTTTAATTAAGAGTATGATAGAACAGATAGGAAGTTTAAGATGCAGTCAGTGGGTAAATTAATATAGGCACAAGCTCATGTGTCTGCTGTATATCTCAATCTGGTAGTTTCATGCAGAACAAATTTCCCACTCATTTTTCCCCCTAGACATAACATAGAGTAGTGTAATAACTATGATTACCATTATATGAAAATTAAACAATTTTGAAATTGCAGGGTTTGGAAACATGACTATCACATGTACGACAAAGAAAAATAATATCTTTCTACAGCAGTTCATCTCATCCATGGACGAGGGCTGGATCTTGGCCCACTCCAGTTGCTTCGTGACACTCCGCAGGTTTCAGTCAGCTGCAGGGCTGGGGTAGGCAGCTCCCCAAGCACTCTCCGGCATCGAAGCAGCGGAAGAGTGGCTGCATATCGATTCCTCCCAACCTCTATAGAAAGACCACTTCTCCAGGATAGGAATACAACATGAGTCCATGAAAAGAAGAACATGAAGCTTCTTTTTTAGAGAGCCCCCTTTCACTTTTAATTAGGGTGATGCTAGGTGAGTGGTCCCTCAAAAGGGGAAATGTCTCAGAAAGATGACTAAAGCTCTCCTGGCTGATCTGTGTGGGACAACCTATGAATCCTGCACACTCTTCACAAGTTTGAGCATTCGTCCGCCATGGAAATGACAGATGGAATAAGGTTGCAAATTACTTCTGATCCAAATCATTTGATCTGGCACTTTTTTCAAGAGGATTCTTGGTTGAAATTGGGCTGTTTTACAAGGAACTTCCCTGTTGCACTTGGTTGCCTGCAATAAATGCACAGTTGGGCTAAAATGCAGCATATTATCCAGTCTCCTTGGTAGCACTTTGGTTCTGCCACAGTGTTTACTCCATAGCCCAGGTTCCTTCAGCTGATGGAGCAGTAGAGGGGAGATGCTTAGGAACAAGCTCTGCCTCTTTGCCCTAATATCAGAGCAGCTTGTATTTTCTCTTTGCAGTCCCCATTCTGTCTCACCACGTACATCTTTGAAACAACCTCTCCATACCACTTTGGATTTTGAAAGGCAATTCACCTACCTGAAGGATAATGAGCAGAAACCCAAACATATCACCAAGATCATTATTTATTTTTAAGCTGCTTCCTTTCTGTGGGTTTCCCACGGAGCCCTGACTTTTGCTTTCTATTGCTGTGTAGAACAGAGTTTAAAGAGAAGACCATGGATCTGAGACTAAGAAGGCTCTGTTGCTTTAGGCCCCATTACAAAACTAAATGAAGAGATGCAAAAGTTTGGCTTTCGTCCTGGTTGTGTACGTCTCACTGATGACACATGGTAAGGAGGGGAAAAGAATTTCTTAAGAGTGTATTAACAAAATACAGTTTTGATTGCAATTTGTTAACACATTTAACAAAATGGATGTTGAACAAAATAAACTCTACATTTGGCCAGAGAGCTGGACCTCATTGTAATCAAGAGCTAGAGAACAAGAATGCTATAAATTGCTTTCCAGTGACTGAGAAAGGGAATAAATCCAAAGTTCTTTTTATGGGAGAAGAAATCAGGCGACTGTACTATTTCACAGTTACAGTGTATGGTTTAGGGCTACAATTACAAATCATAATTTTCGAGGGTGAGCTCCCTGAATGGAGAAAACAGGCTGAACAACCCTGTTCCTCAGCTGCACGCTAAAGAAACGTGCCCAGACTGACAGTGTCCGTACATCAGCTGCCATCGCTCCCCTGCATCAGCAGGTCACTGCTAATTGCAGGTCTGAAGAGTGATGTTGTGCCTCCCCTCCTGCGTGCTCATTGCTGGGGGGCACTCCTTCCTTCTTGCTCCCTTACAGTGTCTGGCCAGGGGAGGGCTCCTCAGATATTCGAGCTGTGCCTTTTTGCAGAAGAGAGGGAAGGTTGCTGGAAGCAGGCGTGATGCCGGTCAGGGGGAGGAGGATCGTGACTTCCCGGAACTCACACACCTGAGATTAACGTGGTGCTGAACACGGGAGGCAGCAGGGCTGAAGGCAGAGTCCACAGCCTCCAGCCCGCTCCTTCTCCCTGCACACCCAGGCACTTGGAGCAGAGAACTAAAGATCACCTTGGTGCCATCCTTCATGCCTCCAGAAGAAGCTCTCAGCCCATGCTCAGACCTAGACTTGATTTTTTGTCACGTGCTGAGGTTCATGCATTGGAAAACTGTGTAAGGGTGGAGCAAGGAGAGCTTGGGCCTGGCTGGTACCAGGCTGTGCCTTGGCACATCTCCAAGCTCTCGGAGCTCATCACCACCTCCTTGCAGAAATATTGCATGACCATCACAGGGCAAGCAGGCCAGTCAGGCCTTGCAGAGAGACCTGATGTGGATGACACAAATCACTGCAGATGGTGCAGCTATAAAAGTTGATATTTTCTTATAAATGCAGAGCTTCAGAGTGGATGCCGTGCTCTCGGCTGCCGCAGACAAGCTCTCCCAGAGCACGGTGTGTCCTGGGGGAAAGCCCAGGTCCCCAGGGGCCGGCTGGAGCTGGGCACCGGGCTGCTCTCACCAGGCTAGCTCTCCATGTGTGACCCCTGAAGAAACCAAAGCCAAGTTCTACAAGACCTTCATAATCACAGTGAAATGTGTGTAGCAGCAGGCAATAACCGAGACACAGAGATGTGAGAGAAGTTGGATTGAAACGTTGGATGTAAGCACTTCTCACTTACAGGCTCCTAAATCCTGCGCTGAATTTGCCCCCAGATTTCAGGGGCAGCAGCTGCATTATGCATTTTTCCTCAGAGTGTCAGCTCTCAAGCTTCTAAGAGTAGGACATTCATCATCCACAGAACTGCTAGATGCTTTATCATTGAAGAAAATCAAGCACTCTTACTTATACATTAATTTAAAATATTAATACGAATCTATTTGTCAGCAAAACTCTCAATGGCTATGAAGAACGTGAGGTGCTGCAGATTTTACTTACAGGAAGACAAACCATACCTTAACATCTCTTTTGTTGGAATTCAGCTATAAACTCTGTGACTAAGATGTGCTTTGACTTTAACACCTCTCCAGTGGCTTGCTGCTTTTCTTTATTAAAAAGGATCCCAACAGAGTATTTTTTCTTGTTATAGATCACTTTTTGCCCCTCACAGTAGAAAATGTGTGCTCACACTAATTTCTATATACCGGGTTATTATTATTAGGTTTTGTGATGATCAGATCTGAACAACTTGTCCTGGCAGAATGATTTATGCATCTCATTTCAATAAGAATAGGCCTCAATTTAATTTTAAAGGAAACATGGGATTTTTTTTTAAACAACTGAAGTAAAAGAGAAAAAGAAAAGATGCAAACATTTTTTTTATTTTCTTACATTTGCCTAATAAGATCGTCAGCACAACAACAATAACAAAAGGTTTATTTTAAAGCCTAGAGGATTTTCAACACAGTTGGTATCACAGGCTTTTAATGGTAGGGATAGGCTAGAGCTGCTAGCTGGGAGGAATTGGGGAGACGGGAGGGGAACTGTGGATTTTACGGGCTGGTTGGGCCACTAGGAGGAGAAATCAAGATGCCTGACTGGGGGCAGTTTAAGACACCTTCATGGAAAGCCCTGTTCATCTTCTCATGGCCTGGCCACACAAGGAAAATCACATCGGCAGAAAACCATCTCACAAGCTGGACCAATAAATCCATAATTGGGGTTGGTGTCAGTGTACCAGCTCCAGGTGAGGGACACAACCACAAACTACAGGGCTTATCAGCCCTCTCCAAATCCTCCAAGGTGCTCATCTCCAAATTAAACAATTTATTTTTAGTACATAACACTCTCCTTTTCAAACTGAAATATTTTTTGGCATACAATGGGGCAGAGATGAGAGGACGAGCGAGAAGAGGACAGGGTGAACTCCATCTTCAGACTCATGCCAGATCTCATCAGAGCAGCATACAAAGCTCTCCAGAGCTAACGATGACAGCAAAGCTGCTCTACAGATTTTCATACATTTTTGGACCTTGGGAAGGTGAAATGATAAGTGGGCATAGAGTTTCTAGTTTTCTTCCCATGTCTGTCCACAACATTTGGTATAAACTTTTGCAAGTCATTACATTTATCAGTTCCTGAGTTTTCTTATTTGTAAAATGGACACAGCAGAACTTCAGTCCCTCACAAGGCTGTTGTAGAGTTCAGTTCATTAAAATTTATAAGATGCATTCAAGTCTTTAGCCAAAAGTTGCTGTATAAATTGCAACGCTTGTAACATCTGTTTCCCTACACAGCTGAATACAAACCAGAAGGAAAAAAAAAATGTATACAGGTTTCCTTGTGCTACCATAGCCATTTTCCATCTTTTTCTTTATTCCCCAAGCTGAAAAGGTATAGGTAGGTATTCACAAGTAGCATATTCTTTTTGAATAAGGTGTGACTTCCCCTTGGGACCACCAAAAGAGACCTGCCTCCAGATTGTGTGGATTTCTAGCTAACAGAAGTAGCATGAACTCACTGACTATTGGGTCAGATCTCCAAGCTCACTGCAAGACTTCGATACAATACTACTATCAAGAAGTTGAAAATCCGACCAGGCACTGGAAAAATAAAATTAAATTAAACATGACATCCAAGTGCTTTTACCCTGGTGTAAAAATAAGCAAGAGGGCACAATGCAGTTAATTTAAATATCACAGCCGATAGACAGATGTTCAGACAGATTCCTGTAACAAGTGCCATAAAGCAGGAATAAACAAAGGTGACTTTGTGAAAAATGCCCAAACCAGAATGATAAGGGGCAAAAAATAATCTGTTTTGTTTTGGTTTGGGGTTTTTTTGGGGGGAGGTACATTCTAAATGTTCTTCAGATTGGCTCAAAGTTCCCTCATATCATTGTAGTGCCAACACTGCAATTTCATGATCTTCCTAGGACCTTATAATATGCTATGGATATGCGAAGTCAGACAATCTATCTCAGCTCTACCCATAAGACATGAAAAATCTAGAGTTTAATGAGATAGCTGCTAAGGGATAGTTAGTTTCATTAAACAACAACAACCACAAGAACAACCTCTTGTTTCAATGTAGTCTTGGGAAGAAACAGAAAAAATAGAGATATGAATTAGTAGGCAAATCCCAACTATATGAGTATCTGGACAATTAATTTGTTACCTGCAGGCTGGTCAGAGGGATGAACTGCTTGGTCTAGCTAGGAAAGCCTGGTGTCTAATGAGACTCCTACATTCGAGTCTCATGAAAAAAAACCCCAGCCCCAAAACAGAGGAGACATTGCATACAATCACTACCAAATTTACGTAGGGACCAGAACTCCCAGGTTCTATTGCGAGCTCTTGACTTCTCTTGGGCATGCAGTTTAACCTCCCTGAGAAAGATTTTTGATAAGCACCAGAGGGATTCAGAAATGCAAGGCTCATTAATTTTCATTAGACTTGTGCAACTCCACCCCTTGGGTCCTTTGAAAATCTCCCTTCCTGTGTTTTTTAGTTGACTTCTCTGTTAAATAGGGATAATAATTACAACTGATCAACCTGTTTAAATAATACAGTTATAATATCACTATTATCTTCATAGATTATATTCAGCACTGAAATAAATGCGTCATAATAAATAATGCAGAACTTTAACATCTGTTCTGGTTAGTAAATAATTCACAAGTCAATAATTAATTTTCTAGCTGTTCATTTATAATTCATAAATATTTGCCAAATATTCAGAATCTGAAAATTTTTATCTGAACTATTATGCGAACTTTTCCTTTTAATTATTACATACTTGCTATTTGTGTCATTTAGTTTGGCATTTAATTAACACGGTATTATTTTCTTCATGCTGACTGACTGAGTGAAATATTTCAAATGTTGGAAGGAAAGTCACTGTCAACACTGAATCATGCATATTCACTTCGTATGACTTTTCGGTGCCCACAAAAATTCGCATTGCTTTGAGGACTCACCAGCATTTTCACGAACAGCATGATTTGTGGAGTCAATCTCAGCGCGTTTATTCCCGTTACATACACTCCTACTTTTTGACTTCATCTGCCGGTTCTCCAGTTTACTCCCAGTGCTTACCTACTTCAACTAATTAATATCTGCATGATGATTTGGAGTTTGATGATCAAAATTTGGGTGGGAATATTTTTTAAATAGTACCAGTATTTATAGAAAACGGTATCTTTAAAGTATTCATTCAATAATTCCCCAAGAACTTAAATGCCTTTTATAACCCTGTCACATTAGAAAAATGTGACAAAGGCATCTTTGACACATCAAACTGCGGCTGTCTTAACAAAAAAGACCCCAAAGCTCAATCACTGCTCTTTATTCTGCAAAACACATATGGCTAAATATTGCAAATAATCATTACCATCAGTGTGCATTTGTAATAGAGCTCAGCAGCAAAACACCTGAAAGCTGGAGATTATCCGACCTGAGGCACCTTCCTTGGCTGGTTAAATTGGGTAATTAGTTTCTCTAGGCTATTTGGGCTGCAGAAAGTAACGGGTCTGCTCTACAGGGCAACTCTGGCTGTGGGCTGAAATGTTTTGAGGAGACACATCTCGCTCTTTCTCTGGTGACTACACCCAGGACCAGAGCAGCTTTGCTCTTTAATTGCTTCATGGAGAAATAAAGCCCTTAACTGCTGACTGAAGATGTTCCTGTTGTTTCAAAAGCGGGGTAAATAAATATTCACTTGCTACTTTTCCCCTTGAAAGGGATCTCTGCATTCACCAAATGTTCCTGATGTTGAGCCTCTGAAATAGTCTAGAATCAAAATGGATAGTTTTAGTCTGGTTCTTCACAGGACTCAAAATATGAAACTAATTTACATCTGGATTTAAATACTTGTTCAGAATAACATTCTGCACACAGAGACATCCAAGCTCATGCCTGTGTGGGCGCATGGGTAAGATACAGGGGTTAAAAATGGGACTGGAAGACAGGCTCAGGGCACAGCCTTCTGTCTACAGCACCATTGGCTGCACTTCTTTCACTAATTAGACCTTGATCAGATTAATCATGTATGCGGTCCTACTGAATGCAATAGGACTACCGCTGGGGACAAAAATAAAAAGCAAGTTTAAGTGCTGCAGGTGGTTGGATCATCAATAACTAGAGCCAGAACCTTTCATATAGCAGCTCAAGTAGGGAGAAGTGATCTTCTACCCAGCATTTCCATACCTATTACTTCACCCAAACCATTAGGATTGTTATACAGTGAATATCCCTGAAACAGCAAAGTATCATTATAATGGATTTTTTGTTAAGAGTTCATAGCATCCATAAGCCTATTCACACAGCAATGTGCAGCCATAAAGCTTTGAAGAGTGGGGTTTAGAGAGTGGAAAAGTAGCACAAAGGTAATTCAATAAGATGTTGGTCTCGCAAACAGTATCAAAAGACTAACTTTTACATAGATCGTGACATTTACTTTTAAAGCTAAGAAGATTTTTCTTGTTCATGTTATTTTCATTAGGAAGCTACACTTATTATGGATTTTTTCCCACTCAAGCACAGATGAATGAGACAAAAAGCCAGATATTTAAAACATTAATATAATGGCCTGATACCCTGTAAATAAAGCTTTGTCGATTATCCATTTGCTCTAAGTGCCTCTTTTGTTAAGCCACCATTTTTAGGTCATCTCTGCAGTTTAATCCAAAATAGCTATAACAGGTACTAGCCCTTGAATATAAGCATCACCTACAGATGTAGGGAGCAGATGGCAGGTGTGTTCATTATACTCTGCTGTGAGGATCTTTGCACCTTTTAAAAGGGATTTGGTGCAACCTAGGATAGGGTCTACATTGTCATTAATGCTGAAATAAATTAAATTTGCTTTGAAACAAACTAAAAACTTAGGGAAGATCCCACTATTGGGATATTATATATCCCACTATTGCCCAAAGGCACTGCTGCCAGTTTTCTTATACCTTACGCTGGTCTAGTCATTTGTATACTTGTTTAGCAATGGACACATACAGATCAGGGGGCTGGAGCACCTCTCCTATGAAGACACGCTGAGAGGATTGGGGTTGTCCAGCCTGGAGAACAGAAAGCTTCAGGGAGTCTTGATTGCGGCCTTCCAATACTTAAAGGTGGCATTTAAGAAAGACAGAGAAAGATTTTTTACTAGGAACTGTAGTGGTAGGACAAGGGGCAATGGTTTTCAACTAAAAGAGAGTAGATTTAGATTAGATATGGGGAAGAAATTCTTTATGATGAGGTTGGTGAGACACTGGAACAGGTTGCTCTGAGAAGTTGTGGATGCCCACTCCCTGGAAGTGTTCAAGGCCAGGTTGGATGGGGCTTTGGGCAACCTGGTCTAGTGAAAGTTGTCCCTGCCCACACTAGAATGGAACTAGATGATCTTCAAAGGTCCCTTCCAAGCCAAAAAATAACTCTACGATTTTATGATACATATTTAATTATTCCATGCACGATGCAACAACTTTAATAGGTCAGCTTGAAAGAACACATCTGAGAATGCTCTGGTGAGTTACAACATCTACCAGGGCATGTCAGTATAGTTCCCAAAGCATGGAAATTGAATCTGGTTGTCCCATATCCTTGGGGATCTACAGGACAGGAGATAAGGCATTGGCCATTGTCATTGTCTCCAACTGCTGCTGTCTGATTTTTATTTTTCTTGAAAACTGGCTGGTGGGTAAAAAGCTACTGGCAGAAGAAGGTTCAGGGTTTTAATTCCCATCCAGATCTGATTTTCTGTATTTCCTGAGAGATATTTGGCTTATTTCTCTTTGCCCCTCTTAGGCAGTTCCGTGCTCAGCGTGCTAGTTTTATGGAGGATCTAATATATACGCAAGCCCTCCTACTCACTGAACGTGTAACCTGCATGGTGAATTTCTCTGACCCAGACAATACAGCCAGAAGCACAGGTGCTAAACTTGTCGGAATGGGAAGCTTGTGTCATTTTATAGGGTTTGCCTAGTCACAACATTTGCATCTCAGCCTCGTGACTACTGTGCTACTGTCATAACCAAAGGACTACTATTCCCTGTCCTTTGCAAACTCCCTACCAACACATATTATTCTAACTACATTGGTGAGTTAAGGCTAAAAAAGGACACATCTCATCAAATCCATGTGGTATCTAAAGAAATAATCTAAATCACAAATAGGTAAAATACTCCAAGCCCCAAAGTATGAGGACTTCCGAAAAGAATTAATGATAAATTCTGAAAGTATGCAACCATTGATAAAGATAACTATTTCGGGTAAAAGTATAAGCAGGCTGATGTTGGGAGCAAAGAAATTCATGACAGTTTGCCCAACCTCTTCCTCTCATTTCTTAAATAATGCATGATTTGAAATGAGAGTAAGTCAACATCTCATTATCTGATGTACCCTCCTCTCACAAGTCACATCAGCATGCAGATTCCCAAAGCGCTGATTCCCAAAGATGCAGCAGACTTGTCCAAGCCATTATGAGTATCAGGAAACATTTTATACAACATGCTATAGAAAATAATTTCACACACAATGTCAAGTTCATCCCAAGCATATTTGGTGGCAAGAGTTCCTAATAAATTATAAGGCTAGAGATGCCTAAGGAAAAGGAGGTTTTGCAAGTCCTTTACTGCAAAATGACTAGCGTTTTCTTTTTCTAAAGTTACGACATTTTGCTTTTGGATGATTTTCTTGGCAAATACTATACACCAGTGTCAGAAGGGGAGGAGAAAAAGAGAGTCTATACAATACTTTCTATTATATGCATCACATGGTGTCTTTTGGTTCAGTAGACATAAACAGCTTAAAAGTTCAGGGCTAATTCAAATTGGATTTTAGAAACACAAAGTCTTAAAACATTTGCACCAAACTAAGGGATTACACTCTTATCTTATCCTTAGAAAAGCTTTTGAAAAAAAATATGGTAACTCAGATTTTAAATTGGGTCTTCAAAACCCTCTTGTCTGTAGCTGTGTCATCTGCTCGGTTGCCTATTGTCAAAAGGTAAAATGTCTTATAGAGAGAAGGATTTGCATAAATTGCTATCACCTGCTGGCCATCCCAGGTTAATGAAAGTGGGGGAAAAAAATAAATGCACGAAGCCTTTGAGCCTAATCTTTCTCGACTGTTTCTGTGCCAAAACAGATGAGCAAAATATTACTGTGGTTGTCTTCTTAACTTGCAGATCATTTACAACCTGGGCCCAGTCTTATCCTTTGCTATCACTGAAATCTTTCTCTCCACCTACTGAAATCAGGCATCAGAGGGTGGAGGAACCTTTTCATAGTACAGATGCTTTCAGCCTCCTGCTCCCCACATGCACCAGAAAAGACGTAGTACAGGAAACTGTGGGAACAAGCTGTACTAAAAGAAAATTCCTCCTTTGTGGTTTGAGTTGAGCATACACAGCAATCGGACAGGCTAGGAATAACACATGAACAAAAAGCGTATTAGGCAAATGCTCATACTCCAAGTTTATTGTACATCTGGCAGAGAGGAGTTGAAAGAGCAATTTATAGCAGTCCACAGCTAACTAAGGGTTAGTTACAAAGGTGGCAGAGCCAAGCTCTTTGCAGCAGTGTTAGATGACATGTTGAGAACAATGGTCGTCAGCTGTGGCCTGGGAGATGAAGACAGACCAAAGAGGCTGTGGAATCTCCACCCTTGGGGGTTTTCAAGATTTAGGAGGACCATACCACGGCTGACCTGCGAGTGTGTTGGTGGTAGCTATGGTTTGAGCTGGAGGTTGGCCTAGACCTGCTTGTGTCCCTTCCAATCACCATTTCTGTGATCCTATATAATGCTAAGTATGAAAGTTAACATGGTGAATGGAACTATTTACACAAAAGATAATAAAAAGTACAGCAATTGTGAAAGCAGTAATTTTGTTCAGAGGGATAAAGAATGGTTCTGACAATTTTCTACAACATAAGGTCTTTTACCAGTCATGTCAAATGAATTGTTTTTTTATAGTGTCTGTTCTTTCCTGTTTAGATAATTCACAGGAAACTACTATTAATATTCATGGAGATTTTGTATTTACATGAGAAGAACAGATCACAAAATAACAGACAACACTTACCTACAGGTAAGTCTACCTACAGGAGTCTCCACATTGCACTCTATTGTCTAACAAAGTTTCCAAAGTATTTAGACTTCTCAAAGTTTACTCTCTTTTGTGCAGAAGAAGAAAGGGGAATTTGGCTTATTGTTGAGGAGTTTTAAAACGCTGTGAGATTGACCAAAGCATTGCCTGGAAATCTCAGAGAAAAACCCACTGCACGTGTGCCAGCCTATTCTGTTCTGTGTGCTATAACAAATATATTGCTACATATATTAAAATACATTGAACTATGAATTATTATAATAGTGAAACTCTGGATTATGCGCTATACAGTTGATCTGTCCATGGAAAAGGTGTTTGATGTACATCTGCATTATTGGACGTGGGCAGATCAACTATGCTGTGCTGATACTGCTGCTCGGTTTATCTCAAACGCACCCAGCTCACTGCATGTGCCATGCAACGCAATGCATGTATTTCTTTCAGGGAAATCTCTGACTGATCTGTTGGAAACTTATACTTGACTATATGAACAAGCATAAGAAGCGATCCTGTTATACATGCAGTGCAAGGGATGCCCACAGAAGGTTAATCCATTCTCAGAAGTTGCTAAGTAACAGTGCCCTGAGCTCAGGATCACTAATTACTTGACAGCTCATCTCCAAAGACTTTGACTTGTGTTTTATTGGCTGAACATCACTATTTCTTGATAGTCTATTTGGGCAGTAGGGGTTGAGGGGGGAAGAGAAAGCACTGAGTTGATTTAAATCAGCAGAGAATCTGACTTGTCTCACAATTTTGAAGTTTGAATTAACATCTCAGTAAAAACTCCCTAGTCATGAGAAAACTCATTGACTTCTGGATCGGTATATACCAATATGCCAAATGTTATTCACTCCAGCTACAATAGCACTATCTCTTTTGAATGCTCAAAATTCATTAGAAGGCAGGTGAAGTAAATTTGATTTTGTCAAGCTATCATGTGAGTGCAGTATTACACAGAGGATGGAGTGCACTTATGTTTTGCATATCCTAGGTACATCATTTCTGTTTGCTGGAGGTTATTTTCTATCTGCCAGGGATTTCCCCCCCCCCCCCCCCCCCCCCCCCCCCCCCCCTTTTAAAGAATCAATTGAGCCCCCTCTCAGCACACAGGTAAATAAATTTGTACCAGCAACGGGATTAAGGTCAAAAACATAACCAACATTCTTCTGTAAATACCCAGGATTAAAATAAATGTATTTTTATTAATGCTGTTAGAAATCTCTCCGACATTTGAATGCTGTGACATTTGAACAATAATAATCTTTCTGCCTCTTGCCGAGATGTGCATTTTTGTTAGCAAATACTGTAATACATGGCTTTAAGATTCAAAATAAAGTTCTATCAAACCTTTACATAAATTAAGAACAAGACCAAAGCCAAAGGACCTGCATTGGTTCACGGATGCCATTCTCATATTAGGGAGTAATGTTGTACAAAAAAGAATATTAGCTAAAGCGTATTTGGTGTAAACATAATAGCTATTTCAAAAGCATTTAAAAACAATATAAAAGATACCAATTCATGTAAAACATATTTTACAAGAGTTTGGCAGAGACCGCATCTGTAACTGAAATAAAAATCAATAGAATTTGTTGCATAACTTAGACATAGCTTTATCCTCTCCTATTCAAATTAATATATGGGTTAGCAATTTATATGCCAGGTCTCAGCTCTCAGGGATTAGAAACAGCTGAGATAGATATACTGCAACATTGAGGTTTATGATGTGAAAATGCTGACAGATTCAAATAAAATGGCACTGCTGCTACATCAGGTGGGAAACTTGATCCATGAACTATTACTGGTTGGGTGTAAATGCCTGAATCCACAGCTTCGGTCAAAATGGTTCAAGTTTGCCCAGGGGATGTTGCCTAGCCGATATCTCTGTTTACACTGCTCTTCGAAGCAATATCATACCGTAAGTGAGCTTCAAATCGGCTACTTCCAGAAAAAGTATGCTGTAGTGGATCACCAGCACAAGGCTTGCATGACAGCTGAGCCTGCTTAACACCTTCAAGAAGGGATTAACAGATGTATTTTCTCAAGCACTGTGTGTGACCCTCCTCCCTTCTCCTTCACGTCTGTCTCAGGATTCCCAGCACTCCGGTCCCTGCCCTGCTCTGATACCCCCTGTGCCCGGCACGCCTTGTCACGGCAACCAGCTCTCCAACTCAAGGGCGTCCCCATCAAAAAGGACCTTCTTCCTAAAGACAGGTTTTTTGCTGTGGCCTTTCCCCAAAGTGAAATGCCTAGATTACACAGAAGCTCATGGCTAGACCTCAGGCTGATCCCTCTGGGTGAGGGAGTTGTGGCTTTCACCCAGTAAAGCTTGTTGTCAAAGTCACTTTGCGGTGCAGCTTGTTCCTCTCGCTGAGGAGCTCTTCTCAGTGGGTCCTGCCCATCCTGGGCGCTGGTAAAGGAAAAAACCAGCCGCAGTCACTGCATTTCATCCCCGTAGAGGTCATTACATTTTACTGTTTCCTCAGGCCATGGCTAAAGAGGGCTTGTGGTGCCTTGGGATTATAAAGATGCATTTTTCTTTCATGGCACTTCTCTGCTTCCTACAATACTTCCCCAAAGTACAAAAAAAGTTGCAAAATAAAAGCAAAATATAAGGAAGTAGACTCCGAATGCTGTGCTAAGCATGAAATTCCCCGAGGTGTGAGGTAATTGCAGCACCTAGCTGTCATGGTAACAGGCACGACTGCAATTAATAAAATTTAAAGTGTGCTATATGTGGAAAATGTTAGGTAGAAGCCTCCACAAACCTGTTTGTTTGAAGCCACTCCCGCCTTCCCGTTTATCCCAGCTGAAAACTCGCCTGATGCATCTCAGCCGGGCATCGGATTTTCTTCAGAGTTTTCAAACCTTTGCGCAAAGCCACTGCCAGCCGTTCATAAATAGAATGATACTAAATTTCTCTGCCCTAAGGAATAATACCAAACACTTATAATTTGGAGAACAGAGCTTTCAGTTTTCTATAATGTGTGCTCTTGAATACCAGGAACTAATCTAATGTTGCGTAAACCTCCTTTCACCGCTTGGCTTTACAGCCGTCACATCAGCACGGTTTTCTAGCCAATGTCATGCTGTCCTGGAACTGAGGAAATCAATGAAGGTTAAAATCGCACACATGAAGGCATTGTGTTGATCTGCACTGCCATTAATTTAAACCATTTGGGGAGGCTAAAAAGCAACCCAATTATTTTCTATTTGCAATTCTAGTGTAGGGCTAATACACAGGGCAATACCTAGTATATGAGGAAATGTAAACCTGTCAGTTTACTGCTAAGTGACCCAGCTTATACAGATGTAATTAGAAAGTTATTAAAACAGTCCCTTTAGCCATGGCTTCAGCTGAACAGCTCCACTACTAATACTATCCATTAAATTGCATCCATTTATATAGCTTGAGCACTATCACTTTTTAATAGCATTACTCCTAACAATCAACCAGCATATGCTGTTTTGAGTGTTAATCCTTGCCTGCCATTGACTACTTATAAACACAGCATAAATTAAAATTAAAAGAACCGTAGCACTATCCTTGCAGGTTGTGATTAGGAGGCACACCTTCTCTTTCAGGCGTGCAGGTGCCAAGGGCCAGACCTGCTCTCTCGTGCTCAGCGCAGGAGAGGCCAGAGGGACCACACGGCGTGGCTGGATGTGGTAGCTCGTCCAGGTGCCCACTCCCACTTGGTGCCGTGTCACCTGCAAGTGAGCTGGTGAGCACCTTGCCAGCCTGGTGGTAACAGTGATGCCTTCCCCGGGCGTTTTCAGACCTCCTTTCAAGAGTCCATGGCTAAGCGAGGGTAAAGTTTAGCAGAAATCAGCCAGGTAACCTTTACATCAAGGTGCAGCTCATTTTCTTCTGGGAGAATTTTTGCCCCATACCCATCCTTTCTGTGAACAGCCCATAGGATCGCAGAGGGAACCTGATTCAAAGCGCAAGTTAAACATGGGGATTTGCACCACGTAACCAGATCCCGAGTCTCCTCTGTCTAGTCCTTGAGAAAGGTTGAATCGTGTCCCCAGGAAAGATGTCCTCATTCCACTGACCCCTCCGGACATTTCTGAAATTCACACCTCTATACGGCTCCGTACAAGAGTTCACTAGATCCACAAAAAAATCTTCAAAATAGGTTCAACTGGAATGCAAATGAAAGCCTGTGGCAAGAAGACAAATTCCCTCTTTTCTGAGTTTACCTGTTCTGTTTTCATCCATACTGACTGATCTATATTAGCATGAGAAACAGTATAATTTCAGTCTTTTTAAAATCAGGTATTTTCCTAACTCCCTGCTCTATCTGTGGAAAGATACATTTACTAGAGATTAAATCTAGAAGCATCCAGGCTTCTGAGGTTGTTCTGCATGGAATAGTTTAATTAGGTAATGGTACATCAGTATTTTTAGGACAACTTTCATTTATTACATGGAAGTGATCATAAAAGTTGAATGAGTTCTGGAAATAACTTGTTCTTTTCTGAGACTATTCAAAACCTCATCTTTATTTTTAGATTTAAAATCTATCTTAATTTTAAACTGTATAGATACAGTGTACTTAGAACATATATAATTAGAAATGAGAAGTCTAGATTGCTCTAGATCAGGAGCTGTAAAATTTTCCTTAAGACTGACAGTTGCATTGAGTGTGGTTTATCATTGGAGACAAAGTATTTATAATAAAATGGCTTGCTTCTCAAATTCTTTCAGGTGCAATCATCCATCAACTAGGTCTGCTGGATCTATCCTCAATTCTATAGACATCAAGACAAACAGAAATGGAGGAATTCTCCTCCTTTAATAACCTCTAGTCTTTTCTCTCAGCCTTCCCCCCTGCATAGGATGTGGTATTGAACTCTAAGCCCAAAGGTTACATTGACTACTCATGACCGTACCCGTACGGTCCAATACACTGGCAGTCCCACTCTTCTCATACATCTGTGGAATTTCTTTCACTTGGCTAGATACTGTAGAAACTGTGTTTCTGATCATGTGGCTTTCTATACTGATTTTATCTGAAAGCTTGCTCATTTAGACCTAGGCATTTTTAAAATGAAAGCATTCAGCTCCTATACCCCAAAAGTATGAAACAGTAAGGTACAGAGAGAGCGTCTGTGTTTCTTACAGCATTTCTAAGAAAGGACCGCAAGTTCCAGCAGGTAAGGCTTCCTGGCATTACGCAGTGGAAGATCTTAGAAGTAAGAAATCAAAGAAGTTATGCAGTGCTAAAATACAAGTAACTGCACCAGAACCATAGGTTTTGAAGCACTATGAAGTATATGTGCACTTTCTCATCAGAAACGTTTAAGTGTGGACTGAAAAAACTAATGTGGAAAGAATCAGTACAGAAAAACCTCAGTGTATGGATGGCTTTACTGGAGTAGGCTGTCTTTAGCAGTGGAGAGGAGCAATCTTAAAAGGCAGAGGTGAGCAATCTTAATTGCCCTGTCCCTTGAAATAACAGCAAAACTACAGCATAGACCACAATATGGCACAATTTTAACAAAGCTGCGTAAAATTCTTGCGCTGTTGGCTCATCATTATGTGCTCTAGAGGAGGCATATATCAGAAGAGAATTTTTTTGTAGGAGAAAAGTTTCTTTTTCAATTTCTATTTATTGAATAGTGATTGCATTGGTGCTGAAGATGCTAAGTGTCTTGCTGGATTAAATCTTTTACAGTTACTCATCACAGCAGCTGACTATATATATATAAAAACGTTTTATAAGAAAAGGACACAAAGGGCCCTATCCGAAGAGAACTCCTGAGCCTGCATATTACCTCATTATAATCCATATAACCAGGTCTGATCTGATGTGCCAGCTTGCTGATATATTGCCGTAACAACTACATATACACATTGTAATACAGTTCAGGCTGTTACCAATAAAAGTCAGTTATTTGGCCTCTAACATTTATAGAAGTCATAAATATCCAGAAATAAGAAAGCTAGATCCTACTTTCCTAGTTCTTGTCTTCCTCATGATGCAGTTTTTTCAAACTTGTTAACAATCCTGTGTCCAAAAGCAGTTCAGCTCTATGCTGTCATGGTGCACATTTCGATTTGTCTAAAATAAATGCAGAACTTTCACTGAAGCTCTTTAACATCAATTTTCCCCTCTATGATTTTGACACCTCAGTTATACTCTCTCTATGTTGTAAAATGAAAATTCTTAGATGACCTGACACAAAACAGTCCAGTTTTGATATTTGTATGGGGACCTACTTCCCTCCCAGGAATCGCTTATAATATAACAAAGCTGGTAGAGCAGACCAAAATTCTTTTTTTTCATACTGCAGCTAAAATGTGGCAAAATAAAAAAAATAAATGTACAATAAAAATACATTTTCTTGAACTTTACAAACTAGAATTGTAAAGTATTTTTAAAAAAACCCAAATGTCTTCTATATTGGGCACACTTTGACATACTCTGTTTTACATCGACTTCAGCAACTGTGTTCCTAAGTCTGCACAGGCATCCATGAAAATTTTAAATACTTCCATTCAGCCTTGGCACAAGCAGCTCCTAATAGATGCATTTGGATGGTTTAATACATTTACTACAACATTTTAAGTCACTGGGTTCAGATAAAATCTGTGTAAACAGAGACAAGCCTCATGTGCCATACTCAAACCGTTCAATCTCAGCAGTCTGGTCTCAGCACCAAAACTCACACAGACGTGCCCGACTTCCTGATTTAAAGAGCTGGTAGGCACATGCAACTCATCCTAACTTGAGGCATGAGGTGATGAGTATTTGGAGAATTATACCTATGTTAATGCTTAAATACAAGCCTTGCTGCCTAGCTCGGTTGCAGCAATTACATGTGTGGGCTTGTAGCTGGAAACCCCATTGAAGCCACAGCCCTAAAGACAAATCTGTGCTCCAGATCAATGAGGATTTACTTAAGCATAAAGGCTGTGTGTAAGAACAGTGGGCAACAACCTATCGCCCAGCTGGGGCTGACGCATCTTTCCATGTGGCCAGTCACTCTCTACTAAGTTGGGTGGACATCACCCAAACACAATTTTAACCTAGCAGACAAACATGAACCAAGTATCTGTGTGAAGATCACCCCAGGAATTTGTGTCCTGCTTTGAAACCTGATGATGCCTTGAGCGCTAGCTTCAGATGCTGATATTTCCTCTTGCAGGTAGCCCTGTTCATCTGTCCTTGCATTTTACATCTTGTCCTGTCTTCCATGCTGTCATCCTCATGTTTGTTCCTGCACTGCCTGCATTTGTTCTCAGGCCTCATCCTATCTTGCTGGTATCTGAAATCCTCACCTCATAGCAGGATCCTGCCTTGCCCCTGGTTTGACTCTTTCATGACTTCTCCAGTTCTGGTCTTGTTTGTCAAGATTTCTCTTGACTTATTCTTTCACTCTGATTGAACTGAGTTCAACCAGCAGGCAGGACCACCTGTGTCCCAATCATGACAAACTGAATCAGATTACAGCTTGCTGCATCTCCTTCCACCAAGTTTGAGAGCCCTGACTGCTGTACACATATAATAGAAGAAACTTGGTGAGACTGGGGGATTCTACACTCTGCTCAGTGGAATTTTTTTTTATTGAATGTAACATGATGAATTTTGGGCATGGCACATCTGCTCTCCTCCACAATTTCAAGGGGAATGTTGGAGGCAAGTCGAAGGAAGAAAAATGTATCAAAGGCTATTAAACAGAAAGATACCATCTGTGGTTCGGGAAGTCCCTGGACTGCAAATCACTGAAAGCTGGGGAAATACATCAGCAAAGTGTCACTACACACCGACCTTACTTCATCCTACTGTTGCCTGCAGTTGGACACAGACTTACACAGTCCAGGAAAGTTGGTTTTATGTTCTCAGGTAGCCGGGGGAAAATCATCATCAACATTTATAATCAACTGTATTTATTGGGGGGAGGGGGAATCTGAAAAACTGAAGGTGGGACTCCTACCATCTGCTTAGTAGAGCCACTGCTTCAAGTACCTCTGCAATTGCTTGAATGCCAAAGAACTGACTGATGGCACCAATGGACATCTTCCAGAACAGCAATATCCCTGTATGAGTGTCTCCCCATAACGTTTAAGGTAGCACCTTTCCAAATAACCTGCCTCCTAGTCAGAGAGAAGATGATGGCAGTGGTGAGAAGGACGTGACCCCAAGCACTCTGTGGGAGGGAAGGCAACAGGGAACCCACAGACCCCACTGGAGTAACTGAAGGGGGAGAAAAGGGGGCAGCCAAGAGTGAAACAACCCCCCACCCCAGCCAACAGTATACGTGTCTTTTATATGCAAGCAGTGCCCCAGGCATGGAGGGAAAGCTGAAGTTTTAAGGCCTCCATAAGCAGAGGAAGCCGGAACGAACAGTCCCTGAGCTGGACCATAGCTTGGATGACAGATGCGCCAACAGAGATGAACCTCCTGATAGACGGTATATCTCCCCAGTGCCAGGAGACGACACTTCTTGAAGCCTCCCTAAAGTGGAGTGCAGAATTAAATAACATGTCATGGAGACTTGCTAAAAGGCTAAAAAAGATCGCTCTGTTTCTGAACAACCTGTGAAATACAGAGCTGGACTGTGCATTGACGGAGTGGTGGAGGCTCTTTCAGCTTGTAGCAAAGAAGGACAAGATTGGACAGGATTTGAGCTGGGGCAGCACAAACCCTGAGCCCTAATCTTGTTTCTGAAAGCAGAGATGTTTCTTTTATGCCCTGAACATGCTTGCTCCTCAATTCAGGCCCAAAGTACCAAGGAAAGGAGTGTCAAAGGGACCCAGACAGGTGGGCAGGAGGTAGTGGCTGCAGGTGAGGTGGTACCACAGCATGGGCGACTGACATGTACCCCAGCCTGGAGCTGTCTGGGGATAACCTGACCATCTGGCAAATCTATCTGCAGCAACGTTCTACACCATTTGTCCAAGATATTCTCTTTTGTCCCTCCGCGTGACTCTGTGCAGTGACCTAGTGGACCCCTAGGAAGAGTCCAGCTCCAATGCAATTAGCGTGAACATCAGAAAGTCTCCCTGTCACACAACTCCATATAGCCAGGGCACAGCTTGAACATGTTTATTCTCTGCAAAGCTTATGAAGAATTTGCATTAGAAAACAGAGACAAATGGAAATTTTGGCTTTCACTGCTGTTTTTAAAGCAAATGTCACCCAAAGAGCTATTTACCTATTATCTAGATTCTGTTGTTGATAATGCTAGCTGCGCAATATGAATTTTTAAAATTTATTTTAAAGCAATATTAGGAAATGCATTTTGCACCATGTAATTATATTAATAAAGAAATTTGTTTGATGTTAAATATTTATTCTTCTCTCACTGTAATCATACTTTTCATGCTGCATACATTTACAATGAAAAAATGTATTTTCAAATGTCTTCAACCTGGTTTTATGATTATTTGTTAATCACAATCCATTAAAACCTTAAGGTTTTGAGTGGAAGGTTTGGGGTTTGGTGGTTTTTTTTGAATGGTCTGTTTTGCTTTGGTTGGCACAGTGAAAAGAAAAAAGTAATTTGGGTTTAGCATGTAGAATTTAACTAAGCTTTATTTATTTTATTGTCAGAAGTAATAATAGGGAGTAATTTAAGTACTTTGAAGATGTGCATTTAGTGGTCTTTGAAGCATAATCCCATTAAGATTAATAATGAATTACATCTGAGAAAGACTATGTCCCTTAATGCTAATGTCTTTTGCAAGGTGGATAAATCGCTCAATTTAACAGCTAAGACAAATGTGCAGAGAAGCTGCAGTTGCATTGGCGTATTTGATGTTGGAAGGTTCTAATTTTGGTGGGGTTTTTTTGTTTGTTTTGTTTCTGTTTAGAAGATCCAGAGACTCATGGTCATTGAAAATGTTTGAGTAAAGCCATACCCAGGGCTGACCAGCTCCCTCGAATAATCACCATCCACTTCCTATGACCACAAACCTTGCTGGTAATAGTTCCACCGCTGCTGGAGACTTCAGTTTTCCCAGCAGGTCTTTGCCATGGTGTGCACAGAAAGCCTGAAGCAGCTGAGGTGGGCTGAAGGGCTAAACAATGAAGAGAATGTAGCTGGCCTAGTTCTAATGTGGCTCGATAAACTATGCTCCTAAGTGTCCCATGGTCTCTCACAGAAACCAGCGTTCAGCACACCAACTTCAAACTTGACTCAGTGGTGCTGTGGTGCTCCAGAGGGGAGAGATTCTGCTTCTTTACCTGGAATGGCAACATTTTTTGCCGCGTGCATAGCTATGAATTAAAAGGTAGATAGGTGTAAAGCATGGCCTGGCTCTTGAGAGTGAGAGGGATGTACCCACGGACTGAAAGAGAGCCTGCAAAGTAAAGCACGGAGTTATGGCTCACACTAGCCAGACCACACTGAGGAAGAAGCAAGGTCCCTTTGGCCTCCTTTTGGGTCCAGCCTCGTAGCAGAGACCCGGTGGGACAGATGTCTGTTCCCACTCAGGTAGGATAAACATCACTGGCAGGACACCAGGCAGAACCTCCTCCAGTACCCTGCTACTACATGTGTGTCAGTCAGCTAAGTCTTCATCCTGCTTAATTTATAAGAGCTAAAGAGAGCACATTACGCACTGGTACAACCACAAAATCAGTGCTCCTTTAAGCCCAACAAATAATAGTTTATTTTGCTTCTGACTACAATCGGTTCAAAGGGGCAACAAACCTCACAGTATGTGCAGCCTTCAAAACACCTATTAAAAATACATTTTTATGTTGTAATTGCTTACTAAGATAGATGCATTGATTTCTTTCCCTCACGTCTGAGGAGCAATTGTACAGACTTATATTCAGAAGAATGGTTATAATATACTTAAAAAACTAAGCATGAAAAATCAGTTTAGATTTCACCGAGTGTGAATTTGGGGAGAAAAATTATCCTTCCACCTTCTCACTACTAATGCAGTAGGGTTTATTTTTGAATGAAGGCAATATGAGCTTAAATTAAATGTCAAATATAATTTAACATTAAAGCATGAAGTGGCTGAGTGTGTGCGTGTCAAAACTAGCAGCTCTTCTGAGTGGTTAATTGCTACCTACAAAATAATAACCTATAAAAAGATCTCTCATTTTCAGTAGTGAGGCTTAAATTTACTGTACTGGAATAATTCTAACAAAATAGAGCTTAGAAGCCTTTTTAGTCACCCATGCCACATGAAGACACACAATGCCAAATAAAAACATCTGCAATCTGGCTGCCTACTTCTCTGGGAGATGTCTAGACTCCTTTTATAATCAGCAATGAGAAATAGACACTTCCAGGCTGCAGTTCATCTTGTCCTAAACTAGATATCTAAAATAGGCCAGAAGAATCACATCTGAAAAGTGCCTGTTTCTCTCTGCTGACTGTAAAGGAAGCCCGGAGTGATTAATTCAGAGGCAGAAAGCTACAAGGCAATGTGTAGTTTTGGCATTTTCTGCCAACAAGATCAACTGACCAATGCTGCAATTACATATTTTTATTTTTTTTTTCACTGACACCTCATCGGTAACTACTATTAGTGTTAAAAAGTGGCTATTTTAAGCAACACACTGCCCACTTTAGAAAGCAGTGAAATCCTTGCCAAAAGAAACTCCAAGTCTGAGATTTTAGTTCTGGCGCTGGACTCCGGAAAGACATTACAAGAATCAAACCAGCTAAAATGGAGCAAACCCACCCTGATGGACCTAACCTTCCATGCATTGGTACACCTGCTTAATTCTAGCCATGCAAATAATGGCATAGGGCAGATCTAGATGACTTATTTAAAAAGTTGTTGGCTATCAGTGGGCAAAGGTCTGTGTGCTGTCCTACAGTGGACTGGCTGGAAACCTCCACTAAACCAGCGGAGTTCTTGAAGGAAGGGGCAGTTTCAATAGGGGAAAACAAAACAGAGAGGACAGCGCATACTTTTTATATTGGTATACTTCCTTCTCAAGGTTAAGTTATGACTTAATTTTCTTTGTGTGTGTGTGTGTGTGTGTGTGTGTGGTATTCCTAAATATGGAACAGCATAAATAATACAGAAAATCTGACTCAAACACATTAGGAACAGCTCAACAAAATCCTGCTATGTGTGAAGTTAATGGCAAAGCTATCACTGACTTAAATTGGTTCACAACTTCAGTCCTGCAGCACTTACAACAGCTAAAAATCAAAGGTGGTTTCCAGAATATGAAGTAACAATATGTCATTGTAATGTCTCCATACAACTATTTCTGCCAGAAGAAGGAGAAAAAATTTGAGATAAGAGAAAACAAGAAATCAGTTTTGTAAAAGCATTATCATTGGAGTTAATTAATATAAACCAATAACCTATAATTTTCATCATGATTTCTTGTTTGTCTGCAAAGTTACATTTCAGAAGCATAACACAGTTGTCCAATTTCTGTGGGGTGACAGGAACTTGCCATGTTTGGGCATATCCACCGATACAGAAGTTTTGATATAAAAGTTCACAAGGGTCATGTAAGTCACATGATGGAGAGTTTGGAAAGTTAAATTAATAGAGTAACCTGAACATTAAATGTACCTTAAATAGTAAGAATTACTATATAATCAGAAAAGCATTGAGTTAGATTTCTAAATGTTAGGTGTAATATGGAGTGCGTGATATGGATGAAAGAAACGGAGGGTAAGCAGCCTGGAATCACAAGGGAAGGAGTAAGCAATTCCTGTCCAAACCTTTCTACCAAAACAGATGCATCTAAGCCCTACGGAGCTGCCTTTTTACTTTAAGATGAAAAACTTTGAAGCGTAAGCAAAGCTTAAGTCTCATTGAAAGTTACTGTTTTGTTTGTTCCCCTATGTCCAAAGTCAGCGCTGACAGCGGGCAAGCAGCCCGATACGGGACGAGGCCAGAGAGGGCTCGTGGCTCTGGTAACGCAGCCACACTCTGCACGGCCGCTGCCAAATGTGCAAATCTGCAGAAGGGTTTTACAGGGTGGCATGAGCTTCGGGCATGGTGCTGACATCCTAGACTGCCTGCCAGCTTGGCCACTGCTTGCCCCCCCTGCAGATCGCCGGGTGCCAGCCGTGACCTGTTTTGAGTGGCTCCCAGCTCCTGCTGCCCGCTGTGTGTGAGACGAGGTGCTGCCATGTTGGCAACGGCATCTCGGCACCGTCAGAGCAGCCCTGAATGACCTCATTTGCAGCAGCGGGAGCACAGGTCTTCCTTCACCAAAGCAACAGTCACTCTTTGTGGCAGGGGAGCAGCCATGGAGGAGGTTCCTCACCCCCACGATCTCTGACTGATAAAGATAGTGAGTTTCAGAGTGTTTTTTCAAGCCCTAGCACAGCGTGCACAGGACACCCCTCCTCTGCTGCCATCCCTGCCCTTGACATACCCTGGACAAGCACAGAGGGGCTTACAGGTATTTCACGCTCTCAACTGAGGCCTAAGGTACAGGATGTTGGTGTGTTCCTGATTTCCTGTTTGGCTACTGGTAGGAGCTTGCTGATGTGGCTCGTCCTCCACACGTAGCTTGTGCGAAACCTTTTACAACCTCAATACTTGTCCTGCACTGTGACTTCTGCCTACCCTCCGCTGTCCTGGAGCACGAAGGGACACAAGGACTACCTGCCCTGCTAATGGGCACGGGTCCACACCACAGAAAGAGAAGGCCATAATAAGCATATCTTCCTCATTTCAGAGGTATCCCACACATTGACGTGCAACTACTTTTGCCAGCCCAAGACAGAAAAAGCCAAAGAAAGGTTGGTGCCTTGCTGGATTGGGTAGAAAAAACACCTATCCAGATTACTGAAAAGATGGTGTAACATCCAGGTGATGCTGTAGCACTATGTGGAGTGACTTGCATTGAACTTACATCGCAAGACGGGCAAGAACATCCTTGTGCAGTGACTCCAGTGATTACATTGTGAGAACAGAAAGCGGGTCAGAAGAAAAGGCCTGTGTGACAACAACCGCCAATGCAGTAAAGCCCTGTCATGGGCAAATGTTACTTAATCTAGCATAAGGTCTGCTGACATCAGTTCAGCCAGGAATATTATCTACTTGTTAGCAATTTTGAGTTGGTGCAGCGTGGTGTAGCCACTGATTTGTGTCACCTAGTTGCGCCTTTTTCAGCAATGCACCGAGACCCCTCTTGCTACTGTCCAGATACAGCCTTTGGTTCTTAGGCTACTGTAGAGACCTAAAGTCTGGTAACCCGCTCCCATCAGTGCCATGATGCTTCATTAACATAATCGATTCATCAGCAACTCTGTCTTCTGTGTATTTGAAGTCATAAGGAATGTTTTAAAATAAGAAATAATCACTTTGTCTACCAAGAGAGGATCTGAATACCTCTGAATACTGGTCATCATATTAAACAATCTACCTGCAGTATTTGTTGTATGGTCTCCTATTCTTCTGCAAACTAAACTCCATCACAAATAATTAAGAACTTTCTCTGAAACCTCAAGATTTACTGATTTAGCAGAAAAGATGGGTTGTAACAGATGAACTCCAGCAAATTTTGCTGAGGTGGTTTAGATGGTACTGCTCTCAGTTATTTTTCCCCATCCTTCTGCCAAAGTTACTGCCCCTGGACAGAAGGGCAAACTAAAGTGTGCACCCATATCTCACACAGCCCCTTCAAACTGCTGAGATATCAGTCTGCAAAGTGACGTCCTTGAAGTACAGGTGTCCAGCCTTTTTTTGGTGACCCTGATACAGGGCAGAGTTGAAAGAAATACCTCTATTGAAAGCCTTAAAAATAAAAGATGGGAAAACAAAAATATATCAAAACTACTTCAGTTTTCTCTCCCACTTGTTCCTTCAATGAATTCAAGTCACAGCCTTGTTTCTCTACAACTGTCCTGTCTCTGCTAGCTGCTAATTTTAGCCAGGGTCCTCCATTACAGGGCAAGATGAAAAGGAAGTTATGAAAGGATGTGAGCCACAGCTTTCCTAAGCCTTTTGTATTTTTTAAGTTCCTCAGTCAGCTCCCAAATACCTTTTCTGGTTCTATCACAATTCCAGCACACAGAATGGAAACACAAAGTCCCAAACAGATGCAGCTACTGTAAGAAAAAGCCAAAACCTTCTGTCCTCTCTCAATGATCTCTGACTTTCAGAATCTTGCCTGAACATTCATCAAATATTCCCTTTGTCTGTTGTCATCTCTCTTAAATACATAAAGAACTCATTCATGAATGTATAAACTTTTGCCAGTCTCTAAAGTAAATGGAGTTTTCTTTTAAAATGCTTTAAATCAAAATCGCTCAGTGCATGGCTCTCTGTACTGTTTCTTCAGAGAGTGTGTTGGCTTTTGAGCCTTTATTCCAGACTTCTCCCCAGCACTGATTTCTCTGTCAATTTGGGAGCTGTGCCCTGTGTTAATGTTTAGATGGTGTATTTAGATTTTTTTTCCTGTCTCACTTTTTAAAAATATCTCTCTTCAAATTGGTGCTGATAAAGGTTAAAGACACTCAAGGATAATGTAATTGAGGCTTTTGTTCTGCCTTTCCACCCACCCCCCCCACCCACCCCCCTTATGTGAAGAAAAAGTCAAATAACTGTTGATGGGACAGAAATTCCATTTGAGTTGCATCAAGCTCTGCCCCTGCAGAGGTAACAGAGTTTGGTCCATCCTACTACAGTATAAGGTCCCAAAATCATAAAGGACTAAAGACCATAGTCAAGAAAAAAGTTCCTCTTCAGGAAGCAGAAATCAATCTCTCCATTTCCTACTTGGATGTCCACACACATGTATTGCATGCTGAGGGAGCTAGGATCTTGCTTTGATAAGCCATTTCTGTCATGCTGTGCAAGGAGACCACCACTCAGGATTCAGGAGTTGTGTCATCTCTTCCCAAACAACATTCAATATTCTTTGGGCACTGCTTCATGTAATACCTTTCTCTAATGGTTAAATTGTCTTTAATCATCTAGTGAGAAGAGTGGCAAGAAGGTGGCAGACACTGAGTCAACTCTAAGACAGAACGTAGCCGAAAGAGCAAAGAAATTTTTCTCTGGTGTATGTGTGGGTGTACATATATATCTCTATCTTCTTTTTTTTTTTTTTTTAATAAACTTTTGCATTACACTTACTTTCAGAGATAGAGAAGTCTCTGTTAAGAAGCAATGGAGAACTCTGAGATAGAGTAATTGGAAATGTGTCCTTCTGCAGCTCCTATTCACTGCTGGTGTTCAGCAATAAAAAGAGAATTGCAACCATGAATCACAAACACTACCGTGCTGTCTTAATACTGCCTTTCAAGAACTGAAGAGACAAATACCACTTAGTCAAGGAGAAACCCTCATATATCTGATACACCTCCAAATGCTCTGTGATTAATCTTTTTTCTTAAAAACAAACAAAACAAAACAAACACTGATTGAACAAAAAAAAAAAAAATCCCACATCCGACAATCTAGATTTCTAAAGCTTTGATGGAATGAGGCCATTGGTGAGCAACAGTAGAACTTTACATAGAAAAAAACCCCCAACACTTTACTAAAGCTATCAAAAGAGCTATTCTTTTAGGTAGTTTTGGAGTAAATAAAATAACACTTACTCCTCTAAGTGATTTGTTTGCATTAAATGATTCATTTGCATTTATTTGTCTAATCCCAGGGAGGTTATTGTGCTGCAGCATACTCACACATTCAATCGGGCTATTCTTTAAAGCCAAGTGCTATGGCTTCTAAAGTGAGAGCGTGGATGCTGGATTTCAGTGGAGTTGGAATCCACTACATAAACTGAAAGAGTTTGCTGTTCTGTATTGTCTGTATCACGCTTGCTTGTTGAAACAACAGCGACCTTTCAGCAGTGGGAAGTGGGTGGCCTGGGGAGCAGGAGGGATTCCTGACATGCCGCGTGGCCCTTTGGGAATCACCATGAGATGTGTTTGCAGAAGCACTGGTGGCTGCCACTGTTCGCACTGTGAGCACTTTCTGAACAGCCGCCATAAGCCGGTTCAGGATTATGGTCCCATAGTGCTTAACTGGAAGGCAGTGAGAGTTTCAAGTGCAGATCCCTCCCCGAAGTCACGCATGTCCTTCGTGCTTCCAGGTGGGACTTGAGGTTTTGGTTCGGCTGGCTTTCACTGCCATTTCTGCCTACATGCTCATGCTGCTTCTTTTGCCCCATCACTAGCCCTTGTCTGGATCAGGGAGCTGAACTGGTAAAAGACTATAAAAAATATGAAGTGAACAGGTTTTTGCCCATTTGGCATCCTGAACTGGTTCGCCATGATTGATCACGAGCTTAATGCAAGAAAGAAAATCGAAGCATGTGGCTGGCTTAGGACAGAAGAAAGTTTTTACAGTGGTTTAATTATATCGTTAAACCACACCCTCAGTTTATCTATCTATCTATAAATCCTTCCCCATGTGCAATGCTTTAGGAGCTGTGGTTGAAAAAGACACTTACGTAAGCGCTAATGCAATCTGAATAAATGGTGGCATTTAGGCAGGTGCAATGGGAGGGGTGAGACAGCCATTACATAATGTAATTGGAGATTTATCCACCAAAGCTTTACATTTTGAGTGGGACAAACTGGATGTCCCAGAAACCAGCAGTTAAACAAACACTAAATTTGTAAGCCCATTCAGAATTTGTAAAAAGTATTGTTGTTTTATTACTGTTATTTATCTTGATCACATTTGTTCTGCTTAGAAGAAATAAAACACAGGCACTCTTTGCTTTAATTGCTGGGCCTATTCTTTAGTAAACAATGAAAAGTGATTAGAGATGTTTTTTGGCATGCACAGTCCAAAACCACCTAGTGAGAGTTCAAAGAACAAAGCAAATGCTTATTGGAAGAAATTACTCAGCTAACTAAACTTGTATATCTTTGAGTCAGACATTTTTTCAGCATCTTTACCCCATTTATCAATGCACAATTACTGTCACTATTGTGTTGTGTCATTAGGCGTAAGGTTACAAGTGCCAGTCGGAATAAAAAAATTGCAGTAATGTTGGCATAATTTTTCATTATCATCTTCATTAACCACAGCTAGTGGGAGTAAGAGTTTATCCTTGCTGTTGTCATCGTCATGACAACGCTTCCAAAGCTTGTCTGCCGAGAGTTCACCAGATACAAAAAACTGAATGTCCTCATTATTCCGCTTCTCACACTCTCACCCATGCCAAGGGTGATCCGAGATGCACAGGGCCCTTGATTTATCCCCTGTGATTTCTCTTGACAGCCTGGTATGGTGTCTCAGCTTAAGGCAATCGGTCTGATTTCACAGTTTAATTACTGCTAATCTGAAGGAGCGTGGCCAATGCTAATGAGCCAGCAGCAATCAAAGCAATAATGGCTAAACTCGCCCTGTTTCATTCTTCTCTTTTTATTAAAACACCCCTGCCCTGAAATAAGCAAGTAATTTCTCCTTCTCTGCACAACTGCATGGAGAGAGCAGAGGAGCCTCCTGTACAATTTGGTGTTATTTCAGAAGCAGACCGTAAGATTCCTTTATATTTTGCACTTAAACCCCTGTTTAATCTTAGTTTTCCAGCAGCTTTGATTCAAGAAAAGAATCAATAGTTGGAAGAGACTCATTAGCGGATCACTAGCTTGACTGCAGAACATCCATGGTGGCACATTGGGGCCAAATTTGGGATGGAGGCCTCCTTGATTTTTGCAGCTGGGCATCACCAAATTATGCATGGAATTAAAATATCTATGACAGCGCTGCAAAAGAGAACCTAGAATATTCAGAAAGGGATTTATTGTAAAAGGAATTAATTATAAAACTGGATAATAATCTACCCTGCAAAATGACCAGTGCCCACAGTTAACAGCACCCAACGGCAGCAACTTGCACATTTTCCCTTTTCTCAGGCTTCCCATCTATTGTTGAAATAAATGAAGAAAAGCATAGGAAAAAAACCCAAACCAAAAAACAATGTCAGGACTGATTCCTCTCAATTACTCTAGCCCAAATATTAGGAGTAACTTGAGGAAAATAATCAGGCCCTGTATCTGTCTTTCCATACATCCATTGGCGGCGTTACGAGTTCCTTTAGGTAGATTTTCATTGGCCTTTTTCTTCCTCAGAGCAGAACCTCTATCTAAAATATTCACCAGACTTGACCGTGATGATTTGATTAATGCACAAAACGTTTTACATTTTAAAGTTGCTCCAAACAGGAAGTAATGTACTAGAAGCAAGGGCCCCAACATCGGTATAAATCCCAGTGATTTCAGCAATGTTATACAGCTATTTCATGCTTTCTCCAGTGAGACATAAGCAGACTCTGGCCCATTTTGAATTAAGCAGAAAAACTGTGTTTCAGTGCTACTGTGTGTGATTTACGATACATAAATAGAAGGTTAGGCAATATTTTGCTTGCTAAATGACATGGGAGGAAGAATAATAGAGAAATCAGCCATAAATAAGAGGGTTTAGAGAAAATTTTGAAGAATGCGAACTGCTTGTCTTGTGCTTGTCTCGAGTTTATCTGTCATTACTTCAAATTTGGTGTTGCTCAGTTAACCTGGAGGAAAATAGCTTTTTAAGAATTTTGTGAGCACCTAGGAATACCTGATCAGAGTGGAAAATCACATCTTCTTTGCAGATAAAGGTGTTTAATAAAACAGTAAATATTAGAATGTACCATTTGCTTTTTACGGCAGTGTCATTTAAATGCGTAATATAGCAAGACAGTGACACTTTATAGGATTAACATTATTATAAATAATTTTATCTCATCCATTCATTAAAGAGCTGTTCTATCAATGATTGTTTCACATTCACAATGTTGTATTTAAAAATAGAAAAGTCCAGACTGTAATGCTACAAAGATCTGTTATTTTGCAGTGTTTTAGAACCTATTTTACTTTTTTTTTTTTTTTTTTTTTTTTTACTCTGTCTCAGTGCAAGAAAAATAATGCTATGGGTACTCACAAAGTATGGCTATTTCCATAAGATATATGAGAGAGAGAGTGTCACAAGAGGGGAACATCATTCTAATAATATTTTGTACTTCATCATAGCACTGTCAGAAGATGCCAATGGAGACTCCAAGTCATTTGAAAGAACCACTTCATTTACAGGGAAGGAGTTCACTCCTAATTAAGTTCGAAAGCCTCTGGGGCTTTCTCCAGCCTTTGCAATTCTGATTTCCTTGGAGAACTCCTGGTAAATCTGAGAGATCCAGAGATTTCAGTGTGATTAAGGCCCTATTGACACAGACATTAAAACGGTGCTAGTCAAACTATGCCGTAAACCTTACACAAAACACCCCCTGTCCCCAACAGCTCAGGTGAACTGAACTAGAAGTCTGCCGGTAGTGACAGTAATATGGTGTAACTATGAGGCACAAGTGATAACAAGGAAAAGAAGAGAAATCTAGGTTTAAGATCTGACTTGTCTCCATTAGTATACCTCCTTGGTATACGTCTGCCTTAGCTGGCTGAGGAACTGGGAAATCTTGGTGTAAAGTGAAAAAAACCCAACAAAACCCCCCCAAAAACATAGAGCAGGGAACTGCAGAATTCAAACTGTTTATGACACAGTTACAACTCCCTTATCTTCTAACTTAGAATGTATCTATATGGCAAGAATGTAATCTGGTGCCAGCAGACTGATGTGGTATAGCTGCATGGAAGATTGAAGCCCTGTAAAGAGAACTGACGTTTCCACATAAGGCTAAATTCTGCAATTTGGTTCACTGGAAAAGTCCACAAACTGTGTCAGTACAGCAGGTGGAAGAGAAAGAAAGGTGGCACAGTATGTACTTACACTGTAATAAAGTAATAACACCACCACCACCACATTTATACAACTATAAGATGAGAATCAAATGACCTGAATTCCACTTAAACCCCTAACTCATTCTCAGCTAATCTGATTATGTCTAACATAGCAGTGGGTTGTCCATACAGACGCACCCCAACATAGAAGGCAAGGAAATACCCGCTCTCATTTGTAGTTCTGACTTGGTTCTCCCCTTTTATTGAATACCCATCGGAAGGTCTAGGTTGATAAGAAGTTGTCAGTCAAGAGCAAGTAGCAGACACGGGGACTTTGGCAAAATTGAGGCCTTGTAAATTTGGGTCAAAGAGAGCAAGTTGCACTGAAAAGCTGCAATAGAGCAGGGAACTAATTTTATGTCATTCTGAATAATGGAAAGTATCACAGCCATTGAATTATCCTTCTCTTCCCATAAATGGGAATTGCTATCACAAGTGTAAAGCCTTTTTGTCACTTCAGTGATACAGGCATCAAGTAAGAGATGTCATTAACAAATGTAGGGTATTTTAGTGAAGTGTGGTGTGATGGACCCTCTGACAAAAGAAACATAACGATCAGGAAAGACTTCTAAAATATAATGCAGGGACACATTAGTCACATGGAAGCAATGCAAGCCAAAGAACAGACTGTCAAGAAAGAAATCTGAGTTTATTTCCTTCTGGATGTTGTGAATTTGGAGGTCATCGGTTTTGGCTAGCTGTGGATCTGGCATCCTGGTACTCTGCCCCCGAAAAGGAATTTCCCAGATACTAATCTACCCAGTGGCCAGACCCAGCGCTGCTGAGACTGCACTTCTTGCACAGTCCGAACTGGCTCAATTTTACAGTTATAATAAAGCATCTGCCTTCTATTATTCTAAAATAATGTTGCTGCTGAGATTTTTGCAAGACAGGAGTGAGACAGCAGTAGCAGGTCACTGTCATGGAAAGAAGGGATCTGAGGAATCACACAGAAGAATCGGCAGAGAGGGCATTTGAAATGAATACAAAGAGAGGAAAACCAAAATGAATAAAACTGGAGACATCTTCAAACAGAAACAAACGTCAGAGGCAAAGGAAAATAAAAGAAAGCAAACTTGGTTTGTTTAGCAACCAAGACTAATTCCCCTTCCTGTTAGAAAAGACCTTCATAGATCAAAGTATTAGAGCGCTCTGAATTCCACTTGGGCAACCAGTGATATCCTGATTAGATTTGTATTTAAACAGAATTCTCATACATTTCAATTATCAGAATCACTGGAGCCAAGTGCTCTTTCAAGTTAGACCTAAATTATCCATTCTCTAACAGAAAGTGAGAAGGCATATAATATTGATACCAAACGTTATTCTGTAGAGCCTTATATACTTTTAGCAGTCATGAACATAAATGTTAGCATTCAGTATTCATACAGTTCCAGTGGTAAGCTGAAAAAACTTACTACAGCAAACAAAAGCGAGCATATTCTTGGATTTTAATTGCTTTAATATTCAAAGGATAATCTTTCAGCCTAGTCTTCAAAATTGTTCTTCAGAAAAATTACTTCTGTGTGCTCAAAAAAATAAAAAAAATTACAAAAGGTACTGATTTTCACATGTTGGGCTAAGCACCTTCTAAAAACAAGTGCCCTTGACGGCATGCCCTTTGAGAGTGAAAAGCCAGATGTACCCCAAACCTGGAGTCTCTTTAAATGATGATGTGTGATCAATGGATTTGCATATTTGAATATCCCTAGTAGAGAATAGGAATCTATATATCTATTGGAACAGCGCCAGAAGATGAGCATATTCACTGGTACTGAAAAACAGCTTAATGGGTAATACAACCTAAAAACTACCAAGAACCCTGAAAGGTATCTCTGTGAGAGGTCTGGGTGTCAGTGGGAATTCTAGTTGTTTCTTAAGTGCACAAGAACATATGTAGGGACAAAGCATTCATCGTTCACTTAAAACTCATCAAACCATAAATTCTGTAAAGAACTGCTTGTCAGACCTCATACCTACATTTTGAATCTAGGATGTAAAAATGACAAAGACCCTTGTATTTTTTTGTAATGTGGTTCCATTTTTAGGATAATATCACCACTACTTAAAAATGATGATTTTCTAATCTCCTGCTTTGGTTTTCTTACAGTACTGTATGAGGTTTAATGTCTCAACTTTTATTTGTTGCTATTCAGTAGACCCCAGGGGTCATGCTGTTACTATGTCTTATGCTGTCTGTAAAATTATGAAGTGCATGCAGGATAACGGGGAGAATTCATCAACACAGGAGATTTTCAGTGAATAATCTTCCAGATTCAGAGAACCACCTCCCTCCCTCCCCCTACCTTCCAGAATTTTACTGCTGAAAGAGATGACTCTGAATCACAATACAGCAAAACGAATTTCATCTGTGCTTGTTCCTATCGTGGACCTTTGACCGCTTTGTGACTGCTCCCATCCTCCCTACCCTACCGCTGAAAGCAGCCTCTTTACTCTCGCTGTGTTTTCTCACAGGTTCCTTCCACAGCATCTGCACGACATCCTACTTTACTCACAGACACTTTCCTTATTATAGCAATTTTCTCCAAAGGATGAAGCTGTCTATCTCATCTGCAAGAAACAATAGAAAGCAAAGATGTTTAAAAATGTTGTGGCCATCTAGATATATCCTTCTCATGTATCTTCTGCTCAATGTGCTCTGTGAATTCCATTTTCTGTTTATACTTGTTAGCTGTTCCTGGGGCAAGAGATCAGCTTTTTCCCTATCTTACAAGAGACTAGATACACATTTGAAACCCTAAAAATAATAACACATCATAATTATAATTAAAAAACAAAAATTGGTTGTAACTTTTCCCTTATCTTGATGAAATTACAAGTGAAACAAATCTGCTATTTATTTCTAATGTAACACCAACAACATATGTGAATTTTGGTTTTCTCTTGTTTGATAGTTTAAATACTTTTAGAAGAATGTTAGGTGTACGCCTCCTGTTTCCACTGAATAATTTCTCCAGAAGGTAGGATGACCCTACTCACATTCATGATTCTCTTGGACAGAAAAATAAACAAAAATTGTAGTACGAATTTACCAGTCAGGTTCAGGTCTCATTTCAAGTAAGTAAAATGTCTGGGCTTGAAAATTCAGACGTAATTCATATGTATAGTGGATAAAAAAAACCATTGGTCTGAAAAACATATAAAAATTTAAAAGTGGCATAAAAATGCCAGATCTTGCCAATCTATCCCATTTTCTGTCTCTGGAAATTACGGTTTTATTTCTTTGAAGGTCTAGTGCATTTCACCAGCCCATATGCCTAAGCGACACTGGTTTTAGCTATCAGTTTAGATATTTATACTGCACTGGATCGTGTGTCCTCTTGGGATCCTGTCGAAGCTGGTGTAAGTGTCTGTTACCCAGTTCTACCTCACCAGGTAAAATTCCAGAGTTAGGACTTCACTTTTCTTTTTGTCAATGAGAAGGAGAAACATCAAAGGACCTTCTATTGCTCGAGAGATACGGGGTCATCTCCATCATTAGCAGCAACAAGCCCAGATGCAAATTGGTTTGTATTATCCAAAGCCCTTGTGCATGGAACTTCTCCCTTTTAACCCCTCTGTTCCAAACAGCAGCTCTTTAAAAGGACTCCAGGAGTCTTCCTCCCATCCCTGTGGCAATATTCAGTATTCACAGTGAGGTACTTTTTGGGATGTCACTAGCTGTAGCTGTCCATATTTGTGTGTTTCCAAAAATTAGGTTTGCATAAGATTTCCACTTCTTATAAGCACTGCTGAGTCTGCCAGCCTGCGGCCCCCAAATTCAGCAGACGGCCACATTAGCCAGCGAGCTATGGGAATGACAAAGAGCAGGAGTCGCCTCTCCTGAAACCAATAAGAAAGCACTGAAACACTATTCTAAGTAGAGGCTCTAGGGTATTTATACATGTAGAATTAGGGATTTTTTTCCCACCTTCCCGTTATAAACAGTTTAATCACTTCAGTAGAAATGATGGACTAAGTCAAGCCATTTTACTTGCTCCTACTATTTAGTTCTCTCACATGACAGCTACTGTGCCATGCTCTACAATAATCTCTGTAGGACAGGAGGAAAAACAAACACCCACCTTCCATTTCAAATTATTTTTAGTAGGGTATACGAATCATCTTTGTTGACATAACCCAGAGGATATTGAAAGCCTTTGGAAAACTAACTCGGGTTACTCTTTCCGTCACATCATTAAGCATATCTAGAATTCTTTAAATCATGCTCTATCAAATGTTTTATTTCAGGGAAAACGTTGTTAAGCTTCTTAATCATGTTCCTCAAATAAGAGATGTGATTTTTCTCATCTATGTTATTTACAGACAAGAAAAAGAATAAATACGCATAAGCAATCTTTAGGCTCTCTGTTTGGTATCTTCATATGATTCAGTAAGTAGCAAGAGGTACAACACATACGTGTTTTAAAATAGCTTTAGTGATGCCAGAGAATGACTTTTGTACGGATCTTTGTGCTTTGCTCTTTCCCTGCTATGCTAAAGCAACAGCAGTGGATGGTAGCAGGCAGTTGTGTTATGTAAATTATTTTATACTATAAGCATAAAATATTATATATATTAATATAATCTACCTCTCTCCTTTAAAGTCTTCCTTAGCTGTAAAAGAGGCCATACCATCCTAACTGGACATCGAGTAACTCATCACTGCAATGAAGGCAGTCTGCTTCTCTCTGGTTTTAGACCATCTTCTGACTCATACAGTCTTGTCTTGTTGTTTTACACTTAATTTGCCTCCTCATTATCTTTTCAACCATAAAAAGATGATAACTTCTTTGTTACTTAAATAGAAACTCAGGACATAACCAAACACTACCTGCAGACAAATAACTCCATAGGTTAAAATGTTTTTATTCTGTCTTTGCCTTGGAAAAAGAGGAGAGAAGGAAAAAAAAAAAAAAGGAGAAATAAAAAAGGAGAAAAGATAAAAAGAGGAGAGGAAAAAAAAGCAGCCAGACCACACTGTATGGACATTTCTCCTTTACCCTAGGGAAAAGGCACCTGGGCTACTGAACAAGTAAATCTTCCCTCACAGATGACCAACTCTAGAGTTGTCCCCCTTGGTGTTTGCTACTTGAGCCAGTTTAACTGCCTTTTAGCTCTTGCCTGAGCTAAATATGCCTATTCCTGCCTCAAGCTGCCTTCCGAGAAGCCTCAGCCTAACAGAAAGAATGTAAGGGAGCATGATAGAAAGCAAACCAAACCCAAACCAGCTGTCTGAGGAGCCAGAAAGATGGGGAGAGGGAAAACAAGTGTGTGTTTCTTGAGGTTTACCAGCAGAGCACACACTGAAGCAGGGCGTGGGTGGAGGGAAGGCTACCAGAAGGGAACTTCTTCCCTTCAGAAAGCTGTGACAGGTATTAAAATAATAATTAATAATTAATAATAATAATAATAATACAGTTTTCCAAGCTTGAGTCTCAGTGGTTCATTCTCAGGAAAGAAAGCATGTAAAATATCCAGAGAACTGAAAAAAGCTGAAAAATGATCCTTTTACTAGTCCGTCCTCATTTAGCCCAAAGCTGTAAGATGATATTTCCCTAACGTAATCTTCTAGTTTCTGTCAGTGGAAGACTTTGCATTTTCCTGAACTGGAAGTTGTATCCAGACCATTGCATTTAATAACCTTTGATGCATCTTTCTGTCTTCAATTTGTCTAATCATTTCTTAAACCTCTTTAAACATGTGGCATCCAAAACATCTTGTAGCAATGAAATCCTCAATTTATTTTGCATTATGAAGAAGTGCTTTCCTGGTCCCTGGCAATTTCAGGGTGCCCCTACTTCTTGTTCTGTGGTAACAAGGGATGATCATCTCCTCTCTGCATCCTCTGTGTCATTCATAATTTTGTACACCTTGTTACATCTCTATTGTTCATAGTATTATGTGCATTGTGAGACTCCTTTTTCCCCAGGGGGAAGAGATTTGGTGCATTCAGCCTCTGCTTGTACAGAGAAACTGTTCAATTCCTCCACTCAGTCTGTCACCTTCTCTGCAACTCTTCCAGTTCTATCAGATCCCACTGGAGACAGGGTAACCGGAGCTGCACGTAGCATATGAAATACAGGAACGTCACAAGTCAGAGCCAGGAAGGCATTTTCTTTTCTGTTCCGTTCCTTTTCCGGTAACACCTTTTTGTTTGATGAAGTTGCATTTTTACAAGCTTCTGGGCTGCATGCCAGCATGATGTGAGATGACTCGATGTTTTCAGTGTTATTTTTCTAAACCCTGACTTCTCTGTAGTTGGCCGTCCTGCGGGATGGCTTCCCAGGAAAGAAACGAATTCGCTATGACTGAAGAGTCACCGCTACCTGTGTACAAGCCAGCCGTGTTATAGATTTAATCTCAAAGCAAGTGTTGTTGCTCTGGAGAGGTCCCTCTGGGAGAAGGCAGGTCCACACCATGGCTGAGCGGCTGCATTAGACACTGCAGTATTCTAATGTAATTAGAAAACAGCTGTGAAGGAACAGTCAATTGTTTTTTGGCAGTCACGGCCAATTTTACACCAATGCAAACGATGAATCAAATCCTGCAAGTTTACAATATCTGCTGAGAGCGTAATGGCAGGAGCCATGCTAATGATTTTAAATCTCGTTTATACCATTTTTGGCTGATGGAGTAGTCCCTTGTCCCCCAGAAGCCTCCAGTGTGAAGGAATTCCCATACACTGCACCATAACGCCTATTGGGAAGGGGAGAGGAGAGCCAATGGGTTGGGTATGGAAATCAGGCAGCTGCCTTTCATCTACAGACTAAATATAGTACATTCTCTCCAGAGCAGGAACCATGCCATTGAGCCATGCATTACTCAGCCTCGCCAAATAAACATAAAATTGGCAAGAGAGAGTAACAGTTACTACCAGGCTGCTTCTCCCTGACTATCAAACCCAGTCCACCCACTACGTATTAATGCATCAGAAATATTCATCCGGGAAAACAGTATTATTCCTTTAAACGTGTTCCTCATACCAGTTCTTTTAGCAAACATCCAGCTCTGTTAAGGCCATCAAATATCAGCCTGTGAACCATCATCTGCTCCTAAAATGCGTGCAACTTTACTGTTTGAACGATGACAATAATCTCTAGGGCCGCATTCTCTTGCTGAGGCCCCCCCACAAGATCTTTCAAAATTATTGCCTGTGTCAGCTGGGATTGGAAATGTTTCTTAGGAGAATAACTGCTAAAACCATATTTTTGCATTTGTAGCAGTGCCTGTTAACATGAACAAATGCAATTCAGTTGGCAATACGTTCGCATAAGTGCAAACTTTGTGATAAAGATCTTAGAAACAGCATTTGAAAATGGCCCTTTGCCCTTCTTGTTCTGGCCTGAAAATAGCTGCGTGTCAGTCTTTAGCAGGCAGTATTTTCGGCCAGATAGTCAATAATTTTAATACAATTAGCATGGGACAGAAATGCCATCCAAAAATGGATTCATGCTTAATCTGGTAATCTGATCCCATATGGCACTTTAAAGAGTGGGAGGAATTAGTGTTTGCTGCTTAAAGAAATTACCCAGAAAATGACTGCCGAAGACAGACCAAATAGTACCTCATCAGCATTCAGTGTGAAAAGACAAACAGCACAGGAACAAGAGAAGTTAAAAGGTGAGCCAGCAAAGAAAGCCAAAATTTGTTCCTGCATGGCTGGGAAGGGGATAACAATCAGATGATAAAGGCAACCTCACAAAGTACTGGATATAAATAAAGAGGAATTGGAATATATCCCATAGAAGGGTGGACGGCATTTTAAAAGCTGAACCTAACAATAAGCCAAGCTCCGTCCTTAAATACCCATTCACCTTCTCCGCAGTTCTGCGGAGGTTGTTAAGAATGCATCAGAAAGCACAGTGTGGTCCCATATTATCTCTAATCATCCTGATAAGGGAAGGGAAGGTCTCGGGCACAAGGCTCGTAACGACTGTCTTGGTCCTGCCACTTGACTGTGCTTCAGGTCACAGTTTCAGGACACATTTCTGGGATGCGAAACAGGCCAACGTGATTCTTTCTTGCTGCCCTCATCCCTCAGTCCTGCTATTCCATTTGTCTGTGCGGCCTTGTGGTGAACTAGATTCAGAAACTCAACCCACAACTAATCCTGTTAAAGAATTAAAAAAAAAAAAAAAAAAAGACTGAGCATATTTTTAATTCAGCTGAGGTCAACCAGTTCATCTGTAGTCCTGAAAAAAGTGGCAATGGCACAACTGAGGAGCCACCCCTGGAGTGAACAGTTGGAGATAAATGGAATAAACAGATGGAGTTGAAGAGGAGAAGAGCGGGAACGGCTCATGCTGCCTTTGATGCCAAGAGCAACGTCCGCAGAAACGCAGCCTCAGAGCTCCCAGTTTGTGCTGTCTCTGGAAGTGTGTTAATATCCTCACAAACACAGTAAATATGGCTTTTGTGCTAAAAAAAAAAAAAAAAAAAATTAAAAATGACCAGAGAGAATAAAAATAGCTGAGAGTTGAGATGTGATGAACATCCAAAGCACTTCAGATTCTGGGCAGGCAGCTCAAGTATTTCACGAAGCCTTTTCCATGTTCTTGTCCTTCTATCAGGATGTTCAGCTTCTCTGACTTGCCCCACGCTGGAAAACCTCCTGTTGTGACACCAACTTTTCACTTGGCCCACCCCCAAAAATCCTACAAGGTATTAGGAGCCCTTCTTTTCCACTGAAATTAGGGAAGCTGAAGGGCATCAAAACAACGGCCAGAAGAGTTTCAGCTAAACCAAAGCAGAGTTTGCGGGTTGCAAATCTATTTAGTGATTCTGTAACTTGACATAGACGTGTAGCAAAGGTTAAAAACCAAAGAAAAGCTATTTTCCTCTTTCCCACCTCCCTGGAAAGGAAGGCATTTAGCAGAACAAAGCGCCTGTTGTAAAATGAAATAAGATGTGACTGTTCCCATATGGAGATTACACAAAATACACCCCTAAAGAATTATTCTGTTGCTTACTTCTGGGGTAAGAATACAGGATTTATCTGTAAAAGCAGCTCAGACCAGGGCAGTGCAGTGGCTAATGAAACCCATGCCAATATGTGTCCAAATCCTTTCCTTTGTGTCACCAGTTCAAGCACACCAATTTGTGACAGAGCTACGAAATGAAAAATCACAGCCCAGTGCACAGAGATAATATAGACAATAACTAAGCTTTTGCTGCGTGCTTATGCACACATACAACACCCGGCATTCAGCTCAGGCAGAGCTTGGCTGGCTCACCAAAGCCAACAGCCCCGAGACAGAGTGTCCAAATTAGGGGGAGAGAAAAAAAAAAAAAAATCTCTCAGGTGCAGTCTACAAACACAACAAAGCGCAATACTTTTTGACTGTTATCCTGCGGTTCTGAACAGGCACAAACCCTGGGTCCTGCACAAACATCCAATGGCAGGACTAGCGCTATGGTATTATGTCCTTAATGGTTATATACTTTCCTCTTCTTTCTTTATTGCACCACCCATCTCCTTTCTTCCTTTTAAACTACTTAAGGATGGCCAAAACCTCTGCAAAATGTACTTCAAGAAACAAAATTAATTGCATCTATAAAGTCACTCCTTTGCTGAGTAAAACATCTTTTGCTTTGTTTACATAACAACTGAGGCAAAGGGAGGACAGTATCCATTTTTCCTCTAAAAAAATAAAGAATCTTGTGAGATTCCCTAAAATTAAATATAGCTTAGGTGTCCATAGGAACACACCTAGGAAAAAACCCCAACACCTAAACTGTCCTGATATCATAGTTACCTCTTCTTTTGCTTGTCCTCGTTTACCAGCCTGGTTTCCACAGCCAGTGGCTAGTCTGGTTGTCAGAGCAGGAGCTACCAGCTCTCCACATTATGTTAGCATGGATTACTACTCTATCTGGCATTTTTAAAACCTCTTTGATGAGTAAAAAAAACCCCCAAAACAAAAACCCAACCAACCAAAAAAATTTATGAGAACAGAGCAGTGTTTATTCACCGACTGCATGCAGCATGTCAATGGGGTGAAATACAATAAAGGCGTAGATATATGTTTCTCCTTTCCTAACCCTCTGTACAGTTTTCTATCTGCAGGATGCAAACCTGCAGCATGCTCTCAGGGTCTCTTTCGCTAAGGACTGGCCACTTCTGGCAGCTCCGTAAGCCCCCAGTCTCATGCCGTTACCCGGACATTTACGTGGTTTAGTGTTTATGCGATTATAGGTTCAGACTGGAAAGATTACAATTTGCCAGGCTAGATAGAGCCAGGCTAGAGGGCTTCCCCAATTAACAGCAGCCCTGTTGTTATCACTAGTGATCCCTCCCAGGCTGTGCTTGATTTCCCTTGTTCCAGTTCCCATTTCCTTCCTCTAAAGGCTTTGTTTAACTCTTTGCAGAAAAATATCAAACAGATGAACCAAGGTGACATAAAAGCAATTTCCCTACACTCATCTTCTTTGTCCCCTGGGCAGCCAGGATTTCCTTTTTTCACCTAAAAGAAGGGTAAAGAAAGTGCTCCTAAAACCAGCATTTTATCTGCTCAGCGTCCTAGCAGGTTGTGCCACTATCAGTCTAGCTCACTGACAGCACAGTGGTTGCTTCCCATCAGCTTTTACAAAAAAGTATTTACTGACAGGTCAGAAAGCAAAACCAGCAGATTCACTGTACCCTTAACCCTTTACTAAACCTGTCCCAGAAGTGTCCTTCAGATTCTGCAGTGTGATTAAGATGAGGGTGTCGGTAAATTAGGTTTATTTCAGGATTTGGCTAAGATAAAGAAGATACCTCCTTTTTATTATTATTATTTTCTTTATGGTCTTTGTATTGTTTGTGGTGTTCCTAGATTTTCCTTACGGGCACGTGCTACAGTGCATCCTGCAGCAGGTTCAACAGAAGAAGGACTCTTGTTTCAGCTCAGTTATCTAATTGCTGAGGCTTCAGGATAGATGCCCGAGACAAGTTTAGAAGAGGAATAACAATGGTGAATTAAAAATTATTATCTGGGTGTGAAACAGGATGGGAATCAAGTCATAGGTTACTGGAGACTTAATCTGACAAGGCAATGAGGACTCTGAGCCCAGTCCTTCAAAGGGGTTAGGTATTACTTTAAATTTAGCACAAGTTCCAATGACTTTCAGTGAGTAAATAGAAATATCACCACTTTTCATCCCTGAATCACATTTAAAAATCAAGAGGTTATGCTATATTATCTAGAAAGACCATGTTCCCCTTGTATCTCTGCCAGTCAAGTGCTTTTATGCAAGTTCAGACTATTACTTAACATGAAAAGCACAGGCTGGAGATGGGACAGGAGATACGTAAGACATGTGTCATGAAAAAAAGCTGGAATTAATGGATGGGTCTCATCAATCTCATCTTGTATTTGTGATGAAGACAGTGCAAAGTGAATATACACCTCAAATAAGAAAGGGAATGTCAAAAACATGACAGTTATAAATCCAAGGTCAACAGTAGCCTTCAAAGACTTTTCTTAAGCAGTTGTGATGGATTCCCAATTTGCTGAAAGTTTTACATGTGACAGCTTGACACTTTATTGCCACAAGTTCCACATCATGAAAGTTTCAGGGCTTTCAGCTAACAGCAGATACATCTCAAGGAGATTACAGAACCTTGACCTCATTTTTTGGTATCTATGTTAGTGAAGCCATGAAGGGGTTCCTAAGTCACACAAGAGTGCTAAATTTTGCTGAGCACTGGCACTCATTTCCTTATTTTGACTGCTTATAAACAACAGCTTAGTCTAAGCCAAAGCCCACAAGTCTTGACTAATATTACCATTGACTTTCAGATAAAGCCCATAATGTCCTTTTCATCTGGAAGGCTACGTAAGCATTCCACATGTTCATACACTGCTGAAGTTCAGCAGCTTTCAAACTGATATAGAGCAACTATAGAGCAAACCTACACAATTCTTTGGAAGAAAATGTGAAGTCTACTTTAAAACAGCATTTCTGGGGCTATCTTAGGTAGGTACAATGTAATCACTTTCACAGTTTAACAGTGTATGGTTTGTCTATAGAGTCCCTCTGAGAACGTAACTTTACGTGACCTATTTTTTATATTTTAAAGCTGATCATTGAACAAGCTTTACTTTGTTCTCCCACAGTGCTCTCAGCCAATCCCAAAGTCTCTAAACTCCAGGTAAGGTCTCTAGCCTTCAGGGAATGACACAGAAGTTCAGGACTGGCTTCCCGGGAAGGACAGCGCTTTGTTGCTGCATGCCAGCAGACCGATCGTTTGCTTCACTTCCTACGGTCTTCCCAGTTTTATGTTCCTACCCCAAATGTGCCATCGCTATCCCTACATCGTTAACAGGGCAGCTCATTAGTTGCAGCAGTGGGCAACCTAGCTCTGTATTTTCCTCCTTCCATTGGCTTTTCATTGTTCAAATAAAGTAAGTGGTTTATCATTTCTTTGCCCGTCTAACTATGTCGATTCATTTGTAGCTCTTCCACAGTAGTTCATTCATACCAAATCGGTGGACAGGTGTTAGATGTCAGAGCAGACAGACAGAAATACAGATCTACTTATATACGGGATTCCTTCCAATCTCCTTTGTGTCTTGATCAAAATCAGAAATTATTTTTTCTTCAGCATATATTATGAATTAAACCGGGAAGGCAAAATCACAAACAAATAGTAATTCTGCAAAATTACCAAACCAGAGCATTTACGCTTGTACTGTGGCTCATATTGGCATCAGTTATAAAACAGCACATCCAAGCACTGCAAAATGTGTCACGGTCTCATTTCTAGCCATATACGCTAAATTTTATATCTAGTCTGAAAGATAATTTTCATGAGCAGCCCACCTCCCACTTCAGCTGAAGGAGCACAACTTTTGGATTATGTCTGTTTTCCTGGCTACCTCCCAGGGGACTTGATCCTTCACTGCCTTGTCTAGATATCGATACTTTTGCACAAAAGGTATAACGTGCTGTAGTTCTTGTTGTAGCACTCACTCCCACTCTCCTCTCCTGCTGAGCAGGTGAAAATGAGCACAGAAGCTGCACTGCTGCAGAGTATAAATCCTTACACCTGCACTTTCATTACAAAATCTTTGCTATTGGAAATGTTTCATTAAAAATAAACTCTGCTAAGATTTTAAAAGACAGTGAAATTAAGATTTTCTGTTAAAGTTGCATAAATGCGTATTTTGAATACTGGTTTACATTTGATGAAATTCTGAAAATAATAGTTACAACGTGCAAACAATATTATTAGCTTTAATAAAGTTTGTCAAATCTTCCTTTCTTAGAAACATATTTTAGAGTTTTGGGTGAAAGCAAAAAAAAAAAAAAAGTATCCTTTCCCAGTTTGACATCTCTCTTGAGCAAATTCAATCCTCATCCCAACCACTACGCATCCCCCAACTTTGCTTCTCCTGGAGCTCCTAGGCAAGCTCCGCAGTGCCCGGGGCAGAGGCCTGCCGGGCGATGGCAGTGACGGGCGCCAGGGGGGGCTCACACACAGGGTTACCGCGCTGGCCTCGCCTGCCGCGTCCGCGCTCCCTGCGGAGGGTAACGGCAGAACGGAGACTTTCCATAGCAGTACTAAACTTGGGAACTTAAATTTTCTGATCATTTTCTTTGGAATTTCTGTACATGAATGCTTTTGATGATAATTTATATCTATTTCTTGCATCGAGACATTCATCAGTAAATCTCAAAGCACTTTAGAAAGGAGATCAATGTCATTATCATCATTTTGAAATTAGCTTACCAAGACATTATTATTTCTGGCGCAACGTGATTGCTATATAAAAGCAGTATGAGTGCAATGGCATTTGCCTTTGTGCCATAAGCTTATCGCTGCTATCTAAAGATTTCTTTAACCACGTCAGAATAAGACAGCCTTAGTCTTTTCTGCTAGCTTGAAAATAACAAACCGAAAACAAGAAAGGAAGGATTGAAGGAAATGTGAGTCCTTTTTGACCAAATTAAGAAATTCAAGTTAGCATTACTGTATATTTTATTTAATTCCAAACATACAATTCCAGAAGGACTGACAGAAAACACCAAACACGTGCGCTAGAGGAAAGCTTTGCTGCCTGCGGGCTTGCCGAGTTACACGCCCTGCCCTCCACAGAAAGGGCTGCACTGATTTTTGGTGGGAACACCGGCCCGATCTAGAATAACACTGTGCTTGCTCTCTCGTAACAGAGAAATAAGAGGCCTTCAGAGAATCTCAAGCTAAAATGCCACGTTGACAATTGTGTACTGTTACCCATTTTGCTGCAAAGGTTGCCCTTACAATGCAATGCAGAACTCAGGCAAGCAGGGCTAACTCCTTGCAAGGGAGGGAAGAAGGGAGGAAAACATTAGAAATAAGTAACAGCAGCCAAAGTATTTCTGAGTAGTATGTTCTTTCATGCACACCTTTAGTACAGCGCAGGTCTAAAGTGGATTTTTGCATATTTTTGCAGTAAGTGCACGAGAAAAAACATTAGTTAGTCTGAGAAACAGAAACCAGTACTGGTTAGCCAGAAACAATAATTTTTACACTGCTAAAAGAAAAAAAAAACGTGACAAATGTGTGTTTTGAAACAAAATTACAGAGACTGGTATTTTAAATAGAACTGAATGGGGTTATGTGGGGTTTAGTGACTTGACTGTTTCCACCATTCAGGCATCAGCCTCAAGACAAAAAGCACATAAAGCAAGAGAAAGTTCTGTAACCTTTTCAATATTCTTCATTAGACTCCACCATCCACAGCCCCTAGAGTGAACTGCATCATCAAATCAATTGTACCAAAGCCTCCTCTGATTTATGAAAGGCCTCACCATGGAGTTTTCATATACTAGTTATTTAAGTACTGAAAAGTCTTACCTATAGATCCTCAAGTAATTACACACTGAGAAAGCTCACACAGAGCAGATTTTCAGCAAAGGGAGGCCACTATAGGAACAAAAGCCTTTTACAGCTGAAATCAGGCATATATTACAGGTTTGTGTTTTTATAGGGCTGCATTAAGAACCGAGCCCTGAGACTAGCAGAAAATGAGAGTAAAGGGACTTTCCCAGTGATAAATCTGAGGAGATATAAAGGCATTTCCAGGACCATCACTATGCTGAAAGCCAGGTACAGGTTTTCCCTTTTCAACTGTCTGATTAAGTAATCCTTTCAGTGATTTGTGATGGCACACACACACACATGCCTATGGTAGGTGCTACAAATAATACCACCTTTCTACACTTGTTCAGTTTGGGGATAAAACCTTTTTTTTTTTCCTTTTCTTCCCCCCCCCCCCCCCCCCCCCCCCCCTTTATGCTCTCATCCTCTGCCAGCACAGAAAAGAACATTCAATTTGCTACTTGCAGGAGTAGCTTCTACTGCACTCCTGCTTCTGGGATTTGGGCAGTGGAATTGCATGGGTGGTTCCCAGTCTCCACAGTGGTGGAGCACTGTGTCATGATGGTCCGCATAAAAAGAATGCTCAGACATTTTCTCTGAGCCGTGTCCTTCAAACGCAGCAGAAATGGGGCTTTTTAATGCATTTTGCATTAAGACACCGTTATCTTGGTGTCTTGATTATTTCCAGCTAAGTAATTCCCACCCTGCAATACAGTAAAATGGCAAAAGAAACATCAACATCCTCCTCTTCACCTATGGAAACTTTCTCCCTTTCCTTCTCCCTGTCCAAAGCCTCTCTGAAAAACTAACTGGATGAGTGAATCAGCCCTTGCCCCTTCACAAAAAAAAAAATGGAGAGACCACATTTATATGCTTTAGCCTCTTCTTAAAAGATTTATACACACTTTATAAACATTTACACGTTTATACTCTTTTAGGAGGGAGGCAAACAGAAGTTTGCAGAACCTTTGTAGCAAACTCGATTCAGTTGATAGGCTGCAAATTCATTCATATTTTGGGAAGACCTCTGCATATTGTGGCTCCCAAAGAAATCCAGCTCCCCCAATAACAACAGCCAAATCAATCTACTTTGCTTTAGAGTTAGCTGCTAGTTACTGGCAAATAGTTACATATAATCGAGTTATATAGAAATATATTCTATACATGTTAAATCCCGAGCAAAATGCAACTGCAATTTTAATACAGAAGACTGAGCCAGTGCAACTCATGTGAGCAACCCATGTGAGCATAGTCACAAGACATTATAAAGGCATTGGTTTAGTTCTCACCTGTGATGCTTATACACGAGGATATATTAATTAGATTACGACGTCATTGATATCCCAGGAGCTACAGTGACTTTTGCTGGGTTTCCTATAGTTTAGAATTTTTCTCAAGTAACTAAATATCACAGACTGCATTTTGGTGTTTTTTGAAGGACCTCTTTGGCAAAGTCACTCAGCTGCTGCATCCTAACCGTTATCAAGTAAAACCCTAACCTGGGCCCTCTGAGCTTAGCTAAAAATAATGCAGCATCAACTCTTCCTACTTAAAAAAGCACACAGTAATGCATAATGGGGGGATTAGGAGGAACATGAGGTGGTCAACATAAAAAAGCTAAAAGGTCTAAAACTACCTGCAGGTGGACTTAATAAGACGTCCTTGAGCTACGGCCTGACCCAGGGACAAGAACCAGCACGCAGCCAATTGGAGCATAGCTAGCAGAACACCTTTTATTTTAAAGTACTCTATGAACCTGATGATAAACCAATTTTAATTAGGTTAGAGAAGGCCAGAATGCATATTGCTATCCTGACCACAAAGCCTTTCTGTAAACTGAAAGGGGCAGGTATTTTGAGATGGTAAAACGTATGAATTTGTTCACTACTTGTACTTATACAGACCACTGTCTCCTCCTGGATCACCTAGCAGATGATCTGAATGCTTGTGATCATACCAGCCTTTAGAAGCTGAAACCTCATGCAGACTTAGGCTAGGCTTTGCAAAGGATTGAAGCCCTAACCCCATTGAGCATCTTTTCCATGAACCCTAATCCTGACTGCTTGACAGGACATTTCACTGGTTACTGTATCATCACTATAAGGGCAGCAGAGCTAAGGTTTGGGTTTGTCTAACAGAACTCAGAATAAAAATATGGCATCTGGTCACAAAGATTTTGCTCTCAAAAGTGACTGATGTTTCTGATTTGTCATTGATCGAAGTGCAATTTATCTTCCTTGGGGAAATAAGAATGACACCGTATTTTTCAACAGGTTTGACTCACTAACCATTTTCTTCCAACGAACTTTTAGAAGCGAAATTGTCATTGGATTTGGCAATGGGTGTACTGGCTTTCCTACAGCTGCTATTCTTACAGCGCTAATGACTTGCACTTGCATTGGATCACACTGAACGACCGTGCCACGAGGCTCCCTGTATCCCGAGGGATGCTGTAGCTCCTCGGCAGCACATATATTACCTGATGTCAGACAGCACCGTCTCCAACGGCAGCAGCATCCATCAGCTGCCACGAGCTAGGAAAGAAAGCAGCTGTTTCCAAATCTTTTTGAAATTATGTGTAATACACTCAAGCGAGCCTCCCTTCCTCTCCCCTGGGATGTATTATAAATATTATGAATTTGTATTATTAATACTGTATGAGTGTTAGAATATTTATTGTAAGTGTGGGGCCCTAACATTTGTACAACTCAAGTGTGCCTAGGGAGTCTCTCACTAAGTGCTGATATGCAACTGCTTCTAGATAAGTGTAAATATCACAGGACAAGATTGCACAACAGTTTCAGACAGAAAGTAAAAAATGTCATATTATCCTACAGGGCTGACGCTGGAAAGTATGCAGATGTATGACAGGCAGCCAAGCGTGAATTTTGACAGGGCATTAGGCAGCCAGTCTAGCAAAAGTGTAATAAGATTGTTAACGAACAAGAGATCAATAGCCTTTTAATTTCTCCACCTGAAGTACTGCAAAATGCTCCCTGTAACATGAGGTTTTCCAGGAGAGGATGTCAACTACTCACTAATCAAAGCTACTTTCTGCAGCAGTGGTGTGCCTCACAAATCGCCCTTTAAGAAACTGTTCCTGATTTACTTGCGAATCAAATTGTGCTCGCAGTCCAATGTGGGATTGCTGTAATAAGAGAAAGCAACAAGGGAGGACACCTACTGATATATTACTTTTCTATTTTATTAGCAGGAACTGTGTTAAAGTCAATTAAATTTCATAGAACAGAGAACAGTTGTGCTCTTCTGGAGATTCCTGTGAAGGTTTAAAGCTAAAATTGAGAGTCTCCAACAGAAACTGTTAATTATAATTGTTCTTAATAAAGAGGGAGGACAAATGAAACCAGAATTTGAAGCTATTGCCTCCGATTTAGCAAATCTTTTAATATAGCTTTGTTTATATAAAACCGTTTTCAACGGTCACCCTAATATTCCAGCAACACCAGAACTGCTCATCACAAGCAAGGTCAGTTTTTAAATATTATTTTCAGTGCACAAAAATGCATGACATTTTTATTTAACTACAAAATATCTGTCAAAACTTCGTATTTCATATCTCTGGCTAACATATGCTTGAAGGGGCTAGAAATGGCCGTTGAAATGTATTTTTCTCATTTTGATGCATAGCAAAGACTGTTCCGCTGGACCTTTCATAATTATTTCTGAAACAGCTACACTTTCTATTGCTCAGACTTTTAAATGTTCAAGAAACTGATCTAGCAGAGAAGGTTTAATCTAATTTGCTAAATACATAGCTCACTCCTTTAGAAATAACAACCTTTTTGGTTATATTTTTAATTACAACCCTCCCCCCCTTATTCTGTGTGAAGAATTTTTTCCCCCACAAACAATGAAATACTGCATTTTCAATTTTTTAAAAGGCATTCTAAAGAAAATGTGATCAGGTGTTACTTCAGGGAAGGACAGCCGTCTCTGTAAAGCTGCAAGTGCTTCAAGAAGAAGGAGAAGTCAGACTACCCCGCGATATAATCACCAAGCTGCCTGCAGTCTCAACAGCTGCAAAATTCTTCCTTCTGACCTCAGCGAGTCCCAGCTTTTCAGATTTTGGGAGCTGCCGCCCACTTTCTCACACATACCATGTCATCATTTCAAACAAACTTTCCTTTAGTTTCAAAAGTCAGTCCAAAAAAAAGAAAAAACAACCTCTCATTCTAAAAATTCTGCAGGAATTTGCATCTACCACCATGACAGGTGCCTGCTCTCCCCGCTTTTACGTCTCAGTTTGTTCTGACCATTTTGGATCACCAAGCATCTGTCTGCCCTCTGACAGAAGGTCTATGACCTGACACTGGAGCCTCTCAACCCAGACCCAACAGCCACATCGGTGTCCTCTTTGGATTTCTGCCACCTAGAGCTACCCCACTCTACTTTGCCTTGGCTTCCCATGTCTTCCCTCTCCAGACACCTTTGGCTTCCTTCATATCTATTTATTATATGTGTACATATATATTTTATATATACATATAAAACAAATAAAAATAGATATCTTAAAAATTCTGATTTTATCTTTTTTTCTGTGGAAAAAGATGTTCATACAATTAAAAACGTTCAGGACAGCATTCTGATGCAACTCCCAGTTCAAGCTTTATGACGTGAATGGTGTGTGGCGGTGTCGTTCGCCTTTTTGCTCTGCTATAGTCTTATTTCCTCTACACAGAGTATTCATACTGTAGTAGCCTGAGTGTACTACTTAGTAGTATGAGCTCCCCAGCTGCCACCTTCTGGGAGAATACATGTAACAACTCACTTTAAAAATGGGTTCTATTTATTCATGCATTTGGCACTTTAAAGCTGTGATATATAATTTAATATAAAAATATGAAATCAATAATGATTTAGTTCCAACTATAAAGCAAGTTGAGAACAGATCAATTTTCATAACATGCTTATAATCATTTAAACACCAAGTGATGCCTGATAAAAACCTTGGAGAAACATTTTGCTGCTTTCTGTCTTTGGGAAATAGATGAATTCTGAGAGATAAGGACTCTGCATTCAGTAAAACAGAGCCCCTTCACGCTAGAGCCCTCTGCCCCCTCCAACGCTGCTCTGTTATGATCATCGTACAAGAAGCACTGGATTAGGACTTCACAAAGAACTATTACACTCTAGCACGTCATGCAAGATTAGCAATTTTCAGTCCCAGAAGCTTTCATAGAGCTATGGTCCTGAAGTTAAGTAATCACAAAACCACAGGATTAGGTGGACCATATAAACCTTGCCAATTAGGATAGCCGATGCTATGGAAATGACAGTACGGGTCAGCCTTTTTAAGTGCTACCAAGACTTGGTAACTGTAGGCTTTGCACTGTTGAGTATGAATCAACAAAATGGAGAACTCTGGGCTACTTTCTGGACAAACTGGACCCATCTTCATGGGGTTCTCAATCTGTTCTTATAAGAGAAATAAACCCAGTACTAAATACATATACATTCCATCACACTTGAGAAAGCCTAGTGTAATGTTGTTAACTTCAGAGTCAGCTCCAGTGTGGACCACCTGGTTCTCCAAGACAAGGCATCAACCTCTAACTTGCTTTATCTGCTGTTCCTAAACTAGAGTCGAGGACTTCAAAGCCCTGTGACATCCCTGTGCCCTTCTAGGCCTGGAGCCTCCCTCATGTAACCATTCACACAGCCAGCCCAACCTGGTACATGGAACCAGAAATAAGGTCAACAAGACAATATCTAAATGAAGTTGCCCAGAGCTAGCTTGTCCCCTTTTGCTCCAAAAGGAAGACTTTTGCATCTCTGAGCTAGGTAGCTTTGGAAATTACTTCAAGTTGCACCAGGGGAGGTTTAGATTGGATATTAGGAAAAATTTCTTCACCAAAAGGGTTGTCAGGCATTGGAACAGGCTACCCAGGGAAGTGGTTAAGTCACCATCCCTGGAGATATTTAAAAGACATAGATGTGGTGCTTAGGGACATGGTTTAGCAGTGGCCTTTGGAGTGTTAGGTTTATGGGTGGACTTGACGATCTTAAAGATCTTTTCCAACCTAAACGATTCTACAATTCTATGACTTACGGCTTCACACTGAAGATAAACATGATGGGACGTCCAGGCAGCCAGACCCTTGTGAGGACAAGGACCACCTTTTCTCCAAGGTGAGCAGAGATATCAAGAAGTTCTCATTTTTCAAGACTAATTTCTATGACAGCACAAAATACTAAACCTGAATGCAATAATGACTCATTATGTAGTGAAACCCCAGCAATGGTGAAAGGAGGATTTTTGGAAAGGGTGACTTTCAGTGCCTTACTAGGTCAAACCAATCCTGACATTCACCTCTGGACACATGGTAAAGTCTCTATACACTGACTGTCCCTGCAGTGGGCAGGCCCCCTGCTCTTCCCAAGCATCTCTCCTACTCTACCCTTGCTGTGCAGGCTCCTGTTTGCAGTTCCTGACCCCGACATGCTTCACTCAAAGGTTTTCTGAGGTTCGGTGTCCTCAGTTCCGCCAAGGAAAAGGGAAGTAGCCTTCTTTCTTGGAGAGATTAGAGCCAGGAGGAAGCACTCCAGCTTGAATTAACCTCTTTTTAGTAAAGCATACGACACAACAAGTGAAGCCTGCAAACAAACAAACTAGCTAATTATACCTTTGCCAGAATGAGAATCTTTCTTTAGCGATGTTTCGTTTTGAACTAGTATAATATTAGTTGCCCAAGAAGTTGCTATTCAGTTTTGGGTAAACTTGGATAAGTGACAGCTGAAGTCAACTGCTGAATTAGATATTATGACATACAATTAATCAGACATTCTGATAAAGAGTCTTCCATTTCAGACTGAACTGACAAGCTCAGGTCAAGGAAAGGTAAGCTTTTGCATAAACGAAGTCTTTGCTGGAAACCAGCGTTCCCCCATGGAGGAGTGTAAGCTGCATGAAATGGAGCAGCCTACGCTCCTCTTCTCCCACTGTTTCCTGAAGCTTTGTGTGTGACTCCCCATACTTTAATTAAAAAATTGGCAAAGATCCCAATACCCTCAAATCCATGATATTCATCTTTACCTACTAAACTGAGTTTTGGTTTACTTTGGGGACTGAAATGCAATCAACAGTAGTAGTCATTTCTCTATTGTGGGGTTTTTTTTTAATTTTGATCTTATTTAAGATTAAAAACTGGAACACCTTTTTAAACTGAGAATTTCAACAGAGAAATGTCACTTCTGCAGCGGTATCTGGTGACATAGATGTTTCTTTACATAGACTTGTATTTATAGAGCAAAACCGAATATCTCAGTAATACCTAGCTGTCCTAAAGAGGTAGCTCAGCAAATTATTTTGTTAGTGCTGACAATTTACAAGTTCTTCATATTAACACATGAAATTGTGTGGGATTGTGTGAAAGCATTTTTAAGATCTATTCTGCTTATCTGCATAATAAAACTCACTTTTTTATATTTCCTGTCATCTAAAAGATCTCAAAGTCCCTCACAAATTTAAAATAATATGCAAACTAGAGACAAAACCCACTAATTCCTCACTGAAAGTCAGCATTAGTTTAACAACATACAACATTAAATATGAAATCATCTTCTTCTCTCATACTTACTTCATCAAAAGGTAATAAACCACTAATGGACAGAAAAAGAGGAGTTTGTTAGAGCACAAGGCAAGCATTTAAGAAAGTCTGCTAAAAAATATGAGACGTCAATACCAGTAAAAATAAAATAATTCAGTTATTGATGCCTTACCAGAATTTACATCCCTTTAAAAGAGTCATATTCTTCTGACTTAGATGGAAAATAGATGAAACTTCAGCCTTTTGTGGGAGGCACATGGACTTTGTTCTCCCACTGAGACTGTGACACCCCAACATCTGCATGTAACGAGTAGCACTTGGAAGAAGAGCGGCAGCCCTATGGACCTTTCCAAAGCGAAGACAGCTGTGGCCAGAGAGGGTGAATCGAAGGAAAGCCTGGGCTGGCAGAGGGATATGGCTTATTTTTCGCTTTCAAAGATCAAAACGGGGATTGACCTTTCCTGGGGTTTACGAACAAAGGACAGTTCAGGACATAGATCTATATCTGAACCCTTGTTCTTCACAGTCTGTGGGTTGCGGGTTCCCAGACCCAGAGTTTCCAGTTCGTGTCTTGCTTGCGCAATCCTTCAGAATTATTTCTGAACTACATAATTATTTTCTCTAAATTTAAACAGAACTGCAGTCTTTATTGTGAGTGCATTTAGATTTTTTTTTTTCTTTCTGAGCAGAAGCATCAATTTTACAGAAGGTGACTATTTGCTACAGCAAGCTAGATAATTCATAGTAACACTTGCATATTTTAACCATTTCCATAATGAAATAATTATTTAGAAATATGTTGTATTCTTTATCAGTTTTCTACTACATTCAACAATATTAAAATCAGAGGTTTTCAATTTTTCCTGCACTCTTGCAAAATTAAAATTTTGGAAAAGAAAGATAAAGGAAACTCACAAAACTGTGTTTTAAATGTGTTAAATCCATACCAATCACATTGATGGCATTTGATTAATTCCATAATCATTCTCAGAATGTCTACATTTCACTTAAAGCGTGCCACGCAGAATTTAAACATTTAAATGCTGAGCCAATATTGTCATATAATTTCACTTCCTGAGCACCAGTATGACATTTTTCACCTCTAAATAATAAAAATTAATCCAGGAGCAATCTGCTTATAAATACGCATGAGTCTCTGGAAGCACTGAATGTTGAGCTACCACTACAGGCAGCGGCTGTGTTTTCATTCACAACTCTAGGGGCCTGACCCAGACCCTTGATGAGTATCGTAATTCCCTGTGTACACAAAACAAAACAGAAGAAGGAGAGATAGAGACTGGAATCAAGCTCTGTGTCAGAGGTTGTCTTAGGAAACGATATTTGCCAGTTCCTTGTTTTCTTTTTGAGTGTTCGAGCTACACTTCTCTTTTCTTGTTCCTTTTATCTCCCTCTTGAATTGTATTTCAGAATCAGAAATATTTTGCTTGGCCTACTCAAAAATGAGTTGTCTCTTACTCTCCCACAGCTACAAAACCCACATTTGACCTTCACACTGCATTTCAGTATCGCATTGCTTCATTTTTCACACATAATCTGATTTTATTATACAGGTCAGAATTACACATAATGAAAAGTTGAACTAATAACAAGGGGCACCATTGATGCCTCTTGTCTCCTCATTAAAGGACTAGACTTTAGTTTATTATAAATGGAACCACAACCAAATATATGTGCATAGGAATCATCATAGATTTAAGCTTTTTGCCTTCTTTTTTTTCTCTTTTCTCTTTGTATTCTTATTTTTTGAATAAAAAGTAATCAGGTCGGTTTATTTAGTTTTATTTAGATTGGAAAGACTATCATTAATCTGTTTTGGTAAGATGTTTCGCTCACAATGCAACAGCAGCAGCAGATTTTTTAATGCACAGCTCTGCATGAAAACAGAACACAAATCCCCAGCTCTCCACCCACCGTGCAGTGGAATCCGTGGGTGACAAAGTGCAGTCAGAAAAGCACATTTCCAGCCTGTAACAAAACAAATGTTATGATGGAGAAGGGAGGAAAAAAGGAAGCAATTTTTTGAAAGGGTTTAAACCATCATTTACCCTAGCGGGAGGATGTGACTGACTTGCCACTTTAAGGCTTTATTGATTAATAAGATTTGAGGATACAGCATAGTAAGAAAAGTTTTCTTCTTCTTTTTTTTTTTTTATTTTATAAGAATAACTTCAAAAGATGGTACACAGCTATTCAAAGGTGCTCATATTTACTTTGGGATTGAAATGAAGCCTTTGAGCATCAGGAATCAATTCCAGAGGGAATGAATGATGTATTTTGATTTTTAGACTTGCTATTGTACTTTTAACACATCTTTTGGCAACAATTCAAATTTTTATTAGTTTAAAGTTGGAATGACTTGCTTATCTGCGGTTGAACAGACCAAAGCAGAGGAGCCAGTTTTCCTATATGCTACTGTGGGAAATGGGATGCTTACTGTTTTGAAAATACAGAACAAGGCTCCAGATCTGCAGCTGACTCCGAGCCTGGAGCCAGTGTACATCACAAAGTCAATCGCATGGTCGGAGTTTAGTTATTATTTAAAATATATGGGCGTTATTACCCTGAAAATAAAAAAAAATAATTGTAAATGTGTCTAAATTGTAAATTATTTTCCCATGTAAACCCTGACCTTTATTGGATCCAGTCGGTGTATATCTGTGTCTGAGAGAAGGTTTGATTAGCAAATTTAGGACCTCAGTCTCTAACAAATAGGTCTAGAAGAAAACAAATGAATACGTATAGAAGAAAATAGTGCAGTTTAATTCTATACAAGTTGAAGAAACAAGTGTTTTCACAAACGCATTTACGAAAAGCTAATTTTAATGTGACTGCCATTGCCCAGGCTAGGCTAGAGTTACACTGATGGAAAACTGAAGCAAGAGAAAGCTAAGACCAAAAGAGGTTTTATTTCTTCCACCTATTTTCAGTTTCACTTATTATTTTTTTTTATATCACATACTAGAAAGGACTCTCTCTCTCTCTTTTTTTTTTCTCCCCACAACACTTTCATTAAAAGAGAAATAAAAAGCCCCCAAACCAGTAATTCAAAGCTCAGACAAAAAATAAAAGATTCCAGATTTCAAGAATGAAAGACTTTTTCCCCTCTTTCCTTCTTAAAATGTCCTGGTTAAGAGTTCAAAGCACTTTTTTCCTTGTAGGCCAGGCTGGAATAAAATGCCATGCCCAATATTTGAAGAAGTACAATTTTTAAAGTACGTGTAGAATTCAAATTGGTAGCAGTAGGAGAAATTGGATACCTAAAAAAATATCAATTTTTTCGGAGTCTCTGGCATTTGCAAGTTTGCACTTTTTAAAGAATGAGGGTTAAAAATTAATCCACAATAACCAAACTGCGTTTTCCACTCATTTAATTTAAAGACACCGACCTAGACCTATTGTTTGCACCACGGACGCAGCCACCGTGCAGCAAACCTGTGGTCACAAGCAGGGCAGTAGCAGAGCTGGGAAGTGAAGGAAAATCCCTGTGCCCCAAGAGAGCATCGCACTTGTTAGGAAGCACGGCGTTCCCGTCTGTAAGCAGACACTTTTCAGTGTTGCATATAAAATGGAGGCAACCAAAATACCTAAAAAGTTTGAAGACTGCCTCTGTATTGAAATGAAAAATGAAAGAAATAACAAAAACTGTCAAAGAATAGCTACTGACACGCAGAATTTTCTTTGTGTTAAACCGAAGTGACATAAACCCGTCATAATGGCTGTGTCACTCTGCTAGTTCGTATCACTTGCAAACCCTGATCATTTTGTATAGAAGCTGATATTTTCTCTGTGAAGTGTAAAACAATCTCTTTGTGGCACATTATTAAGGGTCTACACTAATTTTTAAACAATAATATTTGCATGTGCCACAGGAAAGGGGCTCCTAGAAGTAGGAATCTGCGAAACAGTGAATCTATAGTAGCAAGGCTGTTCGTTGTGCTGTGGACGCTACAAGGGCCATTATTTGTAAAAGCCCCCTATGGCCAGCATTCAGATTTCAGCTGTCGGTCAGTATTGAGTCTTTAGGGAAACATCACAAACAGCGGAGTTAGAGGTTTTTAAAAGCCTGGGATTTGGGTTATGCCCTAATTATGAAGTTTGGATTTGTTTCTGTGTCTAACTTTGAAAACAAAGTCCCATGGAGGCTGTACTATCACGATCCCCACCAGCAGCAGAACGAGCAAGCTGCACATTTGCTGTCATTTTGCAAGTGTTCCATCAGTTCATAAAGATCCCTGTCATTTCTCAGAAGATATAACAGCATCCTACAAGAAACCTTCACTACTCTAATTCATATTTTTTCTCCTCTAGAATTTACTAGACCATTACATATTCTTGTATGCAGACATGCTTTAGGTGGCAAGATAGATAGATTCCAAACTGGTTAGTGATTGCACCCCACACTGCCTTTTCCACAAGCAGCTGACCTGCAACGTGTGTGTGCTTACAAAGATGCAGCCTGACGTTTTAAAAATATCAAATCTAAACTCTCTCTTCACTTTCCCCCTTATGCTCTTTTTTCCTATTGAATTAGGTAAAAGCTTTTGCTTCAGCTGTATTCAGTGGTGCCTGGAAAGATGGTGTTTAAGATTGTCTTGGAAGAAAACAAACATAAAACCCCAAACAATCTTGCGTCTCCCCATCCCTACTATCCTTATCCCCCACCAACTTGGGGATCAGTGATTCAAAATCATTTACACGTTGAAAAAGAATTGTTTGCACTGTAAACACTGGTGAGCAGCCCAGGATGTAGGACTGTTCTTGTTAAATATTTTCATAACCTCTCTCATTTGTGGGGTTCGTTTTACTCCTTTGGATATTTTGTCTGCTGTGCTATTAGATGTCTGTTAATATATTAAGTAAATTGCTGTTGTGCATTAAAGCAACCAAATTTGACTCTTTGAATGCTAAAATAACTAGCAGTTTCTGTTTATTTCATAGCTGATTAGAAATCTGCCTTTTGCACTGAAGCAGTATTTACAGAGTATTCGTGTAGCAGACACACAGTGTAATCTTCTTTCTCTGCAGCTGACAGCACACAGAGATGTTCAATGTAAAACTCAATGATGTACAAAGAATTTGACTGCTATGAGATAACTGGTCCTTTTCTTAACCCTCTCCTGATGGATGGTGGGAGGCAGACAAAATAAGGATCTGCTACCAGGCTGATAAGTCATTTCTGTTCTCTAAAATAGGAAAGCAGGGCCATATTAAAGGTGAAACCATTTATAAATATAGCCCTGTGGAGAAGGAGATGGCCAAAAGGTTACAGATGATGTTTGAGTACCTATTAAAAGAAGCAGGAATACAAAACCTGAGCAGATCAAAATACGCGTTTGCATATACCTATTAATTCTGAGACAAACTTTTGAAGAATGCTAGCCATTCCAGCATGAGTAACAGAAATTGGGCTAAGTTCACCAAAAAGCACTTAAATAAATCACGTGATTTTCAGAGGATATTTGAAACTCAAGTACAAAATGTAATTGCCTACCTTTAGGCATCAAATACTGAAACTGCTGACAAAATTACTAACTCTCAGCATCCATGAGTTCAAGGGAGCTCAAAGACAGACCAAATATTCATACACAGGTAAATTATTTTTCCCCCTCATGTTTCTATATGATACCATATGTGTTGCAAACTTTTACAAATGATACAATAAATACATAATATTGTCTTAGGGACAGCCATAGCAGACATTTAGTGAATCTGATGGAAAGGTTCACCTTTACTTCCATGGCTACTGCTCCTGATCTTAATCCTTTTTTTGTAGCGTTTGGTACAATACTGTTAGTGCTCTTCTTTTAGATAAATTTGTAGCACTGGCATGTACTCATCTCTCTAGGATTTAAGAGCATTGATGAGATGCTGTCTTCCCAGAAGATTTTATGTCTGCATTTACATACATGCACACACACTTGCAAGCATGTGTGTGTGTGCGAAAGCCCTACTATATATCACAAGATATTACCTTGAAGTAGTCCTTTCTTAAAAACATTTAATCCACTGAAAATGCCCTTGCAATGTTTATTTCAATATAATAAACCAATGATATAACAGGAACTTCATGGTGGATGCTCTGTTGGGAGACCTGCCTCTGGGAATTATTGAAAATTTGAATATAGTCAAAAATAATGTAGCAAACAACCACAGAAACTAGGACAGGCTCTGTTTCTAAGTAAAATAGAATGAAACTGTTTAATAACAAAATATTTTTATAATAATACTTTAAAAATAATTATTTTGGTACATATTGTGTTTCTGCATTACCTCAGCTAAAAAGTGAATCTATAATATTTTTAACTTAGTCAAATCTAAACCATCCTGGCTTCCCGGTTCCTGTACTGCTCTGTCTAGGTTGGTCACATTGAGAAACAGTCCTCTAAAAACTTATATTCCAATGTAAATCTTATTAAAAAATCACAGAAACATTTTTTTAGCTTGGATTTTATAGAAGCTTGTTCTGACAAAACCTATATATTTTAGATCTAACACTTTTTCTTAGGTGCTCTGATTAAAAAGGACAAACTTCCTCAACACATTTTCTTCTCCACAGGAGCCAGGGTTTGTTTCAGTTTCAAACTTCACTTGAAGCATCAGACATCAAACCTTTGCCCTAGAAATTACAGGCTGCACAGGCAGTTTCTGAAGGACATGCAGGAATTTTATTTACATGCTTTCTGTTTCTAGTACGTTGTCTTTACTACAACTGAACTAACTATTGTGGAGAGAATATGCAAGTCTGAATAAAGAGAGTTGGCATGATTAAGATCTGAAGAGACCTTTATTAGATATTTAAAGCCATTCATTAATGAAAATAAATCTGGTGACAGCCATCCCACATTTGTTTTTTAAATGCTTTAGATAGTCTTTTTCAATTCTATTTTCTGAATTCTTAACTTTACCTATATCTGTAGGATAACTCACATGCAAGTGGAAAGAAACCCAACTCTCTGCGAATTGGATCACGGGGTAAAAAAACCACAAACCTCTTACCTTTACCTTTTCATCAGAAGGGATAGTCCCCATGGACTGACCTCCCTGTTGGAAAGACAAAAAGGCACTTTTGGCTGTTATTTGGTGCCCAGAAGCTGGGGAAGCCTCTTAGAAGCAGCAGGTTTGGGAGTCAATTGTGCCTTCTGTTGTCCACCCTTACTGATACACTACACAGAAGAAATGTTTTAAATATTAAGATTACAGTGACAAGCACTCAAAAATTAGGAAATACCAGAATCTATCATCTCATGAATATGTATTTTCGCTACTGTCATTAATTACATGATCACAAACCATTTTTTCACAAAGTCCTCAGCTGGTGCTCCCTGAATGAGCAACTGCTGAATATTTTATCTTCACTATTTAGTTTTTGCCCTAAGCCTTGGGGACAAAGTGAGAGAAGGTAACCCTCTGTGTTGGGTTTGCGTGGCAAGGTTTTGGTAGCGGGGGAGCTACAAGGGTGACTTCTGTGAGAAGCTGCTAGAAGCTTCCCCTGTGTCTGACAGAGCCAATGCCAGCCGGCTCCAAGACTGACCCGCCGCTGGCCAAGGCCGAGCCCATCAGCACCTCTGTGATAACATATTTAAGAAAGAGAAAAACAGTTAGAGGGAGCTTTTGCAGTCGGAGAGAGGAGTGAGAAGATGTAAGAAACTCTGCAGACACCAAGGTCAGTGCAGAAGGAGGGGCAGGAAGTGCTCCAGGTGCCGGAGCAGAGATCCCCCTGCAGCCCGTGGTGAAGACCATGGTGAAGCAGGCTGTCCCCCTGCAGCCCATGGAGGGGGGATGAGGGGGTGTAGAGATTCCACCTGCAGCCTGTGGAGGACCCCATGCCAGAGCAGGTGGAGGCACCCGAAGGAGGCTGTGGCCAGTGGGAAGCCCACGCTGGAGCAAGCTCCTGGCAGGACCTGTGGATCCGTGGAGAGAGGAGCCCACGCCAGAGCAGGTTTGCTGACAGGACTTGTGACCCCGTGGGGGACCCACGCTGGAGCAGTTTGCTTCTGAAGGTCTGCACCCCGTGGGAGAGGCCCACGCTGGAGCAGTTCATGAAGGACTGTAGCCTGTGGGAAGGACTCACGTTGGAGAAGTTCGTGAAAGACTTTCTCCTGTGAGAGGCACTTCATGTTGGAGCAGGGGAACGATGAGAGGAGTCCTCCCCCTGAGGATGAAGAAGCGGCAGAAACAACTTGTGATGAACTGACTGTAACTCCCATTCCCCGTCCCCCTGTGCCGCTGAGGGGGGCGGAGGTTGAAGCCGGGAGTGAAGTTGAGCCTGGGAAGATGGGAGGGGTGGGGGGAGGTGTTTTAAGATTTGGTTTTATTTCTCATCCTCTACTCTGTTTTGCTTAGTAATAAATTAGATGAATTCCCTCTCTAAGTTTGGTCTGTTTTGCTCGTGACGATAATCAGTGAGTGATCTCTCCCTGTCCTTATCTCAACCCATAAGATTTTTGTTGTACTTTTTCTCCCCTGTCTAGTGAATGAGGGGGAGTCGTAGAGTGGCTCTGGTGGACACATGTCCTCTAGCCAGGGTCAACCCACCACACCTGCATTATCCATGAAGTCAGAGTATTTATGGGAATGACTGCTGTTAAGGACCTGAACATGCTTTTGGTTTGCTCAGTCGTGGTAACTTTTCTGTAACCTACCCAGTTAATTGCATTCTTGGAAAATATCAGCTTGTCACAAGTGGGGTCCCCTAGGGATCAATACTAGGCCCCATGCTGTTCAACATCATCATAAATGATCTGGATGATGGTATTGAAAGCACTCTCACCAAGTTTGCTGATGCTTCTGGAGTGCTGTGTTCAGTTGTAGTCCCCATAATTCAAGAAAGATGTGGACAGACTAGAGATGGTCCAAAGAAAGGCCACAAAGATGATGCAAGAGCTGGAGAACCTGCCCCGTGAGGAAAGACTGAGGAGTAAGGTCGTTTCTCCATGGAGAAGACAAGGCTCAGGGGGCACCTCATCGCAGTATTCCAGTACTTAAAGGGTGGCTACAGAGAAGACCGAGGCTCTCTCTTCACAAGAGGCCACATGGAGAAGACAAGTGGCAATGGGTACAAGTTGCAGTGGGAGAGGTTTCATCTCAATATAAGAAAGAAATTTTTTACAGTAAGAACAATCATTCACTGGAACAAGCTCCCCAGGGACAGGGTGGAGTCCCCATCACTGGAGGGTTTCAATATGTGATTGGACAGGGTGCCAGATAATCTCATCTGGGCTCCCTTTCCCATGAAAGGTTGGACAAGGTGATGTTTCGAGGTCCCTTCCAACCTGGGCAATTCTATGATTCTATGATCACCCAAATAAATTCATTATTTTTTTGATGAAATTCAGCCTGAAAAATTATTTGTAGCACAGAGTTCAGGTTGAAGAAGTTAAGGTTTGTTTATTTATAGAAAAATGCAAAACTGGTCTTATTCTGGAAGTTTTAGGCAACCGTAACTGTAGATGGTGCTGCCATTTCTCCTTATGCATTAAATGTCTTGATCTTTTGTTTTTATTTATTCCCTACAATTAAATCCAAGTAGTACAATACAGTCAGAGACCTATATAGAGGCAGTTAGATGAAATTAATTTGGGGAAAAAACAGTAATTAATGGATCTATTTTCATCTGGAATGCTAAGACTTTTCATATGGAAACATATTGCTCTTCAATGTTCAATGAACACAGAAAAGAATTTTCATGGGGAGAGATAATTGTATAATAATAATTCAAAAGTAAAAGATAAAATTGAAATAGCTTCAAACTAGTAAATACAGATTGCCTGATTTTAAAGGCTTAGAGTTGTCTTTATGAATACAAAAGAATTATCCATATATAATTGAAATTATTATTGCTGAACTAAGCATAAGCTACTGATTATTCCAATGCCTCACTGGCCCAGTTAGCGTGGGTAAAATACTGCTCCCATTCAAGCGGTTAGAAAGGTACAGATTTCACTTCAACATTACTGAAGTTCTAAAGAAAATTTGGGCACAGGGGGACTCACATGGAGTTCAGGCTTGATTTGCAGTGAAGATGCTGTTAGTAAGTAAGAAAATAGTGCCCTAAATTGCTTTAATTTTTTTCAGTACTTGATTCTTTGCTATATCACACACAAACCAGAAGAGCTGAGCTGGAAACAATCTTTCTTGCCCTGTGGAAAATTAAAGGATTTAAAAAAATGAATTTTATTCATTGGATCAAACACAACAATCTGAATTTTGCCCTATAGCAAATTTTAAGAAATTATTTTAATAAATGTAAACACTTTATTTAAATAATTTGCAATGATTCATTGCCGTTTGGGCAATTTTTACATTCTAAAATAGACTTCTTCTAAATTTCAGAAAAAAATGGTAGTGCAGTTATGAAACATGCCAAAGTGTACATCTCAACATTTCAAAGCTGATTTTTTTTAAAAAAAACTTGAAGTAAAATAATTATTTGAAACTATCTTCCATTATAAATCTTTCAAAAACATCTTTTAAAACAATTTAAATGGAAAATTTTTGTCTAGTCCCATAAAGTGTACCACCCGTGGTGCTTAAACCTAAGTATTAATTCTAGGCTTTTACTGAGCTTTGAAAGTAAATTTCTGACTGTTTTATAACTGCATTTATTTTAATTATTATTTATTTTGGGTAAAACATCCAGAAGTGCCTGGCTGGGACCTCAGCTCACTTCCCAACATGCCAAGCTGCCATGCACTGGTTCTGCAGTACCTCTGCCTCCACATCCTGCCTCCTGGCAAATGGGAAGTCATCTGAAGAAGCCACACCTGACTGTGCATCACCCCTACAAGAATCTTAATTACCAGTAGAAGTACTCCTTGCAGTAAGGCTATAGCTCCTGATAGTCATTTTTGTCACAGTGAAAATGAAAAGTGATATGAAAAGTGAGGGAAATTTCGTTGAAGGGGTGAAGACACAACTCTTGCCAGGGGTCTCTTCCGTCCTGCTGAGACTACCTGTCTGTGACAGAAGTGGCAGAAAGAAATGTGTCTGAACCTCAGCTGCTTCAGTGTTAAATCCAAAGCTTTAGTGCCCAGGAGCAGTGGTTTATATTAACCCTCTGGCTTTGCGCTGGAGACACGTGGGTTCACATCTCCTGCCAGCTCCTCTGTGCGGGTCCTACCCTGTTGGTGGAACCTGGTGGTGTCCTAAGCTGCCCAGTGCACACCTTCCCTGTGCTCAGTTCTCAGCTTCCCAGTGCTCGTTTCTCAGGACTTGTGGTAAAATTAAGCTGAACAGACCTTAAAGAATATCTTCCGTTGGTCATATCATTGAAGTGGTAAGATCTTCATTCTCCATGCAGCCCTGTTATAGTCCTACTGAAGTACAAAGAAATAGATCCAATTTGGGAAAATTATTGAAATCCAGAGAAATTGTTCTCCCAGCATGAGTAAATGCTAGCAGATTTTGGTTAATCTGAGTTTTCACTGATAAGGGATAGCAGATTTAGGATGTGTTATAACTCAGGATTTAAAACATGGCACTATTTATTGCTACTCTCTTTCTTCTTATTTTTAATTGCAATGCTAGAGTTAATGTAATGAACAAGAGCATTAGCATACCAAAGACAATGATGGGGAAACTTCCCTCGCTGTGGTGCCCCTGCAGCCTCGAGCTAATCTCCTGCCAGCAGCGGCCATCCAGATAATGCCAGCTCGCTCTCTCACACACAAACACTTCACAACTTGTTGATATTCAACATAGGAATTAGGGCAGACCGTTTTCATTTGTGGCTGCATATTGAAGCTAGTGAAGCAATTAGGAGTGCCCTACAAGTCTGATTTAGTTAAGACCATAGCAATACCCAAGAGCCAAAAAAATCATCTTGATTAACACAAATCTGTTCCAACGCAGCCCTCCAGCAAATGTGGATTCATCAGTGCCTTTAGCAAGAAGACTTGCAAAAACGGTGTGGACTGCCGTGTATAGAAGATTTCTTTTGTTTGTGAATAATCCTGTGTGTAAGACCTGAACTGTGCTAGCCCAGCAAACATAACCCCCCACAAAACCAACAGAAATAATTTTGCATTGTAGCATTGCAGCTTTGGATGCAGTCTCAATTAATAATCAACCCTTACAGTTTTGCGGGCCACCTCTCAGCACTGTCACGCATTTCCTTTAGCACGCTTGCTTGCTTTTGGAGAAACAGCCATAAGATTGATAAGTGCATGAAACAAAATTACCCCCCTCAAACCAGAAAGACGGTGTCCTCTCAAGGTCACGTTCAGACAAATGGCATGAGCTGTGTGCTAATTCTCCAGCAATTTACCTGGGTCCTGGAAAAACAGAATCCTTCAGTATCCTCTGAAGTTCTAATGCGAGCTCCTCCTCCTTTTCCTCCTCTGTCTCCTGTATCAAATTCATTGCAAACTTTCAAGGGGGAAAAGTATTTGCAAAGGTTATTCTAATGCTCAAATCTAAACGCATTTTAAACACTGCTGAACTCACTGCAGATGCTGTACACTAGACAAAGAGCTGCAGAAGGCCCACAAAAACACGCTAATTCCTTTGCTAGAAGAAAGGGAGAAGACTTCAATCAATCTTGAAATTAATTTTGCTTTTAAAAATGTAGCAGCCTCTGCACTGCGTAGAGTGTCAATTCTTTTATCATGATTACTTGTTATGTGTCAAACCATTTAGTCTCACCTCCTATTGTGCCGTGATTGAGTTCATGGCAGCAAACATACTGGTCATAAAAACAATGAAAGCTCAAATGCTGCCCTAAATATTTGTTTCACTGAAGCTCAATAATCAAATGCACATTATGATTTTTTGTCAACAACTTTAATTTAGCTCTGTTTAACTGATTGCCTATGCCTTACCCATTTTTTGCTCCATAAAGGAGGCCTGTAGGACAAACAAGAAGTTGGTAGCTAAGGCTCATCTTCCTCTAAATAAAGGAATAGTTGAGAGGGTTTTTTTTTCATATTTGTTCCAAAAATCCTCCTCTTTTCTTCCAGTATCCCTTTTTGACCATTTTAAGTTTCTGGATCCAGCTGGTGGCTCCAAACTTTTCAACTTAAATCCCTAAAATATTTTTTGTGAACTACAAACCCTTCGCAGTTTCAAAGACTTGGATAGCTCACAGCATGAACTTGCTCCTTTTAGACATGTTTTGGTGGTCCAAAGTCTGAAAACATCTAGACTTGCTGGAGCTTATTGATCTGCGAGTGTTCAGTGTTCAGTGTGTAGGAGGGGCACATGTGCTCCTCAAAGGGGCTGCAGTAAAAACAGAGGCAAAGCTCCAACTCGTCTGCCATGCTAATCAGCACTGGTGAGAGCGCGTGCTTTCCACAGGCAGAGGATGTCAAAGCCTACAGCGAGGGCCACACTGAGGTGCGTGGGGGCGGAGAGGCTGTGAGCATCTGAGTGCTGCTGAGTTCTGCTGCAGGACTCTCCCCATCCCCTCCTGCACTTTCACGCATGCAGATGGTGTAAAAGCATATTACATACAGAGAGGAAAGTTTAGAACTGAAGTGTCCAAGGAGACAAACCCAACATCTCCCAACATGCCCTGACCATGCTACTAACCTTCTGATAACTGGCGTGTCCTCAACAGCAGTAGACATGGGATCCTATCAACTAAAATTCTCTTGGGCTTATTTGTTTATTCTACTTTCTTAAAGCATTTCTTTTTAGGATGTGGAAAGCTTTGAATTTTCTGTTGCAACCTTTACATGAAATCACTCTATTTGAAGTGATTTCACTTCACTCTATAATTGTTAAAATGTCTATGTCTTTTTTCCATCCACAGCCTCTCTAATAACTAAAGAAATGCTGTGTTCTAGAAATGTAGCATACTTTTTATCAAATTCCAGTTTGATAAGAAATGTTTTACTCCTTCTTTGAAGTTAGGTATAACTTTTAACTTCCCCTGTTTATTATGAAGACAATTTCACCTAGAAAATGAAAATGACCTTTTAGCCTTGTGGTCCCAGTGTGAATATTTGAATACAATCCCACAAACAGATGAAGAAATGCGGCAAGTGAATATGTATGGAGAAAAAAAAAAGAGAACGGCTGTTTTGGCTGTGGTTATGAGCAGAAAACAGGGGGCCCCCACAGAGTGATGGAAGGCGTGCATTGCTATTCACTGTGAACTTTGCAGATCGTTTTCTCTGCTTCACAACCTTTAAGTGCTGGTCTACTTTTTAACCTGCTCCATAGATCTGAGTGCACTGCAGATCTGCCCACAATACTACTTTATTAACTGCAAAAAATGAGGTATGCAACACTTCAAATAACAATACATCAGTCAGCAGAACAGGATGCCAAAATGCTCGGCTTCGTTTGGCTCGCTGCTCACCTTTGCTCAAGCAATTATAATGGCTTATGGCTGAGACTGGAAAAATAAGAGACATGGTATCGTTTATCTTCTCTTTTTTCAAAGAAAACCTTTGTAAGAAAAAAAAGAAAGGTAATGTTATTTTTAAGTCAAATTTATGTTTCTTATTCTTTATGGTAGTATACATTTTTGTCTTACATATAGGCAAAGCCAGCAAAGTCAGCCACTGCTGATAATAAAAGTCCTTTGGTTTCTCTGCCCACTTTGACCATGGCAAAGCACTGACCATCCAGGCTGGCTGTCACCACGGTGGTCCAGAAGAGAAAAATTTAGGATGTGACTCCTGATGGGGTGAAGGTTGGTGTACACTGTTCCCACTGTGTGCATATTCGTTCCTCACATCTCAGCAGCAAGGGCTTCATCCCCTCTCCCCGTCTCTCTCTATGCCTTGCCTGTCTTGTGGACTCTGGAAGAGCAAAATTTCAGTTTTGACTGAATGATGGTTCTGTTTTCTCCATATTAACCTCTGAAGGACACAACAGAAGGAACTAAACTATCTAGTTTTCACAGAGTTAGACAATCAGACCCCTAACTTGCTATAAGAGAATAAAAAGTGAGAAGTGTTCAGTGGAGAGCCAGGTGTGAGAAGACAGGATAACTACATTAAACTTTTTCTTCTACTTTGAAAATTTTTCATGAATATTTTTTTGTGTGTGTATTTACTGGTTCATTTTGGAAACACAATATTGAATTAACTTAAGACTGTCCCCAGTCATACTGTCCAAAAATTAAAACCTCACACAACAGCCATTCTAAAAATATAATATTAATTGTATACTGATATCTTTAAGCTCTTAGAAACAATGTAAACAATTAACTGGCCTTTAGATCATGCCATATTTCTGATGAAGACAGAGAGTATGGTCAACAAAAACCAAAAAGACATTTAACTCTGAGATTTCACTTATTTTTGTGATATTGCTGTTGTCTGTCCATCTACATTTATACATAGTGGGCCAAATTCAAACATGATATAAGTGAGGGGATTATTTTAACACATTCACAATTTAGCAATAGTCACCTTAAATTGCCTCACTGAATAAAACTATCTCCTGTTATGTAAAAGGGAAAATGAAAGAATCCTGCCTAGCTTATGGCAACAGCTTTCAGTGGTTTTGCTCGCTTTTTCTGTCATTCTTACAATACCCATGATGAGTGAGAAAAGAATCCTCTGTTTTCCTGTGGTTTTCCATCCAGAAACCACGGCATAATCTAAACTGCATTTGCTTTATAAGCACATGTTGATGGATGAGAATGGTTCTAAGACCTGGGACGTTTTCAGGGGAAAAGCTGAGGATAAGCTGGAAATGCTCATTACACTATTTGTACTAGTTACAGAACTAGAGAGGTGTTTACTTGCTACGAAGATGCTGAAGACCAGCTGTGGTCACATTCTGCCACAACGGGGCTGGAAAGGGTCAGTAGATTACCGTAGGTAATGGGGGATGCTGGTATGATCCTCACATGACAGTACCCATGCCTCAGCCACTGGTCCCCTTTATGACTACGGGACAGGTCTTTCAGCGCCCTGGGTGCAAAATCCTACAACTGGAAGGACAGAACTTCCCACTTAAGCCTTTCGACCATTTATTCTGCAAATCTAGTCTCAGAGGTCAGACGTGCACCATGTAGCTATGGGTCAGTGCAAGGGTGCTGGAATTTCCTCTTTACAGCAGACATCACATTGCAGCCATGTCTTGATATCAGAAATACTTAAATGAAAGAATCCCCAAACTAAAAATCACACCATGTCTTGATATTAGAAATACTTAAATGAAAGCATCCCCAAAGTAAAAATCACACCAGTTACAAAAAATCATGGCACAGAAGTCATTCAACTTAATGTGCCAAGTTGCCAGTGCTTCTAGAAACAACACACTTGAGCTGGACTGAGAGGCAACAGCATGCCTGAGAGCTGTCTGTTTGCCACCATATTCTTATTATTCTAATATTTATCCAGTGGTCACTAGCTCAACTTCACAGTTTTGTTACAGAGGTGTAGCAGCTTTAGTTTCCAAATCAATTTAAATAGCAGCCACAGCAAGACTGTCTAGCAATGACATAGGGAATGGTTTACAGAAGCAAGGCTTGAGGCTAAAAGCTATTACTCTCCTGCCTATATTGAAACGGAAAAATCCTTGTTGTATTGATATGGAAAAATCCTCTTGAGCATCTTAAAGCAGCTAGGGAGTGAACAATAACTACAGATTGCAAACGCCAGGATAAATGGCAAATGGAAAGTATGCTAAAAAGGAACAGTTACAGTCTCCTTTTGAAATACGCTGAACTTGGCCTAATTTCCACTGAATTGGCTACTTTGTTGTGAAGTCAGACTAGGGAACTGAAACTGTCCTTTTTGGCCTTCTCACCTGCTCTGTTTCAGTTCCACAGTCAAGCTCAAACCCAGAGAATGATGTTCTGGCTCACAGGGCTCCTTCAGAGAAAGCAAGGAGATAGCCAGATACCCACCTGACACTAACAATCCCTTCCTAGCAATGAACAGGCAAAATAGTATCTCTTTTCCTATAGGGTTGAAGTATGCCATGGAGATTTTGGACTTTAAAGATGCTTTGTGATTAAATATGGGATCTTTGATACCACTAGAAGAACTAATTTTGCATGGAGCTTTGTCCCAGGTAATATCGAGACTATGAGACCTGAGGGTGAGGTACTTCCAAATGTGTGTATGAATTTAAGCACTTAAATAGTGATCTGATTTTTAGTTTCTAGATAGCTGTAATTCTCATTCACTAACTGTTGCTGGCTAACTATTGGCATTTACTTAGGTCTTTTAACTTAAAACAGGTGAATTTGAAAATACTTGCCTAAGCACTTAGCAAAATTGGGACTCACAAATTTATGTCCATAGAAAGGAGTATTCATTGAGAGTTAACAATAAGAGGATGGGCTAAGACCTGCTTTATTCCTCCAGATGCATTATGGTGTTGTGCTGCATCAGCCCAGATGTTGGTGACATTTCCAATAAGCTGCCACAAAACTCAAACTAATTATGGAGACAGAACATACTGACTAGGAAAAAGGACAGATAAGAAAGAAAGCACCGAGGTAAACTTCTCACAAAATCTGTATTTTGCATCATCAAGACTGTTCTTGACAAGCTCCATCTCTGCTCTTTATATACATAGAAAATTAGCATATCATTTGATAATGACCTATCAAAACCTATGCTTTGATTACAAGCAGCTGCTTTTGATTACAATCAATGAATCACTAATTTGTGCTCAACCACAGAACAGTTGGACTCCATCTATTATTCATTCTTGAAGTGGTGATCCTATTTAGAACTGGATTCCGAATTTCACTAAAGCTTTTACCCTCTTGGCTATTAATAATTTTATTTTGAAGTTAGGTCTCTAAGGTTTCATGATGGCCTCTTTTGTTATTCTCAAACTCTGAAATAATATGCTCAGCTGTTGCCCAGATCTATGCATTTTTCTCCTTGACCGTATGTATGGCTAATTTAAGTCTTCTAACAACCACACGATACTCTCCTGATTTTCAAAAGCCCTAGCCTTTATGTCCGGTATAAACTGAGCCCAATTCACAAGGGACTGACATAATATGGTCTGTGGTTATATGACATGAGATTTGTAGGTCTCTGAATTTCTTTACGACATATATATATACACATAATACAATAAAAAGATACACAAATGTCAGATGCCTTCTCAATTCAAGGTATTTAACTGGAAATCATGGGATATAATGCAGCCTTGTATAATTGTGTGTGCATAAACACACACACATCTTCAGTTAAATCCAAACCTTTCAAACTTCAAGATCTCATGTTCAACAGCTTTGATTACATTATCGCTAGCTCAAGATAAGGAATCGTATGTTTTTTCTTAGATTATCAATGAGATTGTTCATAAGAGTGTGTGAATGACTTTCACTGTGGAAAAAACCTCTCTCTTGTGTAAGCTGCTTCCAGTGTAAGACTGACTGGCTCACAAATTTGCATGACTCCATCAACGAACATACAAGTGACATCTCATTTGACAAATGGATGATGACGAGACTCAAAATGAAACTAATGATCAATGTGTGCCAGTTTTCTATCAACAACAAAAAAAAAATGTTCACCATCAAGCAAGTAAGTTAATTTACAAGTCCAAAATGTCAAAAATGCCCTGCTATTCAATTTGGGTGGTAGGTCTGACAGATGCCTATAATTTAAAAGGTCTACTCTAAACAACTGTTCAACATGTTCAATGTATGTGGAAACATTTTCAAAACACAGCTCACACCTCAGAGCCTGAATACTGTTCTTAGGCTAAATCTGAAGCAGACAGCTCAGGCCTGGGGCTCAGTCTTGTAGAGCATCACCAGGACTTGGTGGGGGGATCACAACCTTGCTTTCCAGCCATGGGTTCTCTCACTCCTCAGACCTCTCATGAAATGTGGCAGAAACCGTGACCTCGAAAGGCAGCTGGAAACCAGTGCAAAGCACCCTGGGGTGCATTCCCCAAACTGTAAACCTGAGGAAGGAAAATGTAGGTGTCTTGCTGATAGTGGGGTAGTCTGGATAGAAAATAAGTCTTGACAACAGAATCTGATTGGAAAACAATATTCTCTCTTAAATTTACTCTTAAATTGCATTCTAATTCTGCAAGTGAGTTTTACTGCCCACAAGAAAAAGCTGAGGGGAGTGATAGAGCGGCTCTGGTGGGCACCTGGCCCCCAGCCAGGGTCAACCCACCACAGCAGGGTAGCTTGTCAGATCAAAATGGTGGACACAATTAGTTGCAAGTGTAAAATGGCACTCACAAAACCAAAGATGCCATTTAAAAACCACACCTCAAGCTTGACAAACACAGGCTCCCGGGGACCCCGGTGCGGTCCACATCTCTAATGAATGCTGCCTGCTCCTCCTATCTCTGCCCATTCACTTTTCTATAAATCGTGCCTCCTGATTTTTTTAAATAGTCAACAGAATGCTGTAATCTGTAACTCTTACTCGTGTTAATAAGTTCTTAATCATCTCAATAGGATCTAGATACACATTGGGACTTCTCCTGAGAATAAATTACTTCCCATTGAACATAAGGACTCAGGCCCATTTTTATTTCCACATTGTATGTGAGAGTCACAAAAAGACTGTGAACATTCAGCCGGAGGTCTCATTACAAGAGTTGCTGGGAGCTAAGCGCCTTTGAATATCTGGCACATAGTACCAAACATCTGACAATTAATCCATCCATGAGACAAATTTTGCCCTCAGATGCATGTTGCTCCCACTGAAGTCAGCAAGTTACACATACTTCACCAGGGAATTTGACCATAATATAGCTGTTAAGGCAGACTGGCATTTTAGAGTTCATTTTTAAGTGAGGTAGTTCATTAGAAAAATAGCCATGTAACTAAATGTTTAACCACCAACACATAGATTTTAAATGTCAGGGAGGAATAAGTGTTATGTTTGCAAGTCTTTTTATTTCCCAGGGAAAGCTACATAACTCACTAGGCCCTTTACAAACAAACAAACAAAAAGAGGAAAAGAAATGGCTTCATGCTCTTGAAACACCTCTGGGAAACAGAATGGCTGAGCGGAGCCGCATAGCAATTCAGCTATAATGGCCAGTAGCTTCAAACAACACAAAGCCTGCATAAATGTCAGATTTCCAGTACTGGCAGTCTGAAATCTTTGCAATAGAGTTGTTTCTATTAAGATTTGACGCCACCGTGTTCTCTAATTACCGTTAAAATACAGTCTATCATGTCAGAAATCTTTCAATTTACAAGCATATCCGCAGCCCAGGGCACAGGTAGATACACAGTGGCAGCGTACACTGAAACTATTATTGATGGCTATCAGCAAAATAAATGAAGGAGGGAAAAAAGCTCACCAAAGTGACAACACAGGTTTGGTGCTCTCTGCTCTCTGCGCCGGATCTTATGTGGCTGCGGGATCGGACCCCCGGCAAAGTCACAGCCTCCGCTTTACAAGGCATTGCCTAGAAAGTAAAGTTGAACCTCTGTGGCCTACTGCATAGATCTAGACTGAGGGAATCAAGCTAATGAAACCTGTGTGTTAAACACCCTTATGCTCTTGCAAGTGTTTTTTTGGTTTAGCTGAATTCGCCTGCATGCAAGTTGAAACAAACTTGAGACCCTGTAAAATTGAACTCGAGGATCCTGAAACGGCTCATGCTGTTTCAAACATATGGATATAAATTATCGATGTGACTAAAGAAGTACTTTCCTACAGAGACAAAGCCTAAGGTAAGCAGAGTTTGTACTGATGTGAGAGAAGTACTATGAATTATCATTATTTGCTACATCACAGTAATATACACAATGCTAGAAAATGGGTAATCACATACGACAGCAAGGATCAACTGAATTCACTCGAACTCAGGTTCCTTTCTGCTTTGCAGGGGCACTGAGGACCTCTGGCAGGTTGCGTAAGTGTGGGGTTCTAATATCAAAATGTGCTACCAACCAATGCAATACACAATAAGTAGTTGCTGGAAGTAATGTATTTCATTATTAGGACTTAGGGTTACGGCAGACCATACCATAAATTTCTAGAAGCCTGGTGTTGGCTAGATGTGGCTGTCTCTTTGTTCATTTAGGATTCAATTTGTTATATGAAAGGCAGTCACATAGAAATATCTACACAAAAGCTCCATGTGCTCTTTCATTCAATGCTTTTTTTTTTTTTTTTCCCCTCCTAGTTTTCATGGGCATAAGCAAAGAACTTAAAGACAGTGAAGAAATAACAAAATCATGTAATTAAAAATTCAGTAATTGCTAAGTTGTGAGTGCTGCTTTAGAACATGAGTAGGGTGATATTTTAATGCAATTATTAATGAAAGAAGTCCTATAAGTAGGATGAATTTGATACGCAGCGCTGAAAGACAGATATTTTCCAGCAGTAGCAATTATCTGATGTGAGATTTAAAAACCCTGGTGAAACATATGTGACTTACTTTTCAAATGAGAGGTAATTGCATCTTCCCTAAAGTTCACTGTGAATTTCTGGTGTACTGGTGTTTTCTTCTGAAAATCGAGTTCATCAAAGTAATGATATGAAAGACAGAGTCTTTTTAAAATAGCTTTCCATTAACTATCATTTTTGTCATCTTAATATAATGTTTTGTGACATATCTGACCATTTTGCCATGGGAATAAGGAATCACAAATTGGGAGATGCTACTGAGAGGAGCAAATAATTTCCAGGACCTACAGGTACCTCCATAACATATTCCCCTGTCTGCTGTGTGCCTAGTAACTTCATCTCTTTATTTCCCTTATATCTTTACTTGTAGTTAGAGCTTCTTTATGACACTGCTGGAGATCTAGGGATAAACCAAGCTATATTTATCATCAAACATTTCACAAGCATGAAAAGGAGGACAGGATAAATGCTATGTACAACAAATTGCATAAAAACACAAAGCAAAATGGCAGCTAACTTCAGAAAACAGAATTATTCCTAGAAAAGTGCTTCCCTGCACCTTAACCCACATTAATCTTTCTGCCACCCCTCAGTCTAGGGCTGGCTGGATTTCCTGGTTTCGTAGTTCTGGCGGCTTCCAGAAGGAGAGGCAGTGCCATAGCGCGAATAGGATATAATTCTGATTTTGAAAGAAGAAAACTATTGTTTCCTGACATGGTTCCCTGGATTAGACTGGATGTGAGCGAAAAAGATGAAGGTGAATTTTAAAACATTGAGCTTGCAAAGATCTGAAATCCTGGGCAGCAGGTACAATCAAAACGGACAGACATAAAGTCTTCAGGGGTACCGTTCCCAGGGGTGGCATTTTGCTCTTTCTACAGATTTGCATGTCTGGGAGCACTTTAAAAATATGATTAAAAATTCTTGCTAGTGCCCATCAACTCTCACTGCCCACTGCCTGGGGATCAAAGTAGGTGTAACTGCACGAGCAAAAAACTGGTTCTACCCTTCGTTCTCCCAAATCTAGAGCCGAAAAGAAAGACAGTTACTGTTTTGTTTCAACTTTCAGGACGCATAGATCAGAGACATCCTTTCAAATCCAGCTATGGTAAAAGTTTAATTAAAAGAATGTCAGTATTTCCTATTGCCTTTCCTTTAAAAAATCAGATGCACAAACTAGGAACCTTGAATAAGCTGATATATTTTTTAAATCGGCTTGTATACTGATGCTTGAACTGGTTTCAAAACTATCTTCCTTTTGTTGTAATTTTCTTTTGCTGAGGCAAATGAAAAGCAGAAGGCATGATTTTTGAGAGCAAAACAAACAAAAGAGATTAAACTTAGGTCTGTGTATTCCACCTGCGATGCCAAAACAAGCTATCAGATTACTGCATAAAGGGAACTAAAGGCATGACCTATACATTTATTTTTGTTCAGGCTTTCCACTGTTCTGTTGGTTTTTATTGCAAGGCTTAATTAAAATTAATAGCAAGTCAGGCTGACTTCAGAATGTTTGGAAACACTGCAGAACAATTGGATTGTACCTCCACCTACTGTTAGCACTCAGTTAGCTTGAGAAGGGTACATCTATGGTACTTTAAACCACTGATGTGTACGATGCTCTGGGATACAGGCTGGGCAGGTCATGAGCGAGAAAACAGAAGACTGGATTGATGGGGAAAGTTTAGTTTTGGCTAAACCCCATATTTTATTATTACTATAAAAGAGCTGCAACTGGGAGCTTCGAGCTGCTTCTGTCTACTGTTTCTTTTCTTGTCTCAGTCAGGTGCATTCATGCAAAAGGAGCAAACAGCCTTTCCTTTTATTTCCATATATTACTTTGGAGATTTTCTCTTTCTTTGTATTTATGAGAAAGTTTCTTGTGACGCTGAGGCTCACAGAAGCACCAGCATGCTTTGAAGTGCATAGTTTAAACACACTTCAGAAAAGGTTTCTCAGGAGCAACCTTGTATTTTGCATTAATGAAAAGCTTTCCTCCGAGATTATGCAGATTTCCCTGCAGATGCTACCTCACAACACATGGACTACATCTTGCCATCCCTAAATATCCCTTTTTTTTTTCTTTTTTTTTTTCCTTGGGCTAGAGTAACCCAAGGGAGTTTGGTAGTGTCACTGCAACAACTGCCTCTCAGGCACCGTGCTGCCGAGGGCTTTCCCCAACTCTGAATTAGGCATTCTGGGGTAAGAAAAAGGCTGGACCAAAGGGTTCACAGCCACCACCTCACTGGATCTGCCCAGCCTAGCCCGTAGAAGATGTCAAATGCTTGGATATGGCTTCAGCCCTGCCTCATTCAGGGACTCACTTGCACAGAGGCACTTATTTGCATTTAGGGTTCACGTAGCTAAACCCTTTCTTTTGATAAGCAAAGGAGGTCTGGTCTTTTCAGAAGACAAGGACAGGATGATAGTGCCCCTTTTCATCTAGTAGCTCAGTAATTAGAGCAGCTGTCTATATGATGTGGGCCCCTACCTTGATCAAACAGGTCCTCCCCTAAGGGATCAGGACTCATCCCTCCGGCCGGCCGGCTGAAACCACCAGAGCTGGGGTTTCCCACTGAGGTCCCTCTCAGTCCATTCTCTTGAAACTCTTCTCCTTTGCATGGCCAAATTAAATATTCATCGGGCCAGAAAGTAATGAGCATCACACTGTAGCTTAGTAGTTGTGGCAGTCTCCAGGGAGAGATTTCCATCTCTGCTCTGATGAATGTTGAAGTATTTTCTATAAAGTATTTACTGGAACAAAGACACGACAGCATTCAGTTCAGCGCACAGCCCGGAGGGGCGAAGCACGTGGGTCAAGTGCTGCGATGGGAAGGAGGGACTTGACTTTGTGTCCTGTGTCTGCGGTGCAGGTTAAGTCAGCTCGTATGCCCCAACGGAAGAGTTTTTTAGTGTCTCGTGGGACTTACCTGCTGCTCTCAGCTGGAGCAGCCTTCCTGGGAAGCCTTTTTTAATTACTGGACTGAGGCTGGAAAATCAAGCACTCTAGATGTCAGGAAAAGCCAGGATTAAGGATGCCTACTCAACTCAATCTTGCCTCGTACATGTAGTTTGAATTTATGTTTTTCTAGAAGACTCCTCTTCACTCAGGGCACAGAGTGGCCAGTGGTTTTTCTGTCTATATTGGCATTTGGCCATTTGCCTTATTTACTTCACATTATAAAAAGCCTTCTGTGATGACAGACGTCAGCTGTGAGAACAGATTAATAATTTTCAATATTTTCATTTCCTTCTTTGGTACTCATTATTCCAGCATACAAACACTCCAAAATTTTAATGAATTTCATATCCTGCCTAGGACATGAGTGGATATTGTTCCCTCTGTAAAAAGCGGATTTGAGGCACAGAGGGATTTATGTCAAAAAGTAATCATTAATTTTGGGTACCCAGTTTGAGCTGTTGCTGTATTTTGTGGTATTTCATATATTCACACCCCCTCTCCAGTTCACACATTTGCTGTGTAAGTGCTCACGAAAAGTATGGGTCATGCCCTACACAGGTCTTGTATACCTAGAAAATGAGAAAGAAATGGCAATGTCTGACAAAACTGGTGTAAGAAAATTACCTAACTACATATAAAGACCCTCAGGTAAAAACAAAAGAAATTTTGCTGGTTTAACCAAGATAATATCCTGTCTCATTGACTCTATACTTTCTGACTTAACAAATGAGGTAGGGGCCTCTTAATCATTTACTCTCCCGCATAGTCCTAGTTCATTGCCAGACCTGACCTTTCTGCATATAAATGAAGCGGGATTCTGTAATTAAACATTCTACCTTAATATACATGGAAAAATGGGACAAATTAAGGATGCACAAACAATGTAAGTCAGGTGTTAAATTTTGAGGGCTTAACTTTGCATTTTGTTGCAAAGAAAATATTTTTGTCAGAACAGAAAATTACATCCACAAGATTTTGATTTTAAAAAAAATACCTTACCCTCTGTAATTTGAATACATGTCTTCATACTGACACCAAGATAGCTCATCACATAACTTAATATCCATCATCCAGACCTCTACCATTTGGGTTAGTAGAATAAAGTAGGAGTAGTGTAGGAGAGTGGAGGTGTTACCATTGGTTCCACATCCCTGTACTGATACAGGGGCACTCTCGGACAAAAACCAGTGACTTCAGACCACACAGTGAAGGCAGGTACTCTACGCAAAGCTTTTGTGACAACTGTTTTCCAAATCTGAACCCATCTTTTTCCCAGCTCCTTGTCCTTCACCTACCCAGTCCAGGAACCCTCTGCCAAGAAGTTTCTCTCCATAGTTGTCTTGGACATCGCTTCCCCAGTCACTTCTTCTGCAGACCCAGGTGTGTATCACCTCTGCTTGGCCCTGGAGATAGTTTCTGTACCAAGTCATCTCTGACACCCTTCCAAAATCTTCTTGACTGCTGTGTCCTGTGGCGTTGCTGAGGCAGCAAATGTCAAACCTCTGTTAACCACTTCTGTGTTACAGACGCTTCGTTAATTTGTTTAGAAAGGACCTCTTCTACCTCTCACCCTGGTCATGCAGTTTGTAAGAAACTCTGCAGATGATGGTCCACAAGCTCTCTACAAGCTTTTTGTCCATCCTATGGATCTCCATCTGTCCATCCATGGAGGTAGATTCCCTGGTGAATTCAGATGCCAAAATGCTGCAGGTTTATGCAGGGCACATGCAGACCACACACGTACACAGATTTATAAGTACTTTGGAAAAGATTTCCTGGATTTCCATAAAAAAGATCAAAAGATAAATCCTTGTCACGTGGCCCCCACCACCCACCCATCAGCACTGAGCAAGGTAAGAGGGATGGATCACTGGGACAGTTGAAAGAAAAAAGCACCATGACTTTTTGACATTGGTTTGAGGTTAATTTTCTACAGTGCGGTTTCAGAAATGACTGAGCTGTTTGCGTTGTAATTTTCCTAAGAAGATTCAGCCAGAGGCAGAGAGTAGATGCTAGAAATTTTCAAATGATTAAAGTCTGCAGCTGAAATTTCTAATGGGAAGTGCCAAGAAACTTTCATGGTTGGTAATGCTGTCCAACCTGCCTCTAGGTATAAGCTATAAACAAAATACCTAAGAAAGAAATTTCAAAATGCTTGTATGGGACAACTTTTCACCATACCTTGCATGTTACCATGGATGAAGACAGTCTGTACCTCCATCAAAAGTGTCTTTTATCTTCCAAAGAGAAAACACACAGCATACAAATGTATCCTCTGTTCTGCTTCCAAAAGCAGAAAAACTTGAAAAACAACTTAAAAAAAAGAGCAAATATTCAATATAAGTGCACTGGCTACAGTTGTGAGCTCATGTGCTGCAGTGTTTCATATTCAAGTTCATTAATTTCGGAAGTGCAGTTGTCATAATTTTCTGTTAAGCTTTCAGGACTGGCAGAGACAGCTAGCTTAAAGGAGGACTGGAGTATGTGTAAGCATCAACCTCTACTTATATCAGTCCCAAAATAAAAAAGGAAACTTCATGAGTTTCGTGGGGCCCTGATATCAGTCTGGTGTTTAGTATAAATATGATAATGGATTTATGATTTTTGGTTCAAAATAGGTGCAAACCTTGCTTTCTATTCATTGGTTGTGCTTTCTGGGTTATCGCTTTTAAATTAAGACTGCGATTAACTTTGATGTGTCTATCAACACTAGATCATAGGCTTACTTATCCAGTACTGCTGGGAAGCTGAAATATTTTAATGACAGTCTAGAAATGAGGAAAACATTAAAGGAAAAAAATACTAAGGTCCCACTAAGATAACATTACATAAAAGCCGCCTTCTCAGATGCCCATGTACACCTCAAACGCCCATTCAAAGACAGAGATGAACCTTTAAACACCAGTGTTACTAAGTAGTCTGTCGGCTATTGACTGCCATTTGTATACTGAAAACGATGTGAATCGAATGACTAATAGTCCAAGATTCTGAATCACTCCTACAAGATTACTAGATTACTAGAGAATACTCGATTATGAAGATACAACCCAATCATCACATCACCTAACTTTCTCAGCTCTTTCAGATCTTATCCAATCTATAACTTTAAATCATTTTTGTGAGAAATTAAGAAAAGTAGCATGGATCTATCAAGGTCTCCTGGAACACAGTGTCCTGATTGACTGCAGAAAAACACAACCTATATTCACAAGGAGTTATTTTAATAGCCCTAGGAGTCAGTTTTATCTGCAAAACACTTTCAAAAAAGCTAATGCCAGGAGGAAAAAGTATTTTGTGTCTCCAAAGTGATACAAAGATAATGATATAATTATCATTTAACAGTTTTTTTTTTTTATTTAAAAAATCATAGTATATTTTGTAATTTTAGGCAGCCTCATGGTATCTCCAAATGTGTGAGGCAGGACTTCCTCCTCCTGCAGCCTTCTGCTCCAAAGCTAATTCAGAGGTATGTGCTGGAGCCAGGAGTCTGTGGGAAACTCAAGTCTTTAAGAAAATCAGTCTTGTTCTCAGGAAAAAAAGTCTGACTTAAAAGAGCCCCTCCCCCAACACTGTAATTGTAATTTCAAATGTGTATGGCATATCTGCTTTTATGTTTTCCACTGATTGTGCTGATGTTAGCACAAGATCCAGAAGAATGTTGTGTTATTGCAAACAACTTTAATTTTGATGTGTATAATTCATTTTTAATAAGGACAACTACATATTTCCCCTTAGAAATGTATTTAAAAGAGACCGTAATAAACTGCATCCTACAAAGCAAAGCTATTTTAGGCAAAACCCAAAAATCCAAGTATGCTGGTTTCAAAGAAATTGTTTAAGCAGGTGCATACTAAAAAAAGATGAGTTTGTGCACAAAAGCCTATAGATTTTTACTGGTAATTCAGAAACTTGGTGGGCACGTAGGTGGTCTTTAAAGCAGCAAGTATACAATATTTCCATATCAAACAAATTTTGATATGAAAGATTGCTCCTGCAAAATGTGAAAAAGCAACAACTTTCCCTCTAAATAGGGATCCTGTCTTCAGAAACAAGTTTTCAAGATTACTTTACTGAAAATGGAGGTAGGAGACAAAGGATCTCAAATGAGATGCCTGACTAGAGCAGCTTGTTGTGACATTTCAGTCCTGCCACTTTGACAGCTGCCCCCGTATTTTCCAAAACTGAACCACTTTGCTTTCCACTCCAGAGTATATGATGAGTGCTGTACTTGGGTTCACAACTTCCACAGAGGCTGTAGGATACAGTAGTTTATGCCATGAAATTATGTCCTTCCATTCTGACTGATACCAGCAACAAAACCTGTTTTACTCATGCTTGAACAATCAGACATGGACCAGGGGGGTTAGGTTTGGATGTTGATGCAGAAAGAAAGCAGATGTTACTGTGTATCTGCCTTACATCCTGCCCATCAACCCCCTTGCTCCTCAGTGCTGGTTAGGACCTCATCCTCTCATCAGCGTGAAAGATGGAGGAAGCCCATTGAGGAAAACCAGCCCTTCGTGGCAAACCCATGCGACTCAGGCTGGGATGACTTCCTTAGTGCTCCATCCCTTGCAACAAAAGAACATTGCAGCAAAGAAAGGATTATGTTGCAAGAGTAAGCAGGCTGGCTAGTTTGCCCCTTCTTATGATCAAAGAAATGAGAAATTTCATACTGGTATTCTAATTCTGACATCTCTCGTTATAACGGTTGTCCAGGGTCGCCTGCTCTTTGGTTCCTGTTATTGGCTGGCTGCGTGCCATGATTCTATGCAATTCAATGACGGAAGGTCAGTACGTGGTACATGAGGCCAGCAAAAATGTGTCAAGTTTCTTGGATGCTCAAGAGAGAGAAGTGGATGAGATGATGTCCATTCTGGCCTTTGGCACCCATTTAAATCGGGCCAGTATCAAGAATAGTAGAATAACAGAAATGTAATAGTGAATGATAACTCTTACGGGTTAAACTCCACTTTTTAAAAAAGGTTTCATATCTGGCCTGTAGCCTGCTGTGCATTTTTATGTTGCGTTTTCAGAAGTAAGAGGATTTTTTTTAGGTTGATCAGAGGCAGCTGTACTTTTTGAAATGGCTTATACTGTTGCTGTATTTACAGTACACTAATGGACTTCTCGGATGCAGCAATCCTAATCCATTTGGGCTGCTGTGGATGGCTACATTTCTGTAAACCCGAGATAGTTTTGTTCCCAATTTAAACGTGGATTTGAATGAACATTAGTGATGGGCAAACTGAAATTCTGGAGGTGCAGTTCGGTTTGAAAAGGACCCACATAGTTGCTTATCCAAACCTCCTGGGCTTACACAACGTGCAACTGCAGATGATTGTAGGAAGAGAAAAGCCTCTCATGACACTTTCAGCACTTCATGTATCCAGTGAAAACTAAACCCATAGGTGCAGGGAGTGCAAGAGGATGAAAACACATTGTTCAAATGACTATTTGAATATTACTAAACTTTTGTCAAGGTTTTGGGTTCCATCAGTCTGCAAGATGAAGGAATATCTGGAATTGTTACTGGTTCATTTATTCATACTTCTATTGAAACAAGGCTGGAGGCTATCAGAGAGTGTGTTGACAGTATTTTCATGCTGCTTGTCCGTACTTTCTAGTTTCGAGGATGTGCTATATTGCTCTGAAAGCACCTTCTCTGATATACCAATGAAACTTCTAAAACTCGTAGCATTCTTTGAGGGCAGTAAGTCATTTTCTCAGCACTGAACACTTTCAGTACAGTACTGTTAGTGTTGCTTAGCCTATATCATCCTCCTGATACTGTCCACACAGACGGCTGGTTTACAGAAGAAGAGGTACTAGGCAACTTATCCAAGGGCACGCATCGAGTCAGTGGTAAAGACTGAGGAATTTGCTCAGGAGGCTCGTAGGGACAAGGAAAGTAGGCAAAGGAGCGAGGGAGGCTGACGGGGTTGTAGCGGCTCCGAGCAGTGGCAGTGCCATGCAGACGCCTGTGTTGCCGCAGCATCCCAGCCACGCCGTGGGGCAGCACTTCTGTGTTAAATCCGAGCTGCAAACAACTTCGTTTCCGACATGATAAGAACAGGAAATACGTGGATGCAGGCAGAGATGCTTCACAGGTTACAGGCCTTTGGGCAGTCCTTGATGCCCATCATCACCCAGTTGACATAAGTACTATGCAGAATAATTTCCTTTTTTATTATTATTCTTTCTGAAATACACTGTCGCTCTGATTTAAAACCACTGGGGATAACGCCTGTCACAGGAAAGGATGTATAATATATCTTTTTACTATATTAACCAAACTGGCTATTGATTTATTTTATTAATTATATTAATTTATTTATCGGGTTTTGGTGTTGGTTTTTTTTTTTTTTTTTTTATTTGGAGATAGTCCTCAATGCCTAGGAATGAATCTGCCCACAGTGCTGTAAAGTTGTAAGAGGGATCACCATTTGATCCTATATTTAATTCAAACTATGAAATGCTATAAATAAAGTAGATCTATTGACTTCTGAACACCTTAATTTAGGAATGAAGGCCCAAGTTTTTCTCAGAGTGCCAGAAGAGAAGGAAGGATAGACTGTAGGCACTGTCTCCCTACAGTGAAAGCATGTATTTGTCATGGCCTCAGCCTTCGGAAAGACAAACAATGATTTCGACAGTTTTGGAAAGAAGAAACAGAATTTAAAAAAAAAAAAAAAAAAAGAAGTTCTAAATATCTTTTGGGAAAAATGTTGAATGTATCTTCTTCTGTTTGCCTTGTTGCCCATAAAAGCTTTATACAAGAGCAAGTCATAATTATGGGGTTTTTTTACCCCCTCTGCCTTTCCTCCAAACCTCTCACAATTTTTCTTTCTTCAGAAACAGCAGCCAAGTAATTCTTGCCAAAGAGAAAGAAACAGGAAAATCTATGCTACTTCTTTTCTTTATTTTTTCAAGTTAGCTACAACATTTGGTCTTACCTCATTACCTCCTGTATGTGTAACTTTTTATGAATGGCTGAAAGCAGAAGAGTGCAATTACAAAAAAAATGCAGCTATTAGAAGGAAACATTTCTGCTTTGATTAGAATATGGAGTTTGAGACAGGCTAGAAAGCAGACAGAAGTGGCATAAATACACATTCACCTTTTGGGGGAATGGAAAAATATTTCAAACTATTCATATTGGTTATTCAATATAAAAGATGAGTGAAATATGCAGATTATGCCTAAAAATTCTTCTAAAGAGATCAAAGACAAATGCACCTGGTTAGTAATATTTAAGCTACTATCAGTTGTAACTAAAGGCAATGGCAAGCTCTAGGCACTGCAAATCCATTCCTGACCTTGTCGGGCCAGTGACAACCCGCACCCATGCTCCTGGATTCTTCTGTTTTCTGGACTGACAGACTTTGCTGCTGCCTCATGTATTATTCAATACAAAGCAGGACCAAATGAAACAGATTTAAAAGATCTCTTAAAAAGGAAAACTATGACAGAAAAATGAAGGTTAATCAGAGAACCTGATATTCTTTTCCTATAATTTATTAAAAAAAAAAATAAATTGCCGCTTTCATAGAGCTGGAAGTGTCCTTACTCGTTATTACAGGAACACCTTCAATTTTGCACATTTGCCCATGCTGACTTGCTGTCCGCAGGGTGCTTGTAGAACAGCATATGGACATTTTTTTTCCTACTAGAGAACCATAGTACAGCTTTGGCAAGCAAGCATTTTAAGAATCAACAGAAAACTTGGGAATTTATTTTCTATGGTGGTCCAATTAGAGTTACCCTGCAATTCCCAGAGTCTTTCTATTCTCTGACCTGACATAGCTGTCAGGAAATTGGAAGTGTGTACTCATTTAAATCGATACCAGATTGTCTTAAAACCACACAATATACTATAGACTGTATTATTCCCTTCAAGAACGTCTATGAGTCAGTTCCATGTTTCCTTTACATAAGGGCTTTTCTCAATAAATTTCCATTTAGACATCTTGTCTGGTGTTGATTATTAAATATAATTGCTTTTACACTACAAAGATGATGCAGAATATGTATATGAATCCCACAGAAATATTTGGTATACCAAGCATACAAATATGTTCACAAAAAGAAACATGTACCGACATACACAGCTGTTGTCCATGCAATATGGAGAGTAAAAAACAGTTCTGTATTTCTGTGTTTTGTGCAATATTCTCATCTCTAAGTCTTTAAAAACACCTACACGAGTTTCACTCTAATGTGTACAGGCATTAGCATATTGCCATTGCAGTTGACAGAAGTCTCATTTGCTGAAAGTCAAATATGTATTAAAAAAGTTGAGATTTCTCAGCATCTGAAGGACACAGGCTACAAGAGAATTGGGATACAGTTATACTGGGGATTTGGAAATCCAGTTCTAGTCAAACTTGTAGTCTCACTGATCATTTTTTTTCTTCAGTCCTTGAAAGCATTGTGCATGTGTACCTGATTTATGATATATGGGATGCTACTTTTACATATATATATATGCACAGACCCAGAGAACTCTACACAAGAAATTACACTAATAGAATTGAGGACCAGCTGGCAATACATGTTGGGCAAAAAAGGAAGATGTGACAACTTCAGCTAAGCCAACAGACAGAATCACTTGATTTGGTCTCTGCACATCTTTAAAATCATGCTCTGTGAACATTGTTATGACAGGGAAAAACAAGATTTTTTTCCCTGTAAAATTAAATGTCACTCTTGATAGCATAATATCTGAAACATCATCCTTCCAAGTCCACAGCAATACTTTACACAGAAAATTAAACTCTCTCTCTGTTTATTGAGTGGATAATGCAGTCTTCGAATGTGTGAGAACCCCTGCTAGGTGAGAAATTAAAAAAGAAGCACTATAAAGTCTAATGGTATGTATGAAATACAAAAAAAAAGAGAAAAAGGTAACTTAATTGGTAATCAGAAGAAATCATAAAACTAATCATGCAATTAATGTCTTAAAAAGCCAGCATATGAGGTGTGTATAATTACCAGAAAACAATGCAGTGATGGTTTCAAGGATTAATGAATTAATGATTGTTGGGGGGAGGAGGATTTGATCTGCAATTTTATACGTTAGCTCTAAATCCACGCTAAACTATTACTTTGCTTTGTTTACAGGAAATGCCCTCACTTTACACATAGAATTTATCTCTGAAATTAGTGGGGTTTTAATATTACATTTTCCTTGAGAGAGATGTAGATGTGTTTCCTTTTCCTTCGTATAACTCCCATCCTCCCCCCTTGTTCATGAAAACAGAAGACTGTTTGCAAGGGAAAGAGTTTGGACAGCACATACATCAAAATGACACAAAGCCTAGAGAAATTCACCAATTGCAGGTGCCAGAATAAATTAACAAATATGTTAACATATATAAATATTTTTATTTTCTCTTTAAAATGTAAAGTGCTACACCACGTATTATCAATTGTTCTTTGTTTTGTACACACATTAAAAAATAAATTTGTGTTCTGGTGCTGATTGCTAATTTACTGATGATCTTATATATCAAGATGTTAATTTGTTGATAAAAGGAGGTGAAAGAAAATTACAAATGATTTAAGACTGCTGTACATCAAAACATAAGCATTCCTTTGATTTAGTTGCCAACTACAAAGATTTCAAACCATCCTATGGTAAACATTGGTCTTTGTTCCTTTTTTTTTTTCTTTTTTTCTCATACGGTTCAAATGTGTGCATCTGCTGCTAGATGCGATAGCAGTGCATGACGGATGGAAGGACGGATGAAAGCATTGGGGTTTTTTATGACAGCAGAGTCCCATAATTCAACAACCTTCAAGGAAGGGCTGAGAGGATGGTCCAGTGGTGAGGGGGCTGGCTTAGGACTGGGGAGACCTGGGCTACCAAATGCATCCTCAGGGCTAACACAGCCTCTCCGTCACTCAATTCTCCATTTGTAATTGATGGATACACATTACTTCCCTGCCTTGATGGACTCTCAGAAAAGCAAATGCCTTCAACGCTTTCAGGTAGCTGGATGCTATAGTAAGAGGAGACAGGTGAGTAGCTCTGGTAGAAGCTTTAAAAATGGCATGGCTAGCAAATTAGAGATTTTTAAACTAAAAAAATAAAGAATGAGTCCTTGTAAAATATGCCACTGTTAGAAATGTGAGCCCTTTCTATGAGAAGTTTGGCAGAGGCTGGGTTCCCACAAGGTCTATGAGCCATGGTGCTCCGGCACTTGAGCTGTTCATGGGTAGTGCAGCTCTCAGCACAACTCCTCCCTTCGCACCCAGATAATGCTCAGCTGGGGAAAGGAGCAAAGTAAGGAAAAAGAGCAAGACAGAACAAAGCAAAGAAGGTATGGAAATGAGACTGAGAAGAAATGAAGTCAATTCTCAAGTCTGTTGCTGGCCTTCCATGTGGGCTTATAGACACTCACAGTTCATTTCTACGCTCCAGCTCCCAGCTGTAAGAGTGATTATAATACTTGGCTGCACCTCAGAGGGGTTCCCAGCATCCCTCCATTAATGGCTGGGAGCACTCACACCGTGGCAGTGATGGTCGCTATAAGATGGGCAGAATTAGTATCGCACGTGAAAATGATGTTTCCAGATAGCTGTATGTCAAGAGCGAGGGTGGATAACAAGAACCACACCTGATAAGCTGCGGGGTCCCTGAATCCAGCCTGAGTCAGCCACCGGTTGCTGCAGCTTCATTCTCATGTATCGACAGAGCAGCACCAGAGTGAATGGGACCATCGCATCCAGGCGTCGAGGCCCCAAGGCTGCCTCTTGCCCCGGAGAGAATCCAAAATTTTTTCAGAGGAGAACTGTGATTCTTTTGCAGTGCATTTTCTTCCTTCTGTGAGTTTGGAATTGTTTTTGGTGGCAGCTAGAGAGTCTTACGGTATTTTTTTACATTTCTAGATCACTCATTTACTATTTCACAGTTGCTGGAGGTCTGTGACCCACTGTGTGAGACAGCAACTGCCCTGTCATCCCAGTGAAGTCAGTGGCACAAGGCTGCTGGGAGGCCTGGACAGGATCATAGTTTGATCTGGCGTAGTAATGACTTCACTAAACTTCACCACTGAGAGCAAATGTATGCCTTGTCTGGTTTTGCATAGAGTTGGACTTCTGCAGTCCTTTGAAATCACAGTTTGGGTCACAAATAAGATTTATTGTTGCTCACTCTGCTGGACACGGACAGAGGTGATACTTGGAGACAGGGAAGATATAGCTTAAATAATTTAAATCTCTAGCAATTTTCTATTTTGAATGCTGCAAGATAAGTGTTGTCTTTTCCTGCATTTGCACAGATGATATAAACATTTATCTACAATAATGGGATCTGATCAGCAATGGAAACTATTAATTACCAACGAAAACTCAGGTTGTGGATTTCTCAGTCTTTAAAACCAGGAGTGACCATATTGTGTTAGACCAAAAATGCACGTAGTTCAACACTCTGCTTGTGGCAGCAACCATTAGTGGGTACGTGGAGAAGGATATAAGACTAGCTGGAGAAGCAAGTCATAACACTTGCACTCACATTGGCTGTGTGATGATTCTCTCGTAGTCTCCATTCTCTGATGTGGTGGAATTCAGGTTAAAGGCTGAAGGATCTTGAGCTCTTCTGCGGACACCACCTGATCTGAAACGTGCTCTGGCATCCCATGATGTGAGTGCATCTATTCATGCCTCTAAGCAGAGGGGGCATGCCTACTACTGCACTTCACACTGTAGAGCATCCCATTTAAATTGCCTTCATATACTGAAGCTTCGGAGTCTCTAGTTTAGTCAGAACTACCGCAACTGCTTCCAAGTTAACGATGTTAGGAAGATTTAAAGAAAGTTTTAATGCATTGACCTTGACCTTGCCTAGTAAAAGGGCCAGGATATCTGAATTTTCAAATGATGGTATAAGTGGGGATTTGGTTGCTATACTTTATCAAGGGGAGCTTGAATTCAATACTTAACTCCCAAGCACAACAACTGAGCATTCCCTTGAGAAAGTAGTGTAAGGAAAGGCTCAACCAACAAAGCAATTGTTCCTGCAGTTCTGTAGTGGTTGTCTGTCTCCTTATCCACATCCTGCAACATGACACAAAGGTATCCAAGAAATTTGATAGAATTATGCTTTGCTCTGACCATCCATAAATTCAAGAAAAATTAACTCCCTCATCTTGATGAATTTGTCTTGCCTAAAATAGACATCAAGAAAATTCTACTTCTAGAATTGAAAGGAAATTTCTCAGCACAACTCTTTTCTAGGCATTGGAGCCATTGCCAACACACAGCAACCGTCAGATTAATTGATTTTCCTTTTCATAAAATTTATTACATTCTCAAAATTTCCAATTTGATATTTTAAAATCAGAAAAGTTATCATTTCATCTTGAGGTGATATTAAAAACAAAATAAAAATATAAGTGAATTAATTCTTAAATTGTAATGACTAGGTAATGCATGAGATGGAAAAATAAATTACTGAAATTTCTAACCGAAACCCACAATTTACTGTATAAGTAATTTATGCTGTAAAGTTACAAAAATAAAGCTTCATTTTCAAAAAGGCTGGGTCTCACCTGATTCAGATTGTAGCTTTGAGTGTTCACTAGCTTTGAAAATCAAATCACAAGGACACGTGCTAAACACCGAGCCCCAAATGTAAACAATTCAAAATTAAAAAGTACTTTTGAAACTCTAGTTGTAAAAGCCTTGATAAGAGATGAAAATAAGGTTTTTAGCACAGCACAAAAGAATTTCTGAATCCCCAAACTACAAGTGCTTAACCATGGCCACAAGACTGCTCTTACCCCCCTAAGTCATGATCTGCTTTAGTGTATGCTAATTTCTTTCATCTAAGTTGTCCCTTAAACCCATCTTTCCTGATTGTTTGTATTTTTCAAAGCAATTCAGCATGGTTTAATCTTAAATGACACTCAGACAGTGACTTAAAAATTAATATGCCAAGTAGAGCAGGTAAACTACATCACCTCTTAAATTAAGAAACTAGATTCTTTCTATTAGAGCATAAAGATAATTTAGAACATTGGTCTTAATAACTCATGCTCTATTAAAGAAAGAGCAGATGGCTTAGTGTTGCTAACGCTGAACTGATATTACAGAAAAATATGAGAATCTTAGGTTGGTGTATAATGTACTTCAGTTGCTTTCTAGCTGTACCGTCAGCATTTAAATCATGAAATTACATTCCTATTCATGAGCCACAGTCTTCTGAATTTTAAGATGCATATTATAATTATTTTTAGAAATTAAGGGATAATGTTTATTCCCAGTGGATACTCTCCCTCTCTCTCTCCTTTTTTTTTTTTTTTTTTAAATTATTATTAAAATAGTGTGTTTTTAAACACTAACTACTGAACTGCAGGAAGCAGAGCCAATACCTACTCCCTGAGTCAGTAATCACACATGCTCTTTTCATTAGCAGGTTGGGTGAAAAGCGAGGCTGAGCTGGAGGCAGCGTACACTGAAGTGCCCCAGCGTTAGAAGTTCAGGGAGTGTCACCGCTGAGGCTGCAGGCAGCTTTGTTTAATTCTGTTTTGCAATGGTCATTTTAAGTTTTTATTTTGATCTTTTGTGCTCAGACCTGCACATAAAGCTCTCGTGCATAGCTTGCCAGCTGCTCAGCATCCCTTCCAGGCAGAAACACTACGTTTGTCTCCTGCCTGCTCCATAGACCAGAATTCAGTCATAGTTTCTGTAGAGTAACTGTTGTGAGCCAGTAGCTTCCACCCTGTTATATTCAAGGAGCGGAGAATAGAGACACTCTGTCTTTTGCTGGGCTATGTGCCAATTTTGCACTGATGGTGCAAATGTAGTATTTAAATGTAGTATTTAAGTGCATACTGTAGAACAAGGCTGAAAGCAGATGCCTAAAAGATGATACATAGAAGTCACTGTCAAGTCTTCACAAATTATGAAAGCAAATTTATCACGATGGCCACTTACAGATAGAAGTTTCCTGATTACCTGTTGTATATTTTAAACTTTTGAGTATTCATTCATTTTCCATCGAGTCAAACAAAACCTCTGTTAAAATACTGGTAGTCGCATCTAGCTCTCTTTTTCACGTTGGGCATATGTAAATGATGGATTGAGTTACACAACAACAGAATGAAACTATCAGGGAGAATAAATGCCATGGGAGGAAAAATCTTTGTAGTGTGACCTGCAAAATGAGATTATATATTTAGAGAAGCCTACTTTAAAATACCTTATTGTAAGATCTGTAAGAACCCTGTGGGAAATAAACTCCGAGCCTGAATGCAAACTCGCTCATCTTTCCCTTCAACAGGAATAGCAGTTCGGACAAATCCCAAAGTTTACTCCTTTGGATTAAAAGAGAAAGCAAAAGTAAAAACCTCTACAATCAGGGATGTCTCCAGTAGGAATTCTTTATTTGACAGGTTAACGGTATGGTCCAGGGCTGTATTCTGACTCATCACCACCCATGCCAAAACAATGTAGTTTTAATACTATAAGATTTTCATTGAACATCATTGCTGATACTGAGGGTTGGCAGAAATTGTTAGGAATTTACCACTAGGATAGAGACAGAGTTAGTGATCTCACAGGTAATTTAACTTGAGACAAGTCCTTCCACAGGGAATACAACTTCCAAATGGGAGACCACAGAGAGCTCACCAGTGAACGTGAGATGAGGATGTCAGGGGCAGATGCCACTCATGCCAGACAAGCATTTGTGTCAGACTGCATGATACAGACTTCAGATAAAACGCTTGTTATTCATCTGTCATTTGTATCTAGGATGGTTTTTAGAGGATATATAGGATATATATTGGATATACAGGCTCTATTCTCAAAATTATCCACTTAGGTGCTCAGGTTGGTAAAACAGGTGTCTAAAGAAGGGCATGAAACCTGGTGTTACCCAGTGCCAACAGACGCAGAAGGTCTCAATTCAAAGCTTTCATTGACTGTGAAATGTGGCAATAAAAGAAAATCAAACATGCAGTAAAATACTCTTCTTGGAGCTAAAAACACTCGATGCAGTCAGTGTTAAATAATATACTCACATCAAATTGAAAAATAATATAACCAGGGCCAAAAGAGCCTGAAGTGAAGTTGTCACTCAAATAACAAGGCAGTACTCCTCCAGCACATGGCCCAGGGCTGTGCGCACTCTCCTGAGGAGGACAGGGAGGTTCCGTTCAAAATGTCATTAGTAACTCCAAATCTGCCTACTAAGATTCGATAGCCATTTATTAGGAAAGAATTAAAAAGGGTACCTGAACATGGGAATGAAGTACAAGAGTCTTTGGTCCCAGTTTTGATTTCATTCTTACCGGTGTAATCTAACAAATAAGGTCCTATGTCTCCCTGCTGCTGCTTGAAAGCTCCTTTTGATAAGACCAGGAGCAAACCACCTCCCTGTACTTTCAAGCAGGGCTCACTTCCAGTACAGTCAGTTAAAAAGCTAATGAGACAGGGATGTAGCAACAGCTCCTTTCACTGGACTGATCAACCACTTTACAAATGAACATGGTACTTCTTTAAGAGACACCCAAGCATGCTAAAATGATCCTTGAGTCAATCTCCAGCTAGATTCCCCCCTCAAAACAAAAGGAGATGAATGATTTAAAGTTGCTGTGGAGCTGACTGAGAGAAAGTCAGCCACATGAAAAATGCTGGTTTTGTGAAGAAGAGCAGCTGCCACGGTGTAGCACCACTCTGTGGTCTGGGGTTCCTGTTTAATAAATGACAGCACAAATCCTGCTGCAATCCTTTAGAAAAACTCCTTCTGCAAGACAAAACATCTTGTATATGTGCAGTGATAACTACACATTACAGAAGGAAGCATAAATGGATTGTATGGCAAAATCCATCTGTTGTACTCACAGTTTATATTTAATACTGTACGATAAAATATCTCAGAAGTCACATAAATCATTGTGACATTCTTATCCAACCTCTAGGATCTCTATTCAGAAATCACAGCAGCTATCTTTTAAAGTGTCCTTTCCGACAGTAACAAAATCTGACCCTATTAATGAGATCAAAGCTTAAGATGACTAGTTACTACTCAATGGTAATTATTGTTCTGTTACAATTACCAACATCCAACCCTTGCACCCATAAAGGACTTCAAATTTTACTAAACTATAAATAGATTGTTCTTTAACTAACTTATATGTGTCGATATGAATTAGGCTTACGTGGTGCATAGATATATGTAGTGCATGGAATAGGAATTACAGTAGGAGCATAAAGTTTATATAAAACTTGTAATATATTTTTATTCTGAGTTCACAGTTATTTTGTACATTTATGTCTTTATGAATTTACATTGTCCTCATCACTGTTAGTAGCAGACCAAGTCCCACTAAAAAATACAAAGAGAACAAAGCTTTGCCTTCTCTTCCCTGTGCCTGTAAGAATAGCTTACGAAGGTCCATAAGATACTAACTACAACGTGTTCAAGCTTTCAGAAAGTCATGAATCTGAAGCTAGTTATACAAAACTTAATCCACGTTGTTAAGAATAGCGAAGGCTATGTGGTGGGTATTTAAAAGTCAGGCTAAGGTTGTATTCAATGAGTCCACACTAGAAAAGTCTCAGGAGGATCCCTGGAGAGACCAGAGACCATGGCAATGCAATGGACAGCCACACCACCGCCTTCCAAAGGGGACAGCTCTGCTGAGGAGCATGGTGGAGAGCAAGGCTGAGCTCTTAATTTTGGGAAATTTGCCCAGTGGTGGTTTTGGCTTGGAATTAGGTTACGAAAGTAAACCCAAGGGAGTGGGTGACTATGGAAAAGCTCCTCATTTTCCTTGTCTTTCCCTTGTATGCAGGACAGTGGGGTGTAGCAGACTTTCTACTATCTGTGCTTTATCTTGCATCCTAATGATGCTAACACATTTGTGTAAGACCTTAATCAAAGCAATTCTTCCATTGATTTCACTGCATTTTGAATCAGAACTGTCGCAGGCACATGGTCCTGATCTTCTTCAGAGCTGGAAGCAGGCACAGGGGAATAAGGTCTGGTAGCGACTGTGTCCAGAACAATTCCAATCAATTCTAAAAGTTTCTCTAGGGCCAAACAACACTGCAGCACACTCATCCAAAGCCCCTGGTGATTCACAGAGGGAAAATAGCTGCAGGGAACTTTAAATTTGTTTGTCAACTAGCTCACACCAGCCAGTCCACAAGGTATAGAGAAAGCCATGAAAATGACAGCATTCCTTGGAAAAGGCATGAGGCCAGATTGCACAAGCAATTTTCTTGCAGGTAAGGTAGAATTCCACCCTTTTCCTTCTGCCTTCAAAAATTAGTCCTTACACTGGAGCTGGAATCACCGGTATGGAAGAGAAACCCACCTGATACAGTGTGGGCAACCACCCTGCTTTGAGCAGGAGATGGGACAAGGTGACTGCAGGGTCCCTTCAGACATTTTTATGATTTTGTGGTTGATTCTCCAGATGCTTCCAGGAGCCAGCAGGCTTTGAAATATAACAGCAATGTGAAGAAACTTGACCACACTTCTCAGAAACACCCTTGCAGGTGACCAGGGATGGGAATTACAGTCACAGTTATTTGGGCCGCAGGAAGAATAAGGCATAGCTGTCAGTTCACTCCTGTCCCTCTTTTGGGCTACAGGTTTCATACAGAACCAAATGCTGCACATCTGATGGATGTCTGGTTCACCTGGGTAGTACAAACATCTGCTTTTTTGCTAGGGAATGTGCCCTTCCAAATTTCACAAAGCCATCATACAGAAGAGAGGGAGGATTTGTTAGGTATTAGATGAAAATCTTATGCTCAAAGCTAACAGATCTTTGCAAACAAGAGCACTTATTGTGAAAAAAGAATTGCATGTTTTTAGTACAAAGTTATAAGTTAAAAAAAAGGTAAAAAAATAGCCTGAGGAAAAATATTATGTGAAGTGTTGCATCAAAACACTCAAGTGCTGCTGAATACTCGAGCTAAGCGTGTGGCAATCACCTGACATTTATACCATGTTGTAAAACCCAAAATAGTGGGTCATGAACGTGCCCCTGTGACACTGCTGCATCTGAAAGGTCTTTCCTCTTGCCTGGTCCTAGTATGACATGGGAGAAGCGAGCAGTCAGTTCTTCACGTAATTCCAGGTAAAATTTAAAATATAAACAAAGTTCCAGGAAATTGCACTGATCTCTTTTTGACACTTTATAATTTTCTCTGGGTAACGTGCTTAAGTTGTAGCCTGGAAGACAAAAAACATGATGGGGAAGGTGGAGGAAAGGAAGCACTTGCCACACTAACTATCCACTGGAGGCATAAGCACCAGTCCTGATCTGACCTGATATAAATTTCTGTATGAGAAGGGGTTTTCAGAAGAAATCAAATGCTAAATACTTGCATATAATTGTAAAAAAAGTAACACGTGAAGTCATGGGCTATTAACTAATCACTATACTTCAACTAATGGCAGTATACAGTTGCTAGGTAACCCCTGATAAGATGTGTGCATTGGCTGCCTGAGAATTACTAAAGTGATTCCCTCCACCACCACCACCACCAAAACCACCTCTGAGTCAAACTGATTACATAGGAGTTTCTGTTTTGACTGATTTTATAGGAGATAAATGCTGACTACATTGTGTTTAGACAGATGAAATCTGCATGCTAGCTGATAAAATCTAAAAAAAATGCAATCACTGAAGTGCATTTGTTGCTTTTTCAATGGGCTCATTTACCCTTGACATCATAATGCTGCACGCTGGAATCCTGAATTCTCAGACTGATTTATTTTCATATACTGCATTATATTTCATAAGCTGTGAAGAGTCAGATGACTGGAAGCTGACTCTGAAAATCAATGAGGAACAGATACCTACTGGCAGTATATGAGCAGTGTTGCCCTTTTACATTTTTTTATTATTTTTTACTATTTCACACTATCACAGTTATGTGTTTGATAGAAACCTGAAATTCAATTCTATTTGAGCATTTTTTTAATGTATTTTGGTTCACCAAGTTAATATTAAATAAAAATGAATGCTAAGCCAATTCAGTAAACAGTTTTTGAGGAAATATACTGGCTCAGTTGTTCCAAATAAAATAAAAAGGAAAACAAGACTCAAAACAAAACAGAAAAGAAAAAGACATCCCCAATATGAAGAACTGCATGGAAACTGCTGGCAGAAAATAATAGGTTTGATTTTTTTTACCCAACTGTCTAGCATACAGTATAGTATATACTCCACAAGCTATTTTAGCAAAAAGACTTGCTGTATCTCTGAGTCTTAATATTATTCCTTATGCTGGAAAATCAGACGCTCTCAAGGAAAGTATTTAAAAGGAATTAAGAGAAATTCAAAGCTATTTCACCCTTCTAAACTTATGATTTTTACAGTGTGTGTGAATTGTCTCCCTCTTCTGGCTGATCCAGACACCCCAAGGGACCTACAACTGTTCAAACACAGGAGGCTCCAGGTTTGGTGTGGGCACAGCTCAGCCAGCCTCGCTCCTCTGTGGCAGTTTATATGGAGACTGCAGCACCTACCTACAGGCACAGGTTTGCAACGGGACATTTTCTTCATGGTAAGCACTCTGTCCTCTACCATGAGACTACCTATCATCCCCTAGGAAGGGGTGAGCAAGCAATGAAAGAAAGAACAAAATTAGAGATGCCAACATTATTATATTTTTCTTCTGAGTTAGCTTTGAGGTTAGGGGACACACCAGGGGTTTCTACACTACCAGAAGAGGAACACAGTTGTTTGCATACACTCCAAGTGGCACGACTATTTTTGTATCCCAATCACACATCTACTCTGCTGGCATCAGCCAGGGCTCCTTCCATGGCATACATTGCTCACAGCTTGATGCAACAAACTGCCCGACAACTATATTGAGAAACAGCTTGTTTTGTTTTTCTAATTTGGAAAACAAAGGCGCGCTGCAAGCTGCGCTGACTGGGAAGTCATACATCTTTAACACAAAGTGAAAAGGAAAAGAAAAGAAGGCAACATCCTTTAGTTATAGCAGACACCTTCCTCTTTTCTTCCAAAGTGCCCTGTCAGCCTGGCTGACCTCATGCCACTTTTCAACACCAGCCAAAGAGAATGAAGTCTTTATTGTCTTTGTGTTCAGAAGTTCATATTAGGGAACTTGTTGCCTTTAAAGAGAGGGCTTCAGGCTACTAGAAGAGACTCTTTCTCTGGTGGGATCAGCTATGAAACTAATGTAGACTACAGACTGTTCACTGCATAGGTCAGTGGGTCTCAAAGGGTTGCCCTGCAAGGTGAGTTAACCACGGGGCCATCAAGATCCAGCCTGGCCCAGAATAACACAGTCCAGGCCTGACAGGAGCTTTCATGTCCCCTTGCACTCAGTCTCCAGGGAAACTCTTACAACAGCAGCCCCACTTCAGGAAATCACCTTAACCTAATCTTGGACACATGGAGTATAGGACAGGCCTAATAACGGCCTCTTAGAAGTGCGCAAGGGCTATGAGGCCTGCTGGGATTTGGTGATCCAACTGTTCAAGTTCAGTGTGCTCATGCGCTCCATGAACAGTGCTCAGACAGTCAAGGATAGCTACAAATGGTTGAAGATCACACTTGGGAGTCCCTAGGACAGGCTTATCAGACCAATGTGGAGTTGAGTGAATATTTTTTGTACCATTCACATCTTCAGCCAACACTACAGATTGTGATATCCCAAATTTACCTAGTTATTTATATGACAGAATCATCTTGAGACCCCAGATCTATTGAAGATCCAACCTATTCAATCTTAGCTTTTAAACTGAATCTCATTTAACTATGCAGCCCTAGCCTTTGGCTTTCCCTGTAATCACTGGTGAGAAATAAAAGGCAATTCCAGTTATAGCTGGACTATGCTGATTATAGAGCTCAGTTAACTACACTCCTATCACAGATGATTCAATTAAGTGTCTGTACAACTAAGTTAGGGGCAGATAATGTTAGCTACTAATAGACCTTTCTAATCATTGGGGTCACATCTCACTGGGGCAGGTAAGGGTGCAGGGAAGTCTTGGAAACTGTGAGCCAGTCTTTCAAGGCTCTGGAAAAAGCCAGAGCTGGTCTTATGAACTGGGAGCCTGGAAACTTCACGCATGCAATTGCCTGCTCCTCCAGTGTCCCATGAAACAGAGCTGGTGTACAATTTCTGAAGATGGACAGGATTGAACCAAAGAAATAACTTGATTGGATCATTCGTCTTCACAGGAAAACGACCCAGCAAACCTCTCAGTATTTGCTAATCTGTCAAGTATTTAGCATGAGGGAATCTAGCCTGGTGGTTCCCTATACCTGCTACATTATATGAACAATAAAGGTATTAGATATCGGGCATGTAGCAAGGAAGAGACCTTGCTCTGAAAACTTACAGCCTGAATGGGCTGGGTAGGAGAATTAATACCCTGCAAACAAGTAATTTTACAACAGAGGAATTCTGTGGTTCCACATCTCCTGAGCCAGAAAAAACACAGTTGACACAATTTTTCAAAGTCTGCTCTTCTGACTTGTGGTCTGATGGCAGGTTTCTAAGACCATGTTATAAATTAAGGGCAGCTGCCAATACAATATATTGCTGTGCCACTGTATATAATAAAGGTGGCTGCCTTCTTCTGTTTCTTGGAGGTTATTTGCATTCCTAACCAGAGACAGAATTTGGCTGAGCAAATTTGGGAGTCCCCAGGATGAAGCAGAAATTTCAGCAGAAATTTAATTACTTGAAATGTATCAAGTTGCCATATTTTGTTTATTTGCTGAGATTCAATTACGAAAATTGCCAGTCTGCAACTCCAAATTGCATGACAACTGTTGAACTTACAGTCTCACAAGGATAATCACCCCAGAGCACAACAACACACACATCGCTCCACCACCATAAATTAATATAAGCTGCCAGTAATTGAAAAGGGCAGAATAAACTCCACACCTCCTTTATTCTCTGGCTGGTATAATGAGGATGTCATTCTATTGTCTCCTGGGTGGGATCTTTTGCCACCTCGGCTGTTATAGGTTTTTTCTAGACACATTGGGTACAAATATGGTTTCACTTCACAAAATGTCTCTGTGCCCTCACCAGTCTGTTCATCCCTGTCAAATCAGGATTTCACACATTGTTTTCTGCACATTCCCTAATCTTAGCGAAAGTTTCATTTCCCCAGCCCATTGCCATCGGCTATTAGTCTGGCACAAAACTCAAGCTCAAAATGAAAAAGATAAAACAGAGAAAAGACAGCAGACACAGCTACCATTGCTCTGCTTTCTCTTGTCGCAGTTAACAAAATACGTTTAATAGCACATTGTGTTATTGGTGAGCCAGAGAGACAACCAGGTGCATCTTGTCATACCCTATGAATATTACCTATTCCTGAAATATTCTATATCCGCCCATTAGTGTTTCCAAAGTTCACCATGGCAATAGACAGAGGAACATTTCCTTGTTTAGTGGATACAAAAGAGCAGGAACAACATGGTGTTAGCCACTGTGGATGTTACTGACCAACAAGGTCACAGACAACACCTAGATTGGCTCTAAGCTTCGACTGTTGAATCTAAAAGACCAAAGTCTTGAAAAGACAATTCAAAATTTCACACATTAATAATGATTTTTTTTTTTATATTATGGCATCCTCATAAGACCTTAGTTATCTGACAGGCTTTTAGCATTTTTGCCTACTTGGTATCAGCAAAGTAAAGAAATTGAGCTTGTTTAGAAAAGAGACAAAATTATTTTGCATGGTAAGACAAATATATTTTAAAATGTAATGAAATCCTGTCAATTTGTTTAAAAAATTTTATTGGCAGATTCTGTTTTTTATGGGTGAAAAACTCTCTTCTCTCGTTTAGAAAAGAATGATTTTCCTTTTAGCATTCAAATTTGCATGCCAATATACTTTGCATATAATTTACATACCATACTGTATCACAACCACTTTGTCTCTTATTGTAAAATCCAAGATCAGCTCCTAGCATTTCACAGCTAGGATTATTAAAACATTTTGTTAAGTCAAGTCTGAAGATAAGCTTTCATCCTGATGCTCCTGGAATTGCATACTAATGGGCAGGAGAGGTGAGCATCTGGTTCAGGCATTGGATCAGGCTTTGGGTCCAATCCCAAATTTCAAAAAGGCTTGTTTTCAAATTTGGACAATTTCATTTGATATCTTTATAACTCAGATCCTTATTTGTAAATAAGAAAAATGATAATTTTAATTCCCTTTCTTTTCTAATCTTGTCTTTTTGAGTGATTATCTGTAATCGCTCAAAGGCAGTTTTCCTGTCACTCTATGTGTGGGCAGGTACCCAGCGAGATCCCAATCCTGTCTAGAAAAGATTACTATAATGCGCTTGTTAATCAAAACTACTCAGCCTTTTTTCAATTAAACGATTTGTGCAAAGAAAAATCAATTTGCTACAGAATGAATTTTTTCATAGATCCACTCAAGTTTTAGGGAAACTTTGAATAGGGATTTTTTTTTTTTTCATGTCAAAGACATGATTTTTGGTTAAAAAGTTCACACTTTAGGGTCAGAGCACTCCTACGGGAAACTGACGTTCAAGCCTTCATCTTCTTGACTCAGAACAAGGATCTTTGTACGAACAAGGAGCTGTGTTGAACACCTACTTGTCCCAGGTTCTCTTGTCTATCTGGAATATTAAAATAGCTACATAAAATGAAACAATTCTAGGAGGCTACTACCCAGTGTAGCTAATGAGGTTTAGCCCACATAGAAGAGCAGTGCAGAAAATCAGGGTCTCCCTCCTTCTGCATGAGGACCTACACCTCAAGTTGTTGTGCTTCTATCATGAAAAACTGGGGAAAGACTTGATTTCATCCAAATCGGAAACCAGCAATGCTCCACAATATCAAAAAGCTCTGCAGCACACAAACCATGTCCTGCTGAGCGCTGCTAGGTGTGTACACTGTACTTTTGTGGGAAAAAATCAGCGCACATCCCGAAGCTGCCTGTGATACTTCAGTAGTGTGAAGTAGCAGCTCCCTGCAAAAAGGTGACTGGAAATGGGACCCAGGACCACAGCCAAGGGCCATGAAGCACCTGAAGCCTCTTCCTTACCTGTGGGAAGAACCTAAGGACGTTACTTAATACAAAGTACCTTAAACAGCTAAAATAGGTTGCAGAGGTCAGTGGTGTGAGTACTCACACTGTAGTGGATATATTGCTTACAAGTAGCACTGCATTGCTTATCTCCAGATGCTACCTTGAGATGTATGTAATGGAAGCTTAATGCTTTGCTAATCAATAGATCATCATCATAATCTCTCTACTTAAGACCAGCTCAAACCAGCATTTCAGTAGAAGCTTCTATAACTGATTTGGTCTTTTTTTTCCTCTAAATATTCACCTATTGTAGCCAAAGTTACTTGTTATATAGGAAGGATTCCCAATTTCTTCCATGATGAAATAGTTATTATTTACATTAAAATTAATAGCAAAATGTGTAAGAAGGTGAAGTGAATGAAGAAGAACTTGGATCAAGTAGTGCTGCCTACGCTCTGTGCAGACTGCTGCTGTTCTGCCGCAGAACACCATGAACTTCACAGAGTCAATTTAGTGCCTTAGGAGAAGGCAAAGAGAACAAGGGCAGCTCTGGTCTAAGCACCACTTCGGTCAAATGGGTAACAGTTTAAGAGGGGCCATTTATACTCTCAGGTGTACATCTTGTTAGTGTAGGTAGCACCAGAAGAACTGGCACCTTTTTCTTTTAGGAACAAATACTGGGATTTCCCAGAAAATATCTGACTACCTTACATTATCTGGCACCTGTGTGCCAGACACCTGTGTGATGCTGAACACCCATCTGTGAATCTGTGATATATGCTACATGCATTTCTTTCCTTTTTTTTTTTTTTTTTTAAGCTTGGCAAAGGAGTTGATTAGGAAGATAAAGTCTCTGCAAAAATTTTGGACAAAGATGCCAGCACAGATTGTACAGTAAAAGATATCAGGTCTGCCAATACATGCACACCACAGTCTGCAGGCTGCCTATACTTGCCTTTCAATGATTTATTGCACAAATTACTGGAATTGTGAAACAGTACAAGCCATATTTCCATATTTCTATTTGGTATAGATTTGATAACGAAAGGATGCAACTTCCTCGACAAGCAGTATTTGTATTCTAGCTATTCTCTTTTCTTGGTCAGTAGGAATATCCTTTCTTTCAGAGCAGTCTCTGCTTATCTTTGCTTTCTGCTCTCTCCTGCTACAGGCAATATAGCTGAATGCTGCTGATATGACTTTTGTCCAGTTTGAAATCTAAAGAAGATACCTTTTGTACAACAATTTCTCCAGGAATTAAATAAACTCACTGATAGTAATTTGAGTTTTAAAAGGATGGAGTCACACATTGATTGTGTGTGCACAGCGATCAGTAACTAGCTGAAACCGTCTAATGTCCAGCAGCACTCACAACTCCGCTAGGTAGATCTCAGAAAATACAATACCCTTCCACGAAAGGATGTACTCATATATATATGTATATATATGAATATATATAGGAATATACATATATATGTGTGCCGTTATTTGTAAGATCAGGACTTTAATGACATATTAAATTTTAAAAAAAGGTCATAAAACTCCCAACATGTACAAGGAAGGGTAAGAGATTATGTATAACTGATAACAATAATAATAACAAAACCAACAACAATAAAGATGATGATGATGATGTAAAGGCAAACGCTTCTTTTAGGATGGACCAGATTTTTGTACTAGTGTAGACAAAAGTATCAAGAAATATTTCTAACTGTATATTTGAACAGAGAGCTGTATCAATTGAACATATTAACTGATATAGAAAACATGCTAGTCTCACTTTTGGATGACCTATGATGATACATTTTATTCATATACTTTTTTAATGGTTTATATGTTCTCCAGTTGGTAACTGCCTGACTCTTCCATTTAGTGCACAGCACACAAAATAGAAGTTAGCTCTTCACGTTGTGTGTATGCACGCACAGATACATAGATACACGCACAAAACCCTAAAGCAACATACTGCACTTATCTTCTTCCCATTTTTAGATCATACATATTTCATTAAGTTTCATGCAGAGTGTCTTCTGATTTATGGTAATTGTCAACAAAAGCAAAAAATGCCGACAATTTTAACCCTGCAGTGCTGAGGATTTAACTGGGATAAAATTAAAATGTTTAGGGGGAAAAAAAACCCCACAACACCCTAAGCGACTGGGAGCTTGACCCTTGAGATGTTGTCAATTTTTTATTTTATTTTATTGTGTTTGTTGTCTGTAGAAGCAGATGCCAGCAGCAACATCTGATGTACCGGACACCTCCAGCGTTATCCCAGCATGCCCATGGCCTGGAGGACTTGGAGTGAGACTAATTTCCATATCAAACCCAATTTAGATGAAACATCTTGGTTTTAAAAAAAATAAAAAATCCAGCGCATCAATAGCCCCTTGATTAGATTTTCATCTCCTGAGCAGACAAATATGAATATTTATTACCATGAATGCAGATTTCCCTCTTTCCATTGCTCTGATCTTGAATATTACCCACTGCTAATTTTTATGAAAATTTGGGCAACATAATGTTTTCACATAAACTGACAGTTCTTGAGATAATCCCGTTATTGTTTGGTGGGAAATGACAGTTTCCGCTTATTCATGTGTTAACGAGGGATTAAATGTTGTTTTTCATCACTGTAATCTAAGATGGACTGGAAATTAAAATTCGAACATTGCGCATTAGCAGAGCTTTGAGGACCAGAATTTGTTTGCGTTCACTTAGTAAAAATCTGTAAAATAACAGTTTAACAATCGAGATACATATCATAAAACCAGCACTGATGTTTGTAAAGTGAAATCATTACTCTACCTGCTAAAGGTAAAGAGCCAGAGAGGTAAATAGTTCACAAAATGACATCCCTTTGCAAGAGCAAAGTGCACGGTGAACCGTTGTCAGCCGCAATGGTCCTCGGGCATTAATGGACTAGGTTATTTGTCCGTGGCATAGAACCGTGTCCCTTTTCCTTGTCACAGGTTCTGATACTCAAACACTTGATATGCTCAGATCACGTTGAAAAACCTCTCTATGATAGCTCTATCCATAGCGCTAAAAGCAGTCATACCGGCCCAGGAGCTGTTTTCACGCATGCCAAAGTGCTGTGCTCACGCCTTATCCAGGTCTTGGTGTGCAGTACGTAGACACATATAATTCTTCACTGAAATGGGCATTTCGCTGGACCTTCAGTGTATAGCTATAAAGGATGAGTTGTTTCCTCGATGCTTGTGCCTAATGCCCAACAATGCGAACCAGAGACACATACCTGCACCATGTGCAGTGAAAATAGAGACCTATTGGTGACATTCTGCAGTTCTCGAGCCATTTCATTGCTGTTCCTCAGAAGCTTTGAGTTACACATTCAGTTAAGTAGGTTTGCAATTCTATTAAAAACCCCCCAACATTTCCCTTTGATACCAGTCAAAGTGCAAACAAAACTAAAACTATGCTTAGGCAAAGCAACTCAAACATCCGCCTAACTAACTCTTAAAGCGAACTCATCAGGATAAATCTGTCTGGTTCATGGAAACAGAAACAAAGCTGATCGTCAACAAAACTAATTTAAATGGAATCCTCATGCTTAAATATAGAATCTTGTTAAAAATATTCTGACTAAAATATGATTTTATATGCATAGCACATAAAGCCTCGCATTCTGAAGAACGCTGAAGTGATGGACATGCAGCAGCACTACAGCAATGTTGCCCCTGAGGCCGGAAACTTAGTGATGTAGAGGTGCAAAACTATTCTGGACAGGATGAATGAGAATGTGCTACCAAACCTCCAGCCTTCCCAGAAAGCAGATCAGATCTTAAGTTTTACAGCCTAGTACTTAAAAGCCTACAATAAATGGCACAGCAATTCTTGTAACTAGATAGGAGAGGAAAAAAAAAGTCACTACCTGCAGTTGAAGTTTAACTCTAAGGAAAACACATGCTTTAACACCTGTGCTCCAACCGCATTAAAGCTGCCTGCTGTGAGAGGTCCCCGGCCTGGATCTTGGTTAGACTTAGAAGCAAAGCAGTCTAGAAGAGTACTAGTTGGCACAGGACACAATGTGAGTGACCACGCCAACAATTTAACAGTACAGACGATTAGAATTATAGAATCACAGAACCATTTAGGTTGTAAAAGACCTTTAAGATCATCAAGTCCAACTGTTACCCTAGCACTGCCAAGTCCACCACTAAACCATGTCCCTAAGCACCACATCAGCACATCTTTCAAATACCTCCAGGGATGGAAACTCCACCACTTCCCTGGGCAGCCTGTTCCAGTGATTGACAACCCTTTCGGTGAAGAAATATTTCCTAATATCCAATCTAAACTTCCCCTGGCACAACTGTGGGACCACACCAGGCTCTGTGCCCTGTTCTTGTTTATTTTACCAGTGCTGATGTAGCTACAAGGCCCTTGATGCCAGGTATTCATATAGAAGGGCTGGATGTCTCACAGCTTGAATCAGCCCAAGACACTCTCCTGGCTCACAGAACGAGAGCAGAGGTCCTGGCGAGTGGATCTCCAGGGCGACCTGGAGGGGAACATTTGCTGTCCAGGGACTGCTAGGGAGAGGGCTAACTGGGATCTACCACCTCTTCCTCTCCTCAAAGAGTTAAATCTGTGTTTGAGATTGCTTGAAATTCTTGCCAGGATCAAGCTCTTGCCTCTGAAGGTGGAAGAATCTGCCTTCTCACAATTTCTGACCAGCTCTATCACTCAAACTTCAGACAGGTAAACAGAATTTAATCTTAATCTACAGCTTCCCCAGTCAACCCATTACACTACTGAAGATTTTGTTTTCCTTTGAGTCATAATGAACTGGCTGCTAGTAGAGGGAGGATGCTGAATTTCATGAATCAGTAAGATATCTAGTACAAACAATCACATTCTCCTATGTAAAGATCCTGCATATCTTCTTTACAAATATATCAAATGCAGGCTGCCAAATCATAGGGTAGATAATAACATTGATTTTTAAGCAGAATTACCCAGCAGTTTGCTTTATGTAGTTGGTGCTAGTATCTAAATCTCTTTTCTCTACAGATCTATAATGGTTTGTAAGGGAAACTCTGCTTTAAAAACAATGGCATGACACGGCCTAACACCAAGACAAATCCCTAAACCAAACACATGCTACTTTTTTAAGGGAACAACGTTAAAAAAGACAAAAAGGAACAACACCGGTAGAATGCTAAGTTCCTGAAGCCACAAGGCAAACCGTATCTTGTTTCATTTTACATGATACTGAATAAAAATTGAATTGCTGTAGTTGCCATGGCAACTGCCACATCACTTGGCACTTCTGCTCCTTTAAATCACATAGTGCTACTGTAAAGGAATTCATGAACCAACATGACACTTGAATACTTGTGATTTTTATACTGTTTCAGGAGGAAAACATAAATCATTATACACTGATAGTTGTCTCTGAAAATCAGGTTTGTTGTATTTTTCTTAACATTATAATCTCCTCATTTCCTTGTCGTGTTCTTTAAAAATTTGTAAAGAAGGTGGAGGGCATTGTCACAATCAGAGCACAAGAAAAGAAATTACTACTGACACCTGATTTCCAAACTGAAGCTGTGACCTGTCATTCAGATGTCAAAATACCTCTGCTATGCAATATTCAAATCAAATACAGGGGATAAACATTGGAACTTTGCCCCTCCACAACCACAGACGGTGTGATAAGTGACAGAAGACAGTCTTAGTAGCATCCAGGCATCTCTTTAACTCTAAACTTATCAGCAGCTTAAAAGGAAATCTAGCTATATACTTAAAGCTACGCATATTCTAAGTGTTTGCAGAGTTGGGGCCATGATTTATATTGTTTTAGTATGTTCTGTATATAACATGCAGTCACAGAAGGTATATGACAAAATAATGTGGTAAAATAATATACATATTCATGCTGCATATTTTTTGTTTTTATTTTGCTGTTTATTAACACTCTGGATGCAATTTATTTGAAAAGCAGCCCTCTAGTGGGCTATGTACCATAATGAATAGTTAATAAATAGCAATAACATTATCTCTAAATATTAGCTAAAATGCATTTTGTGAAAACATACAAGATCTTAAATAAATGAGCCATAGAGCTCCATCATTCTCTTTGGAGAAATTTAATGTTCTGTTTGGCTTTATTCCTTAAAGCTTTTGAAGCATTACTTCTAAACGCTACTGTATGACTAACTTCTGATTAGCATCACTTTACTATACATGTATACTCACAAAACTGTAATACTGAGATATTATTCACTGTCAGTAAAACTCCATAAAGGTAGTATATTACTAGTAGCATTCTATGTAAAATACAATCTATGAGTTTTTAACGGTTACACAGCTTTAGAATCTATAACACGTGTGTGTGGAATAAAGCGAATCTTCCTCATTGTGCCTTCACCAAGAATATTTCTAGGGTTGTACTCCTTAAGGTGTTTCATTTAATGATTATTTTTCTAATTTGTATATATAGCTTTAAAGTTACATGCCTTAAAGCAAAGAGGCCATCTGTGACCTGACGCATGCCTTGCCCATAGCAACATAAGTTGCTGCACAACACTGTCCTCCTGGAAATCTCTGCTCAACTGCTAATCAGCACAGCCGCAGCAATCAGCAAAAGCCACCAGCGAAAGCTGTCTGCAGGATCTCCCATCCCAGATCTCATGTAACAGCAAAAAATGAACTTGTTGATCGCTAAGCCATGGGTTTTGTAGGAAAAGATGCTGAAAGCAGGCTCACGGTAAAAGCTCTCCCTGGTGTCCCCTGGTCTAAGAATGCCTGCACCGTAATGCAGAGGTGTATTCCCTCGTATGCACCTGTGTTTGGCTTCAGCCTAATTAGGTCTAAGTAAGAGGAGAGTGGGTTTCAACAGAAGTTGCAAATCTCACCTGTGACTTGCACTACACCTTGAGTATTTACGCATGTACAGCCTGTATTCCCGCACTGTGGTCTGCATCAGAGCTACCTTATCTACATGATCTTGGGTACAGCATCCCTTCCTATCCCAGTGCACCTCCAGGCGCAATATCTGCTCCGGATCAGGAGTGTTTGCTGATTGCCAAGATGTCACTAAACAAGGCAACTGGAGTAGGTCCCAGGCTAATTTGGTCTTTATAAGCCAAAAGCTAACCCTTAGCATTCTCGCTAGTCATTGGAGAAGATCAGAAAAAAGCTGACACCTTATTCTTCACCAATTGCAAATGATTTGTGAAGTTCTGTACTCACTCCAATTTTTTATGGATTTCCAATATCATTCTGGGTAAAATCTGGATATACAGACATTAACGACAAAATTTGGCAACATTAAGGAAGATAGTAAGATAAAAATCTGACTCCTGCCTCAAAGAGGCTTGTGCATCTCTGGAAAGTCTGTCTGATCATGTCATCTACCTTCACTAGAATTTTTAAATGCAGATTTCTTTATTGTAGTAACATCACTTTATGCAACATCAACATAATTCTACACCTATCAAAATATCATAAATGAGAATATCCTGAAACGTGTCAAAATATTACTGGTCTATTTTAGAACATCTAGAGGTACAGCAAAGTATTCATTTCACATATATTTTGGGTTATTTCCATTTGGTTTTGAAATCTATTCTAATTCTTATGTCTGCCATATGAGAACCATGATTCGAATCCTACAAACAAAGTTACAATTCCAGTGATGAATGTCTTTTGTGCAGCCCTACTGGGAAATCGAAAAAGTTAATTTAAAATAATGTATTCCGGAGTAGGTGCTGTTTTACCAGTTTAAGACAGAAACAGTGCCATTCCCTCTGTTTGTTTCAGGACTTGATTCAGATCATTTATTAATCAAATCACAGACTTTTAGCCTCCAAAACCTGATTTGAATCATTACACTTTCTTGAGCCTGACCTGTTATTCTGAAATTGTTGATTAAAACAAATTTCAGCCAAAAGCAGAACAAAGAGTTATTTTTTCATGGCATAGTAACTGCATTTGAACCATTACTTGAAATTTTCTTAAACTGGAGCTGGACTTGAACCAGACAAACTCTGGTCACATCCAAGCTCAGCGTGGAACTGAACTGAAAAATACTGCACTTTTATAATAATTCAAAAGTGCTTATGTGAAGAGAAAGAAGTGGTTAAGTTCCTAAAGGATGTGGAAGGAATTCCAGGTTACTCAGTGACCTCTGTGCGGGGCTGTGGTTGATGGTTCCTGCTGAGCTCCCTTGGGCTGGAGAGCAGCTCCTGGGTACGAGTGCACTTGGACTAACATTTGCATGGGACTGGGGCTCCCAACCCTGCTGAATCCTGGACTCACCTGGGGCTTTCCCTCCCTGCGAGACCAAATGCTGTCCCCAAGATCTCGCAGGGGGGCTCGGCCATGCAAAGCAACAAGTTCAACTCTTATTTCTGAAAAATGCAATGGTCCACCTCAAGTTGGGACACAGGAGAATGGAGTTATGGGTCCTGCTTAAATGCTGTTTAGCTCTTCAGGTTTTTTACCAGTACTCTGCCTCTTTACCACTACTATGCAAATACACGCCTAGATAACACAACACTTACATATGTACCCTCACATACATTGAACTATTGAAGGTTCTTGAACTTCTGAAGATGACCTTAGGACTTCAGAGATTTTGATGTATGGGACATCAAAAGAAAATACCTCAAAGACAACAGCAGCTTCACTGTGTCTGAATAACCAACAAGGTATAAAAAGCTCATGATGAATTTTTGTGGCACAAACATCATGAATGACAATGACTCAAACAAATCTTGGAGGGCTGCTGTATGGGAGTTTTAGAGGTGTTATAGGTGCTGGAAAACTCCAAATAGAAAATAAATGTCTCAGGAAATATAATTCCAGAGGTAGTCAGTACTGCAGCAATGCACACATCCTCAGGATTTCAATGTCGACACTGGTTTTCTCTACAGCAGAGTTATTCCTGGTATTCTTCTGGTATAACAGCTTTCTTACAAACAAGATAGATAGGTGCCAAAATAATTAGCACTTTAAGAGTGATACACAGCACATCAAACTCCAATCCAACTCTGGATCCCTGGACCATTGAATATTCTGCTGGCAAATGTTAGATGTTGAGGTGGATGCACTGTGGAAGTACCAGCAAAGGTCTGGTGTTCTCCAGTGACCTGAAAGAAGCTCTGCTTACCCACATTCCAGACAATGCTTTGCACTATATCATCCAAAGCTTCCCATGAAACATGTAGAACTTTTAAGTCAACATCCTGACACATGAGCAGCTTTTGACGTTGCAGCTTTAATTTTGCTAACGTAGAGCCTGCCCTACATTGACACAACGCAGCTAACCTCAGCTCTATCCAAAAAAACTCCCTGAAGCTGTGGAAATCTTTTAGATGACAGAAAGATGATGAACTGTATTGTAGCTCTGGTAGACTCCAGACCCATGTTGTTAATGACTACACAGCACGTGTTTATGCAGTGACATAAAAGCAATTCATCAGCCCTCCCTGGACTTGACTGAACGGCTCAGTAAGCTTGGTGTGAATTTTAAAATCTGTTGTTGCTTTTGAAATGCTTTTCTTGAGATAGAAAGTGAGAGATTGAGGAGCTGTGAGAAGCATTTCTCTTCTCCACAGAGAAAGAGAGTTTCCTTCTACCGCACCCAAGGCCTGGGTAGTCATTGGTGCATGCACATTCCTTACTGAGGCACAAATCCTGTTATCATAGTTCAACACCTAAACCAGATTCCACTGTCCAGAGCAATACATGAATTATTGCTGAGCTTAGAACAGTTCCTGCATTTGTTTACACAGCTGCTCCATTTGCCATTACTATCTCAGCTATATTTCTCTTGAACTGTTTCAGATATGAAACATGCCATGCGAAATCAATCCTTTTTATTTTACAGTCCTGCAAGTGAAGATTATATATCCATTAACTTTGTCATGAATCTGACCTACTGTCCCAACAAAAAGGCCATTTCTCATTCTGAAACTAGACTTTTTCTAAGTACTTTTGGTTTGAGCATCTTGACTTTGATTTACAGTTACTGTTACATATAATTCCATTCTTACAATGTGAAGAAAAAGAAATCCTTATTCTACAAAAGGCTTCTTCATTATGTTAAAATATGTACTTTCTATTATTTTAACGTTGTTAAACACCAGGGTGAATAAAAAACCAACAACCCTGCAAAACTGGATTAACATAGATTTAACCTGAAATAGCCTGAATCTGATACCCTATCAACAAAGAAACAGCTTGGTTACAGCACTCTATTATTTTTCATGTAGGTGAGACTGCAGAAATGTATTCATTATGTATACAATCATATCTGATAAGACTCAGAAAGGGGAATGTACACAGCTGGGAGAATTCACATCCAACACAATATTAAGCAGCTGAATAAATGCTCTTCCATCACCTTAATGTTTCAAACTACTTGGTTCTTTCACTGCTGATATCTCAGATGTAACCTGGAATATATTTAGGCCAAAATGTCTGCTTCCCTTCAGATAATACATTTTCACTCTTTGCCTTCTTAAAATACATATTTGGCAGAGTGTAAAGCACCACCTTCTGTCAAAGTCTTTATTAATTCAAGTAGTATCACCATTTTTTTTAAGAGCTATGATAGTCTAAATATATGAGAGATGAGTTCTGCAATGACTTTTACTAAACCAAGCACAAGAACCAGATTGGGGAGATCTCTAGCCTAAGAACTTGTCCATTTTTTCCAGTTCTATTAGCTGGTCTTAAAAAAAGCCAAATAGTCCTGGAGGCTAGATCTCTAGTACATCCTTAGACTACAATGATTACAACAACCCTGTTACTACAATGAGGATCAATGATGCATTTGACAGGTGACAACTTCTTGCATTTCAAATATCCAAAAGTGCTTTCTTTCTCCATCGGCCACATATAAGATAACAATTAATTTAACAGTGAGCATCGGAAGTGAAGTGGGCTTTCATTGTCCAGCTGACTTTGAAGCAAACTGGAATCCCTTCAATGACTGGAATTCGACAAAATACCTGGAGGTATTTCATGAGCATGAGGAGACACATTGGGTAAAATTTTATGGAATGTGGCTTCCATAGACTATGCCACAGTCCTGGTTCTCCTGTTATTTAGTAGAAACCAGGGCTTGTGGATAGCACAAACGCAAGCTTCACTCTCGCTCGAAGTCAGGACACAGCCTGAGGTGCACAGCCATGCTCCAGGATACGCTTCCCAGCTCTTGAAGTTATGCACCCTTGAGAACCTCAACTAGTGAAATCAGCTCCAGTTAAGGAGAGATGTGGCTTTCACTTTCTGATGATTTCACCTATGTTTGTTTCCAAGTTCTAATTCTTACAGCTTTGACCCTGAGCGTCTCAGCAGGTCTCAGCGTTGGTACCTCTTCAGGACCAAGTCTTTTAATAATGTGAATAAAGTTACACAAAGAACCTCAGAAATCCTGGCAAGTTGAGTTCTTAGGCATGAACTGATAAAAATTAGAAATATAAAAAGTGAAAATCAGTAAAAAGGGAAAAAAAAAATTCCTTCAGTATAAGTTAGTAATTCATTATTCTTAATGCTGAGAATAATGTAATCACAAGAAAAAGGCATTTGTCTAGCCCTGTGAGCATTCACCACTATCAAAATTACTTAAATGAAAAGGCAAAAAAAAGATAACTGTGTACACAAAATTAGCACGAGAATTAGCAATCAACTGTAGTTCATACAAGGTTCTTAGCAGATAGCATCATCTTTATTAATAAATGATGAACTGCTTAGTGGAGTTTTTGCTTAGTGATATCACCATAATAACAGACACATGTTTTATTTATGCTTCAAGTTACATCCAAAATAAGCAAGTCATTCACTGTCAGATTCTCTCTAACATCTGAGGACTCTTTACCCCAAATTTAAACTTTCATTGATCTAGATGAGATAGCACGCTATCAAAACCAAGGGGAATAATACGACAACTTCAGTTGCTGTGCTCATCTTTGGGGATTTTGTTCCTGTGATACAACAAAGCAAAAAACTGCATTTCTTAAAGCTGGCTGTACTTTTCTCATAAGGACGGTATTTTTTTCTCTGTGGGATACAGTGCTATTTATGCAGCAGATTGTATTTTGACAGATGCAACTGTATCATAAAAAGGCCCTTAGCGCTATCAGGCTGGTAGCTCACAAACGTTCACGAGCTCCAGGATTTCTTAAAAAAACCCCAACAATTAAAATGTTTTTGAGAATGTAAAATGCCCCAAGCCACTTACCTCCCCCACACCAGTCTGCAGAATTTTCAGTCCAGTTGTTTTTTCAAGTTCCTCTTTGTTGATGGCTGTAAGGAAAATTAAGATTGAAAGAGTTACAGGAAAGCTGGAATATGCATGATATTGCAGCATTTACAATATAACCAACCTTCTTTCCTCCATCAATAAATTCATGACAGTTCCTACCTATGGCATCTATGGAATATCTTTCCCTGATAACTACTCCGCTAGTCAGTTTTTTGAATGCACAGGTATGCCATTAATTTTTCATTCCGATGTGAAAAAGAAAGCCAAACTAATTCTAGATCCCTTGTATACACAGTATCACAAACATTTAACACATATACACAATATGTTTGGAAACTTCCTACTGTCTTCCTTGCAGTGAAGAGCAGGGCAGCAGTTTACCACTACAACAGCATTTCACAACAAATACAGAGTCTTGCCTAGCAGGTAAGACAAACAGTTTATTTCATGGCATCAGGATGCAATGAACAATGTTGGGTTTTTTTGGGTTTTTTTGTTTGTTTGGTTTGGTTTGGTTTTTTAAATTAATTTTTTCCTATTTATCAGCTTCTATATCCGTAAAAGCATTCAAAACAAAAATAAAGTAATCAAGCATAAAACAGCTAAATGCAAAATAGAGGTAGTAATCACTAGGACTACATCTATACTTGCAACCCAAACATGTCCAGGGCATGAATTTGAGCACTGCCCTACCATTGCCCGTACTTTTACATCATTACTATGTTCTTCACATGATTTTGGCCTTTGCCCACTACTGTTCTCACAAAACAATGCCCAACCACAGTGCTGGGGACAGCACAAGGATGAGATTATTCCCAGCTGGGGGTATTGGGTAAGTATATCCCATTTCGGATGGGAAGACTTTAACCTTCTAGATGTAAACTGTGTCAGTTGGACTCATGTCCAAAACCCAGGCACCTGGCTTGATGTATTTATGAGTAGAAACAAAGCCTTGCAGCCTAGTAAAACTCTCCTCCCTTTAGCTGTCTAGTCATTGACTATGTAATCCAAGTGAGTCATCTAGGTTCTCTCTGCAGTCAATGGAAAGGGATGGACATTTACTACGATGAGTCATCCCGCTAATCTTACACACATCTGCAGGCACCTCTCTCTTTCCTTTGATTACGGATACAATTTGCATAGACTCAGCTTCTCAGTTTAAGTTGCCTAAAGGAAACATTCCTACCAGAAAGGACAAGAAGAGTGCTAGAACATATCGTATGCTGTAAATTTGCATAAAGATACTGAAAGGAGTGAATATATTTTTCTTTCATTTGTGAAAAATACTCTTTAATTGTTGCCATTCAAAACATCTTCAAAACAGTTCAGATTGTAGCAGACAATTGTCAGAAACAATATTATTGTGAACTGATACTTTATTTAGTTTGTCCAAAGTGCAACACAAATGACTCACATTTATTTCAGAAGTGAGTCATATCATTAGGGCTCAATCTCACCTCATATATCCAAAATGTGGAAGGATTTTTGTAAGAGTTTGTGTGTGCAAAGACTCAAGAAGTGAAACCTCAAGCAATTCTAATACAATGAAACTTTCCTGACTGCCTTCAGCAAGGGATAAATATTGCCCACGATTGAAATGGAGAGGAAAGCTCTCCACCTTTTAGACCCACACAGGTTTGGTTTTGCTTCTTTTTAATATGCTGCCAACTAAGCAGATAGGAACATGGAGTCCCAAACTAAGAAAGCCTAAACGCATATTTTGTTGGATGACAGCCTAAAATCCATATGATCCCATACTTAATACTTATGACGTGCTTTACACATTCACAAACGTATTTTTTCCACCCAGAGTCACAGGGACCACATGGGAAGAGTTGCCCGCACTATGCGATCTGAGGCTACGTTTTCACTGTGTTGTATATGTTGTGCGGCATTAATTTCCCCCCAAAATAAGCAAATCTTTCCCAATAAGCTTGATTTTCATCCTTGAGATGGACTCTGGACTATGTTGCTTCACTGATGGCTGATGACCTGCCATGTCATGTAACAGCATTCTCCCTTTTGGTTGTGCTATGTCATTGCGAAAGTGTGCCATGCCACCACACTGACCTCGCACCCAGCATACACATTAAAGGCAGATTTCTACCAAATGCAAAAATTTAGAAAATTTATAAAAACTCAAAGCTCCACAGCCTCCTCCAAAGAGACTGAATGGTCCAAGAAATAATTCTTTGGTAGCTTAGGATAAAGAAAACTGCACAGCAGAGTGGCTGCAAAATAAATGGGTATAAGTAAACAACAAGGCTTAAATCCCAGTGTGTAATTTCCTACCACATGAGCAGTTAATAGAAAATATTGGGTCTGCTGAATCTCTGAATTTTATAATTACTATTAGATATTTGACCTCCTTTCTATAGGTTTCCTGCAGACTCTAATTATTGAAGCTTTGATATTAAGAAACAAAAAAAAGTTTACTTAACACCCTGCTTTCCCCCTTGATACTGGCTAAAACACAAAGGACAGCTCTGACAGTCATGCTAACGTAAGCCCTGCCAAAATTAGGAGGCATGAAGGCACGACGTGTTACTGATTAAATCATAACCTGAAAATGGTCAAGCTCAGGCACTATCAGATTGTGGAGAGAGACACACAGCAGACAGTCTCTGGCATGTTCACTCCAGGCATGTTCACTCTGGCATGTTCACTAGAGGAGCATATTTTAGCTAACCTTGAACGCCACAAGCAGTTCAGGAAGGTCAAGAAATTCTGTCAAAAACTGTGGTGCTGAAGCTGAAGCATCAACTTCATATCAAGCAGCTGCTTCAAGCTGCTGAACAGTGAATATAACTGCTTAACTTTTTCTATGCGTAACTATAACTGAGAATTTAAGACAATAAAACATAGTCAATAGCCTATAGATAGATGAGGAAGAAGTGGTGCAAAAATGAATTCAGATATTAAGAACAAGCTACTAATCCTTTGAAAATTGGCCTAATTTTAAAAAAATATTTTAGCGTACTACCTGCTACCTTTTATTTCAATACAAATATACATCAGATGATGTCACTGTTGCAAATTTTATGAAGTGGAAATTATAACTCTGGGTAACATGGTATATTGCACATTTCATCATAGTTGGTTTTTTTACGGCCACACTTTAAAGTCCTGAAATACTAATGGAGAACTGACAAACTCATCAGCAAAGAGGCATAATAAAAACAGCTATTCAAAAAAAAAGCAAAAAAAACCCCAACCCAACCCAGTTAGCAACATATAAATCCCTTTTTTAATCTTCCACTGAAACAAAAAGGGCTTCCAAACACACAAAAAAGGAGGCCTTTAAATTAAATTCACTAGATGAAGGATATGCAAATTACCTGAAGAAGCGGAGCCCTATAATGTTCTCAAAATTCTGCAATAGCCTATTTAATTAGTATTTTAATTTATCAGAATAATTCTTTGCACTTGACAATTTATGCAGCATTCCATATAATTAAGCACGTAGCTACAGTGGAATAATTTTGCCTACTCTCTGTATACCAGTTATTTTAACCTGAAAGAATCTGTGGAAGTCTCTTCTGTGATCTAAATTACAATGGGGACAACTTAATGGCTTTGCTCTATTAGACAGCACGATGAGGGTGTTACTGAGTGTTAAAGGGTAGAGATTGTCACTGTTCATAGTCTCAGAATCATAGAATCATAGAATGGTTTGGGTTGGAAGGGACCTCAAAGCCCACCTAGTTCCACCCCCTGCCATGGGCAGGGACACCCTCCACTAGACCGGGTTGCCCAAAGCCCCATCCAACCTGGCCTTGAACACTTCCAGGGAGGGGGCAGCCACAGCTTCTCTGGGCAACCTGTGCCAGTGCCTCACCACCCTCACAGGGAAGAATTTCTTCCTAATATCTAATCTAAATCTCCCCTCCTTCAGCTTAAAGCCATTCCCCCTTGTCCTGTCACTCCATGCCCTTGTAAACAGTCCCTCACCATCTTTCCTGTAGGCCCCTTCAGGTACTGGAAGGTGCTACAAGGTCTCCCTGGAGCCTTCTCTTCTCCAGGCTGAACAACCCCAACTCTCTCAGCCTGTCCTCATAGGAGAGGTGCTCCAGCCCTCTCATCATGTTCTTGGCCTCTTCTGGACTCTCTCCAATACTCCTCTGTACTGGCACCCCCAGAGCTGGATGCAGTACTCCAGGTGGGGTCTCACAAGAGCGGAGCAGAAGGGCAGGATCACCTCCCTCGACCTGCTGGTCACATCTCTTTTGATGCAGCCCAGGACACGGTTGGCTTTCTGGGCTGCAAGCGCACACTGCCAGCTCATGTTGAGCTTCTCATCAATCAACACCCCCAAGTCCCTCTTGTCAGGGCTGCTTTCAATCCATTTACCTGCTCCAGAGAAGAAACTATCCTTAAATATGACAAGTATTTGTTGGAAGGTGGCATCACTCACAAGGAAACCTTATTTTTCTGCTGTGAATCTGACTTTGAGGGTGTGCTGTATTTAATTAAATGTAGAAAAAAAAGTACTTACAGACATATAATTCCCCTGACCTCTATTACATGCTCTTTTTAGAATGAGCCAATTCATGCCCTAGACTCACTAACTATATTGACTGGACCTCCAGTCAATAAAGTGATGGAGGGCAATTAATTCAGATTTACTGTAGGCTGTCAGGTGAATTCTCCAACAACCATTGTCTTCCCCTCAGCTTGCTGCAAAGCTCCTTTCATTGAGTCACATTGAGAAGAATTTCATTTATTTTCCCCTCTTTGAGGAAAGCAAAGGGAAAAGGAGGAAGGGAAAGCCAGAGAGATGGTAAGTGTTTATTACAGTTTTTAAATTTTTAACAAGTTTCCCAAATCTAAGATAAGCAGATGTTGAATTTAATTACATCAAGTCAGTCTTTTCTTTCTCCTCCCCTACAATTAAATTGAAAGCTTCTTCATAGGGTGAACCAGAAAGACCGCCTTTGTGTTTGGCAGACCCACACACTGTGCCATACATATACATAGCAGATACTAAAACTTTTGTCCCTTGCAATTGAATGAAAATGGATTCCCATAATATTTGGTCTCTCTCCCTGCTGAGAACACCACAGTCCCAGAGTAAACCTGCCTTTGCACAGTCAATGCATCTCCTGAAACTGCTGAGGCATTCACACCGCGAAATGAGAATGGGACAGAGGAAAACCACACCGTTGTTCAAAGCTCTCTAAGACTTTTCCCTACAGAGCGACCTGATGTTACATAGGTTTTTCCCACCTCATTCACTTTCCTTTGTTGAAAGTTAAAAAGTACATAACGAACCATGAATTTGATACTTGGGTATGGCCATATTCAGAAGAACAGACTTTCTGGAATACAAGATAAACTCTCCCTGATTTTGGCATATGCCTACAGCGTGGTGTGTGGAGACCCTGTGCCCAGCCCCAGGCACTTGCTCCAGCAGCTACAGCCTGTCAATCTGTAACTCCTCTCCCTGGGCAGGAGTAGCATCAGGCTACAAGTAAATAAGTCAAAAACACAACATGAGCATTCAAAATACTCCAGTTTGAAACAAAAATGACTAACTCAAGTGGCCAGATGCAAGGACAAGAAGGGTCCCTTTACATTTAAATTAGTGAAGGACAAGTACACAGGTTGCGGGCAAAAGGTATTTTGTCTTCCAATCTTTACTGGCTGATGGCATGAGATAGTTACTTCATGTGTAATTTTTAGTTAACTGGCACCCAGGCCTGGAATGAAAATGGTTGCAGAAAAGTCAAAACTGCGTAGCTGTAGTAGCGACAGCCTGCTAAATATTATGTCATATTCAATTTTCAAGTCATTTTTCAAATTATTTTAATTAGATATTGTTTCAATCTCACGTGCATTAATTTAATTTCTGATATCAACATTTCAGCTTTCAATCTGTTCAGATGCAGTACCTTGCTGCCTGGAGTAATTTAAAATATTGTTTGCATCTCCAGCAATTTTGAGGGCACACATCCTTTACAACCTGCTCTAGCCCATAAAACCAGCAGATGGAAATTCAGGCCATGCTCACCACTCCCAGTGCACTTTGCATTCTCATGGTTTTTGGTACAAGATAGCCAAATCTCCATGCACACAATCAAGGTATTTTCCATCTCTGTTTGTCTTTAATTCTGTTAAAAAAATACACACAAAATCCATTTGTCAAGCAAATAGCAGCACTGCACACTGCTGTAAGAGTAAAATTGGCCAGTAGTTAAGTAGCTGGCAAGAACTGTATATTTTTTAAAACTCATTCACTAAAACAACACCACTTTCCCCTCTCTAAACCATCTACCTCCCACGTGTCTAATGTCCCGTGGTCAGCTAATATTCAACAACAGAGCAGCAAAGAGGTGATACATACCTCACATAGCTCATGTTAGTATAGATGAGGTATGTATTTCAAACACATTGTTTCTGCCTGAAGGCTTGCATTGATTTACTTTTACTTATTTAATAAATAGTTGCTCAATTGTATGTTTTGCCTCAATTGTCCTTTAAAATGAGCACACTGCTATTCTAAAATGTGATATTTAAATTGTAGTAAAGGAGTCTGGGATATATGCAATAACATTTTTGTATTTTTCTGGAGCATTTTTGTTAATGGTGGGATCTGTCTCTGCTAACTGAGATAGGTATCATTTATCCATCATATATAAATATAGATCTGGAAAGGCCTGTTGGGTCAACCAATCCCCCCCACCCCCCCAGTCATACCCTTCTATGAAACATATGTATACAAGCTCCAAAATACTTCAGCAGTAAATCAGGCCTATAGACAACACCATGGCTACAGAGGGGATTTTTCAAGGTGTGGTGTCAATGTGATGGTTCTGTTACGGGTCTGGTATGATCACAACTGGTTTATATGAATTAAAACTGTAGAAATGAAAAACCTTTATCTCTTCTAAATACTTTCTTGTACAGCTTCAGAAACCCATTCTCAACAATATTCTCCTAAATAATATAAGGAAGTCGATGTCCATCAATAGAAAAGTTTTGAGTACTAACAGCAAAAATAACTATGTTTCAGCTATATGTGTTTTACAAATATAGAATATATTTCAACGAATTCTTAGCAGCGACAATTTTTAATACTATTGACCATTTTAACAGTGTCAATTCAATGCTGATCATTACTTGATGGAGTGCAGCGCATGTATGTGTACTGATTTCCTTGCATACTTAAAACACTTCTCCATTATTTATAGCTAAAGGTGCACCAATCCAGCCAGTGTCACCAGAAAATGAAAAAAGAAGTGTCATTCTACTTTTCACATCAAAATTTGTTCACATAAATATCCTTTGACAAGTTTCAGCTCTGTGCAGAAAATTCATGTAAAACAACCTGCAGCATGTGGAGCTGAAGCTAGAGCAGAATACATTCGAGTAGACCAATGTGGCGCGACTACCAGTGCAAGGCCACACAATTTTTCTCAGCAAGCTTCTCTCTGGGCTGATTGCTAATGTCTAGATGAACTTTTAAAGTCCCCGTTAGCTTAACATTAAAGTTCAGCATCATATGTTCAATCTTAACATTTACAAATTAGAAGGCAAGATTTGTGGTCCTATGGGATGGGTGGGTAAGAAGGACCACCTGGACCTCTCTCAGCCCTTCTTAGTGCAGGGAAGTCTTTGCCTCCTCACCTTCACAACACTGTGGAAAGTAACACTCCATAAAATGAGCTTAAGGCCACAGCTTTTTTTATTTCCATTTAAATAGACAGGTTTTTGGAATAGCATTATAAATGAACAGTTTTGCTGCCTTCTTTTATTTATAGTCAAGAATTCAACAGATTGCTTCAATTTTCTTGTGATGAAAATACTACCAAAAAATCAAACATAGCAGTTATGCAGATAATAGCAGTTACTCGGCTTTTCAAGGGTAGCTATGTATTGTATATAGCTATATTCCTATGTATATAGGAACAAAAATACTTCCCTACCTAGTGTCCAGGAATAGTAGCATCTAAAATACAATTTTCTCCCTTGTTCTCACTTTTCTAGCAATATTAGCTGGAGTGGTTTATTAGCAGAAAGAACCATTGACGTTTCAGAAGTTGCTACTTATGGTTGTAGCTTTGTAGAAATTTTAGAAATTCAGGAAACCCTGTTATCTGGAATTTAACTGACCTTGTGTGGTATTCTGTAGTAACTGTACAATAGTTATTGAGGCAAGGGAAAGGACTAAACCATCTCTCCAGAAGCTTGCCAGCTACTTTTTCTATAGCTTCTGTTATATTTTAACATAAAACAGACCAAAAGACTCAGGAAAAGAAAAGCAAGAGTTACTCCACTTTTAAAGAAGCGATCCATGCATCCCAAGGGTCTCCCTGGAAAGTACACTGACCCTCTGTGATATTATAATATATAATATTTAAAAATACACATATTGGCCTCTAATTATTAATCCTCATCTTTGTTATGCTGTGCTTTTTTAGCATTCTCCTACTTGCACCACTTTAAGTCTTGTCATATAAACAGCTTGAAATGTATGAATTATTCGTACTCTTATTTAAAATCTGTCAAAATCTTTGGATGGACACTGTGGTGTGTTTCCACTGGTACATGAAAAATTTAAGGGGCACTACCACTAATTCTCAGCATGCCAAACTGTTACTTTTAATAAATACACATTCAAGAACTGTCATTTTTTTTTTTCAGTCATTTCCCCAGTTAATAAAACAGTACCCTGTAGGTTCATTTCTTTAATGATCCAAAACACAACTTAAAGCCATGTTATTTGTTATTCATCTACAACTACACTTAATGTCATCTTCGTGGCACAAATGTAACAAGACTGAGTTGGGAAAACATTAGCAATATTTCAACTGACTGGCTCACTAAATCATGAATAACACAGTTAATGCACAAGGTCATTCACTAACAAAAATCTATTTGCTGTGCCTCAGAATAAAATGAAAATATTTATTACCAAGGATGCCACTAGTAACAGGAGTCACAATAAAGCTTTCAGGTGAGAGTGAACAGGGACAATGTTAACTTGCCCATCATTTCTCACAATAATTTTTCATAATTCAGCCTTAATGAAAACTTCGAAGGCTACTTTGCTACCTTTAAAAGAATTTCTTTAAAATCAGCAAAAAGTGGAAGAATCAGTGAAGCCTGCTTATAGTTCAGAAATATAGGCCCAATAGTTTTTTAAGAATATATACACTTTAATCATATAATAAAAAAAGCATTATGTTTATTCTTGGAGGGGTGAAGTGCAAAATAAGGAAGATAAATGTTTGTCTACAGAGATAACTGGGCCTTAAATGCATTTACAGAATTTGCATGTGCGTGTGTGTGCAAGGATGCACATTTGATGACAAGGAGGAGAAGGATTTAACAGGAAAGATCTACATGTGTGAGGAATAGATACTTTGCATATTCTGGGGATACTCAAAATATGATGGTTATTACTACATCACCTACAAATTTTTCTCGTGGCCAGATAGTCAATGGGAAAGGCAATGTGCAAACACACAACTAAAAGGTGATTCCTGTGCAAAAGAGTTTATACCTACCAAACAACCGGAGACAGTAAGTGGCTCAGAGAAGAGTACAGATAATGAGGAATTGATATTAGGCAACAGGACAGCAGAATACCAAAGCAGCATCCATCCACACAACATTCTTTCTCTTAATTTTTGGCACAGGAAGTGATGTCATCACCTAGCCTTATAAATCCTTTAAAAGGTGCAGCACTTGCACCAGTTCACTGTTTAGAGGAGCAGAAGAGACTTATTGGCAGGGTTTCAAATAAGGAGAAATGGCAGGAAAGGGCGCTCGGATCGGCTCTCCCAGAAGTGCTGGAAGCAAAGGCAAAGCTTTCCTTTTCTGTAATTGGTGTGATGGAACGGTCTCTCTTCTGCGGTAGGTTTAACTCAGCACTTACTGGCATGAGTTTCTGCTGGCACCATCTCTCCTCTAACAATGCTATGAAATATTTCTTAGGACATTGCTAGAAAGTGTAGAAAAGGATTCTTGGACTGTCCCACTCCCTGTGGTGCCCGTTCAATACAAGCGGATTATAAATCAGATTATAAACCTCTCGTTGGGCAAAATGCCATTCTGTATCTCGGGTCTCTGTGCGCTTTGTGGGACAATCCTACATGCAGAAAGAAAAGCATTTCTGTCATGCTGGTTTTTGTTTTTTAAGAAATCGTAAGCAACTGCAGAAATACTAGAACTAAAGAAGACGATAGATGAATTGACAGCATAAGAGGCTGTGGACCAATACTGTGTATCAGGAGCTAGCCCTTCTGGTAAATGTTTACTGTCCATCAAAATGCCAGTTACACACTCTTGTAGCCCCTTATACTTTTTTTTGGCAAAATGTGCATCACTGGCAAAAAAAATCTGCTATTTAAACTATTTGAGCTTGCCTGGTAAATTCTGACTGACATGGTTTAGAGAGTGATCGCAGGAGCAGTTCCACCAGCAGATACAAGACAGCCGTAACCTCTGTCAAGGGTACGATAACCTCTTTCACTGGCACTGATGCATTCAACAGAGGACACTGGCCCACAGCCTTTATGAGACTGTCAGACTTGTATGGATTATGCAATTTAACACATAGAAATCATTACTGCATACAATTTACGATAAATGTAAATGAAATGCCTATCCGCTTTATGCATACGTGGGCATAGGTCACTATTAGAGTGCCAGCAATTTCAAGCAATTTCTGTATGCTATTTTCTGCAAAAATTAGCACAATAGCTTCCTTATGGGGTGAAAATCTATAGGAGAGTTAAAAGCTCAGTGAAATGTTTTCTGACTTCTCCCTGACTGCTCTGTTTGGCAGGCAGACTTTCTCCTACCAAGACAGGCTTTAAAGTGCACCTAAGGCTGCGCACGAAGCCATCCTTGCAGCGCTCTCCCCTCCCTGACAGCGTGGCCGTAGCGCAGGCTTGTTTCCAGAGCTTCCCCTTGATGCAAATACATGGAAACCAGCCTTAAAAGAAATATTTGCTACTGAAAAAGAAAGGTGGCTCTTACAAGGGCAGTACGCATAATGACTTCCTCAGGAAAGAATTTTGTGAGAAAGTGGTTTGCATATTTCCTGACCCCCTTGCTTTCGTAGACTGTTGGATCCGTGACTGATTTCTAAAGGAGATGATGCTCTTGTGAAAGCATTTTAAAATTCCTTTATATATATATAATATGCCAGAGCCCTTTACTTTATAAATACCTACAGTAATCTACATGTACCCACATAACATGTATGTCTCTATAGAAGATACATACATCTAACTTATTCCACCCACTACTCTTCAAAAATGAATACGGAATGGTAGTATAAACATAAATTAAGTATGAGGTATACATCTCCGCCAATCAAGATGAATGTATATTATTATCCCTTGACCCCTTCTTAATGTTCCATTTTACCATGTTTCTAAAATATTTATACCATACAGGGTGTTAAATTATAGCAATTAAGACCATAGTATGGTTTTATTAATATTTCATCAAGAATGTTTCATAATTTGAATTTCCCTGGTGCCCTTCTGTTGCGTTGCTGTACACCGTGGGGATGGAGGGCATTTCTGTCTTGTTCTTCCTCATCTTTGCAGAACTTTACCAGCTTTTTGCTTTATTTAGCCTGATGCAGTGTTTTGCAGCTACTGATTTTTTGCCTGGTGGCTGCCTCATGTAATAGTTTCAGGTTCTTTATATCCAGTTCTGAGTCTCCAGCACCACAAAGACATCAGCAAACCAGAGAGAGACCAGGGAAGGGCCACCAAAGGGACTGGAGCCTGGGGAAAGAGAAGTCAAAATGGTGATTTAGCTGCTGCTGACTGCTACTTGGGCAGGATTATAAAAAAGATGGAGCGGGAATTGCACAGAAACTCATACCAAAAGGACTCAAGGCAAATTACTACAAAGGAAATTCTGGCGGACAGAAGGAAAAAATATTTTTTTAGTAAGTGATGGTTGAGCATTGGGACATGCTGCCCTGAGAGGCTGTAAAATCTTTATTCGTTGAGATTTTCATAATTCAGGTGGAGCAGGGCCTCAAGAAGCCAAATTTCAGATTTGGCACTGCTTTACATTGGTTGTTGGACCCAATGACCTCCAGAGGTCCCTTCCAACTTAAATTTTTCTATGATTATAAATACATATAACATCTTTAAAGACAGCGATTCTTCACAAAAGACTGTAAAATTCCATCCTGACATTTCTGAAATACTGACAAAACCTTCCTCGAAATAGGTACTGCATGTTTTTATGAGGAAAGGCTGCTGTCCTCAAGAGTACCATCATCTCTCAGACCTGCGTTCAGCAAAGCATTTTTATATCTGGTTTGGTTTGTTCTTATGCAGCAAAGCACTTTAAGGCTTCCGTTCTGCTGATGAATCATGGCTCACAAGCACTGGAGCGGAGCAAAGATGACAAACACAGAAATTTGGGAAAATTCAAAACAAACTAAAATTTGAGCTCTGTTGCTTAGTTTTTGTGGCATGCAAATCTGCATGGTCATCACAAGAGAGCTGAACTAGGTTATGACAGTGAAATGGGAGGGATTGAAAGGATTTAAAAATGGCACATTATGTGAATAATGAAAAAAATCAAAGGTAAGTTTTTTTAGAGAAAACAATAATATTAGAACAGGCAAAAAAAAAAAAAGGCAAAAAAAGGAATAATATGCAATGTTCTTCAGGTATGAAGAAAGGTCTTTTCCTGAAGCAGTGTAATGTCACTGCATAAATGGCAGGTGATCAAAGCTTTACTGCTGGCACAACACGAGGCAGATGATAGACACAAAAGCAGAGGAGGAAGAGAGATGGACCCTCGGAAACAAAGAGGGATGAGGGTAAAGGAAAAACTACCCAGGACTTCAGATTAGGTTTAGCTACTCCCTGTATTTTACAATCAGTATTCCAAAGATGGTTTCATAATACAGTTTTAGACATCTGAAAATTAGGCATTGAGTAAAAGCTTCTTGCCTACTTTCCCTATAGCTGATAGAGAGAGGCACTTCCAGAGAGCACTTCATCCTCTCTCAGAAAGACATCATTCACATGTAAATAAAATGTCAGCATCCATTTGATGTGCAGCAATGATATGTCAAAAACAGTTGGGGGGTTGCAGCAAAGATTCAAGGAACTGATTTGCGTGATACAGAAATAGGTAGGTGATCTCACAAGGAAGGGGGATATTGAATTAATGGGTAAAAAAATCAAGATGGAAAGAAGGGGATGTCTCTGCTAACCTCAGTTTTAGTCACCCAGACTGTAACATGAAAGGTAAAATTCTACAGTGGTGTTTTCCCATAATTCTGAGATGGTAGTTTCAAACTCAAAATCAATTTTGGGTTTTCTCCTAAAAAAAGTTCAGTATTTTTTCTCCATCCATATATTTGTATAGTGTTATATAATCTAGTATATAATGTAGGACTGAGCAATACTGACATAGAGTGGTATGACCGACTTAATCTAGCAAAAGAATACAAGAGTTAAAATGATAGCTGTAAAATATTTCATTAATTTTAAAACATCAAGGACAGTTTTTACTAGGTACAGACTATAGTATCTTTTTTTCCTGAATTATTAATTTTTTTTTTGTGCTGTAATTATGTTATATTAAATATTTTAGTATATGAATTGTTTTATTCAGTACTCAGCAGTCTGTTTTCAAAATAATGGAATGTTACAGTTTTTATATTTTCATTTGAAAAAAAGAAAAAGAAAGCAGAATTTTATGTATTACCGGAATAAATTTTGATTAATTTCTGATAAGATCTATAAAAAACTTCCTCCCCCCAAAAAGTTTGCTGAACAGACAAAGTTGACAAATTATCAGGAGGAACAAGTGCCTCCAGGGTTATCCTGAAAGGAGTTGGTTGTTGTGGGAATTCATATAAATGGAGGCACCAGCAAAAGCGCGCAGCGCTCTATATTACATTGTCACATAGCAGGAAGAGTTGATGCTCCTTCAGGTAACATTGTGCCACATATAAAAAATGAGCAATTTTGAGCAATTAGTTTCACCAAAGGTTGAATGGGAAGCTGAACGTCCTGCTGTCTTGCAAGTGAAGCTATGAAGGAGAAAGGAGTCGTGTTTTTCACGTGTAGGATGGCTGAGGAGATGAATGCAGGATAATTAACAGGTTGCTGCATCTCTTGGGTTTGATAGCCAACTTAATTAGACGTTCTGTAATTTTGTATCTGGACAATTTCTTGGGTCAAGTTAGGAAAGCAATTCCTACAAAACCTCATCTATAATGGCTAAAAGCACCGAGGTCTTGTGAAATAGAGATATATGTAGGATGTAATTATATGTAAAGTGTATGTGTTCTGTGTGTATGATGTATGGTGCTGGAATAGGATTAGCATATATTTGAATATTCATTAGATCTTCAATATCTTGTGAAACAAAATGCAATAAAGGAAGGAATAGAAACAGAGATAACAGGGAGAAGATGCATCTCTCTCATTTTCCTAATTTCACACTGTATAATGATCTACCCATCTATTTTCTTATTTAAAAATATCAACAAGATGTTTGATATTATAAATAACATTAAATAATAGACATTAATAATTCATTATAACCTTGCATTCAATTACGATCTTTAAATTAAATCCAAAGATATTAATACTTAAATAATAATTAATATAAAATTAACTTTTAAATATAGCACTGTATTACTTTGTGGAAATTATATTAGTAGCTCCAATACTTTAAGGACATAAGCCTATCTCAATCAAACTGGAGGCACTGTTGACAATTCATTAAAAGGAATCAAAATATACCACTTATTTGGTAATGACAACATATAAATACAATGCCATTATCATATTGATCATAGTACGGTATCCACCTCATTCTTTTAAACTACCATATTATTACTTGTGCAATTTTACTGTGTACTTAAAATATACTATGCCACTTTTTAAAATTATTATTTCAGCAGCGATAGTGTTAAAGGAAAATAGCATTTTTATAAAGCCTAATACATCTGAAGGGAAAAGCACTCAGAGTATCTAAATATGTTTTCTATGCACAGTTTGAACTCCAGTTGTTCAAAGTGAAGTGTCGCCTTTGGTGTGGAACATGAAGTACTTGGGATAGAAGAGCAGAGCAGCATCAAAGGAGGACCAACCATCTGATGCCACAAAATGCATGTATTGATTTCATATTTTGAAAGGCTTCCTTTACCTTGAATATTTAGCAGATCCAATGACAGTTTGAGCTGACCCCAAATGAGTTTAAATCCTGCTTTAACTAAAATGTTATATTTGAGAAAGACATAGAAGTTATTCTATCATTATGCTTGTTATCAGCAAACAGGGTAGTAATTCAGATACAGATATACGACACATTGGGCTTTTGGACCAGAGAGATTATAAAAACTACAAATATTACTTGTATTTACAATCCTCAGTAGACTGTGAAAAAGAAACTACTTTGAAATATCTTTTATAGAGTAGGCAGAGGTTACTTTTTTAACATCATTTAAGTTAACATACTTAACCTATTTTTTCTACTGGTTAATATTATACAACATGTTTTCAGCCTTAGACAAGCCACAAAGCAATTAAATTTGCCATTGAATTTAACTTTGGCATTAGGTCTTTTTTCATACTTGCAGCTTTTAATCACCTTTTATTTTAATTATTAATTAATATTGACTTTCAAAGGTACCATTTTCATTCTTTTACGTGTAGTAAATTCGAGAGTTTCTTGTCATATTCAAGAAGCTGATCCCATTTTAAACCTAGGTGCTAGATAATAACATGTATCATGACGGCAAAAAGGAAAACTAAGAATATTCTCTGCATGGTATGAAGTATTTGGATTTCTTTCTCCAAATGACATGTGGACATGTGGCTATTAGGGCAGTACTTTCAATATAAACATATATTTCAAATGTTATATCTAGTTAGGACAAAACCAAGCCAACAAACCTAAACCCATGAAGCCTGGGGAAATGAAGTGAGGTCAGACACATCTGGCAACATAAATAATTTGTCTGGAATTGAGACATTGTCTTCCTTTTTCGTGAGCTGAAGATACACCAGTATGGAAGGGAACAGTGAGCGTATGTTCAACAAATTTTTTATTTTTCACTTTTAGAGTAAAAAGGGGTTTTTCTTCCATTATTAGCTTTTGCTTCAAAAGTATTTTAAAATATCTTTTTCTAATTAATACAATTCTTGCCACTATTCGTATAATTAGCATCTGATCTACAGACAGGCAAGCTCCCTGGCAAAGTCTAGAGCACATACATGGGGCAACCTAAGACGTTGCTAATAATAGTTGCAGCTGGTACTCCTTTCACAGAAGTTACTACTGTAGAGTGGAATATGTGTTTGCGTCTGAGCTGCCAAGGTGAAATGCTGCATCTTGGCATGCTCTGCCCTCCCTGGGCCTGGCAGTGACAGGGGACGGGCTGGACACATGCCCCAATCTGTTGATCTGCCATAGCAATGATAGCCCGTGGCAGAATTAATGAGTAGGAGCCATACATAACATTTCATATTTTGAAGCTAAAGCTATCAGAGCATGTCTGCTGAGTCCCATAGCTGAAGCCATGCCTGTGCATCCCTGCATCTAAATACAGCCCAATTAATCTCACTTTATTAAGAATTCAACTCTGAAAAAAGGTTATTTTCCCTACTGAGATTGCATTTTTTCCTGTTTTGCAGTTTTATTTGAGCATTTGCTAACTAGGAACAGTGTTGGTTACCTGGCTGATGAGAGCAAAGGTGTCTGAATAATTTGTGGTTATAATAACAGTATACAAATATAAATATGAATTTATATGAAATTCTTTTACGTGTTTGTAAGTTCTCTCCAAACAGCTTGGTGTTATGGCTTTCTGAGACCTAATTTGAAGAATAGTTTTCTGTGCATAATTCTTAGGTCATAATTCAGAATTTGATTCAGGGCTGAATCTTGGTGTGAGGTCATAACTGTTTTGTGCCTCACTGATTTCACTGTCGTGCTCCATATGAGCACTATCAAATGGGAACCTTACCCTGTTGATTTTATAGGGTCACATTTTCATAGGCATTCAGTTCAATTCACTCAAAATGTAACTGCTGTGCATCAATTTCAGTGAGACATAAAAGTCACACCGAGCTACTTCTATTTTGTGATTGGAAAGAGATTGCATAACGTAGAGACATCCCCTTTATACAGTGATACCTGCGTCAGTAAAAGTCTTTGTCTTCCGTATGAGATGGGGAAGGTTGTGAAATAGTGAGATAAAAGTGATTTGCCACAAGTCACCCAGCAGCCTACTGCCAGAAATGGAAATTCCTCACTGTCCTGAAGCCAAACTCAGCAACACTACATTTCATCCCATGGTTCAGCAGTGAAAAATATAATATTTCTATAAATACTGGCAGTTTAACTTGTTCACCCTAGCCTCAAATTTGTAATCAAACACTACCATGGGGGTGTGGGTGTGTCAGGATAAAAAGAAATAAATAAAAGTAAAATAAAATTATAGAGCCAAAGAAATCAGCTGGACTAAATACACCTCCCGTCCTTTTTTTTTTTTTTTTTTTTTTTTTCTTTTTTTACTCTCAGCTCACAGCCTTTTTCTGAAGAAAGGTAAAGGAAACTCTTTTGGGAAAAGGAGAAACCACCTTTGAGAAAACAGCAGTAATCAGTACACAACAATAAAATCATAGATTAACTGAAGGGTTCTTTATTATAAATACATCTAACCATTTGTTGTACTTGGTACTTTGGGCCCATTTAAAAATGAGCTGATAAAGCAACTTTATTTCTTAGACTGATAACCAGCTGACTGGATTTCAGAGAGGTCAGAGGCTTCCTTGTTTATTTAGCTGAAGTAGTCTTTTAGCTTTCTGATCTTCTCAGTCTATCGTTATTATTAGTCTTCCTTGAGTTCTGCTTTTCAAATACCTTGTCTCCAGCTCACTTTGCATTTCCTATTCAGCAATTTAACCCTACAGACAGTTTATAAAACAAGATAAAAATCCATAAATTAGGCGTCCATGGGTGCTTGTGCCCTATATCTTTGTCAAGGATGATCACAATCAAGTGCTTGTTTCACAAGACAGCCTGTCAGTGAGCGTAATTACAGGTTCTCAACTTGCCCTACTATAGCACAAGGCAGAAGTAAGACTCTTGTAGCAAGGGAAATAGCTTCATACTCATTCTTCATCTGCCTCTTTTCTATTTTCTTAGTTCTATTTATTTTTTTTACAGATTGTCATTAATACTTTTTTGAAAAAGCAAAACTTTATTAAATATGCAATATTTATATTCCTCTATGGATATGATTACTTCAGTGTAAAAAACTGGAGTGTGGTGCAAACATAGTTAAATCAGGGGTAACCTAGGGAGTTTGGCAGGTCTGCCGTGTCACCACAACAGTATGAAGACCAATGCACTGGTCCACCACAGCTAAACTGCTAGTAGCATCCTCAGTAGTTCAAACCCATTGAAAGATTGACATCTTCAGGGTCTCTTATTTCTAGATCTGAAAGGAAAATCCTGCCATCATTATGTAGAGTAGAAATTTTGCCATGTCTTCATTGAGTTCAAAACTTCTGTGGTTTGGATTATTCTTACATTTCAGGAAGACATGCTAAAGACTGACAACCTGACTTATAGCCATGACTCCTGACCCTTGGACAGTACGAACAGTGTATTCAGAAACATCTTTCCAGTAAGTAGTGACAGTTTTTGAATGAACGCTGTGGACTATTCATCATCTGAAACAGGACCTTTTACAACAAACTCCAAATTGTGCTCTGTTGGTCAAGGAAAGATGATAATGCTAAAATGGAAGCCTATGTACCACAGGTCATATGATGGAATTGAGCAGTGGGAGAGGAATTTTTTAGATTTCTGAGAGGAAATTGATACATATTTAGAAGATTCATCCTTAAGTGAGCCTTAGTACATCACCAAAAGGAAAAAGAAGGATGATGCTGCATCAGGTTTGTGTCTTTTCTTTTTAAACTCCTCTAGGAACCATGAAATACTAGGAAACTCTGCCATGGTCTGAGGGCTTTCCTATGCCTCAGATCCTCCTCCTGGATGGTTCTGTCTTGGAGCACTACCTGTAGTCCCCGCATCACCTCATACTTTGCTCCTATCTCTGACATGTCTCCCTCATCATGCTCACCCTAATATGCTTCCTAAGGAATCCTCACAGGACAGGTTTGAAGTGTCCTGTCAGAGTCACTATGCCAAGAGTCTCTAGGTACACCTGCATATTAAAGACCCCTTTACTTCTCTCCCTGCATGCTGCAAAAAATCCAACGTTGCAGTAAGTCTCCCACCTTAATTTCCTATTTCTTTCTTGAAGGAAGTAGTTTTGTTTTCTCAAATTATGAGCAAACATCTAGATAGCCAGGCAATGCACTGTCACAGGGGTACATCTTGGTCATGAATTCCAACACTGTCTCCCGGTTGTCACATTTTCTGCTTTTCTAGCAAATATTGCCAGTTGCACAGTATTATTCCACTCAGAACAGGCCTCCAGGCAGAGTACAAACCATTAATTAGTTCCCTTTGATTCCAACAATTCAGGCAGTTTTTCACCCTTGTACTGCTAATCCACTCATTGAGACTGAAATGTCTGAACTTGAATTCATGGCTGCTACAGGAGATCATGTCAAAAGTCTTGTTTAGGTCAAAGTAGATAACAACCACTGTTCTGTGGTTATCCACAGAGCTTGTAATTTCATTGTAGAAGGCAATAAGGTTGGTCAAGCATGATTAGCCCTTGATTAATCCATGCTGGCTAGTCCCAGTCATCATCTTGTCCTTCATGTGTCCAGTAATAGCTTCCAAGAGAACACACTCCATAATTTTCTCAGGGATCAAAGTGAAGCTGACCAGCCTCTAGTTTCCTGGAGCACTCCTGGCTCTTTCTGACGATGGGTGCAACACTGGCTTTTCTCCAACCTTAACGCCCATTTTTCACAACTTTCAAAGAAGATAGAGTGGCCTTTCGGTAATATCAGCTACCTTTCTGAGCATGCTTCTACACATCCATCTTGACCCATGGCCTCCCCTGTGTGAAGATTTCTTAAGAGATCTTTGACTCAATCGTCTTCTGCTATCATAGATTGTAGTTTCTCTGCTTGAAAACTCTCTCTGCATATATAAGCTTGGGAGACCTTTTTGCTGCAGGTCACAAAGACAATAATGAGCAATTCTGTCTATCTGCATTTGCTGTCACTAAATCACCTGCCCCGTTCAGAAGTGTGCCCATGTTTTCCTCTTTTTTTTTTCTTTTACTTTTAATGCAGGGGTAGAAGATCTTCTTGTTGCCCTTGATGCCCCTTGCCAGTTTGAACTCCAGTGAAGACTGACTTTCCTAGCATTGTCCTGGGCTCTCTATATTTTCTATATTCTTCCTTCGAGCCTGTCCTGCCTGCACTGGAACTCAGTCCTGACTTACCAAGCCATTTTCCTGGTACAGATTATTTTCCTGAGTACCAGAAAAGAGAGTTCTTGTGCTTTCTGTCCCTAAAGACCTGCCAGCTGTCTTGAGCTGTTTTTTTCTTTAGAGTCGCCCCTCACAGGATCTTGCCTACCATTTTCCTGAAAAGCCAAAGTCCGATCTCCTGAAGTTCAGGGCCTGGTACATGTCTTCCTCATTCCCCTTAAAACCTTGAACTCCCTTATTTCATGGTCACTAATTAGCATACGTTTAGTATAATTATATATTGATATGAGTACAGAAACATGATTTAACTATCTGGATTTCCGCTTTTCCTTCTAGATTAAAAACAAGTGTGTTTGGACTGCATTCAGAGAATCCTGTGCCTAGGAAGAATCATGAGGCTGCAGCAGCAGGTTCCCTATGTAACTTGTCTACATTGTACAAGGGTACTGGCCTGGGATAGGCTCCTTTTGCCTTAAAAACATCCTCCTTGTGAACATGTTCCTTAATTCTTATTGCAGTCCCACTTTGGTTCAATGTTCTGGCTCATAAATTGCAATAGTCCATACCTTGGCACCATATGGTGTCATTTACAGTTTCCGCAAGGTATTTGCTTCTAAGTCATACCAGCTGCACAGCTATAAATTAGATGTGAGGGAGGAGAGAATCAAATCAATGAAAGGTAATGCTATCATGACTAGTGTCTAAATTTTGGAAAATCACAGAATCTCAGAATGTTAGGGCTTGGAAGTGACCTCTGGAGGTCATTTTGTCCAACCCCCCTGCTAAAGCAGGATCACCTAGAGCAGGTTGCACAGGATCGCATCCAGGCAGGTTTTGAATATCTCCAGAGAAGGAGACTCCACAACCTCTCTGGGCAGCCTGTTCCAGTGCTCGATCACCCTCAGAGTGAAGAAGTTTTCCTCATATTGAGATGGAACTTCCAGTGTTCCAGTTTGTGCCCGTTGCCCCTGGGCACCATTGAAAAGAGTCTGGCCCCTTCCTCTTGACACTTGTCCTTTAGATAGTTATAAGTGTTGATGAGATCCCCTCTCAGTCTTCTCTTCTTCAGGCTAAACAGGCCCAGCTCTCAGCCTTTCGTCATAAGAGAGATGCTCCACTCCCGTAATCATCTTTGTAGCCCTTTGCTGGACTCACTCCAGAAGCAATCTGTTTCATCCTGGTGAGATTGAGTCCACTCAGAATTGCACTCTAAGTTTCACTGCTTCACAGCATTTTTCCATCTTGCCTTTCTGAAGAGCTTTAAATAAATTTTTGTAGTTCACCATATTTTGGGCATCATGGACTTTAATCTTCCTAACTTAAAGATATTTCCTGGGAGAATTTTAAGATTTTTTAAAGTGCAGCATTCTATAAATTAATCCAGGCAAATGACCCAAAAAAAGCAAAAGCAACGATGTCTGAGGCCTCAGAGCTCTTGTGGTCTTACAGCATTATCTCATCTCATAGCATTTCAAAGTCTTCAAACAAGTATTCAGTACATCTAAAAAAATCTTTCACTCTTCAGGAACCAAAGCTCCAGGGTTTTTGATCTCAACTCTTTAAGTCTTTCCTTAATCTTAAAGGCTTTAGATTTGGTAACTCCTTCTCTGCTGATAGACCTTATTACTAGAAAATGCAGGGTCAGAATCTGAGATGAATTTTTTCTCATTTTGAATAACTCTATTTATTTATTTATTACAACTACTATTTTTTTTTTCTTCCGAGGACATCAAATAATTGCAAAAGTATTGCTCCTTTGGTCTTTCTTTACTTGAAGTTTTCCTAGAAGTCATTAAAGCATTTCTGAGAAATGACTGTATCATTAAAGTTATCAGCATGTGACCCTTCATTTTCTAGTGGTTCCCATAGCCTTTTCATTAGACAGTCAGGACTAAACACTTGGAGAACTGTTGTATAAGTAGCTACTCAAAAAGGACAGGTAAATGACCTGTAAGACAAAATAATATTTTCTCTTTTTTTAAACCTGTGAAATAAACAGTTGGGAATTCTGTATATCTCCAGAATGCAAAGCATTGCTGGTTCTAGAGGAAACTATATGGAACCCTCCTTGTGGATCAAGCAGGAATTGGTTCCATACTGATCTTCTGCTTTGCCTTTACTTTGTAAACACCAGTCCCCTTCAGACCTTGCCTCCACCCCATTTTCTGCCTGACTGCTGAATCTGTGCCTGAAAGGATGAGCCCAAGGGGGAAGGAGCAAAATGTCCTATCTCAAGCAGCAAATGAAGGTAACATGCGGTGGGACTGGGAAAGCAGAACCTTGGCTAGTGATTTGTAGGATATAAATAACTAAGAAGAGGAATTTTCTCAGGAAGTCCATAGCGATTTCTACATGGTAGTGGGGTGCAATTCAGATAAGAAGCGTTAAGATAAGTTCAACAAAAAAAGAGTAATTCCTAAAGGTGTGATCTATTAGATTGTGGAACGGTGTCCTGCTGGAAGTAGTGAGAACAGAATGGTTTGGGTTGTATCATTCAAATGCTTCACATGGAAGTGTATTTACACTGTCAACATCGAGCATTTCCATTTAAAAAAAAATTGCTGCTATACATGCATGTCAAGCAGTCTACGTTTAGAAAAGCAAAATATAATATTTGCTTTATCACCCACCCTATGTTTCCTGTTATTATTTTGCTTACCAGTGGGAACAGTTTGATTGTTTGGGGTTTTTTTTGTTGTTTTGGGTTTTTTTTGTTTGGTTGGTTGGTTTTTTGGTACAGATAGCAAAGAGAAGAATTAGAAAATGCATCATGTTTATAATGTTATAGAGGTTTGAAGGTTTTTTTCTTCCTTCAGAGAGTAAAGATCACAATGAAATTGTCTTCAGCAATTTGAATGTTTTATTTTTCCTGAATCGAAGAACACCTGAAGTGCTGAGGTGTAATTTGGTGCAGAATATGCAATGTTACATTGCAGGGAATGTACTTCTCAAGGAACTATTGTCCTCTTACAGCAGATATGTAACTGCCACTAATGACAACAGAAATTACACGTTTGCCACAGGAAACTGCCTGCCGTGTCTTGCCCTGATATGGCCATTTTGCTACCCTAGTATTTCAAGCACTTCATATCTTTTTCTAACCACAAAGATATCCCATACACACAACTTTTATTCAACAAAAATACACACAATACAGAAACACAGATACTTATCATTGTTGCATATTAATGCCTACACTTTAGTAGCACAATCTCTAAGGGAAAAAAACATCTATATGCATATATGAAAGGACAGTTCATGCAAAATCGGGCTGAAAATTGGCAGTTGTTGTAAAGCACCTATCTGTTTGAACAGGGAATGTGACATTACCCAGTATGCAACCCCCGGGCAGCTGAGAGGCTTTTGGTCGACCAGAAGCGTGCTATAGCCAAGCAGCTCAGTGTGGCCCGGCTCGCTCTGCAAGCCTGGTTCTCCATAGCTGCTCAAAGGCCCCAGCAGGACTTTGTGGGTAGCTGGTAGCCCAGATGACTTATAGCAAATTTGGCAGCAAGCAGAGATATGTGAGGCATCTTTTTAACAGGCTACATTGGGTAGCAGAACCATTTAACCTGGCACTTTGTCTGGGCTAGTTAGCCCTGCAGAGAAGATTGGTAAATCAGTTCAAAACACCATAACGTAATCGACCTGCTTCTTGTACCTGAGCTGGGTCACTAAATGCTATCCTAGGTATCTGTTCAGGGAGCTGCAATTGTGGGATATTACTTAGTGATGTATCCCAAGTAATCAGCATACAGCCAAGAGGGGCAAAGGAAGCAAGCTAATGGGAATGCATAGAAAAAAGTAAAAAACTAATTATCTATTGTGTTTACTCTCTCAAAAATATCATTCTCTTTGAATACATAATGAGGATGAACCTCTTGACAGGACAAACCTATTTTCAAATCTTAGGGTTGTATGAAGGCAAAGTAGTGCAGGAAGCTCTATGAATACATTTCATGGGCATGTAAATTATTTATCCCAGAAAATCACCAGAGTTTAAAAAAAAAATCCACAGGTCATATATTTTCAGGTACATGACTCTGGCCTGTAGCACCATTGCTAGTTTTTCTTGGCTTACGATGCTGCATTTTTCAAATTTACACAGAAAGCTGGCCAACAAATGGAGAAAAATATTGTAGAAATGGAATAAAAAATCTCAAATCTCTTTTAGCTAATTCACCTTCTAGCAATGTGATTTAATTGTATTATAGGAGAATAGGCTGAATGTAAATGATTTTGAAGTCCAGGGAGGTAAATGGTGAACACACATAAGAGAAAAGATATCACTAGCTCTGAATAATTCCACTTTAAACTTAAAAAATACAGTTAATAAAGCAAATACTACCTCTAGTTCTAAAAATACGGAAGAAAGGAAGAGTCACTAAAAGTGTGTTTCTAGGACATAACCATAGCCATTGAAAACGTAAGCATCCTGTCCAATACTGCTGGGAGAAAAACACAAGGTATTGGAGATAGCTGTGAATGATAAAGTTGTCCTGTTCTGATCTTATGTTAAATTAGGCCAGGAATTCTTTGCTTTCCTTCTGCATTTGCCACAATCACTATTTATTCCTTTAAAAAAGTGATGGAGCTTGTAAGATTCTATGATTTAAATTAATGTTAACTACTTTCACAGTCACATAAAATCATCAACTCAAAACGATGGGCTGCTGAGCACTTTGTCAGAACGAGGTGACTCACCACATGACAAAATTTGGCCTTATTTCTTATTAGTTATTTTGGTATCCGTTCATTATTTTAGAAATCCCACTAGTCTGCTTACTTGTCCATGTTTTTCAGTTATGTGGATGAAACATATCTTGCACAGATCATCTAACACTTCCCAAAAGCTTTTGTAATTATACTGCTACTACTTCAACCCAAAGTGCAACATTGCTTGGATCAGTATTTAATCTGTATCTGTCACAGTATTTAATTCTTTGCTTCAAAGAATATTCTAGTATCAAAATATAAATGCTATGGATTTCTAAACGCTTCCCTGAAGATCAAGCTTTAAACCTCAAACAACCAGGCTGCATGCTTTCACTTACTAGCATTAGCATGAATGCATACTTAGAGTACCAATGTACTGTGCTTTCCAAACTCAGAAGAAGATGTAAAGAAAACTTTGAATCATCAGAGCTTAGGGCTCTGCCTCTTAGCTTTCCGTGGATCACCTTTGATCCAAGCTTTTGCATGAGTTATAAGTGTGTCTGGCACTACCCCAGCACAGAGGATGTGTGGAGTGGCAGAAGGAGAAAGCCAGCAGCGATCAAGGCAAGCCCGTTTATTTGCAGATCGCAAGTTTCAAGCCCACAAGCAAGAAATAGAGACCACATGTGATGACTGGCCCTAACTAATAATTACCTGGCTGACATTTTAAATTTGGATGTTTTCTAGTGACTGTTTCATTTCTTGCTTAGAGAAAAGACGTTGCCACCACCATCTATTACTGTTGCATTCAGATCCAATACCCTGTTGTGCTAAGTGATGCAAAGCCAAAAAAACCCCAAACCCTAACTGGAAAAGCTGCATATGTAGATCTACAAGGAAAAGCTCTGACATATCCTGGATACCTATCTGAAAATAAGGCAAACATAGGTATCTACCTCTCTGTACTGACTACAAGGGAACATAAAGTGACTAACTAACTCAGACTTACATGTCTAAATTTGATGTTCAGATTATGGCAGATAAATGTGCTTCATACTGTGAAACAAAAAAGTGACTGAGAAGGATGGAGCAAAGTACAATCAAATATACTCATTATTTTTTATTATTATAAAAGAAGAATTGTAAACACCATCTATATTCATCTGTCCCCAACCTGCCCACTGGTAAGTGATTTATGTTGACACACCTGTTATGAGACACGATTTGTAAAAGAAGGCAACAGCTTTTATTCAATGGATTTTACAGTTTACTTGCTTTTTCTAGCTATAACAGTGGGTCCAAAAAAAGTATTTTCATCATTAGAGTCCTTCCTTCTCTCACATCTTTAAGGATCAGAACTGTAAGAATATTACCATACAGAAAAGATGTGTGATAGCAAAGATAGGTTTTAAAAAGTCATTTGAAGAAGAAAATACTGGCTAATAGGTCATTTCTAGGAGCCCCAAGTTTCAATTTAGCTAAGGAAAAGAGCTATTATTTTAATTAAAAAATAGAAAATTATAAAATCAGAGTCATCACATAATGTACTTATTCAAATAACAGGTCAGGATAAACACTGATTATACAACCCTCTGAGAATGATTTGCATTCTAGCACATGCACACAGTAAATTAGAGATTGGGGTGCTATCAAACACAAACTCCTAAGAGGAATCATTGCGTTTGCTGGCCCTCATCAAGTAATTCAATCAGTGCAGAGTTCAAACGGAGCCAAGTCTTAACACAAAAATATATTGTAAGTCCATTACAGGAACGGCTCAAGTGAAGGTTGACCTTCTGGGAGCTGCATCTCTAGTCATCATGGCAATCTCAGCTGGCATCAGAGTTAACCAGACAAATCATAACATCCACTCCGAATAGTCATGCACCACTTCCCTATCTCTGCAATCAACTGAGCAATCCCTTCTGTATTTCTTCCTATGGGACATGTAAAAAAATGCACTTCTGCATGCCCTTGTAACAACCTGCATTTGTTAGAACTGCAGAGTCCAATAAGCTTCAGTGAAGATGAAAAAGCCAATAAAAATACTGATTAAAGTGAAAGAAATGGCTTTGCCAGTAAAGCACACTGGAGAACCAGCACTTCAGTTCTTGTGCGCTGATTGCCACATGTCTGATAGGATCGTGCTTCATCATCAGCTTCTTTATTGTAAAATCATAGAGAAAGGATAAGAGAAAACAGCTGGGGCTTTGGTGAGAAATCTAATATGTAAGAAAAACAGGAGCACAAAAACAAAACCAGTGACATGAACCTGCTTTAAACGGAAGATACTGGGTTGTGGGCATTTTTGCCTCCCAGTGGAAACTGAAGAAAAGGTAGAGGATCAATTCGTTTGAGAACAGAAAGATGTTTGTGGAGAATGGAGAGGACAACAAAAAGGTTCTTCAGCATTTCTTGGACAGGGAGCAAAGTCAGCAACCTGGAAGAGCAGTGATCAGTGGTGGTGTGGGAATAGCTTCCAGGGACCACATGCAGCAGCGGTGGCTGTGTCCTGCTGGTTGCTGGTGGCCCATGGGATGCTCCCATCGCTACGACCTGGCTGCCATCTACCTCTTTTTCAGTGGCTTGCACTGAGTGGTGCTGAGGAGCTGCACTTTCTGCACTCTCCAGTGGGGTATACGCTTTCATGCTTCATCCCCTGACCTCACATCCTAGGGATGACATCCCCCACAGAACACAAAAGCAGATAAATGTGGAAAAGTTATTATATGAGGTTTGGGGGGAAGAGTTTTTTCCCCCTAGTGTCAAGTTAAAAGAGGTTCCAGGTGAGAGGAAGCCAGCTGCAGCTGCCAGGATAAAAAGGCAGCTATTTGAACCTAATTTGATATTTTATTTCCAGCAGCCTAAAAAGCCTTCAGTTAACTAAAGGCCAAGTGATACTCAGCAAAAGAAAATTAAAAAAACTGTACAGAGAGAAGGACGCTTTTTAGTCCCTCTAAAGTGAAATGCTGTGAACCATACAATTCCAATTTCAACCTCCCACTTAAGTATTCATGTGGATATCCTTTGCACTGCAGTGGGAGTAAAGGCGCTCCCAAAGTCACAGTAATATAGCTCTTTCTCATGGCAATATACTTCAAAGGAATAGGTTTACAGATCTACTTACAGGTGCTTAGGATCGATTTGAAAATGTGTGAGGCATCAAGGCTCAGCTGACCTCGCAGATTAAACATGATATGTCATTTCTACAATAACTTGCAGAACCTTCCCAGGGATGCTCTCCTTCCCGTAAGTATTGGATTTAGTTAACCAAACAGGGAATAGGAACTTCTGGCTGTTTGCAATTGGCTTTATAAAATGTTCGATCATCAGAGAACTCAGTCACTCTGCAAAGTATGTCACAAAACCAGAAGTAACAAACATTATAGCAACAGTCAGCAATGCAAAAGAATAAGAAAATAAAAAAATCTGGAAGCCTGAACTGGGGAAACAGGTTTGGGGATTATTTTTTTTTTTTAAATTTTATGCAGTCAGATCAATTAAAAAATATATTTGTGATCTAACAGAATGAAGTTGGGAAAATAGGAGTGAATAGGAAAGAAAGGTTCAGTGTCAGCAATGTTGGAGTGAGATGTTCTACAGTTTATGACATTATTTCTCACAGGTAAGTACAATGAAAAATGTTTAAACAGTCTTTTGAAGTTAAAAATACTGCAAATATTTCTATTAACTAAGGAGGAGCTTGTCTTTCGGTATGAAAAGTATTATACTGTAACTTTAATAGTCCTCTTGGAAAGTGCTTTTAGGCGTATGAAGGAGAAGAAGGTAACTGGGAAGAGTCAGGAGGAATTCACCAAAGGTAAAACATGTCTGACCAACTTCACTGCCTGCTAGGATAAAATGAATGGATTTGTGGATGTGCAAAAATGTGTTTCTCCCTTTTCAGTGCAGTATCACCAGTAAAGAGAACACACTTAGCAATAATAGGTGTCTTCAACTTCTTGGTCATGATACACCTTCAAATTTCAGCATCCGAGACACTGTAGCAAGAAGCCCTGCTTCACAGCACCAGTGTAGCAAAAAACACATCAAAAACTTGAAAATAAGTCAGCAGTATGATGCTATTGCACAAAAGTACATTTCATTCTGAAACACAAAATCCTATTTCTATTTTTCCTTTCATGAGCACTAGTATCGAGGAACTCTGATAATATGTCAAGTTAAACAGGGCAGAACAGGATTCCAGTGCTCCTAATAAAGCCTTTGACGAGGTTAGATTCAGGATACTTCACCACATAACTGTTAATAGCCCAAAACCACAGTGGCTCCAATTGTTCCTTTCCACGAGAATTGAAAGAGCTCTCCAGCATTGCTTTTCCTTCACCAGAAGTCCCCATCTGTAGGGAGCCATACTTTTGTCTCTTCTGGTCCCACCATAGGAAGGATATACAGTGAATAACTAGCTGTTATTGCTGCCAATTGCAAATTTTGTTCTTCTCTAACTATCACCATAATAATAACAGAATGCTAACAAAAATCAACAACAAAAACCAGCTTATGGATAAAGAGCAGCTGTGAAGAAGTAGGGATGTGTTTGGCTCTACCCTCCACTGAGGGCAGACCCTCCGTTCCCCTGGGCCGTGCAAAACTTTGAGTGTTACCTCATCACTTTCCAAAATGCAATTTTGGATCGCATGAAACGTATTTTAAAATCATTTATAGCCTTCAAGGACTGTTAATTCGTCCTAGACAAGGAATTAGTGACATACACGAGCCATTTGTGTTAGTCAACTCTGGGCTTGGCTATTTTGATTTACTGGGTCTGAAACAGAATGTGAAGATACTAGACTGCTCTTTGAGAATTAGAAAGGCATTCAACCTAAACAGAGAGTAATTATGGGACAAAAAACCACTAATTGGAGTAATAGGGTGGAATCACCAAGAAATGCTGATGACTTTGCATTGTGAGGTGAAGCAGAGCATCCATTGGTGCCATTTCAGCCACAAGCTGAGTTTGCCTTTGCCTTCTACAGAACAATATGGTGCAGCAGCCCTGACAGAAACAGAAATGTTTATTTTACATAAATGTTAATTTATGCAGCATAGATGGTATTCATTCTTTTTTAGAGATACATGAGATGACAACACAAATTAGGCAAAACAATTTTTTTTCTCTATTTGTTGAAATTCCTCACAATTACTGGAGCACATGCTGACCTTGTAAAGACTGAAAAATATGAAGAGCTTCTTTGCTGAAGTAACAAGAGCTAGTATGAAAATGAAGTAAATAGAAGTTAAAGAAAAAGCCTCAAATCATCATCATGAGAATACACTTTCTGGTGATAAGGAAAATAAAATTTAAAAGAACAAATAACTCTGACTTCCTGTCACTATTAATGAAATTTCATTTACCTTTTCTATTTAGCAGCTATCAGTCTTCATATATCAAATTTAATTTTGCACAGTTATACATTATTTTTCAGTTGTATCAATAAATTAACCTCCTGGATTGTAAAGCCAGATGGGACCACTATGATCATCTAATCTGACCTCATAAACCAAAGAACATTTTTCTTGATTAAGTTCAAGCTGAGAGAGTGTGTGTGTGTGTGCACATGCGTATACGTACATATGCATATTTTTTTAAATGGAATGTCTACAATTATAACAACTCAAGTTCTGATCTAAACCCAGGTCTGCTAAAGCCACTGGGTTATGGATAGAACCTTAAGGTTGACACTTCCAAAAAATAGCGATGTATTTTCCGTTCTTTTGGTTATTTGACTGCCAAATTGGAAAGATGGTGGCACCTGCCTTTTAGCATACAGCAAACGTATTTCGGTGTGGGAAAAAGAGTCAACATTTTAAAATTAAAATTCATCGCTACTTTTTACTTACAGCACCTGAATAATTGTTAAAAACAACTAATTACCTGCATACCAGAAAGCACATTTAATTAGCTGCTCATAAACAGAGTACATTTCAAAAGCCCTCCAGGGGGGATAGGTGCAGAAATTCCATTAACCAAAGTTGTGTGTGAATTTGAGCACTTCTTCGAAAATATACTCTGGAGACCACTTTTATGCATATTAGTTTTTCTCTTCAAAGTACTTTCCCCTCCTCCACGTGCGCATTAATTGAAAGATCTGTCCACCTACAGGGGTACAGGGGTTTATGAATGGAGGAACAGTGGGGTAAACGACAAGGATGTTGAGCATTTTTCTTTCATCAGCCAGGGAAAAGTTACAGAAATTACATCATCAGGATGGAATAGGACATGGAAAATTTATATGAGAGATCAGCTTCATTCAGAGAGGGACCGAGTTCACAGTCACTAGTTTTCTGGGTTTGCCAGGCAGCTATGTCTCTGAGCATGAGTCATTCAAAACCTTCTCCCTGTTTTGCTAAAATATTAAGACAATAGCACGACAGTGGAGAAACACACAACCCCCCTCTAGCCCTAACAATATTATGACCACTGAGAGACGCACACGGAGACACATATACACACACACTGTGTCTCACATGCATTCACTCGATCCAATTTTCTCTTCTCTCCAGCCCAAAATGAAGCTGCAGCCAACTTATTGAAGCAAACAAATGTACGGTCTCTTTCTCTTTTAAAAGGAAGAAGTTATCTGGATTCTCCCTTGACAAAGTCAATCCTTGTCTCCTTATTCCTTTACTGCAGGAATTGTCACCTTCAAAATTAATGGTCCTTTTCAGAGAAGAGTGCCTATCTCAAAATGTTTATCTGATAGAGCTGGTAACATTTTTCCAAAGAACCATCCTCCATCAGGAAATACCGTTACATTGAAATGGAAAGTTTTAAGTGAACATGTTGATTTTTATAGCATTTGACAGAAAAATTTAAATGCTTCAAATAAAAATGGAACATTAGGCTTTCTTACTTCATTTTGTCCTGATGGTACAATCTTGTTCTATTTATATTTCTATTTGCACTTGTTTTAAAACTTAATTTCTAAATAATGCAATAGTTTCCTATAATTTAATATTATATTCTAATGTGCTGAGATTGTCAGGCTGAACTGTTTTGACATTGCTGAAATGAAATTTGTAGTAACAGTGGTCTAGATGTTTAGAAATATATTTACTTCAAAATTTCTTCTTGGAATTTCTTCTTTAAGTTGCAATTTTTTTTTTAATTCAATGCAGATTGAAAGGAAGTTAAAATAATGGTATTTCTCTGAAGAAGACATTTTATTTTTTGATCAAATGTCTAATAACTATTTAAGTAGGCAAGGTCATGTAGACAGTTTTATACATAGTGGGGATTGTTTTATCTCTCCCTTGGTACAGGTAGTTCAGTGCCTTCTGGAATGCATACAACACATGGAAAACTTCCACATACACATGTTCAGATATGAATTACCCGCAGTCTACACACATTACTAGTTTTCTTGCTTAAAGAGGAATTTTTAAAGAAACTATTTGTATCTGGTTGTAGTAAATTATTTAAAGCTGTAACACATATATTTGCATTTATGTGTACATCTCTGCATATGTATTCGCACCCATCCCAAGCACTATTGTTAAAAGAGGTTTTCACTACACATTTACTGCGAGAGAAAATGTTTCCCTCCCACAGTCGTGAACTGTGATGACTTAAGAAAACTTTAGATAAATCCCTTGTGCAAAGCCTCCCAGTTTGATTCTCTAAGTGATATTTTAGAAGCTAAAGCCAAATTTCGTCTAGTATTATTGATCTGCTATAGCCAAAGCAGCTGCATTTACTGAATCACAAAGGTAGTTTGTCTCTTGTGATTTCTGCATTAATATGCAGCTTTATGGTAGTCTTAGGCACTGCTTATATTGCAATAACAGTGTCAAATAGCCTAATTATAATGTGATTGATTCCCTGGTCAGGAGAGGTGAAAAGTTGTTGAGTAGGCAAGATGATGAATGGATGAGACCTCACTGTTTGCCTGGAAATACTAAATCCCTCAGCAGACTCTTGTTTTATCTTAGGTAGCAAACAGCGATAATGTTTGGAGAAAGCTACACATTTCACATGTGCTTTTGCCAAGGTTAAGACACCCACTGACCACGCGGTGACCCAGTCTCCTGGCTCAGTTGGTACAACACAGACAGCTCTGTCACCTCCTTCTCTTTATCTTGGAAACATAAAACTCCACACGTATAAAGCCAAACCCTCCCATCCTTCAGAGGGGCAATTTCTCTTCTGCCTTTATTCAGCCAAAATTCATGTTGCTTATCCTTAGAAAGTAAATTTAAAATAATAAAAAAAGGAAGGATCAGTCAGCCCCAACATGTCTCCAGCTATGAATTTAAAAAGTTGTCTTTCTGACACTTCGCAGATAAAGTTGGTGACCATTCACACTCTCCAAACTGAGCAGAAATTTAATTTGTAAAGCTTCACAGTTTCTTTTGCACAAACAAAATACTGCAGAACATATAGAATAAAATCTTTGTTGATGTTTTGAAGCATATATAGTAAGGAATAATGATTTATTGGTTTTTTTTTTAGTCATGCTTTGAAGTTCTGAAAGTCATTATTAGCCCTCTGGAATTTCTTATGATAGCATTAGTCATGATGAAATAATTTATGGTAAACAAGGACTTCTTTATGTGTACTTCCATAGTATTTCCACCATAATTCAGCATTAAGTAACTGTAAAGTATCAGAATTTTTAGCATCAGCTGAAAGACAGTACATTTCACATCTGCATTAAGACACAACCCCCAAATGAATTTAAAAAAAAAATAAAATGTTTCATTGTTGTAAGAAAGTCCATGGTGAAACAGCAAGGCTTTTCTTGCCTCAGGCTTCAATAGCTACTAGTTTAACTCAATGGTCAGAGCACTCCCTGGGGAAACAAGAAGCCTTAATTCTACTGCTGGCAGTAACTTTCCCTTTGTTAGCAGTACATGTTCAAAATTATTTTTAAAATAACAGCACATGTATTAAACACTCACTCCAAGATGACTTATAAAAACAATGTTCCATATGTGCAAATGAGATTTTGGCAAGCACAAAATTATATGCAGAAATTACATTTGGGTATGGAAAAGACTCTTTTCACTAACCCAGATAGATATTTAATTTCTATGGGATAAATTGCATGCTACCTATTCACTAACATAATTTTCCCACTGATGATTGACATTTAGATATCAAAGAGGAAAAAAGATAGCATAACATTAGATTGCACATCTCAGAGGAGTAAAAGGTATTCATTAGACTAGGTATTCCAGCAAATGGCATGCTAAAGTCTTGACAAAAATCATGTCAAAAGTCATGTCAATCTTTTTTTTTTTTTGCTACCTCAAAAGCCCATCTGTCTGTGGATGACAATCACTCATACTGGCACCTGAAATATAACAAATAATACCCGCACTCGAAAAGATGAAAGCCAGAATCAATGTGCGATACACTGCATTGCTGTCCGGTATTCAAGGACATGAAAATGCAAATAAACAGGGCTGACTATTCCCACAGGGACAGTGTGCAGCTGAGGGGCAGTGTGGAGAGAAGGAAACGGCGGCAAAGGAACTCAGGCCCTTACAGGGTGTTTTACCCTCCAGAAGGGCTGCGATGCACAAACAGCAGCAACGCCCTGGAGTAGGGGGCCGCCGCCACGCGTTCCCCCGCAGTGCTGCTTTCAGCCCCTTCGGAAATAGCGTATCCTGGCTCCAGAGAGAATCCAAGCCAGTGCCTGTAGCTGAAAAGAAGATGGTGTCTTCGATTAAACCTTATCAATTTTTGCGCAAGGGTTAAATCAGAGGGGGAAATGAAGAGTAATTTTTTAGACCTTTAACAAGGATAGAACAAAATTCGGACTTCTCCCCCTGGGAGAAAGCCAGGACCTATGTTAAGAAAATAAAAAGAGACCCGCGTTACAGAGTAACTGGATGAAAATGAGTTCCTCACACCAGACCCAACTATTCAGAGATGCACTACATATGGGAACATGCATCCTGCAGTTAGTGTCTAGTTATGCTTCCCTCAAAATGAATAATGCTAACAATATAACAATAGCAAAATAATACAGGAAAGGAAGAAGATTTGCGTTATCTGTGTTCATTAACCCAAACTATAATGCTTCCCTTAAATATTAAATACCTTTCTATCATTAGAAATACGTGAAAGGCTAAAGAAATATATTACGTGGTGGATTTTTTTCAAGATTTTTTTTTCTTAAGAGACAATGAGAAAAGCAACACAGCTCCTTTAATCCTGTAATCTCTCTGGTAGCAATCAGCTTGGGGTACATTTCAGTTTGTTCACTTGTCATCTACATTAAGAGTCCTTCAATGAGCTTTTCTTTTAAAGTAAATACAGAATGACACATTTATAATTAGATCTCCCTGACCATTCCTTTTTAGGTTTGAAGGATATGAGATGTGGACATGTCATGCAGCCCCTGCTCCTGATCAGTGTGCTAAGGAGCTTAGAATTTCACTGTTGATTAGTGAATTTTAAAACAACCAAAAAAATATACTATGGGTGCTGCTGGTTCAGATATTGTGGCCTCAGTTATTCCCTGTATGCAGGAATTGTCAGAAACTCAAGAAATGTTTTGAACCACACTGAAAAATAAAAAGAGTTCAAACCAATCCTGAATTTCAAGCAAAGATTATTCAATCATTTAAGAACAACATAAGCCCCTGTGAACACAGCAGCAAGCAAAACTCCTGCTTCCGTTGAGCCTAAGAGCAGTAAGTATGTTTTAAAATCATTAGAAATACAGTGTAGTATTATAAATTAGCGTTTGCAGTTCCCCTTCAAATAATTTCTTAACATTCATGGCCATTCAAACTGTCCATAACATTATTTCTCACTGAGGGATAAAATGAGATTTTTTTTGTTCATTCCCTCTAGTTCAGATTTGGTTTTAATCATTCATGGCTTTGGTATCTATGAGAAATTTTCTCAACAAATGTATCATATAATTTTCCTTGATATTCCAGGAATAGCCTAATGATGCTGAATTTTCCTGAGTTTTTCAAGATAAGAACTGTATTCCAATAGAGGGATCTATGCTTGCCTGCTTTCTTTCTTAATATATAGGACAAAAAGCTTTCTTTTTTACTGCCTTAGAACCAAAATCAGAGATAATTGCCCCACATACGTTCCTTGGTTGTACTAACTGATCAGGGAAAAATACAAGAAACATTCAGTACTACAGCTGTGCGACTACAACTTTATTAAGAGAAGTCAACTTTGGGGATTTAGTGAATCAGCAATGTTCTTTAGCCTTCTGATTTTTACTGGGACTATTCAGCGCTAACATGGACCTCCTGGGACCCCAACTCTTCCACTTCCATCAAGACTATAATGTAAAAACAGCCAACATTTGCCACTGTTCCGACCTCCCTCACTGTACCAGGAAAACAGTCAATAACTTCCCACCTTTTTCTTCACAAAGTAAAGCTTTCTATCCCAATCTTCTACAGTCAACAAAATCTCCCTTGCCTGTTTTTATTTTGTCCTGCAGTCTACACTTCATCAAATTTTTACATTAAGTGGTTCGCTTTACCAATTCTCCACCCAGTATCATTTAGCATTTTAACATCTATGCTCTGTTTATAACTCAAACTTACTATTTACCACCTCTTGTCCATCAAATCTCTTTTCAAACAATAATACTCTTACAAATCCTAAGAATCCTAATCCTTCCGTTCTCGTAACTATGGCTACTCCAATAGCGCTAAATAAAACATGGCCAGTGACTGAGCTCCAGTCTTGAGGCCCCTTCTACTCTACACCACACTTGGCCATGGGCCTCCTCTGGGCCCTCGCACTACTTTGTGACCATAAGGCATAATTATTTAATGTTTGCAGGGAGGGATTCAAGACATCTGCAATAAGGGCTGTGTTGTAGCTCACCAGAGAAATATTTCCATTGCACAAAAACCGTGTATGCTGATTTCCCTGGAGTACGCTATGAGGGCATATACAGGGTATTTGGTGCCACAAAACTTTCAGAGAAAGTGCTGGAGGGTTATAAAGAAAGCAAAATCTGGTGTAGTCTTGTTACCTACAGGTAATGGACCTTGGAGTTCACCGTTCCTTGAGCCACACTCAGGGACTGGTGAAAAATCCTAGTTGGGATGGGCCAGAATTATGCTCTGGATCATGTTAGCAGATACGCAATGCAGCGACCCCAACAGTCAGTGATCTACTACTGATCAAGACTGCTCTCCATGTCCATGTCTTATTCAGCAGTATAAAAAGTATGTACCTGGCAGTACAGACAAACATAGTCGTTTCCTGTGTGGTAAAGGCAGTTATAAAATTAGACAATCTATAAAACAAGTAAACTCATAATGCAACACTTAGTTCTTCAGGTAACTAAACATCAAAGATGGAATCTAAAAGTTTACTTCCAGCATGGGAGTCAACTCTCAGATTAAAATCTGACACCCAAAACCAGGTGTCTACCTGTGACCTAGACATTGATCCAGTCAACAAGGCCAAGGGAGTCAAAAGAGCTATTGCATTTATACAAGGTAGATACCTACACTAAGTCCAGATAACACAAGTGACTGTTTTGACTGTAGCAGAAGTGTAAACAGTTTTACGTGCAGGCATGTCTAGGGTGAACCCCATCTCCAGTCTAAACTACAGTTTAGACTGCTTACTCACTGATATCTAGTGCTGTCTGAGATGCCCTTGGGTGCTTTGGCCTCTTGCAGTCACTGCAGAAAGGCACAGATCTTCTCTATGTCCTGTGTCATACCTGACAATTCATGTGCAAGTATCAAGTATCATTTCAAAAAGCATCAGACACCTGTGGGTGGGAGAGGAATTAAGTGTGAGCTGTCTGGACTCTGTCAGTGAGGGAGACGCCTTCAGAGGGCAGTTTAGTCCTTCCTGCAACAGTGGAAACACAACAAGCATTTAAATCATATGTTTAATATTTGGTAGGAGTAGGATGGCATAAGTTCCAAAATAAGAAGCCTACATAACCTACATAAAATACCTCCAATGTTACCTCCATTCCACATATCTTTCTGCAAGGGGTGGACGATCCTCCAAAAGAAATGCTGAATATATCATTAGAGAACTGAAAATAGCTGAACTGAAGGATGCATTCTGAAATTCAGTCTAATGCCACAGAAATTAAAGATATTCCAATGATGCTTTCAACAGCATAAGAGCCTTAGCTGAAATTTCTTAGTTGGCACCAATTCTGTCTCACACAAACTAGACCCTGGGAAGAACAATTACACCATCATAATGTAGATTATAGGGCATATAATGTTTGGGATTCTGAGAATGCTGCAGTCAAGTCACTGTTTACAAGTCACATTGCCAACAATTCTTAATCTAGCATTATGCTGCAAAATTAACTGTCAAGAAAGTAAATTTTACCACATTGAAATATTTTATTTCTAATTAGCAAGAAGCAAGAGAAAATTGTTCACCTGCCTTCTGTAGTCTTGATTTCCTTGGGCACTACAAGTACACAGCTTTTCAGAAGAAAAAGATTTTTTTACTGTGGATCTAAATGTGGATTTGGAAGCTTAATTTTAGTCATTTAGCTTTACAGGAAGAAGACTAGAAATCTTACTTGGAAGGTTACTAAAGTAAAGAAGTAAGAAGCATGACTGCATATAGTCCAGAGAAAGCCAGATGAATAAGGTTGTAAGGAATACAATATAATGTTATTACATGAGCGAAAAAAGAACACAATCAGGTAAACAGGGATGACAAGAGCAAGAATTATAAATCTGTAATGGAACTAAGGAAGCCTGTAGCGATACCTAGAGAGAGTAGTGAAATGGTCAAATCACAAGCTACAATAATAAACCTAACAGCTACACTTGGTATATGTTGGAGTCATGTTTGAGTTGGCCAGGACTGAGAGCAGATGCAAAGAGAAAATGTTGGAGAGTCAGCAAAACTTATGCATGCTCTATAGATGAAAAAAAGAACAAAGGAAAAGAACCGAAAATGACACCCAAGTTGATGGGGAAGATGTTGTCATCAGCAGTATGCCTTAGCTACATACGTCTACTTTCTAGAAGTTACAGGCCAACATCCAAGAGAAGGAGAAGTTCAATACATTTTTAATTTTGCTGTTCAATTTTTAACTCAATTCTGGGATACAGTTTGCGTAAATTAAATATGACTTGAGTCACAAGTTTTCCAGCAAATATTGAGGGGTGATCCCTTGGAAAAAGTGTATAAAATAGTTACAGTAAAATCTAAGGCCATACCAACTATCAGCAGGATACTGTCTGTTTACACCAGGTGAGACTCCGAGTTAATAGACCTGAGAGATCTTTCCAAACCAAAGCAGTGATTGACAGTAAAATACAAGAATCAGAAAACAGACAATAAAAGAGTACATTCACAATGTATGGCATGTAAAAAAAAAAAAAAAAAGGCACTGCTCTTTTCCCTTCAATGTCTTAGTACTAGTAAAAACAGTAACACATTTCAAAGAACACTGATTTTCTGAATTAATGGAATTACAGATGAGAAAACATTGGATTTGATTTTGCCTTCATAGCATTTAATATGAGATCAGGACATCTTGTACTGGTATAGCTCCATTGATTTCAATTAATTTAACCCTCTGACTGACTATAAATCAGAGAACAGAATCAGGACCAATTAGCCTCAATAAGCATGAGTGTTGCAAGGAACCATCAAAACTCTCAGGATTAGTTTTCAGGAAAAAGTTTTCAATCTAGGGAATATTTTACACCTCTCTGTGGAAGGCAGTAAGCAGTCAGTGTAAGCTTTGCATGGATTTTTATAAGCCTATGCACTAGAAAAAACACCTTAATTGAGCTAATTTAGAAATGTTCTTTCTGATCAATGTATTGATTTAGTTATAATTTGTTTCCTGGCCTGGTGATCATCTTTATGTAGCTCTGTAAGTGTACTGTGAATTTGAAATGCACAGGCACATGTAATGAAATCCATTAACTAATAAAACAATGATCAGTCAATTCATGAGAAATGGTGCAGATTTTTTAGATAAATGGCTAGTTTTCTGGTGGGGATTCTTGCACAAACATTACATAGTTTGTTGTTTCAGCACCATCTTATTTAATAATGAGAGAACAGTGGCGCGGTAAAGGACAGGAGTTTGCTATTTATCGCTGTCTCTGGAAGAAAATATGGTTGCAGGGGATTCCTGTCAAAGCCACAAGGACAGCTGAAATTGTTCTTTTGTACTGGACTCTAAATACACACCAAAATATTCTATTAACACACACAAAAAAATTTTCAAATACATATTCTCTCTTCATTGAACCTTTCCTCAATAAAGTGCTATTTTGAAGCACTGAATCCATATATTTATTCACTCATCAGTCCTTACATTCCTGTGAATCTAGTTAAAATAATTAAAGCCTGATCTTGCACACAGGAGAATATCTTTATGAGTAGCCCCACAGAAATCCTGTTCATAGGGTGAATAAAATTACTCAGCTGATGTTTATAGGATGAAAACTAGTGCATATCCAGTAGATGTATTCCGACCTCCCCTACATTACTTCAATTCAAATCCCTTGTAGTCTTTGGAATTAATCCAATCTAAATTAGATGATATTGCTGTTCAAATATTCCTGATTTACTCCTGCGTGGTGGACAACAGAATGATATCCTGAGACCACCATAGTCTCTGCAGATTTGACAGTAGTTCTTTCCTCTCTGTTGGGAACAACGAGCAAAATTTCTCAACAATCACTTTTCTGTGACACACTAGAAACAGAAATACTTCGCTTTTTTTTAATAGGCTTCATATTCATATAGTGGAATTTTACTATAATTAGAGAAGTTCTAACTTGGCTTTTGCTATTTCCCAGTCTCTTAGAATCATTACTTTCCTGCACTATTTTCCAAAATCTCAGTTCAACTTGAGCTGGAGGCAAAGTTAGGTTTTTGACTTCACGTTTTCATTTGGTTCATCTTTCAAACACTTATTATTTTCCTTCCTGGCATATGTTTGCCCATCGTCAGTTAAAATCTGCATGATTTTACATTTATAAAGAAAAGTTAAGCAATTCAACCAAACCATAAACTTTTTTTCTAGGGACCAAAGTGGCAGCTTTCTCATTACATATCAATTTACAGCTCAAAATCAGGAATAGATCAATGCAAACCATCTGCACCTTGCAAGTTTTAACATATCTCCCTTTCGTCACTCTCAGTAAAGCAGAGGAAGTTATGCAGAGCATGTGGTCTGCTTTCACAAATAATTTCTATGGAAAACAGCAGTCAGACAGTAATACAGGCCCAAGGTGACCTCATTACTGAAATTTGTTCTAGTTGTCATTAGACATATCACACTGTGTCACTCAAATCGGGAAAGGAATAAGAGATACTGACACGCAGCACCAGTGATTAGAGATGAAAAATACTGTTACGCCATAAGAATCCCTTGGTGGAAAAGAAATATGTATAGTGTTTAAGATTCATTCGCCCCCCTGATCTGTCACTACTGCCTTTATGGCTTTATTCTTTTTCTACTTGTTAATTCTCCTTCACAAGGGACAAAACCTTTTCTTCAAGAGTATTTCAGAGGCTGATGCTCACTGGCCAGCTACCTTGCATAAAATATTGCTGAATTTTTTGGTAGTGATGCCCTCATGTTCTGTAAAGATACTTACAGCAGGCCAGCCTAGACAATTGCTTGTTTTGCATTTATCAGTGCAGACACTTGTCACTGCCAAACTGTAGACAGGGCTTCATTCTTCACAATGGTAAGTTACAGTTACTTTAAGTCTGTAAGTTACAAGGAGTGATACCAGCAATTCAGAAGATGGCATCTTCCTAGCCAGAAGCAAAGCATCGTTGGCAAAGACCCTACTGAGAGGAATTAAACTCTTCAGCCAACTGCCAGTTCCCACCCCCAGCTTTTCCCACCTTGGTAACCAAAGATCTGGGTCAGTCCATCCTTTGGGACTTCCTGCCCAAACTTCCTTCCACCCTTGCTAAATATTCTCCTGCTGTGAGTCCCCACAGAATCAATGTCTCCCCTGTAGTTTCAGGACACACCTCCTGAAGCACAATAATTTGAATGAGATTTAATGCCAGATGCTAAGGTTTAGCTGATTTACCTTGACTGAAGAAAAAGGCCCTTAAAGCCAAGTGCTCACCATTTATCATGATCAAAGATCTCAAGGTGGTTTTTGGCAACAGTGTCCCAGAATAAGTACAAAATTATTGGGCACCATCCCAAATGTTACAGCCAAATTCCAGTTTGACTGATTACATTCTGCTTACCAAAATTCTCATTATTAAGCAAAAGGAAGGGGATTTGTTTCTGTTTCTGGCCTGGAATTTTGGACAGTTGTTACTACGCACTTTAACCCTGTAGCTTTCCACCTGAGAGCTGGTGAGTCAAAGGACATCTTAGAATCACAGAATCACAGAAGAGTTTATCTTAACATAAAAAGATTTGGGGAGTCTACAGGATGAAAGGTGTTACATGAAAGCAGGAAGTTATTGTTCCTTTTTTCTTTATGGACTTTTGCAGCTGTTTTGCTGAATGCTGATTAATTTTTACCCTGACCTAGCTGAGGGAGAAGGAAGAGGGGATCTTAAAAGAATTTTGTGAAATGATTAAAACAAAGATGAGACCAACCAGGTAACAAAAATATAATAATTTTCATCTCAATTACTCAAATAGAAAGCTCACTTTTAAAAGTTTGATCTTTCCTACCCCAAATCTATATTTCATTATTTTCTATTATGCTGCCCATTTATGTCCTGTTGAATTCTTAATTTCTTTCCAATGCGCTTTGCACTTTGCTAACTCTATGATGAAGCAGGACTGTGCGGGTCTGAGTTACCTGTCTCCTTACAGTGATTAAAATACTTGCTTCTTCATTCTCTTTTGAAAGTATTTTAGTTCTTTTTGCCATTCAGATGTCTGTCCCAGTGGCATGTTTTCTTGAAACAAATGTATTTACGGTTAACTACTTCTCTCTGAAGTCTAAGACAACATTTCGATTGCTGCCTTCAGAAGGACCACTATTTGGTTTTCAGTCAAATCTAAATACAATCTCTCCTAAGCTTCTCATATTTTAGAAATTTCCCCTTTCGCCAAAATTCCTTTCAGTCCTAACAGTACTTCAGAGTGTGAAAATGTGTATATTCCATTCAACTATCACGTTGATAGGTTAATTTTTTCTCAAGATGTATACTTTTTATCCGTATATTTTCAGATTGGTACCCACTACATTTATGTAGTCCTATCTGGAATAGTGACAGTCCTATTCTACTATTAACTTTACCAACAAAAATATAGGACAACCTAAAAATGAGAAGTCCAGCCTGTGACAGCTCATCATACATTATAAACCAGCCTCAGCACATCTGTGGGTAAATTGTCTCTTGTGAACTGTTCTACAGCTGTTAGGGTTCATGTTGTTCCCTTATAAACTAGAAATAGGAATTTTTATTACCTCTGGCCATAATTTAAATTACATGAGCCCAACTCCATGCTGTAGATTAGTGTACTGCCATGCAGTTCGGCTTTTATTTTGGCATACTATGATGCAGGTCACACATGAACTATACCATCAGTAGACATGTGATGGGAAAAGAAAGGATAAACACACACAGCATTAAAAGAAAACCTTAGGTCTATAAAGAATTATTACTGTACTTGCACCTCTTCTCATAGGTTATATTCTTGGCAGCTTTACATCACCAGAGTGAATGGTTCAAGCACTTTGCTCATACTCGACAAACACTCTAAAGGTCAGTGCTGTCACCCTTTCACTAAACATCACCAAAAATAGCTACATAGCTGTTCTAGGAGCTCTTGCTTTACTGATTAAATAAAATTTGTGCTATAAGGTTTTTTCCAAAAAACTAAACCAGATATTTTTAACAGTGTTTAAAAGGTTTTGAATTTTTGAGCAATCTGTGCAAATAAAAAAATAAATCTATTCCACTTCAATATTTAAAAAAATAAATTTACTTTCAAAAATTTGAAATGTATCATATCAGGACTAAGAATTGCTTTGCTCTTCATACAAAATGTCACACGCTCCCCCTCCTCCATATATGTATTTCTTTAACTAGAAAAAGGAGTAGTTTAAGAAATATGGAGAGGTCACAAGAGAAATTAAAAAAATACACCCCAACATGCAGAGTTAGCTGAGACAAAAAATAAAACCATTTCATAAATACCAGCAATAAGCTGAAGTTGTCCTTGCATAGATTTAACCAGAAATTTGTCATTTCTCACTCAACTGCAAGCACAAAAAAATTATTTGGCACATGTATATTTAACAGAAGAAATACATATGTTTTAATCTGAATTTTTCCTTAACAAATTATATTCATTACATTCTTCTGTGAAGTCTTACACTTTGATATACCTTACAGAAAGCTGCAATTTATAAACTGCCAGGACACAAAAGAACGTGAATGTTACCCTAAGCCCGTTCCAGCAACTTGCTTTAGAAAGTCATAAACATTATGGCTAATTAACAACCTAATGGAACACTGAGAATGAAGGTCTTGCTTCTCTGTGCACTTCTGGGATCGCCTTTAATTGGTAAGAAATTTCCAGGGCTATAAACAGAACACCACATCTAAGCAACATTCAAAATTTACTTCTGGCTTTTCATCTCAAATAAAAATAATAATTATCATTAGCTTTCCAATTAATTTTCATAACTCATCATGGCTTGAATAAAGAGTTCCTCAAACCGAAGACTTGGATTAAGGATTTTTGCATGTCTCCTCTTTGATTTCATTCAGTTCGTCACTGTAGGAAACAGTCTCTAAATGAGTAATTATTCCTTCATTTTGATTGCAGGACAAAATGTATCAGACAATCATGGTATCATATCAAGATGCTGTGGTGGTTAAAATGTGGACCTGGATTCAGAAGCTCTCAGGAGTCTCATTCTCTGCTCTGCCCCAGACTGAACCACGTATCCTTGAGCTAACAGTGCAGTATTTCTACCTGCAACGTTGAATAATAATAATTCCCACCCTTAGTCTCTTGATACCACAACCTCAAGAAAAGTGGTGGTGACATCAAGCTTGGATTTGCATAGAGCCTTGGACAGCCCAGCATACTACTAATTTTACTAAACCATTTCTTACTCTCATCCTCATTATGAATATTGAATTACTTAAAAAATTTAGTCCATAAGAAATGTTTCACACAGTTTTTTAATGGCATATAAAACATCTTATAAAATCTGTCAAGCTGTGAGGCATACAATAGAGAACAGCTATGATTACTTTTGCAACTGACTAAATAGAAACATAGCTCCAACCAGCCAAAGGAATTCTTCCAAAGTTTGGAAAAAAACCCTGAAAAGACTGATTTTTTTTAATTATTTTTTTTCCCCATAAAGAGTAACATAACTAGCTATTCCAGATGTGAGCTTTGCCAATACTTGTTCATTAAGTGTGAGGCCTTGCTCCAGCAATTAAAACCTTTGGGAGTGTATGCAAACCGGAACATTTGCATTTGGCCTTGAGCAATATACCTTCTGCACGACAGTGTGCTCCCCACAGTTTTGAACATGCTGACAGGCTAAACTAACCAAACCTCCAGAGAACCAATGACTAGAACCTGCAATAATCCAACGGGAAGGATTACAGGTTTTATAAATAATAGCATGGTAAACTAGCACAAAGTTTATGTAAGAACCAGGCTCTGAGGTGACCATTACTGTAAACGTAGAAATGTTTTACCATAGATACCAGTCAGACAAAGGTAGAATAATAAAAACAGGGGAAGACTCATTATTTTGGAGCTGATGAATGCACTTTCTGCTGTTGACCTTTCAGGGCCAGATTCTGATCCTGAGGGAACAGGCTGACTGTACGGCTTCTGCTGTCAACTGCATGGGCTCATGCAGGTCTAACAGTAACATGCCTGCATGCCCTGTCTGCCCAGCTGCTGTCCCTAGTCTTGCATTTCATAATCTTTTGAAACTAAAATACAATTAAATATCTTTAGAAATTATTCAAACAATTTCTAAAGAAAGTATCTTGTTTCACCCTGTACAGAATCATCACAATGGTTTTAATTTAAAAACATAAAAAATAGGTAAAACTTTGCATCTGTAGTTATTCTAAATTTTTATTTACTTACATGCGAGAAAGTGTGCTTTTTTTCTTTTTTTGCAATCTGTGGACCTCAGATTGATAAACCCTACTCCTAGATAAGATTAATTTTATTCCTGAAAAATCAACCAGAACATCATCTACCTCTTTTCACAACATCTTCAAAATAGGACTTGAGTGGACACAAGTGTTGGGGGCTGTGTCAGGGGCTTATGTCTGTGTTAGCTCTTCCCTGGGGACAGAATTAATTTTTATGCAAACCATTCATTTTCCTCATGATTTATAAACAATTTATAGTACATATCCTAAAGGGAAATAAAAAAAAAATTAAAAAAATTCTAATTAGACCAGAACCAAGCCCTAAAAGAGGCTTGAAGCTATGGTATATTTTTAAACAAGTTTAAAATAAACTTTTGCTAATTTTATTTTACATTCTAAAAACTTTTGTGGGTGGATTACAACCAAGAAAACAGATGTTAAAAGCACAGCAGAAATCAAGACCAATGTGGCTTTAATCCTTGAGCATAAATCAGGAGAAACTCTGTTTAAAAAAAAAAACAATAAGGTTATTAAAAGCTACCAGAAAATGTAAAAGAAATCCTCTTTGCATCTGAGCTACAGCTGCAGTAGTCGAACTGAGAAATCCGGTAAGTTGAGGGAAAATATACAATATGCAAACAAGCCATAGCTTCTTTTGCCATCTGACATGCACTAATAGCTAACAAACGAGAGGCTATTTCAAATGAGCTGGTCCTGCACAGCTGAATTATGATAGGCAAATGGGATTGGAATGAATTATAGAGCAACGCTCCCTGTCACAATACGCCTTCGCAAAAGCTACTTCCCTGCAGAAGTTATCGGCACCTGCCAAAGCCACAGGAATTACCCTTCCCCTACGGCAGCATGTAACAGGAGGTGAAATTTTGGCTCCTGACCAAGAAGCCAGAAACTGAAAAATGTACTAACAAGCAAAGTGAGAAAGCTAAGCCAAAATTCTTTAGGAAAGCAATAGTATCCATGCCCAAGCCTGACTCCTCATTGACTTTTAGCCTCCGCACTGCAGCATTAGAACTGCTCACAGAGCACCGTGGAAAATGGCAGACAAATCTGGATCTAAGAGTGCATGCTTCATCGCCCAACCGTGATTCGCTAAGAACAACAAATTCACAGAGAAATTTGATCCACCAATATACTCTGTCTCACTCAAAATAAAAATAAAAATGTCAATATATATGTAATCTCACTCCAAAGAGTCAAGAGTCAAAGCACGGGGAGTACAAGCTTGCAGCGGGCTGCTGCATACATCACCTGGAGTTATTTTGAGGTGAACTTCAAAATACACTGAGGTAGCCAGGGATATTTGCCCAGTGAGTGTCTCTGATTTTCTCGTCAAGAAATAGACACCCTGGATCCTTTTGGCAAGAATAACAGTGGGAACCCTCACCTGATTGCCCAATTTCATCAGCTGTCCTCTACATTCCAGCCTGCTGAAGGTCTTCAACACTCTAAAAGCACTTCAGCTCAATTCAGTGCTCTTCCTATTCTCCAGACATGGTTTTCACTTGTAGTGTCTGCAGAGTTCAGTCCTTTTATTGTCTGTTCTTTTATCAGTTCTTTCAACCTGCTAACCCATAAATACACCCAGCCACAGAAAAATACTCTGTTCTGAAGTGTATGATAGCAAAAAATCAGTGGAGAACGTGCAAAACATGTGCACGGTAAAGGGAGAAACAGGTACGCAAAGTCAGAAAGAGAGCCTAGACGTACAGGAATTGATAGGTCTTCCCTGCATACACCAAAGTCCCCTCTATAGATGTGAAGGTAGAGATTTAGTACTTTACAGGTTTTCTGTGAAAAGAAGGTGCACTTTGTTTTTACTCTAGTGATTGACTCTCATAAAAGTTAAGTAGCCATCTATGAATAATGTTTTCTGTAAGAGCTCAGGTGCTAGTTGTCTGTACTATAAAGATGAAGATATAAATTCTGATCGTCTAAGCTTAAGGTAAGTATTGTTCAACAGAGCAGAAATTCTGTTTTAGTATTTCTTTTCAAAGTATTGAAAATAATTACTAAGGACTCCATTCAAATTCAAGTATTCACAAGGTAAGAAATACCAGATTAAAATTGCTTATGCAACTCAATTTGGACCTCTTGAACATATCTGCTATGAAACCATCTTCAATTATGTGATCACAGACTATTTTTCCATGGCATAGCTGCAGCTCTTTTTGTGTGCACTGTGGATGGTATTCTGAGAAATGGTATTCTGGGAATGAATCAGGTTTATGTAGTGAATGAGGCTTTCATTTCTCTCTGCCTCATTTGTTTCAGGAACTGGAAGGTATATAATGAACCAGCAAGGGACTACAGAACGAGAAAATAAGATTTAATGGTTAAGGCAGCTGCTGCTGAAGAACTGAATTCCATTTCTGGATCTGCCACAGAGTTCCTATGTGATGTTGGACAAATCACTTCACATTTCCCAGAGATGACCATTAATTTGATGTTCCTCATTTTCTGGCCTTCATACAAGACAATTGAGCTGAGCTATTGAACACTTATAGCTGCAATTGATATACGTTAAAACTATATTTATATATACATCAAAATTGATTAAAATTATGGAGACTATGAAAAAAAAATATTATTTAGAAATTAGCTGATACATTGTCAACTATTTTGTTCTTTGTCTCTCTGTGCCTCTGTCCATCACCTGTGAAGTAAGGATAACAAAACCATGAATGGCCAGGGTATTATGCAGGTAATTTCATTACTGTGTGTGAAACATTCAGGTATGATAGCCGTGAGAACAATGAAGCAACCAATAATTTTGTATTCAGTGCAGGTTTTGAATGATGTGTGGTAAGGAAAGCCCTGGGGCCACATAATACATGAAGAGAATGGAAAGAAACACAAGCTAACTGCCGATGAAGCAGGGTCATGTGGAAAAAACACTATTCATTTTTAAAAGAATGTCAGAGTGCTTGCACTCAAAGGGGCCAAATTAAGTTTTGCAGTAGCAAGCTTAGTCCTGGCATTATGGAGTTTCTGTGTGGGCTTGGTTTTGTTCTTTTCAGATTCGAAAGTGTGTTGTAGGTTTTATGTGAAGAAGAGGAGTCCAGGCACCTACCACCTTTCCTGTTTCTAACTTAGGCCAAAGATGAAAGGGATTTTGAATCTAAACCCATGTTTCATACAGGAGTAGAAGAGGTAGAATCTGATGAAGTTTAATGCCTTGGATTTGGGAATGAATGTCCAGACTGATGTGGCTTAGAATGAACATTCAGATAGATGTGGCTCCAGTGCCTGGAAAGGCTGCATCCAAGCTTGTCCTCAGAAACAGGTCTGCCTCACCTAGCTCTACAAAAACCAGATGTTCTTGCGGGGAGAACATAGCTACTTGGTATCTGGACAGGACCCCATTGTCTCAGTCATTCACTCAGGAAGAGCACGGCTGAGCAGCCAATGCCCAAGGACATCACTTCTCAGTTCATGAGTTCAGAGGATGTTAAACCTCAGCTGCTCCACGAGGTGGGTTGGCCAGGCTGAGGTCTGCCCGGGAGCTTGGCCTTTACCTCACTGCTTATCTGAACGGGGCAACTCCACCACCACGTCTGCCAAATCCAGGACAGGACGTGTGACCAGGTGAACCTGAGGAATGACCCAGCTGACTGTTGTACCTGCGCAGAGGCTGCCCACCTGTACTCACACCGATTGAAAAAGAGGGCAAGAACTGCTCTTTCCTATTAATACAAACATATTCAGTTGGAAGAAGAAAGTAACTGGGGATACTTTGGCAATTTGCTACAGCTTGGAGTTATGATAAGGAAAATGCAATGCAGGGAAATCCTATCTTGTTACTAACTTCCCTATTATATGAAAGCCATGAAAGAAATGAATATTGTGACGAGGTCATGGCTTTGCTTACAAAATCTGCATACTAAGCTGTGGGAAAGATTACTGCTGAATGCCTTGTTTTACTGTTCACCCTGTATTTTCTGATACCTGCTATAGCTGACACTCGCTTTGCCAAAATGTATTACAGGCCACACAGAAGATCATATATCAGCAAATAATAGAATCAAGTTAAAATGCAAGTTTCCTATAATGAACTGAGCCAGCCCATTTGAACATTAAGTTCAGGAGTTACACTGGGAGAGAAGATAGGCTTTAAGGTACGTTTTAAATTTGATTGCCTGCGAGAACACAAATATGTAGCTTCAAAATTTCAGGACAATGTGCCCGCTTTCTAAAACTTAAACCAGTTTCATTCGTGAGGTTTATATTTTGTCAAAGTATTTTCACTAGATTTGCATGCAAATTATGAAATATAAAACCAATTTAGTACAGCAAAGAAAATTATTTCAATCACTAAGGGAAATAAAAGTAACTTTTACTTAGAGCATGAGAAGAAAAGAAAAGCAAACAAGAGATTGAAAGTATCCTCTCTTGATGAATTCCAGTGTTTGGCCTAGAGAAGATTAGCCAGAAGAGGAAAAAATATTTAAGAACTTATTCATAAAAATTACCAACCCTAAATCTACATGCTGAATAAATTAAACATTCCTAATCTTTTATATCTTCATGCTAAGCTTTCCTGATCAGAGCAGAGTAAAAATTGTAACTTGGACCTTAGGAGCAAGCAGGGGTACAAATTGCTCCTTCCAAATTCCAGCAGCATGAATTGTCACAGACTCACTGAAATCGTTTGAGTTGTGGCAGTTTATACTATGTGAAGATTTAGCCTAACATTACTTGCTTCTGTATAGTAGTTTATGACTGCACTTATTTTGGATCACATCAAAACAAAAGATAGATGTTAAATAATCGTGAGTAAATGTAGACATGATATTCATAGATTATCAGGAAGAGATTACATAAAGCAATTCAATATTGAGGGAAAAAAAAAAAAAGAGTTCAATGAATCTGCATTCTGCTACCCCTACCCAAGTCAATGAAGCCCTCTGGTGTTCACGCCCCAGTTAAAACAGCATTTAATCCTAAGGTTGTATGACAACAAAATAAAGTGAACAGTCAACTGAAATCCTTCAGCCAAGCATGTATTTCAAGACATGATGTATGTATCTCTCCAAGCATCTGATTAATATTAAGAAGAAAATACAGTCCCCACTTTAAAAGTAGATGGTATTTCTCTTAATTCTCATGGAAATGTACATACATGCATGATTTTGAGCAGACCAAAACATGGTAAGGGAAGGGAAAAATGACTAGCCACCCTAGTGGCATCTTAGAACCCTAGTGAGATATTTTGGAAACAACTGGTGTAAATATTCAACAGGTTAATTTCTGAAGCAATTACATATTTAATAATAGTTTGATTACAAATAAACGTTTAAAAGAGCCTCCTCACTGAGTTCCATTTGAGTATCAGGAAATCAGAAGTACATGGGCTATTTTTAATTTGGCTGATCACCATGCAAGCAATGAATGATCCATGAATGAGAGGTAGAATTCCTTCCAGGATCCAAACTAGCTTTTTAACTGACAGAGTCAGATCCAGATAAATAGATTTCTTTGATTTTTGATCTAAGTACCAGGATGCTTCTTTCATCCAAAAATGTTTGTCTGGGGATAGAAAAAAAAACAATTTTAAACTCCCAGACAGAGTATAAATATATATATTATATATTTATAAAGATATAAAACTCTAATACCTATATTTTTTTTGCTCTCACTAGACCAAAAAGACTCACTTACTGAAATCCTTTGTTGCTTTCTGGTACCTGTTTGTATCATTTTAATGACTACAGTCCTCAATGAGCATTACGATTACATTTTGGTAATTGTTGTAGGAATATAAAGAAACACAAGATTTCTTTGCACAATACCATCAAGATTCTTCCTAATGCACCTGATAGAGTACAAGAGGAATGATGATGATAATGATTTGGCAAACACCTTACAAAACACATGGCACAACAAGAAGATTTTAAGAAAGGGAGAAAAGGAAAAAGCAGAGGGTAATCTGAGAAAACCATACAATTACTTATGGCAGTAAATACACAGCAAGAACAGCCTTAATGCAGATGAATAGTTTTGTACGGGTCCATCACAGATATAGTAGGTAAAAATAACATGAAAAAACATTGTCTTCTACCACCGAATACTTTGGGACCAAGAGTAGCATTTAATGCAGGAAAGACCCACACCCCCATACTGAATTAGCAGTAAAAAGGAGAGAGCACTTCCGTACAACTCACGAGAGCCATTACTCTGTCATGTTTATGCATTGCATGGCACAGCAGAGCCCTGGCTCTCTACACTGCTGCAACACTAATCGACGACCGTGGCGGAGCCAGAGCTCCCGAGCCTTTGCTCTTGCTGCTCCTTCCACCATTGCTTTCAGCAGGAGCTACTTGTGGAGTAGGGAGGGGAAATTGTGGTTCCCCCTCAGGTGAGTAGGCCGAAGGCCCTCACACCTCCCTCTGACTTCAGTCTTACCACCAGCAGGACAGAGAGCATTTGGGAAACTTCCATTCCAGTCAACAAGGAATGAGGAAGTATTTGCAATGAGCAAATGCAAAATTCCAGCATATGGACATCAGTCTTAAGAAAGACATACTGTGAGCCATTCCTTTAGGCAACTTCTTGACTTGCGAAACCAAGCAGAGGTACTTGCAGACACAGCAAATCATCAACCTATCTCAGTAAAGCAATTAATTTTTGTTGTCACTAAAGTAATTTCTTAAGATAGGCTTCCCAGAATAGTGCTACAATCTGATAAATGTCTGGATTGATATATAGAAAATCCTGATATGCAAGTGCCCAAGTTCCTTAACAGAAGCTGTCACATTATTTTAGATACATGTGAAGAGCAAACACTGCACTAGGGAGATTTGACTTCATTTGATAAAATGAACCATGGGTATTCATCAGTCCACAAGGACTTGGTTTCCAAGGGAAGGAAACCCACACACCTGGTACAGAAAAGAACTACCACGTATTCAGGCTACGACTCAAATCTGAAATACTGGGGGATGGGAGAAGCCTGCCCCACTTTGAAGTCTGGACACAGCCTCTACATAACTCTGCTTCTCAGCAGCACAATGAGGATTTTTTTTTATTTGTTTGTTTGCCCACTTCTTGTTTCTCTTTTCTAGTTGGACACAAAAGCTCCTGAATTCAAGGACTACCATCATCCCATATACCTGCACCTCTTGGGTCCATCGTGGCTGCAGCCCTGAGGCTCTGCTGGAGTACAAAAAGCAGTGTTGTGTCTCAAGGTGCAGGTGTAGACAGCGTTAGGAGGATCTCAATATGCATATAGTCCTACAATATGAGCAAGCACAGTCATTTCATGCATGAGTTAAGCATGGATGACCATCAGAAAGTTCAGCTCTTCAAATCTTTTAATACTAAAGCTGATACTCAGTGCAAAATGACAGCAGATTTCCTTTTTTACGTGAAGTTTACATAGGAACATTAAGCAGCAATTCTTAATGTGGAGGCTGGTGAATGTATGGAAATATTTTTAGAAGCTCAGTATTACAAAGTGGAGTTGAAGGAAGAATTTTTTATTCACTGTTTTGTAAATAGCTCTTGTGTACTGTTCATCATTAATATTTAACCAAACTGTTTGAAAATAGGGCTATACTTTACTGAGATGTATTACGCCAAGCCATTTACCTCCAATTAAAGTGGTAAAATATTAAGAAAAAAAAGCAATTCCTGCTATGGACCTTTAATATAACTGCAGAATGATTTAATTTGCAATTTATCTTAAATGTACAATAACTTTTAGAACTATGAAATTAACACCTTGGTGAGCATTTTACCTCCCTATAAAAAGAGACTGGAAATAGATTTCTTCAGATAAGGAGGCACTGAAGTGGGACTTGAGTGGTATATCTTAAAGAAAAACAAAATATTGCCAAAAATAACAGATAACTGTCCCTGCAGTCAATGCCTCAGGAAGATGCTAACGAAGAGCACGGCAATGGAAGTGCCGTCTTTCACGCAAGGTACGAGAGCTCCTGACCGCTGGGTAGTCAGGAATGACCCTGGGTATTTTTTGCTGATACTGGAGACCTTGGCCCTGAATTTCTGCTGAACCCCTTTGGTTTAATTGCATTCTGCACACCTAATTCCTCCCCTAAACTACTAAACTATTCTGGCATGCTAACTGTATCTTCCTAGATACCTATTACCTTCCACTGTAGGAATCTTTGAAATTCTCTGCCTATATTTCTGTGTTTGATTAACTATATTTCCTATGTTTTGGGGAGGAAGGGTTATTTTGAAACAAAACCTATGTAATGTAAACTTTTAATTTCAGTAAAAGAACTATGAGACTATCAAACGGAAAATGAACATAGTCTCATATGATAATATGTGTGCACGGATTTTTAATTCTGGAATTCGTTTAACATTCTCCTTTTGTGTTGGCTGTTTCTTAAAAAGTAAACGGTACCATCTGCATACACCATCTGAACTGAACTGACCCTGAACAGGAACATGAACAGAATGAACCTACAGATATTCCACTGTACTTTGTCAAGCCTGATGGCAGTTAATTTACTACCAGATAATATGGACAGGCAATTATTACCAGAAAACTTTAATGAACAAAAATTAAGAAGAATTGTCTTCATTTTGCAAGCATTACTTTCCACAGGAGTTCGTTCTGTGGCAAAGTTTTCAGCAATATGGAATGATAAAGAAATGAGTCATTGGGGTTGGTTCTGAAACCAGCATCTGTTTTCCCACTCCTGTCAAAATCATTTACCATTATTTAGTGTGAAGTTTGGCTTGCACATTAACAGAGCGTATGATACAGGGTATCCGTATATGCCTATGAGAATTGTATATGCTGCACAGCTATCTCCGGTGTGCCTGTGTGTCCAGTCCCACATATGCTGCCGGTTCCACATATGCTACCAATAGCGGCAAATAAGAATCAGAGAGCAGCAGATGAAGAATAATTACGTTTAAGGAATGGGGCAAGAGACTGAAGAAAATCAGAACACATTGAGCCATCCTTGAGGAGATCTTGGCTCCCCTACTTTGCTTTCATGCCCACTTGGTCCTCAAAAGCTCCATGCACCTCCCCTCTTCCAGCATCCTGCCTTTGGGCACCCTCCCCACCAGGGCTGCCGGCGTGATGGGAAGTCACTGCTATGACTCGACATCCTAATTTGCTCCAAGTGCTCAGCTGCTGCTGCAAGACCAGCCTGTACGCTTCTGGAGCTTGTCTACCCCGCAGGGAAGTCAGGATAACTCGATTTGCTCCTGTCAAGGACAAGGGTGCCAAGCCAAGAGATCTGCTTCTGCTGAGCCCTTGGCACTAAAACCAAGCCTGCGGTTCTGTCATGCCCTTTTTGTTGCTTGGATTCATGAGGAAAGGCTACAGGAGCGCTTCCTCTCCCTGCACAACTAAACTGTACCACCGTGGGAGGCTTGCACTGTGGTTTTAAACAGGCTCCCTGCTGCTCTGTGTCACATTCTTTCTTCTTCTCTTTGCACAGCAATTTCATATATATTACAATCTAAAACAGAGGGCACACTCCAAAAATGAGCATCCTGCGCACAATTTTCCAATGTTCATGGCCAATTTGCTGTGTTTTGCTGTGGATTTCATGACAAGGAATTCAGAAAGTACTAATATTGCGTTTGATCCCTCCTCCTTTTTCCCTTGTACCCACTGATGCTTGTGTACTCATGGTATGTGAAACAAAGGGGGGGATGTCTTCAAATTCCAAAATCTTACTGGTTATGCATTTTTACATGAATTAAATTAACCCTGCTATAATTCTGACTTCAAGGAAAAAAATACTATTTTAGGAGCATAACTGATACTACAACAACAGAAATACCAATTTATGTATTTCATCATGTCCAGGGATTGATCTAATGCAGAATTTAGATTTATTTATGTTTAATTCCCATTTTAAAATTTGAATCTTTTTGATAATGTAAAATAAATGGCATGTTAGACTAGCTGCTTGGCTTACACTAAGTACTACCATGTATTTTCTTAGAGTGAGGTGCTTTGCAAGAGAGCATTAATAATTATCATTAAAGGTAGGAAAAAGTTAAAGTTCAAAGGAATCTGTTTGTCTTTTAGTTCTTCGTTCTTTGCCAAATACATATATACATTATATATATATATATATAAAAGTCAGAGGCAGTGAAATAAAGATTTTCTTTGATTTTATTTCAAGAAAAATGTCAAACGCAGAGACGCATCCACTATCCTTTCCTAGACATCAAAGCTATTTTCAACAGAAGGGTCTCGTCTCAGCCAAAAATATAGTCTGTTTTCATACTGCAGCTGAAGTCTGCAAAAGCTCAGAGAGAAAGAGGGAAAAAAAAATCAGTTTTCATGGCCATGTACCAATTTCTACAGGATGAAAGATGAAAGCATTTTTGGTTGAATCAGCCAGTATCTTTTAATTAGGAGAAGCATTTCCAAAAGTGTCTAGCTGTCTCTAGGAACACAAGTCTCGGTCACTGACTTCAATTTTGCAACAAAAATTATACTATGACTTAGTGACATCTTTCACAAAAATGGGTCAATTTTTCTTTCATAAAAAATGCAAGAAAACCTGACTTTCAAGTCATTTGGCCTTTTATTATAATATATTACATCCCATGCACCGTCTTGATGACATTTACTGTTTCCTATGCAGGATCCCACAGTATGTACGAGTTGTCCAAAGTTCAAAGAGGGCAATCATTAAAATTTGACATTTATGTCAATGTGTACACAGGCAGTTTACCTTTTCATTAGCTGCATATATATTTTTTTTTTTTTCTGGTGGAAAAAGTTGAATATGAAGTCATGAAAGACTCAGAGTGATTTTGTGTGATCCCAGTTGAGACTAATGGGTAATTCTATATGATTGCAACTGAGATTACTGGGTAAAGAAATTGATTAAAGATATTTTTTTTGTTGTTGTTATTTGCTGAGTTGTCAGAAGGTGTTGAGTCATGCTGTGAGAAATTTGAGTGCTGAACCTTCTGCTGTCATATACAGAAATGTCATGTTATATTACACAGCATGCAGAACCAAGTTAAAAAAAATTCTTTGTACATAATATTGTAGTTTCGTAAACAAAACCTATCAATTTCACAAATCTGGTTTTTCTTCCAATTGTATGTTATTTTTCATGCCTGATAAGCTCAGATTTTCTCAGTGCACAAGTCCTAACAGATGTCTTTCTCCAGATGAACAAACTGATTTGAATACTGCAAGGATATGAGTGCTGTCAGCCAAGTCCTTTAATAGGACTTTCTTTTGGTTCAGAAGAGCTTCTTAAACTCCTCTTGAAAATAAATTGCATGTATTGCACCATTCCCTTGTTCGACCAGGGTAAAACAGTCCAGCAAACTTCTGCCTCTCAACTCATCCCAAAATACTTTTAGTAGTTGCATTGTGATTTATTGAGGAGACAGAAAGACTGATGCTGACGCGATACCCAATACCAGCTAACAGACTCAAGGGGATAGTTTTTGTGCCTGGCCATGGTATGAAGTCAGCATGAAGAGGAATGCATGGATTTTTGCCATAAGTTTTAACTTTAACCAGCTTAGTTCAGCTGCAAACAGTGGACCCAAAGCCCCACGCAGGTGGGTCTTGGCTGGCATACGGCTGGGGTCCTGAGCTCTTGGGAGGGAAAAGGAGAGCCACTCCGAGAAAAAAGTTGCCTGTGGTTCATGTGGCTGTGAATGATGACAGTAACTCCCCAGGGGCTTTGTGGAGCCGTCATCTCCTGGAAGAAAACCATCCTGACCACCTCAACTCCAAAGCCCAGTTCAAAGGAAACTGGGAAGAGATGAGGACAAGGTCACCCACATTCTACTTAGAAATTCTTCCTGCAGGGGTCCAGAAGGAAAGGAGGGTGAGAAGATCACCCAGCAATATCAAGCCAAACCTTTTCCATTAGTTCTTATTTGGTCTAACTATAATCTTGTTGTTCTTTAATCCTGTGATTAAAAGATAGGCTAGGCTCTCCAGGCCCTTGGGAGAAATTTTCTAAAATTATCTCATCTCTGTGTTCAGTGAAGGCAGCGAGCATTACGCTCGTGTATTATTTTCTCAGCACTGCAAGTACAACCAGCTATTTCATGCTACGTTACAGGGAAAACCATGCCATGCAAAAAGTGACCACACATTTATGAGCAGGACAGTCAAAGATCTCAGTGCATGTATTCAGGAGCCTGCATTCAGTAGCTCTTATTCAGGCTCATTTAAGAAGTTGAATTTGTCATATACAAGTGGACCTATGAGGAACAATCAAATAAACGATGTTATATAGCCAGTAATCCATGTCTGTGGCCTTGGTTAGCTGAGACTTAAAACCGGCGGGCCAAAACCTGCCTCTCCAGGAATAGTTATAGAAGTAGAAGCTATTTCAGTATGATTTCTTAAGCAGAAAAATATTAAATAATGTCAACAAGAGGGGAACGAATGGATGAATCAGGCGAGTAGGTAGTATTAGGCAAAACCTATGAAATGATAGGTGCTTTATTTTAGAGCTTTATGCATATTGTTATCACCTTTATTTAAGAAATAGGAAATCAATTAGGTAAATTTCATCTGAATTCTCTGCTTTTATTATATTCGAAATATAATAAGAGACTGTACAGATTACAGAAGAGCTTTAAACCAGCAAACTAGAAGATATAACATAAATAAGACTTCAATACATGAATTTTCATCTTTGCAGAAAACATAAGAAGGAAAACTCTACTCAGTCACGATAAAGAGGAAATTCCTACCTTCTAAAATCTTCCAAAAAAAGCAGATTTTCCCCAGTTAGATCTGTGCAAGTATCTTCTACATCTCCATTCTGAATTTCTATATTTGCTAATCATTTGGATGCTTAATTAAAAAAAAAAAATTTTTTTTTCTCTACTTGCTTATTAATCTGATTCATCTCAGGAGTAATACGACTATTTCACTCTGCAGTGCAACTCCGTGAAGGTATAATTCGGGCCAGCGTATTGTGCCATGCATGTTTTCCCATCTCTCTCTTTAGAAATATACAATCTAATTCTATTTATCATATTTGCCTAAAGATCTCTGCTGCATCTATGGTTGAAATAGCTATTCTGAAAGTTCTTTTACATTAGTATGCATACATAATTATTACAGTAAATGCTTTAAAAGCTGCCCAAAACGGGAGGGGTTTTAAACGGTTTGTGGCTGCAGGTAAAGGTTTCACTTTGTTCAGCTTCCCTCTGCTCCTTTTACTAACCAGCCTGCAGCTTCTAATGCTCTGCTGACAGCCACCTTTTAGATTTCTATACATCTCTTAAAGACAATTACCGAATTTACCCAATGAGCTAGACCAGGAGCATCTTAATAGGAGTGTGAAAGGCTAACAAGCTGGAAGCCTTTGAGGTGGCATCAGTGTCTCACATCTCTTGATGTCCGTGAGTTGATAAAATTGTTACTAGTTCAAGAAGGCACGCACCCATGGTTTCTCCTTTCAGGCATTCCCTTCAACTAAGGCTAGATAGTTAAGGTCTTGTATCTCAGATGTGGTAAGTGGGCTGAAATGTCAGAATTCACTCCCCAGAAACTTCACAAACAAGGGGGTTTGTGTTGCAAGGAGGACCGAGCCGTTAGCAGGGGGAGAAACGGTCTCATTCCCAACTCGCCTATTTATTATTATTTTTCTTTATAAAGGAAATGCCATCTCCAGCCTCTTTCTTCCCATAATCTGAGCAAGGTGTTGATGAAAAGGTAAGACTTCTTTTAAAGATTATTCTTTCTTGGAAACACCAAGCACAATGCAGCTGTTACTCTGTCATGTATGGTCTGACAATGCTCAGTTGCGAGGAAAGACATCCCACTCCTTGTTCAGCCTGGGAAACTGCTCAAGTCTGTGAAAACAGTCCAAGATTTAACTTCTCAGAGCTGACAGCCTCCTAGCACTGGAGCGGAATCAGCCATTCTCACTCCCCACCAGGCTGAACCATCCTTTCTGAATTACCTCGCTGACGTCAATGGGATTATTTCAGCTACAGGTACCACTCGCTGTGAGCCAAAATAGCAGAACTCAACCCAGAGCTCCTGTTAATAAACGTAACAACAGCAATAATTGACCCACTAATTTTCATGTTCATTAAAACTGTGTGTGTACCCACTATCATAAAAGAAATAACGCAGAATGAATATCACCACCTTCACCACCACAAACCATTAAGAGTTTAGGAGCACACAGCAATACAATGTGATAATCTAGGACAGCAAGTAGAGATTATACAGCAGACTCTAAAAGTATCATTTACATAGAGTCTGCCTACTGAAATTGGATGTAGACAAAGATACCGGTCCTGGTATCTTGCACAGAAAACAATCAGCGCTGTATAAAGGTCTGGACTGAAGACTGATGTAGAGCAAAGAGTGCCACCTACAGAATTACTAGGAATATTTACTTCAACACATTAGCTCCCCTTTCCATTTGCAGACCATCTCTGATGATGTTTAGCTAACACTGTCTGGTGAGATCAAATCCAAGCTGCAGAGCTCTCAGAGCCAATAAATTAACTGGAAAGCAAAGTAATGTAAGAGCAAAGCTGCTAAACAAAAGAGATGTTTGAAAAATTTGCTAATACCACAGTTATAAGAAATAATCTTACCAGCTCAGAGCAAGGCTGCTTTGGATGTACAGTCTTCCCACGTGCTTGACATCATAATACAGCACATTCAATACTCGCACAGAATCCGCAATACACAGCACCATGAGAAAACCTCAGTTCTGCTGCTGCTACAATTTTACTTTCATAAGGGCACTCCGGACTATAAGCTCTCAATGAAAAGAAGCACAAAAGTTAAAATCTATGCTTTTCTTCCTATTCTGCCTCCATTAGTCAAAGTCCAGACATAATGCTGCTCGGTAAGGTTAACTGGATGGCAGCTTCCTCTGTAACTAGAGGCTAGCCGGCAGTTCAGAAACAGATGGTAGGTTAAACAGTCTCAGCTGGTAGGAGTTTTTGCTTTGGCCTTTTCCACTTCCCTTTAGACTAATTCATGACCATATTGTGACAGGAAGATTTTAAGTAGTGGTGAAAAAGTACAGCAGGCATTCCTTATCCACATGCAAATATTTCCCTATCCAGCCCATAAACTGCTGTCATTCATCTAGCGATGACCATAAAGATAACGATAGTAATGTGGCTGGACTGTGACCTCCACATTCTATTAAGAAATATGCTCGTTCTGGGGGCGGTACTACTCAGGTATTGGGTCTACAATAAAAAATGGGAGAAGGGTGCTGTGGTGGGGGAGAGAGAGGAAAAAAAAAATCTTTCCTTTTGTATCCGATATTTGTAAAAAGTTTTAAACTCCTTGTTTTTTGTGTGTCATATGGCTTGCATATCCTGAAAAATCAGACTATTTGGGGCTGAACCTGATCAGTCTGCTCAGCTACTGTGTGTCTGCCAAGGTTTGAGCCAATAACATATTGCAAGAGCCAGTGCAGTAATTATACAATCTGATCTCTGCATGCTACCAAAATAAACTCGTAGCTAATGATGGCAGTGCTACCACCCTTTAGCAGGTTGAAGATGTGTGCCATATTTAATGCCTCCTCAAGAGATCGGTTTCCTAAGCTGAAAGAGATTTAAGACACTTAGAGAAAAACGTGCAGCTACTCCTTTCTGCTGTTTTCAAACCGCTCCTGGTCATATTGGGCCTCTCTGCTCTATCCTTCAAATAAACAGAAAAGCTGCTTTCACAGCTCATCTCCAGATATGAAATTACTTTCATGGTGCCTGAGCGCTCTCTGCTATCCAAATTTCTCAAAAAAACCCATTGCTTTCATTTTCTTGTGCTACTGAGCTGAACAAAGATAAAAGGGGTCAAATAAAGATTATTGATTTAATGTTATCATTTCTCATTCTTTCTCCTCCTTAGGAGCATTGTTGTGTATTTTATACCAACATATGCAGCAGCAGCAACGCTGCGAACAAGTCAGCTTTGTGACTCTTTGCGGGCTTGAGTTATCAGCAGCCACCTGTGCTGTACGCTGCACTGAGGAATTAGTGATTTGGAAAATTATCCAATCCATACTATCAAATCAAGGGAAAGATCTACTGTTTGCAATTACTCTCGCAAAGCCTGCTGCTGCTGCTCCTTGCATTTGATAAAATTCAGCTAGTGGAACTACAGCACTGGGCCTTTACAATGAGAGTTCATCGGGCTTTATAAGTATATCCTCAATGCCACAAAATATGATAGAATTATTACTAGGTGGTAATTAAAATGATTTTTTTTCCTCTCAAGTTGAAGCTAGGTTGTATGAGAAGTTACGGTTACATTCCCATTCCCACCATGCCTACAAACCCAAACAAAAGGAAAGTCTGAAATTCAGTGTAGCAAAAGCTAACATCCTCCGTGATGGCAATAACAAGAAAATAGCAGTTTTCTCACATCTCCTGTAGACTTTTCATGAGGTGACCTCTCAAGAATCAGAACACGAGCAGTCAAGAGGCCTTACAGATGCCTTTCCAAAAGTGCCATTAACATGGATTCATTAAATGTTTCTATGAAGGGCAGAAAAATGAGACCCAGTCCCCAGCTAGAGATTTTGGTTTTATCCTTTCTGAACCCAGAATAGTGAAAAAATCTTGGCGTAGCTGGTGGCTCAGCATCTAAAATTTACGCAATGCAAAATGTTGCAAGCGTTTATTTGAAAGAAGCCTTGATAACTGGAGACATTTTTCCTGAAAAAACAGCTGAAATTATCACATAGTCACAAGACATCACGGTAGAACACCCAAAAAAGTGAAAGCCACCAGCCACACTTCATGAATGCAGAATACCTATCAACGTTTTGGAAGTAATTGGATTCATTAAGTTTTCAGAACAGCAGAGTTTCCGTTTATATAACTAAGTATACAACTTCTGCTTTAGCATGTATTTTATGACAGATTGGGAATAGAAACAGGCTAACACAGTTCCCCGGTTAGGACAGACACCTCAGGCTGCGGTGAAACATGACCTTTACAGATATCTAGCAAAAAACATTTAAGAAACAGATATAACATCATGACCTTTTTAGATACATAGCATAAAACATCTATGGGGAAAATCCTGCCCCTCTTCCTGTCTGCCACAGAAGCCATGGACACAGCAGGAACTGCCCGAGGGGCCGGTGGTGGTACCAGGAGCTGCAGGTTTTCCCAGATCCCAAAATGACAGTAACGGCGGGACGGATTACACCTAACTTTGCCACCTACGTGTCTGTTATTTAGGCTCTATAGTTGCTGGAGGCAGGCAGGCAGCTCCAGAAGTGGTGTTTAAAAGAAATGTCTAAAGTAGAATATATGAATTGTAAAACAGCATATATGAATCGTTCTTTGGAGGTACTTCCATTGCTTTGGCTTACAGAGGGACTACTAATTTCTAACTAGAGTTCACTCTGATGAACTTTAGGGATGACACTATTATCACACCCTCTGGTGATGAGGGGCTGCACATATTGCTCCAGTACGCAGAAGAGATCGCATTTTAATGGAACTGGTATAGGACACAGGATTTCCTCAATCAAAGAGAACCCAAGGCTTAGCATTATTGTTCTGCACTTTTGCTTTTTAATGGTAAATAATCTTGTAAAAATGGAATTACTTCTCTGACAGATTTTTGTTTCCTTTTCTCCCATCAACAAACATAAAAAGCAAAGGAGAGTTTATTTCATTAAGTCAGAGAAATTAAAGATGCAGCATTGCTAATGATAATGTTTTGTTGTTCCTATGGTCCTTCCACAGACAATCCCATTCTAGATACAGTCTGTAGGGTATTTTTAGCAAAACAGCACCAGAAGTGTTATTGAACTTTCAAAGGAGAAATTCTGGAGGAACGATAGCCCAAAGGCTAATAAGAATTTGAAAAAAAGAAATGAAATAAAATCCCCAGGAAGGAATGGTACTACTCAGAGAAAAAAACTAAGAGGGTATCAAAATGCATGATGAAGAAAGCAGGAAGACAAGAATACATTCTTAATAGCAAGATCCAAGAGGCCAGTTAAGTTAGGTGGAAATTAATTAAAATTTTGAACTAAAGTGTTTGGTAGAGTCACAATGGAAGTAAAAGCTACATCCAACTCTCTGAAAGAGGAAACCCTGGGTCTAAAATGATTTTGAAATGAAAACCAAATAAGAAATATATTGAGGACATCAGAATGAGGAGAATGAGAAAAAATTGCTCAAGACCATCAAAAGTTAATGAAGCAATTAAGGAAGAGAATGGTCCACCTGAGAAGCCAAACATTCCTTTGCTTCAGTGGAACAGGAGACGCTTGCTCCTTTCTAATAATTAAGATTAAATACCATCAATACAGAGGTGCTAGGCTATCTAGAACAAGTAGGAAGTGTCCAAAGCTTCTGAAAAAGCTCATCTACAAGTTATCTGAAATGTTTATAAAATACACTCTCTCTGCTGCTTCTGATGCTCGCGGCACGCTGCAGCTGTATTTAAAATCAATCCAGAGCTACAGAATCACTCCAGGGAATTACTGACCAGTGGATGTGAATGACAGTTCAAATCAGAAAAACAAAACACTTGGAAGATGAAGATAATAAAGGGGATAATCAGCCCTGTTCCTGTGAAGAAACACTGTATCTTGTCTCTTAGACTATAGCTCTATGTTCTGTTTTCTAGAAAAGCCATCTTCAACGGCTTCAATCAGACCGTACAACCTAGCTCCACAAACAGTTGTGTTTACTACAGAGGCAGCAGGGATAGTGTCATAACAGAAAAAACAAACAAGATCTTCTTAAATTTTGGTTTAGTGCTGAAGAAAATATGTCTTAGAGCTATAACCTTAGAAACCTTGTGATAGATTGATAAAACAGTGAATAAAGAAGAATCTTTTGACATATTTTATTCAGATTACCGAAACAATTTCAAGGTCCCTTATAAGAGATGAGTATAGGTAAAGAGTTATAACTGCCCCAGACCAACAAATGGCCAGAAGAGAAAAAACAAAGAATATGATTAAATAGTGCGTTTTTATCGTGGTGAAAGGTTAATGACAGGGCATCTCGTGGTAACTTTCTAGTTCCCTGGCTATTTAATAGATTCATTAATAATCTAGAAAGGGATTGTGTGTTGGTAGGCAGGAAAACAGGCACATAGTAATTTTTCAGGTCATTCAGGACAGAGAGGACAGGGAGTTCAGAGTTTTGCCAGAATATAGGTTTGCCTTTTTTTTGACAATTTTGTCTTAAATTATCACCAAGTAAAATATTCCTAAAACCACCGGACTGCTCAATATAGAATACAATAGTTTTATCATGACTTAATTCTTTATGAACTAGAAATTATTTTGATTTTGCCAGATAAGCCTACAAGTTACATGTATTAATTTTATTTTTTATTTTCTGTTCTCTTTTTTTCATTCAGAAAATCTCCCAGAAAACAATATAGAATTTAGCAGCAACAGTAATTAAGCTATCAAGGTCAAATATCAAGAAACTCCAGAAATCAAGCTTACTCCAATAATGTAGGTTCATCAATGGCCAAGCTTACACATACTTTCTATTTTTCCTTTGCCCTTTAAACACTAATACACCTCATTTGGCCTACCTTCTTCTCTAGGGAAGGGAAAGAAAAGAATATTTTTAAAAAATTCATTTTCATTCTCTCAAAAATTAAATACAAATAACAATAAGCCTATTTTTAAATAAATCAAAACCAATAATGAAAGTGATCCTGTTCTTACCAGATTTCTAAGACACCTTTAAACTTTCATACCTAATATCACCTCGAAGTTCATTTTTGAGGAAATATTCACAAAAGGTTACTCTTACAATATAATGTTTGGGAGATTTAGCTGTCATTCCATCCTGTGCAAATGCACAGGTAATATAATATACCTAATTTCTTTGTCCCTCACAGCCCGAAGAAGAGAAAAATTGTCAAGTTCTTGAAATCAGCACAGCAGCCATACCCTGTATACAAGTGTGGAATCATAAGACTCCTTCTTAAGGTCAGTGCAGCTTATGGTAATGAATATGGAAAGGTTACTATTGTTGTCTTTTGTTGATTTCTCCTCAAAAAATGCAAAGAACAAAAAGGTCACTAAGCAATGTTTCTAAGCTACTTTGGAATTTACTAATCTATCACTGAAGAAAATAAAAAAGGGTTAATAAAATATACTCTAGACACAGAAAATCAGATTAGAAGTGGCATTTCACTGTGAAACCTTCTTTAGACAGAGAAAAAATAACCCCAAAATCAGAAAGGAAAGCTACTTTCAGACTTTGATCACTAAATAAATATTTACAAACCAAATAAAGCTTTTTAAAGTACAAGGTTGGAGCACCATAACATATCATCGAGGAATACATCTGTGACAGTGGAGCTGACATCAAGTACTGGAATGAATGCTAGGTGCAACAATTTTATGAAAACTGTACTTGTCCAGATCAGTGAAAGAAGTTACTGTACATTGAGTTTTGTAGACCAAGTCTATACTGGCAGTGATTGAAAAAGTAAGCTGTGTGCCAATGCAATGGCAAGAAGAGACTCTAGCATGATGTACTAAACTACCAATTGAGGGACATCCAAGGAGGACACAAACTTGCCTTGTCAAGCTTGGACAGCAAGGTGTTTGAATTAGAGGAACTGTGAGATGAGAAGGGAAGCCCTGTTGAAGGCAATCCGGATTGGCAGGTTGGCAAAGAGACAAAGGGATGAGTGTCCAAAGGCACGGCTCATTCTTGGGTTCAGGTTGGGGAAAATTTAGATGAAGTCTAAGTTTAAAACTGTCTCTCTCCTCTGACATGCTTTTGTCCTAAACAAATTATAAATGGCTTTCAAGTCATGATTTGGATGCTGCCAGTGTCTCCAAGTGGAGGGGTTGCAAATAAGTCAGATCTACTGGGGAAACCCTCGGTGATATCTAGGAGCTGTAGGGTCAGGAGATGATCTGAGAGAAGAGTAAACTTGTATTTCCACCTCAATACACTGAGTTGGGGATAGAGAACATGAAATGCATTCTGAGGTGAACTTCAGGGGCTATCTGAAATAACATGAATAAAAGGTAACATTTTACTAAGAAAAATTAGTGAGAAACTAATTGTGTTTCTATATGGATATTTCCATATATATGTCAACAGAATATGCATGTCATAGATTCTGAATTATTGCATATATTTATATTTCTGTAGTTTTCTCATGTTGTGTGGCCCTTTAGCTTTGCAGTAACTTGTCCACAGTATTTGTGTAGTGAGATGACAGAGTGGAAGCAGCAGCATAATCTTGACATTTTGGCATCACTCTTCATCTATCTTGCCTTTTGTGGAGGTTACTATATTATTGAAAATGCCAAATGTTCAGAACAATATAGATAAGCCAAATTCCATGAATTTTAATGGGAATATTTTATACTCTAAATTCAAAATAGGCTTCTTGTTTGAGAGGAGGATCAGCTTTGAAGATAATTGTGCAAACAGTGACATCGTTGAATTGAGCTGTTTGGTAGAATAAGTTCTGAATGAAGGAGAACATGTAAGAATTTCCATGAAACAGCCCTTTCACTGTTAGGGGACAGGTTAATATATTTTAGAAATTTTGAAGTCATAAAGTAATGGAAGTTTCCTATGTAAGGGCTGGTGCTGCTGGACTTAAGTGATCATTTGTTCATATTTTTAAAAATAGAGATTACAGAATTAAAGGACATAATTACCCATGTTGCACTGGAAATAAGCACCACTAATTATCCATTTTCTATTACAGAGAATGACATCTTTAACAACAGGAAATTTAAACAGAATATTTAAAGGGTAGGACCATTTTCTCATGCTGAGCTTATTCTTCTGTGTATGGATCTACATATAGGCAAAGGTTTGAGTCTGAATTTGCTTCTCAAGCAAATTTTATGTTGAAACCATACATGATGTTATGTCTATATGGAGTGTAGTGAGAAGAAAAGAATTTCAGGTTTCATCTGCATTTTCATTTCAGTATATATGTCAAATGCTTTGCCTTGTTTAGATAAAGGTCAAGAAAACACAAAGATTTTCTTTTTATCTTAAGAGTCTATGTAAAACAAGGAAAATGTAGTTGGAACTATTTGGAAATGAGTTCCTTTTGAAATTCTCTACAGCAGTCAATTCAAGTCCTGAAAACACAATTTAATTGTTGGAAGATTTATCCTACACTGATATGGCCTTAACTACTCCTTTGTATTGCAAAGAGGAATCAGCAAAAACTGTAGAACATGAAACAGTCTGACACAAACCGTAAGAAAGTAACAGAGAAAGTACTGAGCATAGCAGTGCTGCATGAAGAAACAAGTGAAATAATTATTTGTCCTTTTTTTCCTGTAACACAATTGTCCAAAAGTCTGCGTGTATTCAGCAGTGGATATGCACGATTTACTTCAATAGTCTGAAGTTAAGCATATGCTTAAGAATGAGATTTTGGGGAAATTTAGCCCTCCATATCATTACATAGTATCCTAAAATACTGGAATCAGAAGAAAAAAGAAAATTATTTATTATTTCACAAGCCATTATTTTTGGTAAGGTATTTGCAAAAATTTGGGGAAGTAAATAGAAGACTAAACAGACATGTTAGAACACAGCTGGAGGTCAGACACATTCTTAAGACAGACTCTCTTGAGTTTAACTTCTGCATCCCTCTCAAATTACTACAGGACATCTCGCTTTTCCCTGAAACAATTACGAGGTTGATACCTGTGGTATTTACCTACTCTGAGGGTGTTGTAATGATTAGCTAACTCACCCTTGCGCAGAAAGGCAGCAGAAAACCCATGCATTAGTTGGACAAAATCAGTAAAGCACTCTCTAACTGATGATAATGACTCAACAGTGATTCACTACCACAGAAGCAGTTATCAGGGTAGCGAGGGACGAAGAAACTACTCGAGTACTCCTGGAAGGAAGCAGTCATAATGTCTTTTCACTCAATAGGGGTAAAACAAAAAAGATATGTTATTTTGGGTCTTCTGTGTGAAAAACCCCCCACCCCAACATATAAAATATAAAAAAGACCTAATGCCCTTCTACAGATTATTTTTTTGTCTCTATAGATAAACTGGGTTGCAAGTTAGATATAGGAAAGTTACTCTAATTAGATTGCTAGAAATAATTACCATCACTAACCAAAGCAAATGACAGTCAAACAGATGACTCAGTTTCAATGACGGCTATGAATTTATCTACCAAACATAAGCAAAAATAAATAAAATTCTTTATATACATTAAGATGATGGGCAATATCCAACACAGATTATTCAGGCAGACTAGAAAAAGATTCTTTCTTTCCCTCCCCAGACACTATAGAATTCTATAAAAAACCTGAACTGCTGAAAGAGTGAAATCAGTTGTGTCAACACATACGTGCACAAGAATAAGAATAAATAACAAATTTGACATAAATTCTTCCACAGAAATGCTTCTTTACTTTTGTATATCAGACATGAAAAAGAAAAAAAAAAGAATTCTGAAATTTGAAATATGGCTTTTTTTTTTCTTCTGATCAGTGTGAAAATTGAAAATGCTGGGAATGCTCTGTAAAAAAAACTTTAAAAAATATTTTGTATCAAATAAAGAGTTAATCGTGCTTTCATTCTTATCTACTTTATTTATCTTCTATAAAAACATAAGGCTGGAACTTCAATATGTTTTCAGTGCATTTTGATGCAAGCGTCCTTATATTTAAAAAGTAGTTCAACTGTGATCTGTTCAATTAACATTAGCATAAGTACGTACAGCAATATAGACATGGTATAGACAGATTTTAGACTCAGATACTATGGAAAGATTTTGTTACTGAGACATAATATACAGTTTTGAAAACTGTAAAAAGCACTAATACTCACATATATTCTTTTCTATTTCAGGGGACAAAACTCAGCTTTCCATTTCTGCTCCCTTATCTCTTTTAAAGTGCAAATATTACATTTCCTATAACCATGCCTTTCAAGCAGAAAACGGCCAATGGGTTGTTTTTTAAAAAAGGAGCCTTTTCAGAGCAAACCATAACTAAGAGAAACGGGACAATTTAGAACTTTGTTCTTTCTCACTGCAGGTTTTCAATTGACTTTGCTCACCTTGGGATTGGGAGCCTAAAGGAGATGTAAAAATTTGGTTTGAACAGCCTACTAAGTAGTGCTATCTATCTGCACTCCTTACTTAGATACAAAGTGTCTGATCATTAATAAGCTGGTAATTTAGAGGAAAAAAAAAAAAAAAATCAGAGTTCTTAAGCACCTTTCAGAACCAGACTGGAGGACTGCATTCAAGAAATGATGACAGAAAGGAAAGAATAAAATTGCAACTGCTTTTCTTCCCATTAAAAAAAAAAAAAAAAAAAAAATTCTGGATAAACTAAGGGCATTAGATACTCTTCATACAGGAGAACAGAAAGCACTGCCATTATTTTTTTAAAGATATATGAAGATAAATACCTTAATTGGTGCAAGAGATGTACCTGACATTGATTTGAAGATTTTTGTTTTTGTGAACCTAAGTCAACTCTTGTAAAGAAGGTCAGCAGAACTTCAAAAAGATAAAAAAAAATAAAAATCAGTCTAGCCTTTACTTTATGAATTTTTCTATCTCATTGAGAGAAGAATCAAACTCCTGCATAAAAAATACCTGGTTTGTTCCAATAACACATAGCAGGGTCTCTTCCTGAAGCCCTTGCACAAATAAACAGCTTTGAATTGCATCCACTGCAGCGTTAGCACACCACTCTGTTAGGCTGAAGCAGCTGCAGCCAATGGTTTAAATCAAATTCATAAAATGCAAGGATCAAAAGAAAATAACAACTAATATAGATGAAACTAAAAGAAGGGTTTATATTAATCTCCAATTTATTTCATTTTAAAGAATGAAGCTTGGAAAGGGGAGACGGTCAAGCCTAGAAGCGAAGCATTCTGAGGACAAGGTGATTTGATGCCATACCGAATGACCAAATTTTGGCAAGGGAGAACAGGAGGGGAATGACAAGGAGGGATTGAAAGCTCATTCCTGGAAAGGTGTGAAAAGAAATTCTCTGCACTAACTCAGTTTGAAGATCTGACATAAATGTGACTGCAGCTCGGCTGAGGAAACTCCTGATATCTTAGTACGGAGAGAGGTTTCATCCCTTTTCCCCAGGAAGCTGGTGATGCAGCCCCGTGGGAGAGGTGCGGCGGGAGACCATAGGTTTAGGCTGGTGCTGCTTGGTAAAATTTACAGATTTGAAGACTGCTAGGAAGGTTTGCAGATCTGTGGTGTTTCCAATGTGTCCTGAGCTCTGATAATAATAATAATAAAAGAACAGAGGGACTCAGGATAGCAGGGACAGAGCTCCCAGTATGCTAATTATCTTATTTCCTCATTAATGACAAGGATCAAAACTTTCAAATCAAAGATTTTAAAGTGAGGAAATCAAACTTTTAACATCCTTGGTAGGCAAAATAATTCAGGTAGTTTCCCCTGTTCAATAACTGTTCCCTTTTAGTCTCTTCTACAATTTTTCCTGTGTTTCGCGATCATTCTTTCTGGTGGCCTTCACCATTCCCACTCACTCGAATGGTGGAGGTGGATGTAGGTATTTAAATCACTTCTGAATTACTGCAGAGTAATTTTTTGTTTCCTAGCTCAGCTTCTTTTCCTTGCCTGTTTTCATCTTCTCTATTGTCCCTTCACTCTCTTTCTTTTCTCTTTTCTCCTCAGGTGATTCTCTGGTGGGTCTCTCTACCTTTGGAGCCTGCATTCCCCTCCACGGGAAGCCCAGGAGCAGGCGAGGAGCTGCTCACAGCAGCTCCTGCCCACGGACAGCTCGCAGGGCAGAAGGACAAGCGCGGCAGCAGATTTCCCACTTCTCTTCTAGGCAAGAAGCAGCAAACCTCAAGGACTGGCAACGCCCCGAGGCAGCAGCCACCCCCCCTCCTGCATCTCGCGCTCTCCCATACGTTCCGCGCTGCGCAGCCCTCGCGCCCGAGAGGCAGGAGATGCACCACCTCGGCGATGCCCGTGCACCACCTTCCCATTTACTATACCTCAAAGCCAAGGATTTCTACCAGTTAATGCTTCATTAATAAAGGCCGAAAGGATACCTGGCGGAGGTCGATATGTACAGTCTGCGCAAGGCTGAGGTGCCATTTGGTCCGTAGGGTTTGAAAACAAACCCACAATCCTTCTCTGTGCGAGTCTGACAGGTCCTGTATTAATTGGCTATCGTACGGCATCCATGCATGCAGTGCTGGTAATTAAGGCAGAGTCAACACTCGCACACCCCCAGATTTAAAGAAAGATTGCTTGGTTAATTAGGATACAATTTGGTTTTGTATGCTTCTAGAAATTGTTCCAATAATAAGTTTGTGTAATATTATTACAAAATTAAAAACTGTCAGCAAAGCAGCTGTAATTAATGTTTCTGACTTAAAGGCATAACACCTGAATTTTGAGAATTACCTGTTCGAATGGTATGAGAAACAACATTATTCAGGTTTAAAAGATTGAGTCCAAATGGGTTTGTTCATCGAGAAGAGAAATATTGTGTTTGCCCCCATTTTTCCAGGATAACACATCATATTACATTTCTTTTTCTTTTTTCTTTTTTTTTTTTTAGAATCACAGCTATTTTGAATTAACCCATTATTAGAGACTGAAAAGTGACAAATTCCCTCCGCTCAGCAATACAAGAATTTGCAGTTTAAAGACCTCACCATAAAAACTTTACATACTGTATCTGACACACTGTATCCGTTACCAAAGATATGCATCTAAGGGCTGCATATTGTCATTTTTGGGGCAATGCATAGCAGGGAACAACAATAACAAAGGGAAAAAACCCCCACAACAGTAAAAGCTACAATAATAGAGTTTAGGATGTAATCACTTAGCTGCTGTCTCTGACCACAGTGGTAGAATACTACTTTCCAGCTGAGTTTAGTCTCTGAAGGTCATTAGAGATGTGTACCAATAAACATACACTCTGCTATCAGATTAGCAGACAAAACAGTTTCCATGGCAACCATTGGACAAGAGAGCTCGCCTGCATTCAGCATTAATTTAAAATATTTTTTTTTCCTCCCTCAGTCTCCTTGGAGTCAGTACTGTGAAACACAAGTGCTTGCAAGCTCTCTAATCTGCGGCTGCCTTTGAAAACCCATCCAATGTGTGTTGAAGCTGAGCCAATTAACGTTACGAGAATTGGGTGAATTGCCGAGAATCTGGCAAGGCTGTGTTTACCAATTAGGGGTTTTTTTATGATGCAAATGTTGCACACCATGCAGCAGGAATAAAAGCCAGCTATGCTGAATATGAAACTGTTAATTGCATTTTTCAGAGACATGGCTACAAGGTGAAACTAATCATACAAATGATAACTGGGTTTTACCACCTACAGTGCTTTGGTATTGCACTTTCACTAATCTGTATTAAAATAGCCCATAAATTTTTACAGCAAAAGAAAATGCAGACCTTAGTACACCCTTCTGAATTTTGGGAGACATAAGGAATCAGGGAAATTAGATATAGGTAACAAGGAAAGCAATCAAATTATTGTTAATAAATACTAAACAGTGACTTTTTTTTTTTTTTTTTTTTTAAAGAAAATATACATTTGCTACAAACCAAAGAGAAGTATAACCTATTCAACTCAAATGAAAATCCTCCTGGTAAAAGAGACTAGTAAAGATGTCAATGAGTAGGAAGGTTGCTGAGTGAATCAGTCCAAAGGAAAATTGGGGATGAGGATGGAAAATGCTTGGATCCAAAGCCCTAAAGAAAATTGGATAATGTATATTTACGGAGAGGTTTACTAGATACTTTACAAACAGCAGGAGAGTCCAATACATAAGGCCCCAGATTGCTGTCAGGATTAGGGAATGCTTTAGCCTGAAGAGAGGCTTATGAAGAGGACCTTATGTCTAACTGGTCCAAAGGTGTAGTATCTTCTTTTAAAAAGAATTTAAATATAATTTATTTTCAAGTATTATAATTCAGTACAGGAAAGGGCAGGCAAAAGGATTTTGTAACGAGACCTCCCCATAAGTTAAGCCTTATTTCTTCAAGGGTAAAACTCACCTCAGTTAGGGGAGCCCTTAATGAGAAATATTTTAAAAAAGTAGTTAAATGAAATCCTTCAACAAAGTTTTTGATGGTATGGCAGTACCTAGAAACAGTAAGATTTTATTTGAATTTTATTTTTTCCTCAAAGATTTCTCAATATGGAAAAAGACAAAATAAAATGGTTTTTCTACCTTTTTCTCCTGTAAATGAGACATTAAAATTTAATCATTAGATAAAACTATGTGATTACTTTTCTGATATGCACCTGGTGAATATTTAGACAGAAAGAACACCTTAAAATGTTGCCATTAACTCTACCACTAAACCACAGACACTGCCACTAACACCACCACTATCTCATCCACTTGGAAGTGCAAAGTACCTTGAGTATACTTAGCTAATTGTTTCCTGTGACAAATTAAATTAAACAGCGATGACAAATAAAACAAGGTCCTAAGGACATTAGAGTAAGTAGGTTCAGCTGTCTTCAGGTGTGATAAAGACAACAATACTTTTGGGAGTCCCAAAGTGCTCTGGAAACTTTAATCAATACTTTGTGGAATCTTTATGAGAAAAAGAAGTATGATCTTTCCTGTTCTGCAGATAATTTCTGTGCCTCTCTTTCCTTAATTGTGTCAGTCACGTAGAATTAGAAATAGATATAAAATCTCCTGTCATCAATTAGTTTGTCATAAAATTATCTCTATGCCTGTACCTTTGTCTTTCAGAAGACAAAGCATGCAGCACGACAAACATTTGGAGAGCACAAATATTTGCTAAACTAATGTATTTTGTGGTCAGCAATTGCACGCACATGACACTTAGGAAAAGAAGAAAAGCATCAGGCAGGGAGGGTTTTCAAATGTTGCGTTTAGAGAAGAGGATCAAAGTAAACGCTGCAAAGAATAACCACAACTAGAGTAATACACTAGACAACTTCAATTGAAAGTGGCATGGCTTAAAGTAACAAGATAATAGGGTTGAATAATGCAAATGACCATATCCCATGTGGGTTTGCACTACAAGAGATCCTAAAACCACAGAAAATTAGGAAAAGGCATTGAAGAGCAGATTCTTGAAGAGATTTTCCTAAAAGAATAGAGAAAATGAGGACAGCTGGGAACCTTGAATGCACAGCAGGATGAGGGGCAAGGGAATGATTTGCTCTATAATAAGAACTGAGGGAAACAGTGACAATTGTAGAAAGTGCATGAAGCAAACTAGCCAGGAATGAATGGCCCATGTGTTTCTGAACTGCACTGGCAATCAATCATCTATTTTCCAGCAAAAGACAAAATACAAATTTGAATCGCAACTGCTGCCAGGGTGTGCTTAGCCCAGATCGGTACAGCATTAAGACAGCAACAGAAACTCTGTCAGACTTGATAAAATGGTTATTAGAAGGGACAAGTTTTCATGCGCATTGGAAGACAGATGGGTCATGTCAGAAATGAACTGCGTCTAAATGACATGCTTCTCTCCATTCTTTTGTGTATTTATTTACTTGAGCTTTTCATATTCTTGGGTTGATTCATAGGATGCTAAAGACATCCAATACCACTGGCATATACACCTCGGATAGCTAAAGATTTGAATTCTCTCCAGAGTTATCTTCTAATCAGGAATTTACTGCAGGTCTGCTCACTTCCATTGTCCATAATGTTAAAAGATACAGATTTGTAAAATTTGTTTTGCAAGAACTTAGCAGCTATTCAAAAGTGGCCAGGAATCATTTAGATTTCAATTGTTGCAATGTATAAATTTAAAGACCTTGGATCTTGGGCTTAAATAGAAAGAGAAAAATTAAAGTAATCGAGATAATGATGAAAGGATGACAAAACACAATTGTTACTGAAGATTATAAAGCCTTGAAAAATCTGACTGATTATCTCTGCAAACAAGCTATCAGATTGCTGGAAATTGTTGGAAGTGTGGAGGCTATTAGGAAAAAAGACAGCTTTGCAATGAATGACAAAATTATGATCTGCCTTGTATCCCTGTAGATAGATGAGCAACAAATCCTCTGGTTCTTGAGAAAGAGACATCACTTTGAAATGATGTCATGAACAGCAGTCCAGTATCACGGTATAAGGAAACTCACCACTTTTGAATAAGGCTACTTGGCAACGGAAGGCAACTATGAGGGTTAGAACATAATGCAAGTATTACAAATTATCGGTTTACAGTTATAATAAGTAGGATGCAGGACATTTCCCAAGGCTTAATTGACCACCTGGGAAGAATTGATATGCTCAGGGTAATAAACCCAAGGAAATAATTTAGGCCAGAAGATCACTGAGATTAGAACTGGAATCTTTCAAACAGATCATTTTTTCAGACATGGTTTTTTGTTGCTTTTTGCTTTTGGTTTTGGTTTGTGTGGTTTTTTTCAAATATGAAAATGCTGTTTTGCACATCACACAAGACACACAGAAATCCAGCCATTTAAAATTATAATGCAGAAATAGACAGTTACCACCACATTCAGAGTATACTTGTGCTCAATAAACATGCAGAAGGATGGATGATCTCTTTCTTGAAGATGGTTTGACATTAAAAAGACAAGAAACGATGAAAAAGGTCAGAATGAAAACATAAAAATCATTAAAATGATAACTGGGCAAGGTTTTTGTGACACTGTTGATTATCCTTGAACACACTTGCCTTTTCCACCTGGCTGGGGATATACTGCTCCTAGTTCTGGATATAAGTTAGCCAGGCTTTTACAGGCGTCGTAGAAAGGATTCAAAACCAGAAAATAATTCACCTTAGTGAGCCAACTTAGGAAAAGACATCCCATCTTCCTAAAGAAGTCTGAGAAAGGTGTGGCTACATTAATATCCAGGACACAGATAAATCAAATAACACTATTATTTTCTATTGCTGGAACCCTGATGCTTCTTCACCTTGCTCCAGAGTTTGCAATCCCATCATAATAAAGTAGGGTTATACACAACTGGTAGTAGAAATGCATTCTGAGTATACTGGAAATCTGGATTGTTGATTTTTTATTATTTTGTACTCCATGTTGCTACTTTTAAGATGTGATATCACAGATGACAATCTTTACTATGTTAACAGGGAACTTCTCCAAGTTATTATTATACAGAAATGTTTTCTCCCTCCCAGGTACCATGGCGACCGCAGTACTAAAAATAAGCACTGTCTACAGAGAGATGAATGAAGATATGAATGTGGCATTCTGCAAGCCACAGCCAATAAAATCACTGAAATTTGGATGGAAATGATATGGAAAGAAAACTCACTGTCATTTTGCCAACAAGCATTCAGAATGCAAGTATCACAGAGCTCGAGCCACATCAGCATGAGTCAGTAGTATCCTACCTGTCCTTCTACTAACCGAGACACTTTCAACAGACTTCTACACACAGTTGATATAATTGGTCTTGACTCAAAGTCCAGACGCTATGGTAGCTCTGAGGGTTGTAGTCTTGTAAGGTTACAAAATATAGCACGATATAACCACGATAAACCCGGTGAGTAAAGTACCTAGACACTCTGCTGGCCCAAGATGAATCCCATTGACATGCTGTCTCTGCTTCTCCCAAATTCTGATTTACATGGAGTAAAAATTGCATTTTCTGAATTATAAGATTATGTCCAATATGTGTCAGAGTAATTAATTTCATAAGTTATGTAACTCCTTCAAAACACTACTGGACATCAAATTGTAAAGAAGAGCTGAAGGCTGTATACCTTGAGAAATATTTTTTGAATCAGGAAGTGTTTGGATTTTTAATCTGACCCGTGTTATTGTGTATATGTGTGTAGTACTTGTATCTCTAAAAAGTTCTCATAATCCTAGTGCAAAGAGGAGCAGTTCTTTCTCTGTGGGTCATTGAAACCTTCACAGAGAATAAAATCAAACTCCAGGATGAGTCTGAATAGTATAAATTACAACACAAAGCAGTAAAGTATTCCTTAGATTTCCAAAATAATCTTTTATACTGATGTAAGGTAATACAGGAAAATAAAGCCCTGCTTTATTCCTGCAAGGCTTCCACAAGCAGAGTTTGTAACATTCACCCACTGGATAGAAAAGCTTTATTTCTCTCAGAAAAAGAAGAATTTCACTTGTGGATTATAAGTAAATGAAAAGAGGGGATGCAAGAACATCCCTTAATCTGTGTTCCTAGGCTTGTATTTCTATAATGCCTTTCATTACTCCAAATGGTATGGTTATCAAGTCAAAAGTAAGCTGATATGCATATGATCCATGAAGACCATGTCATTTATCAAGTGACTGAAAGGCAGAAACATTATTTCCCTCCCTAGGTATATAAAACCATATAAAAAGTGATACAGCGCTGACCTGCAGCTATGGGGTGATGGAGGGGAGAGGGGTAGCCAGCTCAGACATCCCTGCAAACATGAAGATTGAGGAACAAACCAACTTTGAGCAGGAGAGGACGCACCAAGCCCAACCTGAGGTGACTACAGGGGTCTGCCAGCACACGTGACAAGCCTGGTGATTTGGCTGTGTGGATTCACTGCGAACATACGGATTCACTGGGCTGAAACAGTCAGGTAAGATAACAAAGGCAAAATAAACCAGGCTTTGCAACAAGGACCATAGAGAAACTCAATAATTAAGTTGGAAATGTATTTGTTCAGGTGTTGCTATTGAAGGTTTACATTTGCATTGAAAAGCTTTGACCTAATTTTAGAAGGTACCTTTAGACATTTTTATCTAATTTATAATAGACTCAGTTAAAATACATTGGTTAAACATAATTGTGGCTATCTTATATAGCTGTACCATACCTGTATAACATGATGTATGACATCATGTAACACATTTTGGACTTAGAAGAGCGAAATGTATGACGTATAAACTGGGAATTCTTAGTGTAGATTCAGAACTACTCTAGTTAGCAAATCTGTAATGTTAATTATACAAACAAACAGTATTTTTTTCATTCTAGTCTCCCCAAACCTATCAATGAAAGATTAGTAATGTCATCGGAATGAAAGAATGGAAATGCATAATGTTTAAATAACATACTAAAAACAGATATAGAAACTAAAAAGAAAGCCAAAAGCACAACCAATTCCCTTTCACCATTTTCTTTCCTTTTTCTCATTCTTTTTAAAGCTACTTTCTCAAATAACAGCACAGTGTACAGTCGTGATTGCTAGAGTGGTTGCTCAAGAGTTGCAAATGTATTTTCTAACAATGGTCCTAAGATTTTGAAAGTAGAAACAAAAGAGATGTATGGTACATTTAGTGTATTGATTGACCTTTGTATACGACAAAAAAATACCTTCACTTTGTGAGCACAAATTACAAGAAGAAAGTTTAAGGCAACATTTCTACCTTTGAACTCACAGACCTCAATTTTCTTTTCAAGACTATAATAAAGAGTAACCTACAGTTCCACTACCCTAGTGTAAGCACAAATTGGCTGAAGTTTGATGTTTCCTAGGGCTTCCCAGAATTTGGGAATAAACGCATACTGACAAAAGTGCTATCACCTCCCCCGTGTTCTACTATATCCCAGCCTGGGTAGAAGTGGGGATCACAGCCCTCCCCAGGGAAACCAGAGCAGAAGAAAATTGTATGTTCCCAGAGCACCGGATCTGCACATCAGCTGTGGCCAAGGTTGAAAGATGAAACTTGTCCTCTTGGAGACATAGTCAGAATGGGATACTTTCTGAATAGCCAGGACAGGTTATTCAAAATCTGGACCACAGAAAACAAGTTGTTCTAACTCACAGGTTTGCACCTGGAACCTAAAGTTATATACAAAACCCATGCCCTGTAAAAGTAGAGAAATATCATGGCAGTTGAGTCATTATTTGAGAAATGCTCTGAGTTTTAATAGCTACCTTTTAATCCACCCCAGGAAGACTTAAAAAGGAGGAAACAAACCTATTTCACCTTTTACAAAGCTGCTACCCAGGAAGCATTTCATCTCCTGGTGATATAACTATCATATTTTGCCAGTGAGGCCATTTTAAGGCTTGTTCTGTCTTCCATACATTTTCAGCCCTGCCTGAAATAAACATAACCATATATCAATTAGGAAGCCCTCATCAATCCCTGGATTTCAGACACTGGCTAATATTTCTGTTGCAGCATCTTATAAGACATGTCACCAGCCATTACATTTTATTTCTCTGTTTTCATTTCTAGTACTGAATATAATAATTCAAATTTTCTCACTTATATTTCCAGGAGTGCTGTTGGATAAAGGAATGGATCTGTAACTGTACCTTTAATGATGGCTCAAAATTAAATTGCTGCTGTGGATATGGATATTTATCCAATACATTACCCCCCCCAAAAAAGTAAAAAACCCCAATAACCAAAAACAAAAACAAAAAAAAAAGCCAAGGAGTAAAAAAATTCAGCAGACCAAATCCATTTATTTCTAGAAGGGATGCAGTATGTTGTGAAAAAAATAATCATATAATAGCAGAGATAAATACCAGAAAGAAATGCAAATATATATAGAGAAGCATATATTACCAAAGTTAAGCTTTCTGGATTAGTGAAACAGAAAACCTCCTATGGATCCAGAAGAAAAATTTCCTTTCAGTTTATTTTCCGTTGTATGGGTTATTTTTCCATTTCAGTGACTTCTGTAATGGAGGCAATTGGTCGTTATTGACCATTTGTATGGGGCTTCATTGGCAGTAGCATTTTGAGGGAAAAAGCGCCTTTCCAAAAGATCCTGTGTTGCTTTAAAGCATGTAAGAGTTTCAGTATGCCAAATGCACGTCGTGCTGTGAGCCATCACAGCAGTACACAGATATTGATTTAGATAGAAACCAGAGGGCTGGGGAAGATAGAAAGGGCACAGTGTGCTTTCTGGTGCGTATGCATTATTTAGCTTTCATAGTTTCATCTGAAGTTAGTGCCTATTTAGATAAAATTATAGAATCGGTATCACTGCGTTCAATATAGGTACATCAAATTACTTCTGAACCAAAGAGATATAGACGATATGACTTATTTGTTCTTGTAGCTACCAAGAAAATAGCTTTTAGTGATGATCTATTTTTTTTCTACTTGAATAATATACCTGGAAAAAGTACCATATTGTGAAAAACAAAGAAAAATAGAGTCTTAACCTGCTTGGTTCCCAAACAGGTATGCCAGAGAAATCTATCATGCAAATTCCACTGATTCTAATACCTAGGAATGTCAAATGATTGATTTGAGACAAATAATTGGGAATTCCTCTAATATTGAAACATACTAAAATTCACAGAGTAAGGGAGGCAAAGGCAAAAGAAGAATGCAAGGCAGATGTATTTAACTAACAAAGGAATGAAAGAATGGAAAGGTCACAAGAGATCATAACATTTACATTAGTAGCTTGGATTAAAGTCCCAAAGTTTTATTTTTATTTCCACATTATCCTACCATGTCTTTAACTGAGATGGACAAAGAGTAGTTCCTAGACTCAAAACTTAACAACTGAAACGAACGTCTTTGCTCTGTGTAGCCCTGCTTCCTTAGAAAACTACCATAACTCACAGAGATAACGTTCTTTATGGGCCAGATCTTGTACCAGAGAAAGAAATCACAACAATTTATGCAATATTTTATGAGTGACTTTACATGTGCAGTAATGAACACGAGAAAAATCTGAGACCCTCAGATGGCACTGAAAAATATTTTGAATATATTTTGCTATTTAGACTACAATATTTTGCAATTCTTACCAAACTTGTGTAGTATTATTGAGTGATGTGGAAATGACTGACAAGTGCAAAAGTTTCAGAAGACATCCATTATCCTTATATTCATCTGTTCATTCCGATTCAGATCTACCAGCCATTTGTACAGAAACATTCTTAATTAACAGTATTAGTATCAAAAGGATTATCGTGTGAGTAAGAGCTTGCAGACCAAACTGAAACATTGCACAATCTCTGATAACAAGCTGGCAAATACATGTATTCACATGGAAACACTTACTCATTTGACTTAGCACAGAAACATCGACTTCCAGTCACACACGAGCAGACGATTCTTACACACTAGCCTGAGAGCTGAAATCTTCTAACAACGATGAGCTGTTCTCAAATGAATGAAATGCTTCCTCTTTTATCTTTCTACCAAAATATTAGATAAGGATTTAGTAGAATTTTAAAAATAGGTTATGGTTCACCTGCGAGTAAGTTCTTCTTTTCAGGAAAAATAACCCAACTACACCTGTCACAAGCATCATCACCAACTGTGTAACATACATTCATATAAAAATGTAAAGATTATATATATTTAGTAGAATGTAAAAAAAAAAAAAAAAAAAAAAAGCCAAAAAAAGCCCCATACTAATTCCACCAAAAATGTATGTAATGGCAGGTGGGGTTTTTTCATTGACATTTATTTTTTATAAACATGATAACAATAGGAATTATTATTTTCTACTGGATACAGTACCCCAATTATGTATGGCTGGCATAAGGATAAGCATAATTCAATCACAAAGAAAGGTTTCCAGTTATAATTGATACTAGCCATTACCTTTTATAATGCTGATGATATCCTAGAAACATGACATCCTTCTGGGCACATTTAAATTTGTATCTTTAAAGTTAGGATTCTCTCTTTATTAGACATGTTTTTATTTATAATCTAACATAGAAGTGCACAAATAGACAGAAAGCATACATTTTGCTGTGGAATTGCATGCAAAAAATGTTGCTACAGTGGTTTCTTTTCTGTTATCCATTTTTAAATCTAGAAATTGTTGAAGGCCTCAGCTAAATTAATGAATTCAAACAAATTAATGATATCAAGCAAAACTTCAAAATGGCATTTAAAATTTGAAAGAAGCTATATTTTATGATTTAAATATGATTTAAATCACGTTTTCCCTAAAAAGATACCAAACAAACCACACACACAAATAACCCCAGACCAAATCTTTGCAAAAATTTACTGGGAGAATATTTCTGATGGCAAGCCAAAGTCCTGAACATAGTGCTCTAAATAATAGTTAGGGAGACGGGCAAGTCAGGACTGGAAGAACGTCCCTTTCCATCCTTAGACCCTAAAGAAACAACTACAAGGGACAGTTCACCGGCACCATAATTTGGGGCCCAGGTCCAGCTGGACTTTTCTGTGCACTTTTCCTGCTGAAAACATCACAAGAACAGCTGCTTTCACAGGATTTTTTCATGGAGTCTCAGGGGATCTTCTTGTTATGTTACTGCAGTATTTTGAATGACAGTCAGCCAGCAAAAAAGACAAGAACAAGATCCAAAGAGAGGAAAGAGTGGGGATAGGGGACGTAAAGAGACAGGGATGTAGAAAGAAAGATAAGAAAAAATGGATTACGAGAAAGGAAGGATCAGAAAATATCAGCAAAAATAGGGAGTTGGGGAACCAGAAAATTAGACAATAACAGAAATAAAGGTAAAAAGATTTACAGGAAAGAAGTTTTTTTGATAAGAGAAAGGAAAAAGGAAAATAGACCATCCATCACAAATACAGAATATATTAAAAAAAAAAAGATAGAAAAAGAACCTTAACCTAGAAGAAGAATTAAAATGGAAGGGCTGAATAAGGCCTGCACGAAGCTTGCAGTAAGATGCAAGAGACGAATACAAAACAGATGCTGTATAACTGGAAAGACAGAATAATCAAATTGTGAATAAATGACATTCACAAAGCAAGCCCAGCTTAGAATACGTGTGTTATTTTATTTTGCATTAGTAATAGAAACATGTGTTGAGTTCGTAGTATCCATTTATATCTTCCTTAAAACACTGGAAGAGCAGGTAGGACTAATAAGAGCTTGCCTGACACAAGTCTGGTAAACAATGATTGATTTTGGTATATTTGTACATTACATTTTCAGTATGTGTTTCTTCCATTCTTTGCAGTAACGTTGACATAAAGTTAAAATTCACTGTCTACTCGCATGTACAAACACAGAAATTTTAAAACACAAAGGTGTTTGGTTTTTTGCACGACACAAAGTCGTCGTGTCGTCCCCCCCCAACTTTGCAGATATTAATATTACATAAATTATTGCCATGGGAAGACATCAGTGAGCTTGTTTCAGCAATGGGGCTACTACTAGCCCTTAAATTGCATTTCAAATTTGATCCTGCTCCTTTGGAGGCACTGGGGAACCTCCGTTGGGGCACGATTAAGCCATAATGGTGGATATTCAGATATCGGAAGAGGGCAGAGATGAGTCATGATTTGAAAAGAAGACTTAAAAAGGAATTAAAGGTAGCAGCAATCATTGTGTGCTTTAAGCCTGAACTGAGGGCCAGGGATGTCAAAGGGAAAGCTTTCGTTAGCTTCAGTGCCCTCTGACTTGAGTTCTTTTACATTCTGGAGGGCAGGAAGGATTACGTTTTGGAAAGCTGAGAGATTGAGATCATGCTACACAGGCATTAAAAATGCCTCTTCTCTGCCTCAAGACTGGCATGATCTCAATCGTGTGACTGGGGGCAGGAATAACACGGGAAACTGAGACTCCTGGTCAGGAGAGCACAATTGCATTCTCATCACCAACCAGAGCTGAAATATATTTTCATGTTTTTCCTCAAGTTACCCCACTAGCTATTTTTCCCTCTTCTTTCTATTGTTAGTGAACATAGCACAGAAAAAAATATAAAAATGCTGAGTATTGTGATATTTCTAGAAAAGAGTTCACTTAGACTCATACAACTAAGTAGTATTAACTACAGGGCGGTATTTTGCCTAACTGGTGAAATGACATTTCCTCAATATTATGTTCTACCTTTTCTCATCAATGAATATTTTAAAGAAAGAACTGAAAAGATATTGTAAGGGAAGAAATACATGACTTTAATCGGTAAAACTTCTTAAGAAGTCTCCACTGACAAAAATAGCTTAATAAGACACAAAATGTTATGCTTTCTCTAGCCTACCTCTCTTCTCTTTCTCCTCCATCTCCAAATCCCCAAAATGCATGTGAAAAAATTGAATGACAGGATGAATAAAAGAGTAAGCCTCCAAGTATGCAGATGTGTAATTTTCACACATTTTTGTTCTCATGCAGTTGTTTAGGATTAGCTTTCTTAAGGAAAAAATATACATTATAACTTCTAAATCTCTCTTTTCCATCTTAAAATATTAAAATATTGCTAATACATGAACTGAGAGGGTTATGTCTATTTTTACTTTAGAGAATGCAGATAAAAGGCAGGCAAAGCAATATTTTTTTTTTCGTCTGGACTGCTTCACATGCACATACACCCCCTTCCAATGTTGTTTTAATCTCAACTGGAGGTGACTACTCATTTGTAAAAGAAAAGAGGTTAAGAGGCACTAAGTAAAGATGACAGATAGCTTCATAAAATAATTTAAATTACTCTGAAAAAGAACTGGGTAGAAAACAAAGATGACGCTGTTTACAGTAACAATATTTAAAATGTATTAATTAAACCCAGAGCAGAACTACAAAAGAGAGAGGTGCTTTGAAGATGGAAAGCTCTGAATGCCACAGGAAGCTTTGAAGTTTCTCAGTTTCCTTTGTTTCTCACTCATAATACATGAGAACACTCTGCAGTAGCTAAGCTTTAACTTTCAAGGGACCTTTTTCTGTTTGTTCCACCATTAATGAGAAAAAAAAAAAAAAAATCATACCCCGCTCTTGCTATTCGTCTTTAGAATTCATGGCAGAGAGATTCACTGCTGCCGTGAGAGTTTCTGGTTCCTATTTGGGAAGGCTGATTTAATCTATTGAAGGTTACCCTGTAGTCAGTTGTGCCAAATATATGCCAGATTTAAGCATAAATTAATCAAAGCAGTCACCTAGTACAGCTTCCGTTATACTATGGAGGAAAAGGTAGCGATGCTAGAGCCAGGGCTGGTTTCAAACTCGCTCTTAAAACTGAAACTAAGAATTTCAGTTTCATATTCGATTACTTGATTTTGTCTCCAAGTATCCTCTGGCAATCATTTGAGCAGAAAGTTATATCAATAATAGGACATATTTTCTAGTGGTACCTTCTTCACATGTGAGGACAGAGGAATCCAGAGAAACGGAAGAGTTTGTGGAATTTTTTACTTCCCAATGATGTCCATGGAAGCTGTTGTTGAGATCAGTATTTGAATATATGGAATCAAAAAGTGAACTCACACACATGTATAGGTTTCTTGACATTCCAGTTCACCCAAGGGGAAAAAATAACTTCACTCCTTACACATGATTCCTGCAGCAACAGAGGTGATCCCCCTCCACTTCCTCCATCCCGCTTTATAGATTTAGGTAGAGCAGTTCCACTACGTGTATTATGTGCATTATCTCCAGAGATAACACGATCACATTGTCATGCAAACATGCAAATCACCACTTCTAGTTGCCATGGTTTCAAATTATCATGGCCTAGCACAACTTACTATAAAAAAAAAAAAAAAAAGGCAGCAAGGCAGCAACTACAGGACTAGCCTGCATTACACTAGAGGAATTTAGATAGCTCTAAACCACCTACTATTTAGAGGACTAAATCCTAGGTATATTTTTTTAAATTCCACTAGAACTTCTGATGCTGCATCTGGGTCTTGTTAATTAAAACATTTTTACATAAACTGGCTCACATTGCTTCTAATTTAAAACTAAATGAAAGGAAGGAATGTCAGGTTCCCAGCCACAACACAATACCACTGGGAATGTGCAGCCTTCCAGTTTTAGCACTCAGGAAATACTGATTTAATGTGGTCAGAGTAGCTTTACGTTAAAAAGGAAAGGGGAAAAAAAAAAAAAAGTTTCACAAGTCTATTCATTAATTGCTGTTACAAAGATTTACGAAATACCAGAGAAGAGGTGAAGTCCAGGCAGGGGCAGCACAAAATTCTGTGTTGCCCTCCCGATGTGCTCTTGTAACCCTCACGTGTGGGCTGGAAACAGCACACTCAGATGATGCTTACGGTTTTGAGTGTCTATTAGCAAAAACCAAGGTAAAAATAAGAAAGTAACTGCTATCTTATGTGTCACGAACCTGCATTTCACCACTGGACAACTCATTAATTTTAGGCATCTAACTTGTGGTGCCTATATGAAGAGGCTAATTTTCCAAAGACCTCTGTAAGAGAATGGAAGGAAAGAACCTCCTACACAGGGTGAATCAGAGCCATATCTTAACTCAGATGCTCCAAATTGTCCTCTGGGGAATCTTCTCTCAGTCTGGGGTCTACATAAGGAGATTGTCCTGCTAATTTAGCCATATGAACAAGGTGGCCTGAATTCTGGCATCTTGAACATCTTCCCAAGAGCCCACTAATCCATGTCCAGATGGGAATCAACATACAAAATGAACCAACAGAGAGATTAAACGTGAAGGCCAGGTTAGACAGAACAATTTTGCTTTTGGTAAGCCTCAAGAATGAAACCCGAAAGGCCTGGCTGGCCCCTTCTCAGAATAAGGGGGCCTGGGCATGGGCCTCTGCATTAGTTAGCACTGAGGAGCTGCTGCTTCTTCTGGATGTGACTGTGAAGGGATGATGCCTTGTCCCTGGTGTCTTTCCCAGATCAATGTTTCCTACAGGTGTGTGCCTCGAACACCTAAAACAGGTATTTTGTTTGTATTTCACCCAAGATAAGTAAAAATAGAATCAGCTAGCTGAAAGTTAATAAAACCCAAATGTTCTACATCTAAAACCAGAAACTTAACTAAGATTTAAAGTATTTACTATACAAGAATGCTCACTGTTATCTTCTCTCTTCAAAGTTAATATTTATCATACTTAATTAAATGCTTTCTTACGTCCATGTATACTCGAGTTCAAGCCTGAATACTAAACATTATTAATAATTATGGCTAGTACACTGATTCATGCAAACACAAATCACGTATCTCTAGAGTCTAAAGAGGTAGGTAGTTTTTATTCGAGGAAGTCCCAAGACATGAGCTCTGGCACTCCTGGTTTTATGGAAGATTTTCTGTGTGTTTGTGACTTCTTTCAGTAAGTTAAAAGAGCATGTAACTTCACATTATTTTGAAGTCTCTTGTCGCTTTTCTTCAGCAGCTTTAGCATAACCTTTCCACTGCCTGTGGCAAATGTTTTCTGCATCCTTGTGTCAGTACAAAAACCAGAATTTTTTTGTAAGTAAGTCGTAATTTTTAGTGTCAACGAGAGATATGATCTCTTTGTCCACCACTCAGACAACAGACCATAGCTCAGAAGAAGTTCCACCATTCCACCAATGATTTCAGGACAAATCTTTTGTTTCCAGCATAAAAGGACCTTCAGTGGTCTTTCTATAATTTTAAATTAGGAAAGATCTTTGAAAAAATGCTTTTCACCCATACTCTCTCATTTGCAGCAGCTATATGCATCAAACAAGAATTTTGACACTTTTACAACAGACTAGATCAAGTGTTACCCTTAACAAAACTATAATCTATAGCTCAAAAAACTATAAATCTATTCTAAATCTAAGTATTATTATTAAATAAAATTGCAGCAATTAATACTCACGGTTTTGGACTCATAGAACTGTAGCTACACCCTTGGGCTTTTTATTACTCCCTTGGACTAGCACCCAATTGTTTTCAGTTGTCATCTCTCTTCTCTCTGAATACCTTGGTGTATGGTCCAATTAAACCAAACACTTCATCTGGCCCAAAAGAAGTTTTGATTTAAGGAGACTGGGGCTGGTGCACTCAGGAAGCCATATCATTCTTTTAAAGAAGGGTAAATGAAATTTTCACAGCCAGGAAACACACATATAAAAAATGTATAATCAAATACTAATTTATTTTATTTTTTCCTCAACGTATGATACTTTCCCTGGAAAAAAGGTAGCATACGATTTGTCTTAAGTAGGAAAAGCAACATAATTTTAATGCCTATTTTTGTATTAAGTATCCTAAGACAAATGTTCTGCCCCATCTGCCAGCACAAACTGGAAAGCTCCAAAATTCCTTCCTCTTGCTGGTGTTTATCCTCCAATGTGTTCTCTGCCCATACTCTTTCTCTGCCACATGTGCTTGTCAGATGATTTGGAAATATGTAACGGTGTTGTGGCTACTCTATTTGATGTAGCTTTGACATTCAGATCTCTGTAACATCTCGGTCTTTGCAACCAATGGAGGAAAAAAAATGTCCTAAAGCAGACTTTATTACCATTGTTACTTCATTGATTTTGGATAAATTCATGTAGAAATAAATCAGGACCACTAGCATTCAAGATACCATTGTTCTGTTAGGAGCACCTAAGGACTTACTAATTAGTCTAAATTGTTATTATGATACCAAGCTGCAAATGCAAATATCCCTTAAATACAGAGCCCCAACACAATAATACACTGGTAAAAATCTAAAAAAAAGGCAGAATACAGTAAGTCTACCACCTGATGAAAAAATTGATGGCACCAATAATTTGCTTAAAACCCTGTCTCCAACAATGACTAATCCTAAATAGCTAGGGAAGCCTACGCAGAACGGGAGACTGGTAGAAGCATTTTCCAGAACAGTGCTGTAAAATAAGTCAGGGCATTTCTGAGCCAGAGGTGGTGTTTTGTGTTTTAGCAATCAACGGATTTTTCTTACACAAATTGGTGCATCAGGTCATTTTAGTCCACATAAAGTTTAGTATTCACAACAAACTTTGGCAAGGACTTTGCCAGTTTAACACTGCATTGTTTAGAAAAACACATTTTTCTGCTTCTTGTCAGCTTGTTTCCCAATAGTTAGCACTGAGCACATAGTATACACAATGTTAGGACTCTTTGCTATATAAAACATAATAAAATTGATGGCCCCTAGTTCCTCTTCAGAAGACAGAAGAAATATTCAAATCCTATACAACTTCTCCGTGCCAGTCATGATTTTACAGACCTCTGTCATATCTTTCCATCAGTCATAGCACTTTAAACAGACTCCTATTCTATTTAATCTTTCCCTGTACACCAGATGTTCCATACCTTTGATCTTCCTTGTCACGCCTCTCTATGTCTTTGCCCATAATAATATACCTTTTGGAAAGGAGGGGAGCAGAGCTTCATGCGTTTAGGGATGCAGGCACAATATGGTTTTGTAACAATGACATAATGATGATTTCTGGGTTTTTTTTTTTTCCTCTCTTTGCTTCCCTAACATCTAATTTGCTTTCATTACTGCTATTGGGCACTGAACTGGCATTTTCATAGAACTATATATTATAACCTCAAATGTCATTCCTGAGTACTTACTGTTAGCTCAGTGTCCATCACTGCATATGTAATGTTAGGACTGAGAGTTTTTTCACCCCTAAGTATCACATAACGTTTATAAAAATTGAATTTCATCTGCTAATTTATTGCCCAGTCACTCATACGTCCTTCTTCAATGTTACACAGTCAGCCCTTGTCTTGAATATCTTGAATATCTCAAAATCCTCAGCAAGCTATTCTGTCCTTTTTACAGATCATTTATGAATCTGTTGAAGAGCACAAACCTCTGTGGAATTCAGCTGGTGACATCTCTGCATTGTGAAAATGGAACATTTATTCTTACCCTCTGCTGCCTCTCTTTTTACTGACTATTTATCCGTGTGAAGACCTCCCCATTATCCCAGAGCAACTTAGCTGCTTTGTTGAGAGATATTGTTGAAAGTCTTTTGGAATTCCATGGGAACCATATCAATGGTATCTCCCTCCTACGCACGCTTCTTAGTGAATTCAAGGGCCTGAAGTTGAGAGGCAGGACTTTCCTTTTCAAAAGTCGAGCCATTCCTAATATGCCATACACACCCATGTGCCCACTAATTTAGTACTTAGAATAATTTATACTGATTTATCCAATATAGACATTGGGTTTAGTGATCTGTCATTTCTGTCAATCTTCTTTGTGGCCTTTTCTACAAACATTATATTATTAAATATATCTATTATATTTACCATCTTGCAGTCTGTTACGATACGGCTTTCTCATCACACCTACCGCCTCAGCTATTTCATTCTGCAGAGTCGTCTGAATGATTTTGAGCAAGTATCATCTGGCCATGGTTAAACATGGGCATGGAAATTACTCTTCATTTTGTCTATTTGTTCCATAGATTCAATTTCAGATATTGTCTGACAAGTTTCCCATAGAGAGGGACTCTTTCATAGAAACCTTGCTAAATACTTGAATAGTGGGCATAGTTTTATAAAATTCACTTCTTCTTTTCACTTATGGTGCCCTTTTCTTGAATCTATTTTTCAACACCGTTGAAACTAGGGACTCTGTGAAAGGCTTCCTGCCTCCAATTAATTAAAAAATTATTTATTATTCATTTTCAAGAATTCTGCAAGTTGTTTGTCCAATCTTTTTTTCACTTGCCACTACTATCCTTTCTATTTTTCTCTCTTGAACATACCTCAGATTTTTTGACATATCCTGTAGTAACTTCCATTTTCATTCTGTTTTACCATGTTGGCTTGATTTTGGTATTCCTTAATTTTTTTTACTAAGTGGCATGAATTTGGCTGGAGTTCCTAATACGATGTCTTTAAATAATCTCCATAGAATTTGAGCATATAGAACATTTTTCAGAGACCTTTTAGTATGTTTTTAGCTATGTTTCTTACCACTTAATGCATTTTCTGTTTTTGAAATTAAGCACAGAAATAGTGGATTTTTGTACATTTGCTGGCACGTTGAATCTAAGTAAAGCATGGTTTCTGTTACAGAGCAGTTCATTGAGAGAAAAATTTTCAATCAAGTCTTTCACCAGTGCTCAGGACCAAGCTGTTACTTCTCACAGGTTCCCTGACTGCCTGGTTCCATCAAACAGTCATTACTGGGGTCAAAAAGCATAGATGTGACAATTCAGCCAGACAGGACACAGCCTTTCTAACCTCACTCAGCACGTCAATGTATCCATTGTAAGTCTATCATATTTCCCTTACTGTATTGCATATTTTATTACTTGTTTATATATTTTTTGTTGTTTTTATTCTGCATTCTGTATTCCTTTTCCTATGCAGAACTAGAATTTCAATCATAACTCACTGACATTGCTTTGCATGGCGCGCTAATCTGATTTGACTGTCAGCTTGCTTTAACATATAAAAACGTGAAACTTAAACTCCACAAAATTCACCATGGGACTCATACTGTCCCTTGCACGTTTTGTATCCTGATACAGCTTTCCTTCCAAATTTGCAATATATTTCTTATGTCAATAGTTAGGTACGCTGGCTTGTACTTAAACTGAGGAAGTCTTGGCGTTCTTTCTATCCCCATTGCTCTCGCAGACAGCCCAGACTAGGTGACCCAAAGGCTTCCTGCTAAGGCCAGCTTCTCATTTGGGAAAATATGAATTGCAAGGAGTCTGAGCACAAGCCAACTATAGACCTCCTCTTGGCACAGGGAAGGGAACTGGTGAGGCTCTTTGGAGCTGCCTGCAATTCAAAGCATTCTGTGCGCACTCTGTGACCTAGCATGGAGGTGTAACTTTTGGGAATCATTACCTTATTCTAAAAGGACACTGCAGACTCTACGGAGAAATATTTATGGATAACATAATAATTGATTTACAGAATAATAAGAACATCAAACATCATTGAAAGATTATGTTACATATCAATGACACTTAGCTAGACACAATCCATCAATGGAAACATTTAAAATACTATTTACAGTTCAGAAAACTATAGCGTGACACACAGAGAGATTTTAATAAGATTGCAGGCAGGCAACAAATATGCAGAAGCTGAAGCAAAGGTGTTGAATACGTAGAAGCCTGAGCAATTTTGTGGTATTACCATGCTGTGGAAATCTCAGTAAGATCCAAATGGTAAAATATATTTTCCATATATTATACATGCACACATGATGTGCAATTTTCCATACCCTAAGCATCCTCACATTTCAAGCGAAAAAATGCACACATGTTCTGCCTTCGCCTATGCTGAAGGACATCCAGAATCTTCACCACAAAATATTAAATTGTGCAGTAAACCTCCCCCGTGTTCTGTGGCATGCCGAAGAAGCACATACTCTCCTGCCTCCTAAGAGGGCTGATACACAGGGTACAGGAGCACCATACAGACTACTGTGAGCAAAGAAATGTACCTATTTACTAACGTTGCTCCGAGAATGTGAGGAATATGAAATAAAAGCCAATTACTGGTATATATTAAGCAGCTGTGCAACTGGAGACATGGTTTTCATCACCCCATGTGTTATGCAGTTTCAGCTTCGGAACTCTTCTCCTCTGAGGATCGCACAGCTCTTTGCAAACTTTATCAAAGTTCAGAAAACTTTCTTTCTGTGTTAGCCCTGCTGTTATTTCTCCCACTTGAAGGAAGATCTAAGGGACTTCACTAAGGTCACACGAATGGCACTGGTTAAATTAAAGGTGTGTGTCGAACTGAATGAGTTTAATATGTGGAAGATTGTGAGGAGACCACCATACACTTACTGTCCTCTCAGTCTGTCCAGCCTCAGTCACAAAAAACCAAACAACTGAGCTACTGTAAACAAAATAATAGAGTCTACAGCAAAATTCACATCAGTTCAACTAGGTAACTTTTTAAATACTTCACCTTAACCAATTAAAATTATTACTTCCCTATTTCAGATTTCAAATAGGCTTTTATTTTCCTAACACATGTATGGGTAATGAGTAAATTAAGGCAACAACAAGAAAAATAAAATTTTATGATGAATAATTATAACATACACATAAATATTTATTCTTCTATCAGCACAAGATATTATTGTTATTGCCAGAAAGCACTAGGTGCGGTTCCCTGAACCACAAAAGCACAGACGCACCAACTCTCTTCCTTCTTCTCTCTTAGTAGTATATAAGGAAAAGCTCTTCCTTGCGTCCCTCTAATTATAACTGAGTCATTACCACAAAGGCTGCATATATGTTCACCTGAACTGAAATACATATTAAAGTCTGATCCAACATAGACATACATAAATTACTTGCGATATGAGTGTAAGACTGGATGTGGGAGGAACCACAAGTACATTCAAATCTCACGTTCCCTCCCAGTTTAGTAGTTAGGGCATCCAACAGTGAAGAAAAAAGATCCCTTCCTCCCGGAGTGTCTATATATTGTTACGCTCCATCATGACTGAAAGGTGCAAAAATAGTATATACAATAATCAAATTTCTGAAGTCTTTCCTGTTCTACCCTCGGAGCCCCAACCACCAGGCCAGCGCCTGGTTGCCATCAGGCTGCTCACTTCTGGACCCAGCGCTGCTCACCTCTCAGACGTGCGTGGGGCAGGTTTCTACAGCAGCGAGAGGAAAGACCTTTTCCTTTCCCCTTCTTTTCACCTGTAAATGCCCAGTAGTCTGCTCTGCAGAGGCAACTTCAAGGCTGGGAAAATTATGGTTTCTAATCTCCCCATGGTATGATATGTGTGGACTCTGAGAAACTTCTCAGTTTCTTCCTTCTGCCTTTCTGTTTACCCTCAGAAAGAGCTCTGTTCCAGGATCCTCAGTAAATCTAATTTTCAGCTCAATCCAGTTAGCTAAACTCTACTGAAGCAAGAAACCAAGATACTCCATTTGTCCATTCCCCCCCATTGGCTAGCTATAGGTGGCTTCCAGTTCATAATTTAGATGTTTTGCATCATTTTCATGGCTTCCTCACTCCCTGCTTTGACTATATTCAGAGAAAATGCTTACTTTTCCCTTCAGAGATAAATCCTTAATTTGGAGAGATTATGGCTTTACCTGTGTTTGTAATTGACTGTTTCTTGTGCAGTCAAAATCTCAGTAAAATATTACAAACCAAGATTATTTTCATTAAAGCCCGGAAATGAGTAGTGAACCATTTGAGGAACCTAAGTGTGCTAAACTTATTCGTATGTTGTGGTATGTTAGAAAACACATAAGTATAGCCGTCCACAGAAGAAACAGAAATTAAAATGAGAAGTAGTACGATGTGATCACCAAAGAACAGACACTAGAGTATATTTAAACAAAAAAAAAAAAAAAAAATGGATAAAACCTATCAACTTTAAAACTTTCGCTACCAGGGAAATTCAGGCATCAGTGGCAAAAGGCCAGAAAAGGAACAGGAGAGTGCTGTAGGTTTATACATATGCATATATAGTAGCTGTTTTACACTGACATGGTTTGCTTTTACTTCAGTGAACCACTTGCCCTTGAACAAGTTAGAGATTTGCTTATAAAAACATATATCATAAAACCCCACAACTACATTCAAAATACTTGAGCTAATCCCCAGGGCAGACAGAGCTGAAGTCTAAATGTCACTGCTCTTTTGGAGACATGATCAACCTATAACCTTATCAGAACACAAATTATGCCAGTGAACAACATCCAAAACCTGCGGAGGCATTTCAGATATTTTTGGCATTCTAATTTATGGATTTCAGTTGCTGTTTTCTAACTTTCAGGTCGGTCCTTTGGAGAAAGATTTTTTTTTTCAGTTCAGATTTTCTTTATTGGTTACAAAAGTCCTGAAAATCTATCACTTTTATCTTTGTGCATTTTGATGACACATAATACTGATTAGAAAGTGTCTCAGCTGGTAATAAGTTCCCTTCATAATTTTTTTTCCAAATGCTGTTTTTATGCAGTTCATACTGGAATCCAATTAGCATATCATTGTGACTGATTAAATATGCCTCACGTAAATTTACATGTCAAAATACATACTGTACTTAAACAAACAGACAAGGATGCCAGTCTTCTGTAAACAGCTTTGCATGCATAAGCTAACTCAGAAACACAAAAGCTTATATTTAAATTCTCAATGACTACCTGAATAAAGATAGAGTGAAAGGGAGACAGAAAGGTAATGTTACTCATGCATGAAGTGAGAGAATGAATATAGACATTTGTCTCTCTTTGTCTCTGAAGAAAACTATTGACAAGAGATTCCCCATCTGCATATGAGGCTGTCACGTCAGATTAGCTCATCAGGTAATGGAAATTTGGCCTCTGATCCAGAAAAGGTCCCTATGCACTAAGAATCGAGACTGTTTCAAAGAGATTGTATTATCTTAGACAGCAGGATTAAATTAATATGGGAATGACTTCTACTGGAGGAAATTTTTTGTTAAACATGTGCTAATGTTTATTATGCAGAGCATCCAGTTCTCATAAGTGATCTTTCTTGACATTTATTCATTACTTTTTGACCTTCCTTGCAACTGAAAAACAAACAAGCAAAGTGCACCCCAGGTGAAGCATGGATGATATGGTTCCAACCAAAACCTCTCAAGATGCATTCATGCTAGCACACATTATGAAACAGTAGAAGAAATTACACTGTTGTCAGGTAGATCAAATTAATCCCCCAAAAGTGGAAAAATTATTGAGGTCAATCATAAAGGACTGGATTCACAAAGTGGATGTTGTAGCTACTGTTCTTAGCCAGCAAAGTGAAGACCCAGTTTCAATTCTTTCTCCCATGACTAGTTCACTAAATTACATTAAATATGCAACGAAGGAAGGTCTCGGAGATGAGTCACGCAACTCCTGGGGAGCGCCCACATACCAGGCTGCAGTGCAGTGTTCCCTTCTGCTCTCGTGCACTCTAGGTCAGTGAAGGTTCAATTATTCCATGCAAAGTCTAACAGCATATAGAGGAAAGGCTGAGAATCTCCTTCCAATACTTTACTAGCACCGTGATTAAGGAGATGGGTTCAAACGCCCTAAGGCAGAGGAAAACAGTGAATTTGTATCTTCATCCTGACAAAGTGCATTTCTGAGAGGAGACTGAGCTTTCATCTATAGAAATTAATCAAGATGACTGATTACACAGATTTGCATTGTGGATTCCCAGACGGACTCAACACGTCAGGAAAGTAGCAAGTAGTGGTAGAGCAAAAGACAAAAATCCCTGTTTATGACTAGATACATTTGACAGTCACAAACAATTCCAGGTGAAGTCAAGCCTTTTTGGTGACTTCAATGGAAAATTGGATTAGGCTACCACTGAACATGGCAGAAAAAACAAGAGGCCACCTCAAGCTCAACTTTAACGATGTCCCACATGTAAATAAACATGTAGTTTAATTTGATCCGTGTCATGTGCTTCTGATTTCACACAGACCAGAGGAGCAATGGGAGGAACAATACATAGCATGGAGATATTTTCTGCAGAGCAATGGTGTGTCGCCTAAGGGTGAGATAATCTATCAAATTGCAGATTATTATTGCAGTGCCTCAATCTTCTGTATATTCTAATACAGAAGGATGAACTACATAACTCAAGCAAAAGTCTGAAATAAGAAATGTGATTGAGGGGCATTTCAAAATAAATTTAGGATATTAAAATAGTGAAATAATAGAAATATCAGGACAATGAAATGACATCTTTTTATTGACATTACAAAACCCACAGGTCTCATTTAATCTAAATAATTGATATGTATCAGTGGTTGGTATTAAATCCATATACTGGTTCTGTTACTTCAGTTAATATATAAAAAATTTAGAACAGATTTTTTTTAGATATTTTCCAATATCTAAAATCAGCTATTTAGAATGTTTCTTTGCCAGATTTAATATTGGCAGAATTAAATGTAGTTTAATTTTAATCCCGAAAGTGAAGAAATGTTTTTAACAAGTTTGAATCTACATCACAACCTTCAGTCTGTATTAATAGCAATCTGAATTGTGAATGTTCTAAAAGAAATTGAAAACAGAAATTTATTGTTATAGCTTTAATTGCTGTCAAAGGGATGATGTTATAATACTGACAGTGATAAGTGATATAAAATTTTCAAATGCTACAGCAAGGGGAAAAGTGTTATTTTAGTGAATTCAAATCGACTGCCTACTCATTTATTTTATCTTTGCTGGAAGCCAGGTACAGATGCTTAATAAAAGTACAAAAATTGTTACTGGACAATCATAGAAAAAAAACACCTGCAGGAAACTTTATTTCTTTTTTGCTTCCTAAAAATGAAGCATATCCCTTTATGAAAATGTATCACTAGTAACACCAAGCAACTACTGATGTTTTAATTACTAATAGAAAGTTCTTATTTTAACAAAAATAATTACTTTATTTTCCCAAGTTTGGTTTAAGACTAACTTGCAATCAGAAGGGCATCTCACATGGTTTCTGCAGAAAAATGAAGCAAGACCTACACTGAATAAATATTGCCAGCTCTTTTGGTGCTTAGATCTTAGAAGTATTAAGAGTGTTAGGCCATCAAATCCAGTGGAAGCTATGGGTGGAATTCAGCTCTCCAGTTAAGACATGTAAACCTAAGTGCCTGCACAGACATGCCTACGTACCAGTTGGTTGCCTAAGCTCCCAATGTAGTAAATAAAGGCCGAAGCTCACACAGATACGAGGGCTATTCAGATCTCCCTGAACTGACCACCGGTTCTTGTCCAGCTGAATAGCTCTCTTGGCTCTACTGACTGCAGATTGATGAGAAACCTGGAGCAAACTTAGATACCGGAGTGTCCAGTGCCCTTGTAAGCGCTGTTGGTTATCCTGCCTGGCCTCCAGAAAGATGCGGACCCCCCAAAAGTGATGTCCCAGGCAAGTATCTTAGACAGCTACAACACCTCCAGTGGCCCCAGATGTCTCCATCAGGCAAATGAATCCCACCATCACTACGAGCGCTTACATATGTAGGTCAAATGTAGACACTTACATATATACACCCACAACTTTCTGAGCCAAGTACCGTGTGAAATGCACCCTCTTGGGGGGAGGGGGGCGCCTGGCCTGTGGTTTAAAAATATATCATTTCAGTTTACCTGCAATCAAAATATAGCTTACTGTATGTAAAAGAGAATTTCCCCCAAAAAAAACTTCATTAGACAAAAACATCTTTCACTTGTATAAGCTGTATGATTTGTTTCTCTTAACAATCAGTGCCATAAAAGTCATACGGTGTACTTTTGAGAGAGTGTATAAATTTTTCAGCTGGTGACTTTTTGACTCTGTCTGTAACAGGGAAATGATTCAGTCACAATTCAACCAACAAAGCATGTAATATTCTCTCTATTAAAGCTGAGAAAAATCACAGGAAAATACTGAAAAATTGAAAATCACATGGAGTAAAAGTGACAAAAAACACATCTGTGATTTAGGAGCATATGGCTTTTTCCTTATTTTTTAAAGGCAATGACATTTAAAGCTGCTAAGATATGTCCAAAATGGGATTTTTTGATGTTTTTATTCATAACACAACTAAAATGGAAATTATTCTTAAAATAATGAAAAAGATTGTTTAATAACATAGTAGATTATTTGATTAGGAAGTGGTACAAATAAAAATGAGAAGACATTGATTGCATGCTTAAGGAGGCTAACGGTGTAAATTTGATGGCTGATAAAATTATGTATGCTTAAATATTCTGTTCCAAGTAGAACATCACTTTCCCTCAGTCCTCAAATTGAATGATTTTTTTTCTTTCTTTCTTTTTTTTTTTTTTTTAACCAAGTCCAAACTGCAATGAGGTAATGGTTTCAACAAAAGGCAAGGCAAAGCTAAAACATGTTGGGAAACCTCTAGCAGAGATGAACGTATGAAGGATATACACTTCCCAAGGAAGAAATTAATTTATTAATTAGTTACAAGTGAATAACGATGATTGTTTCAAGCAGCTCCACCGCTCCACATCCTGACTGTATCTTGCAATAGCAAGACTAGAAATCTGTTAATAGATATGCTGGAACTTTCCCCATTGCCTAAGCAAACAGTTCATCTCATTTTGTGCCAAAATACATTTGACCATATATCTAATAATACAAGGTGAAATGGACTGGGCTGTATGCAGGAAATTATGAAGTCATTATACTTCGAAGGGTTTTTTTAGCTATCGTGTGCCTACCCGAGTGTGTTGGTTTTGCGTGGCAAGGTTTTGGTAGCGGGGGGGCTACAGGGGTGGCTTCTGTGAGAAGCTGCTAGAAGCTTCCCCTGTGTCTGACAGAGCCAATGCCAGCCGGCTCCAAGACGGACCCGCCGCTGGCCAAGGCCGAGCCAATCAGCGCCTCTGTGATAACATATTTAAGAAAGACAAAAACAGTTAGAGAGCGCTTTTCGCAGCCAGAGAGAGGAGTGAGAAGATGTAAGAACATCTGCAGACACCAAGGTCAGTGCAGAAGGAGGGGGAGGGGGTGCTCCAGGCGCCAGAGCAAGATTCCCCTGCAGCCTGTGGTGAAGACCATGGTGAAGCAGGCTGTCCCCCTGCAGCCCATGGAGGGAGGATGAGGGGGTGTAGCGATTCCACCTGCAGCCTGTGGAGGACCCCACGCCGGAGCAGGTGGAGACACCTGAAGGAGGCTGTGGCCCCGTGGGAAGCCCGCGCTGGAGCAAGCTCCTGGCAGGACCTGTGGATCCGTGGAGAGAGGAGCCCACGCCAGAGCAGGTTTGCTGACAGGACTTGTGACCCCGTGGGGGACCCACGCTGGAGCATTTTGCTCCTGAAGGTCTGCACCCCGTGGTGGAGACTCACGTTGGAGAAAGTCGTGAAGGACTGTCTCCCGTGAGAGGGACCCCACGCTGGAGTGGGGGAACGATGAGTCCTCCCCCTGACGATGAAGAAGCGGCAGAAACACCGCGTGATGAACTGACCGTAACCCCCACTCCCCGTCCCCCTGTGCCGCTGGGGGGGGGTGGAGGTTGAAGCCGGGAGTGAAGTTGAGCCCGGGAAGATGGGAGGGGTGGGGGGAGGTGTTTTAAGATTTGGTTTTATTTCTCATTCCTCTACTCTGTTTTGCTTAGTAATAAATAAGATGAATTCCCTCTCTAAGTTTGGTTTGTTTTGCTCGTGATGATAATTAGAGAATGATCTCTCCCTGTCCTTATCTTGACCCGTAAGTTTTTTTTTCATTGTACCTTTTCTCCCCTGTCTAATGAAAGAGGGGAGTGATAGAGCGGCTCTGGTGGGCACCTGGCCCTCAGCCAGGGTCAACCCATCACACCGAGACCTCCAGAAAGTCTCTCTAACACAGGCTGGCCTAGACATGCTCCTCCGGCAGGTTCGTAATGAAGTAAGAACAGTTTTCTTAGCAGCATGCCTTGTACCCAAATTTTCTTCAATATTCAGGAAAGGAGATAGGCAAACCAAAGTTTCTCCTAACAGGACAAACAAACATGATGGGAAGACTGCGGTGTGATGACGAGCAGAGACTCAAATTACAGCCTAGCTAATCCCTGACAGGATGCCCTTGCTATAAATATTGTCGAGAAAGGAGAAAATAAGGATTGTTTCTCTTTGAAAACCACAAGAGCCTTTACCAGCAATCAGGAGCAGGTTGAGAGGAGAATTTTAGGAATGCACGTGTGTTGAATTTCAAGTTCCACTGTTGTGTTCTGCTGTTCTTGTCAGCCAGTTAGACAAGATTTATTTATACATGTGCAGTTTGTGTAGTTAACGGTATTATTTATCTATATTAGGCAATTTTGTAAAACCAGTGGCTTCAATAATGCAAAGAGCTTCTGCAGAGGTAGAGAGGAAGACAGAGTTGGGGAGAAAAGTAAAAACAAGTGACAGTTCATATTAGAACCAAACCAGCCTTTAAAATAAATTAATTTCAATACCAATTGCAACCTACCAGAAAACATCTTTCAAAAAGGCCTGCTGTTCTTATGCGTTGATGTGCAAACTGGTGACTTTACTTCCATCACATATTGTCATTTCTTTGCAGAAAATGGTAGCCTCCTTGGAGCAGGGTCAAAGCCAATGACTGCAAGAGAAGCACTGAAACTGCAGCAGTCATTTCTGTAGGGATAGCTCAGTTTTTGTTTGGGTTTTTCTTAGAATTTGAAAGCAAGAATGTTATTAAGTGTACTTACTACTTAATTATTTTTAAGTGAATGGAGTTTGCTCTTAGCAGAAGGTAGATGTGCGCTGAAGTAGAATAAACCTTCCTATTGAACATCCAGGGTGCTCAGAATTAAAAAGCCATTAAAACTAAGGAATACTATAATGACAAAACATAAAAGCAAACGTATGGAGGTGAACCCTATTATCTACCTAACCACCAACAGTCATCTCCAGATATGTAGTTATGTCTGCTATTTCTACCCTCAGACTGTTTTCTTTAATTTTTAAAGGATTGAAAGAATCCCACATTTCCTTAATAAAGAGTAAGGGTTTCCATAAATAAAAACAAAGTTTAAAATTCAAAACACATGTCATAGTTGTGGTGCTTAGAAGGTCAATGTCTTCCAGGGAATTTGCAATTATGAACTTCATTAACAATTCAATAACATCCTAATTGAAAGGAAAGAGTCACAGCTCCACTGCATAGGGCTGGAAGTCTCCTAAGATTCAAGCAAGCTGAGATCAAGCCCTTTCATACGTTAAGAAATCTGACGTGATAAATAGGGCTACACAACTATTGAAGAACATTTTCACTGCCTCACAGTCGTTCTTCACCTTATGTCATGTGCATGGACAGAAGTACAGGCAAAATAGGTATAACTTTAAAAAGCCACGGCCAACAAAATGTTGCCCTTTCCCCTTTGTCCCCCCTTATTTGTTCTGTTGACTAAATACAGCAGCACATGCCCTTTGAGGTGACCTAAACACCTAAGATATCAGCATGGGACTGGCAGAGGTGACACATGGCCATGAGAAATGAACGCTTTTCTGAAGCAGCATTTGGCAGCCACAGAGGGCATTGCTCAGTGCCCAAACTGGTACCAGACCATGCTGTTTAGTGAGCTGCATCCCATCTTCTTTGCACAAGGGAAGGCAGAAATACCTTGCTCCAAAAAGTGCTGCCTGTCCCTCAGCAACAGATTTCTATGCCCATATTAATTCTGAAATGTGCTCTAAAGGTGCTTGAGAGAGATCTAAGGGATATGCTTTCATTGGGAGATCCTGGTTGGCTCTAAATTTAAGCAAGACTCCTGATGTAGTTAATGGAGAACACCAGGATCCTCAAGGGAATTATACCTACTCGACCTATCTTAGACACCAATCATAAGTGTGATAGACACGTATGAAACAGATGAGATATAGGAGATTCAGATGAGACAGACATCTCTCATGGGATGAAATGAATTACCCTCTGGAAGCACTTATTACATTCAACTGATTGTAAAGGGAGCCGAGGTTGACTAGCTTACACTTAAAGTATCTAAAAGACAGACACCTGAGTTAGAGGAGATGAAATCCACTCTTACGTTTAAATTTGATTACAAAGAATTGAGTTAGCTGACATAATACTGACCATGACTGATTGGGTCTGTGCACAGAAGGACAACTCCAATTCAACACTGAGCTGCAAGGCAGCTACTGTAATTAGTTCACTCGATGCTAAACACAACTTGTTTTTTACTAAGTCATTCAGTTAACTCATTTTTAACATGAGCAGAATTGTTTACCAGTCAAGGGATGGTCTCAGAAATATGGAACAGTTAAGAATGAATTATCTGAGACATTTATGGGAAAAAAAGCCCATTGCAACTCTATTCTGGACACTTTAAAATATAAAATATTTATTAATATAAAATATTCATTCTCATTTTAAAATGGAAAATTACATATGTTCTGATGAATACATTAATTAGTGTTGAAATAAAAATCAGAGTTGAGTGAAGCTATCTTGACTTAAAACAGCAAAATTTCTGTTGCCATAAGGACAGACAAGGGAGTTTATACATGTATTGAAAAATTTAAATTCCAGTACAGCTTATACATATGAAGAAATTTATGTAAAATAACAAGCATAGAATTATAAAGAGAAACAAGTGACAGCATCAATGTATGAATAGCATTTTATGTTTTGCTAAAGATGACTAACGAACTGAATTCCTATGGAAATACAGTGTGCGTGACATTCTCATACCTACCCAATGAGTTCATAATGATTACTGCTATTACAATGAATACAAAATTATTGAATAATAAATTAAATCCTTATACTAAATTGATATTAGGAGCCTCTTTAAGTCATTAATTTTTTGTAACAGTCAAGTCACAATCCATAATAACCTTCTGAGAATAACAAGTTACGGATTTAATTACAGATAAAAAGAAATGTCTTCTATTAAAATGTGGGAAATTATGCCCTAAAAAATTAAAAATGGAGCAGATGTTAGAAAGCAGCAAAGAATGTTCATAAACTAAAATCATAACATTAATAAAAAAGGAAATTAGAATGTCATGTTTTCACTTGCAATCTTTTCAAAAGAAATATTCCAGGGTTAGGATAACTGATGAACTAGCCAAGCATACTTATGAAAAGTTTGATTGGTTTATGACATGATAAGTGCAGAGAAACTCTTTCATTTCTGTACACAAAAATCCTGTCATAGGAGTTAAGCTAACAATCAAAATAAATGTCATATCTAAATTTGGCAATCCTCATTCAGGATTCAGAAATCTGAAATATTAAAGTGAATTTTTGCTCATATAATCTTCCCAAAAATCTTCCTAGAGAAAAGAAAACTGTCAGCCCCACAGATATATGGCATTTTGAAAATTTAAAAATTCTTAAAAATAAAACATGGAAGATATTTTAAGCAGGTATGATCTACCTCTGTGTACGTTTACTGTTAGAGATTCTGTACGACAGTATTTTAGGCAATTTGGACAACTTTCAGAATTAAAAATAACTATTTCACCATAAGTCATGGACATTTTGATTTATCATGATAAACACCAGCCTGTCAAAAGTGATGCTGAAAGAATGACTACAATAGCTGAGGCTCAATGGCACACTGGTGGAGACCTATGACTTCCACCTGCCTGAGCGCAAGGGCAGAACCTGTCTGCGTGTTCTGCAACACATTCAAGAACTCTCTAAGATCCATGAATAGAAGATTCTTTAAAAGTGCAGAATGCACAGATTTGTTACTAATATAAAAACATTTAAGATCATACTATTTCAATGTGACTTTTTTGCATTCTGTCAGATACAAGTGTTTCTGAATAAAATAGTGAAGAATGGAAATCTGATGGAATTCCTTGTATTTTCTTATGACTGAAGTTCAGACATGAAAAAAAGAATTTGAGAACTATACAGAGAAAGATGTAGTACATTTAAAATCTGTAAAAAGTGTTGTTTTACTGGAGTTCGTTTCTATATGTGTGGCCATACATGGTTCCTTTAGCCATCTACTGTATCTCCAACAGTGTTCAAAAGGAAGACTATGGAAATCAGATATAACTGGTTTCACTGTTTTTCTTTTTAAAATATGTACATTGCCTTCCAGGTATTACCTCTTTAATGAGATAAAGGTGTGGGAAGAGTGCAGAGTGTCTTTAAATATAAAATGTATAAATGTACTATCTAATAAGTGTAAGTATCAACCCAAACAACCCCTCCCACATAACTGCCTGGATGAGGGTAGGGCTTCGCCAACAGTAGCATTCACATCTCTACGGGGATCTACCCTAAAGTCAGTTTTACCTCTTGTGATACCAACCACTAACAGTGGTTTAATGAACGTGCGTGAATTGCTTGTGTTCATACAGAAGAGGAACTAGAGGGATGAAGGATGCTCACTAGCAGCAGGTACATTCTGTGAAAAGCTGATAGCCATTACTAGATATACACCAAGAACTAAATTAAACTTATTCCTATGGGTACCAGAATTTGAACTTGAAAGTATACATGTGATAGTAAAAACATACTGTGGGCTGTCTGCTGTGTTACTAACCATTCTGTCTTGATAGCTTCCATTTACACTTTTTTCTTTTTCTTAGTGAAGAAATCTGAGATGTAAACATCTTTTGGAATGAGGAGTCTTAGATACCCACTGCCTTCTGTCTAAAGCAAAGATTTATTTGACTGTATGGCAATACTCCACTAAGTTTGTTTAAAACTCTTAAGGGCAAGTTATAATTAATTTTGATACATATGCCTCTACACATACATACATGCCAATTCTAACATTTATGATTGCTTGCAGTGTAACAGCCATCAGTATATAACAGCTATCAGTATAACAGTATAACAGAAGACACCAAACTAGAGTTCTTAAACTCTCTGATACTGTTTACCTACAAGCAACACACCAGGAAACCAATATAATGTGAAAGATGGATGCACTTACTCACTCTGGCAGAGTCAAGGAAATTGAAGCAATATGTAGAAAAAAATGAGATAAATATGCAAACTCTGCCTCATCACCAGTTTCATAACAACAGGAGAGGATCAGCTTCCTTGTCCATACCGTCACTTCTGGAAAAAGCTACCTGTACCTCTGATATTCTTGGCTCTTCACATCTCCCAGCTCTTTTTTGTCCACTCTGCTGACTTCAAATGTTTAGCTATCCCAAGAGAGCTCTGCCGCCAGTAGGAAAAAGAGCTATGGCTAGAATATGAGAGGAAAAGGGACCAGAACAGAAAAGCAGAATTGCAGAAGGACTAAGAAAATCATTGCAAACTTTCAAATCCATCCATGTTTAAATCAGAAAACCTGAGAGGAGCATCTGATTCTTTACAGTTAAGTTAACAAAATATTAACTTACTATCAAATAATATTTGTTAACATATTTTCCTAAGGCTTATAGAAAGCATCGTACTGGGAACTGCCAAGTGAAAAATAGCTTACTTGCTTAAAATGTCACCTAACTTCGCAAACATTATGTTGTAACATAAAATAACAGGTTCAGCAGCAGGTAGATTTCTCAAATTGAAACATTAAAAAATTAATGTTAAAATACATTAAATTCAAAATAAAATAATGTAATAACCCAGTTGAATTCTCAGTTCTTAAGTGGAAATAATTCCTGTTTGAACATGCCAATCCATTTTACAGCCAAGGGTAGTAACTACACCCAGTGTGGTTGATTTTAGCTGCACATTTGCCGTTAATGTTAATGTGAGTTTCACAGCTATATCGCTGCACATGGGTAGAGAATATACCCTCAAGTTGTTAAATGGCAATGAAAGAAGAGAATGAATATGTGATGATTCCCCTGAAGAGGAAAAATGCCAAGGAAAGAAATGGCAGAAAGAATAATATAATACACAAAATCCATTCAGAGAAGGAAGGATGGGGACGGGGGGAAAGCAAGCACTTTCTGATTTCTCTCCAAAATCATTCATGTTCTGGGTTGCCTAAATGATATAGCAATTGAAAAAGATTTAACAGCCTCCTATAAAAGCCTAATCATGAAATCCAGAAGAAAAAAGCATCCTTTTCTCAATTAAAGTCTATATTTCAGATGGACCTACTAGTTCTTTAGAACTAGATTTAAACTTTTATCTTTTTTTTTTTTCTTTTTTTCTTCTATTTAGCTACATACTCTGGATTACATGTAGTTAAAAAGAGTTAGAGGAATATTTTAATCAGTGCGGCATCCCTGTGACTCTTTGTTGGTGACAGTTCAACAGTTTGTCTGGCAGAGCTGATCAAATTAAAAACGACTCAGCAAAAAAATGGTCTTTTTTAACTGCTACTACTTTGAGGGTCTGGTCCAGCTCCAACTGCAACCGCGGAAACACTGCAACTTTATCTTATTAGGTTTAGGTCTAGGATCAGGCCATCAAATCCTGACCTGCATTTCCACGGTACATACCAGTCTGTCTAAAACCATTACTTTTTGTAGGTTTACATTCTTCCTCCATGCACGGTAAGAATTTCATGGTCACCATATACCTATATTAGGTATTTCAGTTCAAGAAGCAAAGTCAGAGGGAACCAACAGTTAAATCTGTGTGGAATCATTGCAGACTTGAGGTCCCAGCTGGGATTTTGGAGCACAGCAGAACACTTTGAGCTCCTCTGAAAAACTCCCTGTTTATATCTTTCTGTCTTTTATGTATGTACACAGACACACGCTTCCTGTAGCACAAAGAATAGCATGATAAGGCGGAAAAGTAATTTTTATTTTACCTGGATAAAAACAGGAATACAATGCCATGAAGGGGTAGAACGTTATAAAACAAATTATACTTTTTATAAAAATCTTCATCATTTTCATAATTGATTTAGTATATTTATTTGGGAGGATGAGTTTTGCTTATTTTCTTATATTTTGCTAAAGTATTTTATCAATTTAAAATCTATTCTAGGAATTGATTCATAGAGTATTGCTGGATGAAGTGATATTAATAACTCCCACAAGAAAAGTGGGAGGTTTTCACATGCATTGAATTTTTGCAAATGAAATTTCCAGCAAAATTTTTCAGCATTATCGAGTACAATAAATACATTTTTCTTCTCTTTTATTTTTTTGATTAATATTTTTCAGTGTAAATTAGAAGCATTAGTGCTATGCATCTCTGTGTATATGTATAGCCAAATACACACATATATAATATACACATATAATGTATATGCATGTATATATAACAGCACACATACATATATGTGCATATAAATATATATTTCATTTGTACCACAATATCAGTTTTCCCATATTTCTCCAATTTCACATTGTATGCTTACTTATTGCATCCATTTAGCCAATTCTGTAAACTAAGATAAATGAAATTACTCTTATTATTAGTTTGCTTATGGTCAGCACAAAACTACACTGAAAACTGGGTTCCACAACTTCTAATTACAAAACATTAGCTACCTGAGTCTTCTCCAGCTGAGCAGATTAGCATAGATCTTTTCTGCTGACAGCTTTGACCTTCACTCCAGCAAACACTTGTCAAAATGCCAAAAGTAATTACCTGGTTGTTTAGGAAGGAGTAATGGGGTGTAGCTACCTACCTTTTCTTGTTACTGATCTAAAATGTCTATAAAACTTTGCCAAGAGGCACCCTCTGGATTTTGGCATACACATTTTTCTCATCTGTCTTTCTTTTTTTTAATAGACTATCAAATATTAGCTATATGATCTCCTGCCAGCCAACCCCATCACAATTCTGGGGAACAGGCTAAATAAACCACTAGATGGATCTTTCAGCCAAAATGAGTTTATGATTGCTGTCATCTTGATTTTGTTGCATTGATGCAACCGGGAAAAATACAAAAAAGCAGCAGAAGCAGCACAGGAACAAATGATCATAAGTATACTATAGAAGACCACGCTGTCTATCCTCTGAATTATCTTTAAAAAATCATTATTTATAGCGTTTTTCTTTTCATAAAAAAATCATATTTCAGATTTACAGTTAAGAAAATAGAGGCACAGAAAATTTACAGGTACTTCTTGAAAATCTATGAAGAGATTAAATCTAGCACATCTTTTGACTTCAGCCATCATAAAGCCATACAATTTCTCTTAATCCAGAATGTTCAAATTTATGGAAAATGTTTTCTAATGAGAACAAAGGGACTTAACATGCTTTCCTGAAGACTAGATAATACTAGAAAGATTAAGTGTTTGTAGGTTATTAGAATGGTCATTAATCTTTAAATTCTGGGTACAATTTTTGTCAGACAATGGAAAACATCATCTCCAAATAAGTACAAGATCAAAGGTCTATAAATCTGAGTCCATCTTATCTTACATGTCAGGATGGATATCTGGAGTTCAGGAAAGCTCAGGGAACAAAAAAACGCCAAACCTTCTTTGACCAGAGGTAGTCCAGAAAACAAACAATTCATGAAAATCAAATCGCTTGCCTTGTAGGCACAACATTCCCTAACAATTGCGCAGGCTATCAGGTAGCAGCAGCAGCTGCTGAAGCAGACTTCAATCCATAGGAGAAAGACTGCTCAAAATGAAGGCAATGTTAAATTCAGGACTGAATAGTGCTGACAAGTGTGGCCTCGTGCGCACAGCCAACAAACTTCTCTTCAAAAACTCTCCCAAAGCTCTCAAATAACTCCTTGTCCCTCCGTCAAGAGCTCATTATTTCCCTTCTCAGATACATTCCTCCACAAGCTATCAGCAGCAGAAGGTCATGCAAGCGGCTATTTTCAAGACAAACGATACGTGAATCCTCCGGACCTCCTAACTAAGCCTTTGTCAGCCAAAACCCCTCCACCTGCCCTTTTATCCCAGGTCATGTTTGTGCCTCCTTCCCAAGATGTCATCCCATAAATCGTGTTCTACCAAGAGAATAGTTTGCTACCAGGTTCGGGTCAGCTGCCCCTACACACTGTTACCAAAACACCGTGCTTCTGGAGAAGTGCCTTTTCATGTTATTACTTTTCTCCAGCAAAAAGAGATGACAGCCTGATTCTAAGATGGTTCTGTGTGTAATTGATTTTGTGTTTTTCTCTTATGCTTTAAATAGCAGCTATTTTTCATAAAGCCCTGGAGTAGAACTGCTCTCCCTCACAATTTTTTATTATTTGGCTGATATGGAAGCTATCACTTACAATCACAAGATTGCTAATCATCCAATTTCATATATTAAAAATAGGATATTTAGTTACATCAGATAAAGAACATTTTCCTGTTTGTACCAACCAAAATAGAACATTATCCCCTGTTCCACATGGCGCCTAGTGTTTATTTGCATGCATAGTTTAAAATTGTTATGTTCGTCTTGTTCCACATTTTGAAAAGTTATAATCAGTCTGTCTAATGAGTAGGAAAAAATGTACTCACTGTTCTTTTCCAGGTAAAGGTTAGGTTACAATACTATCCTAACCTAAAGGAGGGTTTCTTTAATTCCCTTATTTATGCTTACCTATAAAGGTACATATTCACCCAAAAAATATTAGAAATATTAGATCAGCTTACCTATTCGTAACATAAATGCTGCCTGTTATGTACCTGCCTTACCAGATTTCTTCTTACTGTAGCATTCCTAAATAATTTGGTTTAATATGCTCAGGATCTGCTGTGAACAGAGAAAGTCTCTTAAGTTTACTGCACAAAAATACACAAAATTTTATTAAATGACTAGAACATTTAAAGATGTCAGGAATTGTAAGTATTATGGTTATATATACCATATTGCATATATATTTCCATTTTACTGGAAAATCTGTTGCTTATCATAAAAATTCTAAATAGCAGCGATTTTGTTAAACAGTATGATGAAATATGACATTAAGTAGGTTGTCTTGGGTTTGGAGATTTCTGCTCACTTTGCTTTAAATCAGAATGAAATTTACTTCTCGAATATTTTAGTATAGGGACGTTTTGATACCATGTTCACAGTGGGAACCCACAGTACTGCCGCTATACAAAAAATAATACCGTTTTGTTCCAATCACACATTCAGTGCAGCTATTTGTTGATTGACATCAGCTGAAAACAGTCCTTTTAAAATATACAGGTCACTTTGAAACTTCTGTGAATGGAAATATGTAACAAGTTGAATATGGAAAAAGACTTTTCACTTCCATAATCAAAAATGTATTGGGAAATTTCTTGGACTTGAAAGAAAACAACTTTGCGCTTCAACTACCTGAGTTTCATCTTGCATCACTGTAGGTTTGACCAAGCTGACTGCAGGAATTTGGTTGTTTAATAATATTACACATGGTAATATTTATCAAACTTGAAATCTTTGAGAATGTACTCAATCTTAAATCAATTTTGAATTCTTAAAGAGCTTTGAATATCTTACTAAAGGACAATGAAGGAGGCCTAAGTAGAAGAAATCAGGATTTGTACCAGAAGATTTTAAGAGATCTAGCAACAAAAAAAATCTTTTTGAATATGTTACCAAGCAGGGAGTACAGGAAGATCCTGAAAGCTTTACACTGCAGTAATTTCTACAATCCTGACTTCAACCAATCTCCCTGGATTTATCTGCAGTATTTATGTACGGCAGTCCTATCATTAGCAGTATCAATACATTTCTGTGGATATTAGTATTGGCTTTTTCTCACCTACCTTTAGCTACCTACGAAAAGTGTCAGTTCATTCAATCCATCTTTTTTTCTTTGAATGTAGAGGCAATCTAGATGACTAGTTTGGAATAAATGCCTAACCTTTAGACAGCTGCAACTGGGTTAGATGAATTCTACCCTCACTATTACAATGCACTTAGTTATGTTACCAGAGGGCTCTTTAAAAAAGTCAACTTTAAAATCACTATTAACCTTTAAACCATGACATAAATTACTTTAACAGAGGTATTATTTTACCTGTCTTCATAGGCCTGCCTATAGATTTCAGAAAAAGCAACTAACAGAAACATATCAGTAGCTGCAAATCAATCTTTACAGCTATGTATTTTTCGAAGTGTCAGTTCTGGTCTTTCCACTGGCCCTTTGATATAACTGGTTCAGGTACCAACTATTGTATTCTAAAATATTAACATAGGTACCACATCAACGGTGTACTTATCTTTATTTTACTGTAATACCAACCTGATGGATTTCTATGAACGGGTGTTTAATAAGAGGCATCAGAATGTAATCACACGAAAATCATTGCTTTAATTAAAGAACATTGGCTAATATAATGCTACTTAGCTCTTGTTTTCCTCCCCAATTCTATAAAATTATTAACAAGCTTTAAAGTTCCCAATAGTTAAGAAGCTTGATTTAGAGGTTTCTGCTGGAATAGATTACATCACTTTACAGGGTGAACAGAATGAAGTTCTGAAGTTTTCTGTTACAACAGAAAGTGGGTTTAAAGCAAAAAGATTTCTTTGTAAAATTAGATAACTCACAGTTATTCTTAGAGGAGAGAGGTGTATGTTAAAAAAAGTCCATCCTTACTAATCACAGCAATGAATATCATAATTAGAAGAAAATAATTGGAGAAGAGTCATAACCAAAGATGTTTGCTGTTCTTCAGGACTGAGGCACATTTACTGAATGGTAGAACCCATCACAACTGCTAAAACTCGTTCCATTTTTCAACAGAAGAACAAGGTGGGAAGGAAATGCCATGTCAAAAATTCATTAATCATTGTATCAGACATTTGGTAGTGCAGGAGACGGTTCAGATTCTGAATAATACTTCAAAAATATGATGACATCCTTTATTCAGCAATGGAAGGATGTGAGGAAAATACTTCAGATAGATTTGAGGATACAGTGGGTGAAAGGGAATTGATCCACTACAGAGGGGTCAAGAGGTGAAAAAGGACAATGTGAACTAAGGAGGCTTGAGCAGAAGAAATCAGGATTTGCACCAAAAGACTTAAGAGAGCTAGCAACAGAAAAAGAGCTGTCAAACTTTTACATTTCACATTAGAGACCAAAGAATTGTAATCCTCCTTAAACCAGGGCAACAGCAAGTGAAATCAGATGGACCTCACAGCCTCCTGGCTACGTTGTTCAAAGTTTCTGACACAGAAGCTGTCAGTTCACTTCAAAGATGAACTTCAAATTATTCATAGGCACACTCTTTGTTACTGTCTCAGAGAGAAAGACATCTAATTGCACGGTCGGCAAAAATCTAGATAGAGGGAAGGAATTCAGCTATAGATTTTCATCTCGTTCTGTTCACTTCATCACAGCTGAATTATGAATCTGACAATGACTGGCCAATCAATATTTTCAAAACAACCATTATTGCTTGGGGTTGTGGGGCAGCAAAAGGAAACCAAGACAATATGCCAGCACACACACATTTGTGACTGAAGCAACAGAGTTCATCTTTCTGAGACTTCTCACAAGACATGCCAAGCTTATGCCAAAAATCAACAAGACAACCAAGGCTGTTTATAGCCATTTAGAAAGAACAAGGACTTTTTGGAGAAGAGGAAGACTTTTTTCCAGAAATTGATGTTTCCTGCTTCTGATGATATAGAACTCATATCTCCTGCACTGACAGCCACCATGAAAAATAAGATGGATGTTGCCATCACCAAAACCACACAACGGTCACTGCCGAGTTTCATTGTGTCAACAAATGAAGCAGTGCAAGGAATAATAAATTCCTTGATCACACTTAGTTCAGTGAAATATATTATGCAAAGAACATCTAACAATTAACCAACATTGGTCTAAAAAGCAAAAAAAGGCCAGACAGAGTTTAATCACAAATTGAAATTATCAGAGAGAGCAAATCGCAGTATTCCAAACTCCCTACATTAAATGATGTTTCCTAGGTTTTGCTCCAATTCCTCCATGAAACCATAATGCTCATAAGACATGAGTCAGCAATACCAATTATTTTAAATATGCTTTCAACTAAATACATGGATAACTAATAAAACCTTGCGTAATCTTATTCTTGCAGTTGATGATTTATTTTTCATTGTTCTGTTCCTTCTTCTAGTATCCCTCCTCTACATTTATACCTTCTTTACACATTTCATGTAGCTTTATTATATGAAGATAGAGAGTTATATTATATGAAGATAAATCTGAAGATAGTTCTTTCTCCTTTGTTCTCCTGAGAACCTCCTAGAAAACTTTTCTTGCTAATACTGGCTAATAATATAGAGTTACCATGTTTCTGTCAACAATGTTGGTATGGTCAATACTTATTGGCTAGAGAGGAGAGTGAGTTTCTGCGGTGTTCCTAGAAATGAACAGTCAATTTAAGTTGTGTACCAGATCCTCATCAATTGATTCTCTGATGTTGAGTAAATTATCTTCCTTCTGTGCCTCATTTTGCCAAATTTCAGAGCATGAAATTAAGAGGTGTGCAAGCTTTACAGAGGTATTTCATAAATGTGATTTTTATTATATGTATTTCTATTATGCAGTAAACTGGAAAGATAACCCCTTTTGACCAATAAAAAGAGGACTACATTTCATGACTAGAATACAAGAGAACAGTCATATATTTTATCTGCAATATTTTAGACTTACATCTAATTTGCTAAAAGTTGAAATGTATATTTCAATTATACTGAAGGCTAATATAAACAATTGCTGCAAACAGCTAAAATTGCATCTAGGCGTTATAGATTTAACTGATCATTTGTACTTTCATAGTTAGGTGTTTTAAATTATATTCATAATGGATATTTATAGCACTGAATTCGTAAGAAAATAAAAATATAATCAGAGTCTCAGCTCTTTTTAACAGGGCCCCAACTGGATGTCTGACAAAACTGCGATTCTACCGAATATGCTTATGAAATGGGAGCAATAAACAGATTTCTGCAGTGACTGTGTAAGGCAGGTTCCTCATCAGTACTTCCAAAGTTGAAGAAGAACATGGAATCATTTTTTCTAATGCAGGTGGGGTGCTTCACTGTCTGACATGGCTTTGAAATTTAAATTTCTTGTTCATTCTTCAGAAAATTCTGTATTTCAAGCCTGCTAACTATCCAAGATCATTAAAGGTTTGTAGGGTGTGATGGGAACCAAGAGTCTTTGAAATTGGACCACTGATTTATATACTTAAGCCTACATATTTAGAAGAGTAAGTTTTGACACCTATAAATATGGCTTAGATCTGTCTAGCAAAAGAAACATATTGGAGGTGGAATAAGGCATAAAGACCTTCTTCACCAACTGAATCCAGGATCACTAGTATGACTGGCCATTTAGACATCCTAATTAAGATTAAAACTATAACATCTTGGACCACTCCAAGCCAATAAGATGCCATCAGCTTAAATCACTAGACAAGGCAAGTTAACTCTAAGGGTTTTGAAGTACCCTCTTCATCTCAAAAGGACTGTTTAATGCTAAAAGCTAAGGATCATGTTTTTTTCTGTTTAGAGCTGCCAATTTTAGCAAAAATATTCAGTTTCAATGTCAAAGAGTTCTATTGCAATATTTGTTGCCATGGATATTTTATCACCACTGGGACATGACCAAAATTTGTAGGTGTCAAATCTCAAAATCTGTAATTTTACAAATTTAATAATTTGCAGTTGTTTAAATCATCCTTATGCATTTCTATGTTTGAAATATAGAAATTATATATCTATTGTCAATATATAAATTATATCTAATTCTATATGCATTTTTAATATATTTCAATACTTCTGAGGCAGTATCTTTATACAAATTAGCTTGATATACAGTTAAATTTTAATGATAATATACTAATTTTGCATTTGTGATTTTTTTTTTCAGCAGAATTAATGTTTCAATTCATTTTTTCAGAATTAGAAAGCTGGCAGAGAAATAACTTTTAGACAACAAGGTTATATGATTCAACACTCTACTCTCTAAGTCATGATTAATGGTCCCTATCAAACCATGCACATTGTGAAAATGCAGGTTTCACCAGCAGGGCAACAGAACAGTAAAAAAAACCCCAGCAAACCAAAACTAAACCAAACCCAACCCAAACCAAAAAAACAACAACAAAAATTTTCTTTATTTTCTACTGTATCTTCAAAATTCATATTTTAAAAAATGAAATCAAGATTTCTGACTTGCCATAATGGTGTATATTACAATATACCTTAGACACAAGAACCTGCACACAAGACCTGATAATTCTCTAATATCTGGTGAAGCATTGCCTTTTGCTGTGCTACCTGTCCCTATCACTAATATGCCTACATTATTCACACATCTCTTTGCTCTTCTGTGCCCATTTTTTACACCACCTAAACTGTTGCATTTTAATACAATACCAAAAAAATAAAAGTAAGCATGATTCTAACCAGTGAAAGGCTGCAGCTACCCATAAGCAAATGCTCTTATTTCATACCATCAATGCTGAATGTGCAGAAGACTCTTCTATCATATATCTTTTTCATGTGTGCAGTATATATGTGATCATTAAAGCCATCTGATGCTAAAATTCTGTTAGGGAACTTCATAAGATTCCTCTTTTCTAATTATCACTGTTACTTTACATGTCTTTGTATAAACGGTGGGATTCTGCATTACCTATAAAGCTGAATGAAATCAAACTCATTATTCGTTACTATACTGACTATATTGCAATTTTATATAAATAGAGTTATCTTACTGATAATTGTTCTCTGTTAGATTTCTCCTAACCTTTAAACTGAAAAGAAATGAAATCCACATTCATTTGTCTAAATGATGTCATGTGCCAAGTGTAATTACTTCTAGAGCAGGTCATCTATGTCTAGAGAAAGTTTATTTCTTCAAAATGTTGAGAAGAAATTAAACTGCACCATTGAGCCTGACTTATTAATCAGAAATAGGCCAGAGGACAGCTACTTGATGCAAGATATGTTGTGTATTATGAACGTCAAAGTATGTGACGCTGGCAAAACGTTGGCTGTCCTTCTGCTCTGTAATCAAAGAGCAAATAAAGGTATTGTTAATGTGAGAAAGCAAGCTATACGCAATTTTAAATTACTTTTTTGTCAGCTTTCTCGTATAGTTATGTAGCCCTAGAAACTGCAAAAAAAGTAATCAAAGCATTTACCCAGAATTGGAACTGTGGATTACTAGAAAACAAGTTTTATCAGCAAGAATGTGGTTGAAGGATTTTAGAGAACTTGATCTCTCCTCAAGCTGGATCTCTTGCACACCAAGAAGAACAGATCTTGAACTCCAAGAAAACATAGGAAACAATTTTAATTATCATACTTCTATATCTCTGTCTTTTAGTAGATATTCTAAGTCTTTAATCTGTTTGCATCGTTGCTAAAGATCCCATGCCTTCTCTAACCTGCACATTTGTCAAACTCCCCAGGGGAGGATGGAAAACTTTAAATATAGTTCCCTACATTTAAACCTAAATAATGCAAGGAGAGTTTATCCATTTTGGTTACCAACATATACATGACATGAATAATAAGATCAACTGCTGCACTGAAACTGTTCCTGTGGATATCAGTGAGACGTGCACGTACATAACAGCTGCAGAAATAGATTCCTTTTGCAAATCTGGATAATTTACGTTCCCATAATTACTATGGCATCTGATTACCTCAGTTTCTAAATTCTTTTCATTTCTAAGGATGTGATGGACAGTGAAATTCTTCTGTCAGTTTGGTCTATTCATTTTCTGTAAACAAGATTTTCTTTCAGAGTTCCTGGATGGATGTCAATTTACCTATTAACAGTACACCACGGAGTAACGCATTTACCTGCGTCTGCCCTGGAAGTATGCATTGATTTGTTCTCCTTTGGTTTCTTTTGGTAAATTAAGTTTTTGGAATGCTTTTCTTCAAGACACTGTTGACTTTTAAAATTTCTAATTACAACTAAAGCCCTGAAAAAACTTCTTATGTAAGTATATATTGCTGTTGATCTTTTAACTGAATTTATTTTTGGCTTTAGAGACCTGCAGGTAAGAAGTTTGCTTAAAATAAATGAACTGATTAGCGAGTACATTGACAAACTACTGCAACCTTACTTATTGGTTAGAAAAGAATTATGCTATACTTTTTTAATTTAAAATGTTTGATGGCTGGATAGAATTGTGGGGTTTTTTTATAAAAGGCAAACACAAGGTTTAGTTATAACAATCCTATGGCCATGAGAGAGTCTGATGTAAGGCTCCTACAAACCTCTGTCTGCAGCCATCAAAACCTGAAAATTTTAATGTAGTAACCAAACAGAAGTTAGGAAATAACTGGGATATGAATATATACAGTACATAAAATTACAATATAAAAGATTAATTTAAGCTGGTGAATCTGTAGAACTTCCTCTAGGGTGACATTTTTTTGTGCCCAGAACTTCCCTACTTTGTCAGAAATATTTAAGTTAAGAAAGTCGAAAACAACTACTTCGATCCCAGTGATAAGAAAAGAACCTAATGTTATTTCTTAGTTTTGCTGAAACAAACTAGTCACAACATTTATATATTTCAGAGTAACTTGCTAGGAACAGGCCAAGGTACATCAGGAACCTCCTGAACTTGACAAGGTTTCTGTGGACTTGCTAAATTTCAGCAGATGTTGATTCCATGAACTTGTAAATTTTTGAACACGTACACAACAGGCGTAGCTACAAACCGCATTCTGATTTCCATCTTCTGCCAGTTTTGTCTGTTCTTGCACTGTAAAAGCCACTGCGCAATCCTGTCCACATTCACTATGTCACTCTGGACTTGACAGACCTTTTTCATACCGTACTCATCTTTCTTTTCCAAAATAAAGATTCCTGCTGCTTTTCACCATTTGTTATATGGAAGATATTCCATACTTACAGTCATGCATTCTGCCTTTCTCTGAATCTTTCCATTTCAAATGGAGTTTCCAACATCTCTGATGTATGAGAAGCAGAACTGTATGTTGTATTTAAATACACTCAAGGGATAGATTTACACAAAGAAAATGATATTGTTCTGTTTTCTGTTCCTTTCCAAATAATTCTTAAAAACACTTTCTTTGTTCAACTGGTAATGGAATTGTTATTTTCATTAAATTACTTATTACTACACTAAGTTCTTACGCCAGCGCAGTAACGGTTTATTTAGGCCTCTAACTTCATATGTAAAGCTATTTTTTTCTACATATGCATTTTTTACACTAATTTACAATGAATTTAATGTGCCATTTTGAGTCCAGTCACTCAGTCTGGTAAGGTTTTTATACATTTCTCTCATTTATAAGTATGTTGAATGCCACAGTCCCAGCAGAGATCCTTGCAGTTTTCTACTGTCTCTAGCCTTTTAGAAAACTAGCAATTTATTCCTAATCCCTGTTTCTTGCCTTTCAACTAATTACTTATCCACTATCTTCACGTTCAATATTCCACATTCTAAGAAACAACTAGTTTCCTTAGAAACTTCTAGTGAAAGGCCTTGTCAAAAGTCTTCGGCAACCCAGGCAGGCTCTACCATCTGCACCATGTTTGTTGATCCCTTCAGAGAGATTCAACAAGTTTACAAGACAGGGCATTGCTATAAAAAAGCCACATTAATTTTTCCCAGGTAAAACATTCAGCTGTCCCATAATTCAATAATTATTGTAATTTCTTAATTTTGATCATATGTGAGTTTGGCATGTTAAACATTTTTAGGCAAAATGGTATCCCATTTGCTACTCTCTAACCACCAATTAACAAGACCCATCTCCAACAGGTCCTGCAAAGGAAAGTTCTGGCATGGGAACTACCATGGTTCTTTCTATAACTAAATTCATCCATGGTGAAGCAAAAGGGGAAGTTAATGGACAGTTTGGGGCTCCTAGTGTTTATTTAAATTAATTTTTTTTTGCTTCTATCTTCAAGCAACATTGCAACTTATTTAGTCTTAATTTCTAAATGCTATCAACTGGCTAATTTGGGAGCAAGTCAGATATCCATCGGTTACTTTGCAGAAATTATTTCTTGCAGTCAGCAACTCCATAATACAGTTAGTAGCCAAGTCGACAAGAAGCCAACAGGACTCCTGGGAACAGCTCTACTTACTCAGAAGCAGCTTAGCTCCAGAAATACACTGTTTATTCCCAAGATTAACTTGTCATTTAAATTGCCTAAACACCACACCGACAAAGGTATATTTCTACCATCTTTTGATCCAGAAGCTAAGGCTAACATGTAATAACATTTTTGTTCCCTGAAAAAAAAAGTATTGAAAAAGTTATTTGCAAATAACCAATCCGTTTTCATGAGTTCATGACAACACTGAAGAGTTTTTCACCATGCTAGGCCTTGACTACAAGTCTCTATTTAATCCATTTCCCCGACAAGCAAGGAAGTCGCGGGCAGTTTTAATTGACTCAGAGATGTTACTCTTCAATTGTCCAAATGTGCCACTTACCTCTTCACCGTCTCCTTCCTTAAATGTCAATCTTCTGGGAGAATGGCATGTCTCTGTGCTGTTTGTAGTGCTACTTCCCGCTAAATGGACATGTGGGAGGTCACAGTTTGGGAATGGAGGACTAGAGTCTTACCTGCTGCTTTGGCAACATCTGCAGTTGAAATGTTTTGGAGGTTTGAGTGCACTCTGAAGGTCACAGCTGGTCCCAGCACGCTGGAAGAGATTATTAAAAAATGTAAGATTCATAATCAAGAGACATGGCATAATATTGCTTATCAAAATAGGTTTTTAAGGAGAAACTATTAAGACACCATTTAGCCCTCTTCCTTTTGCTTCATTAGCTACATTTGCATACATTTTTATAACTCTGGTGGTTTCTTGTGTGAGTCTTGTGCCTGTCTGAAAGAATTTCAATGACATTAACTAAACTTCAGAACACTCCTGTAAGTACCGTTCCTATTATGAAAATGGCAAAAGGGAGGCACTGAAATTGTTATTCTCCAAATGCAGCATAAATCATCACTGAAAATCAGCATCCAAAGAAGATTACATGTAGTTTCAAATTTTATATGCCTAACATCAATACAAGCTTAATCCTCTTGTAATGACTGTAAGTTAGAGGGACAATAAACTCAAAATATTTATCTTGATCACTTTCTGCAAGAACATGTGTGGGGAAAAGATTTTGGACATATCTGATCCAATGGCTGCTTTTAACCAGAAAGATACCTCAAAGTATTTATCTTTTAACAACAGAAGTAATTAGTTCTTTGAATAACTTATGGAGGGAAATGATTGATGACATTTTTGGGTGTAGTGTGATGGTCCTTTATGGCATTAAAATCTATGAGGCAGAGGAAGGTACTGATTAGCCAGATGAAGAATGGCAAAGCATTCAGGATTTCACAAAAAATTTTTCATTGTGTATTTTTAAAGAAAAATAAATCCATAAATGTAATGTTGCTTTCATTCTCCACCCATCCCAATAATACCTAACTTGCATGCACATCTGATGAAAGGAATAAAGAAATCTCACTTCTGATATCCTTAAAACTATACTAAAGTACATATATATATGCAAAAACCATAAGAAAAATACACACACACAAATATAACACATGTATTTTTAAAGAAAATTTACAGGTAACAAGAGACTATAGAAACAATAATGTAATAATTTACAGAGGAGAAGAATGCAAGGGCTCAACGAAGACAAAAATTGACACTGTTATAAAAGTTTACTTACATACTATGTATTCTGTGATTTCCTAAGTTTCTATTATTCATATAATCAGTGAAAAGAATGACTTTTATACTTTGAATAACACCTCTGCTTAAAGAGTGAAGTACATTGGGTGGAACCATACATGTAACATGCTTTGACCTCCTATAGCTGTGGCTTAGGAGAGAATGAAGTCTGGAAAATTGCCGCATAAAAGAAATAACTTGAAAAATATTTTTTGTTGCAGGGCTTGAAATGAAGCATTAAATTATTCTTTTACTAACATGTTAATATTTTGCATTCATACAACGGAGAGCACTTAATGAAGTGTTCTTAATTGCATCACATATATCCTAGACAGAAATACCTTTAAACTTTTTTCTATTTCAGGAAGAAAAAAAATATTACTAACCATAAGACTTTGCTTTGAGGTCACAAAGGGAATCAGACTAAGACTAAGAAATGTCCTTTCAGTCTTTTACTAGCAAAGCATGCACTGTTCACATTTTATTCTGGAGTTAATAGGAACTGTGATTAATCAATCATTTTTCTCTAAATACTCTTTGGAGGAGGGGGGTCAAGAAAACGAAAGCAGAGAGATTTTATTGCTATAGGAAACTCCCAATGTCAACTCATTAATGAGCAAGAAATGTCTTTTAATAATGTTAGGTAATTATAAAGCATTTATCAGCATAATTTAAATAATATTTTAGGTTATAATACTCAACAATTGCAAAGTATATTTTATTTGAGATAATTCCTTTACAAAAATTCAGGCCATTCGCCGATTCTGTCACTAACACTGAGATAATCAACTGCAAAAGGCACCTGGGAGTTTCATGATACCATACGCTGAGTAGAACTAATGTTACACTGTCCTTCCTTCTGCAACACCAGCCTAAGAGAAATGATGATTCTTCTCTGGCTGCTCAGACATTTACAGTGTAATTAGCAGGCTGCTTTAAATACGAGCAGGCACCAACCCAGTACACAGCTGTACCGTGACAAGGACAGGGTGAAAAAACAGCTTTAGATATTACCCCCAAATCTATACTGTATATTCCATTATAGCTGAGAACCTGGAACCAACGCAAACTTTCAAGTACAGTGTAGTTACGCTTCACCTTTATCAGCAAAGACATAGAAAATTTCCTCCCCTCCTTCCCTTGGATGTGTTTTCTGCTTCTGTCTCTGGCCCAGAGCTCACTGCTCCCTCAGCTGTCCTCCTGCCCCACTCACTGCAGCTAGGTGCTTCATGGCGTCATTAAAATCATTGAAATTAAAACTGGATCATTTCAGTGATCCAGCCCAGGCAGTGAGAGGCAGGGATTTCAGAGGAGTGAGCCTGGCGGGGACCATCGCACTATTCTCTAGTGACTCCACCTGGATAATCCAGGAACACGACAGGATCCGAGTCGTGCCCACGTACGCATTGCCACAACCCCTGTCACTTCTCCTCACGGCTGAAGAGAAAATGTAGGGAAATAAAGAGGAAAAAACAGGGTGGGGAAAAAAAATTCCTTATGTAAGTGGGATGACATTGGGTTAACACCATTCTTTTGCAGGAAAGAAGAAATCTCAGAATAATTTAAAACATCCACTCATATATTGCTGTGTGAGATATTGTTTTTCTCTACTGTAGCAATTGAATGCTTGAACGTTAAGGAATCACCTGAGCACCACATAAGCACAGCTTCACTAGGAATATCTACAAAATACAGAAAATAAAGCAGCTCTCGTCACAACTTTTTGCACATTGGTATTCTGCTGTTTATTTAAAAGCAAACAAAAGACCTTGAGATTACTTGGTCAAAATTGCATTTCTGGTCGATGTTTTGGGAACTGACTGCTTCAGGAGCTCATAAAATGAGATTTTTCTCATGGGGGGCTTCTGGCAAAAGCACTCAATAAATAAACATTTCAATAACAATAGATGCCCTTTGGGGAATTCCTCGCTGTTCATTATGTGTTGGACGAGAACATTTAAACAAAACCAGTAATTATCTGACTGCAAAAATATTTTTTAAAAGACTTTTTAACAAGAGGGCAAGTAGCCTGAGAAAAGGTTCTAAGATGTATAAAACGCACCCCTGGTACTTCCTAACCGGGAACTTTGTATTAGATAGATGAGACTGCTTTTTTGTGTGTGGCTGTCAAACCCTCGGAAGCCTAGCTAATATTAATGGCAATTGTCTTTACATCACTCTAAATATGGAGGCTCGCTGAAGTGCACACGATTGTTTATGACCTGATGAATTGCAAACAAGCCGTTCCCACAGACCGGGGAGGGGGCTGCCGGCTAGCCGAGGCATCCCCCCTGACTGGCAGGTTGCCTCACACCAGCACTCAGCCAGCCGCGTAGGTAAAAGCCATCAGAAACGTAAACCACAATGCCCAGGCTGAAACGTAAACTACATCTAAGACACGCATCTGCTGCAACCGAGATTAAAAATGTTAGGTTGCAGCACTTTTAACCTAGAAAGACAATATTTTATTTCAGATTTTTTTTGTTTATTTTTTCCCCCTAAACTCTATGCTACTACAATTCCACCTATGTAAATTTGTGGTTGACTCTCCTGACTTAAGTGAACTTATGCCCACCTCAATAAGAGAAGATTGTGAGTTTTAGAAGGCATCTGGACTGTACTATTATAATCACACTTATCTTTTTTTTCTAATGCTTTGTTGTGATTTTTTTTTTTGAATCAAGGTAAGCAGGTCTGGCTTCAAGGCTAATAAACAGTGACTTCTCCCCACGCAAACTGCAATGTCTGTTGCAATGACCTGCTAAATTTATTACTTGAAATTTACTGACTAATTACCCCCTCTGTTGGCTGTCACAACTTCTGCTTTTTTTTTTAATTTCAGTAACGTTGCCTTCAGCCATAATAGGGTTTTTTTTAACAAAGACATTCAAAGCATATTGCAAATTGTCACCCTTATGTGCTGTTGTCTTATATTCTGTTTACTAGAGATGAAATAATTACAGTGTTTATACCAAAATGACTTGAAGGTTGATTGCTGATTTAATAATATCCCCTCCCCTTGGGTTTATATTTCCCATCTGAAGGTGGGAGGGTGCACAACATGCACAGAAACAAACAATATTCTTTGTGTAAAATAGAAGTATTTCCTTTCATTAATTGTTTTACTGACTAACAACATTCTTATTATATTTTGCCTGTCAACAAATGAATGATCTGAATAAACAGAGCTGGAGCATGATCAATATGGCAAGGTCCATATCACTTTCAAGCCGTAGGTTATAATTATATTTATGAATGACAGGATTTAAATCTCCATAAATTATGCACCAAGCTTTGCATGCCTGTTCTTCTCCCTCCTGTGTGTATACTTTAGTATTACAATATCATACAGGTTTACTGTGAATACAGTCACAGTCTATCATACCCCCTAGTGGAAAAGGATTTGAGAAACAAGTGCCAACATGGTTATGTGTATGCTCGAAGATGAGACATAGAGCTGATGCCAGATGGAAATGAGTTGAGGTCGCCCTGTATTTTTAAAAAAATACAGGCAGAGTGCAATTTCTCAGGATTGGAGGAAGATGAGGAGATTAGGATTGGATATTTCCAACATTAAACATTCTCTTAACGACCCTATTTCGTAAAACAGAGCTTGCCTTAATAAAGCTTAGATTTGAAATTAGAGTCACTACTTGTCTATATGTTCATTTCAAAATCCTTTAATCTCTGGAGGTTAAGAAAAGCAATTAGTAACGCTCCAGAGGATTGTGCAAAGTAAATTTTATAGCAGCGAAGGTAATTGTCTCAGGAAGTGTTTGGTGGGCTTGAACTAATGACTTGCAATGTGTACACATTTCTGTGCTTACTGTGTTTAGGAATTTGAAGCTTATGTCCATTGTTTATATTGCACTGAATTGCACTCTCCTTCTCGATTCTGGAAAAATTAAAATGCTTATACTGCTGTAAATGTGTTATATATTATATGTATATAGGTATATAAACATACTTATGTCAAATCAAATCAATGGGAAAAAGCACATGATTAAAAGAGGCATTTTTGTAATACAGTATGTTTATATGACATGATTTACAGAGCAAAGGCAGAAAATTGCAGCTGGCTATTGTCGGATAATACATAAATGGATTAAGTGTACACTGGCTATTTTGTTCTCCTTTTGGTACTCAGACCAGCTGTAAATCCATTGACCACTTGATTCAGGTTTCACCAACATTTTTGACCTAAAATGTAGATCAAAATTTATTTTGCAAAGCATTGCGCCATACTGTATTTCTATTACATAAGCAGGTAGCTGACTAAACTTCAGAGACTGAGGAAATCTGAGAAGGAGGTATTGTGCTGACCTACTACAAAATAACTTCCCTGAACTGTGGACTAGAGAATATTGATCATCACCCAGACTTAATACTAAAAAGGCACATATCTTTCACTCTTTAATAACTTTACTGTTCAAAGATTTCCTTCATTTTGCACCTGAACTGAACAAATGTCAATGTATAGCTGTATGTATTCTCACATTTCTATTGACATATATGTCCTTACAGCCAGTGATCAATGAAAAAATCTTTTTCTGATTTAGCAAATTGAGCTTCTTGAGCCCTTTTCTGGAAACTCTTAACCTGCGCTTTAAACTGCAGATTGACAGTGTTCCACAACATGCTGCAATACAGCTGAAAATACATCATCTATTCATAGTTATGTCCTTTATTCACACTATGCATGAACTGTTTGCAACCTTGCCTACAGAAATGTGCTCCTGCACTAAACATATAGCTAGCACAGAAAGTTAAAGATTTGTTGTACTAACGTCACGCCTTATGCCTGACAATGACCAAGTACTAAGGATGAAAAAGCAAACTCCGTGCTACGGGAAAGACATTAATTGCAGTGCTCACCAGTTAGTGGCCGATTTTCTATCACCACTTGCATTTCATTAGAGTGGTTTACACCATGCAGCCGGGTGAGGTGTAACAGATAGACCGCAAAGATTAGATAGATTGAGAGTTTCAGACCAATCACATCTTCCAAATGTAACTACATGGAAACAAAACTTAGGTCTGCATTTGATGGTGGCAGCTCAGAACTACCTCTGCAAGCGACATCTACAGCCTTCATAAATCAGGTAATTATCTGGACACCGTGTACTGCCCTCTTTTCTCCCCCTGAAATGATCAGGGCTATGGAGTGCCTTCATGGAGCATCCTTTCAGGGGAAGAGCAGAGGGCACTACAAGGTGTCCAAATAACAAAGTGTATTCTGACGCGCTACTGTCATTAGAATAATTTCAAAAGTCACAGAAAAGGGATGACTGCTGCAAAAGGGATGTTTTCCAACAACAGGAGTCCATGTTTGGTGGATCCCTGATACCAACCAAAACCAAATGATGGACTTTTAATTATTTTACATTTATCATTAATTTTATATTAATCATTTAATCTATATGCATCAAGATTGTGCTAAGTACACTGATACTAATTTACAGTGCAAAAGACGATGAAAGAGTATTTTACAGATTTTACAACTCGCTTCGTCTCAGGTGAAGATTATTTTTCTAAGCCTACAATTTAAATGATTTAAAAAACAGACAGCGCTCAATTTAGAGATTGATGCTACACTCAGTTTGTCCTATTTTTATTCTTCACAAAATGCAACTTCTGATGATTACTCAATATCTATGAATAATTTGCAGAGTTTAAAAATAATTTTTCTATTAATCTGTCACAAGCCATGAAACTTGACATTTTCACCACGCTGAGTACATGAAAGTTGCCAGCTTTGCCTGCCATGCAAATAAGGTTCTTAATTACAGTATTTAAAAGAACAAGCCATACAAGTGCTATAATTTTTTACAGCAAAAGTGTTTGGACGCTGAGAGAGTGGGAAAATGGTCTCAAAATGCTGCTTAAACATACAGTAATTTTTTTCTTTCACTCCGCAAAGATTAAGCTAAAGCATAAAAAAGTTTTACATTTTAAAAAAGTAAATTCTATTCTATTTATATTTCCCTTCTTCTTCTTTATACCTTTTAGTAGTCTGCCTGGTACACAAACAGCAGACAGTTTAAATTTTTAGCCTGTAAGCATTCAACGCATTTTACTGACTGCAGGTCTCCTTACTCTCTGCACACCTGTGTTGTTAATAGAATCACATGTAAAAATTGTCTACTGGAATGATAGTCACCTTACGCTCAGTTTGCACACCTGACTTTTAATAATTAATGAAGAGCATGACTCATGTGTTAGGACTTTTGCAGAGGTAAAGGTTCAGCATGCTCATAGCTTTGATAGGAGCCAGATAGGACACAAATTTCTTTGATGAGGATTAGGCAGCACAACCAAAGACCAAAAACCCCAAACTTTGCTACATCCTCAATTCAAAAAGCTACAAAGCTTAGAGTGCTACAACCAGAGCCCTCCTGCTTACCCTCTTAAGAACCCGTTTGCTTCTCCTTTAGCTCTGAGAGACCAGCTAGGAGATTTGTTCTTGAGCTTCCACTGCCAGCTGTGAGGCAGAGACATCTTCTTTGCAAAGAAGGCATTGCAAGTGGAATTTATTGAGCTCTTTTGGTCACACCTACAGATGTATATTTGCTCTGACTGCCTTTCCACAGGCAGGTCGTGGTGCAGCTCATAGGCCTGGATATGCAATACTTACTCGTTAGGATGTAAAAAAAATGTGCAGAAGAATTATTTAGTTTTTTCAGCTCGGTTGGAGGTCTGTAATATTCATGCAATCCAACCATCGATCCAGGCGACAGAGAGGAAAAAAGTGTGTGTCTGTGTACATGGGAGAACTAGGTGGTCAAGGACAGGAGGATCAAGAAAAACATAGACATAAGATTAATTTTGTATATTTCTTATAAGGCACTGCTCTTTTAAAGAAATCTCTATATGATAATGTTTTTCTATTTCTAATATTAGTTATTATTATTAGGCTGGAGAGGGTCCAGAGAAGGGCCACCAGGCTGATCCAAGGACTGGGAAGCCTGTCATATGAGGAAAGGCTGAGAGAATCGGGTTTGGTCAGCCTTGAGAAAAGAAGGCTTAGGGGAGACCTCATCACCATGTTCTAGTACTTAAAGAGAGGCTACAAAGAAGATGGAGACTCCCTTTTTACAAGGAGTCACATGGAAAAGACGAGGGGTAACGGGTGCAAGTTACTCCTGGGGATATTCTGACTGGACTCTAGAGGAAACTTTTCCACAATGAGAACAATCAGCAGTTGGAATAATCTCCCCAGGGAAGTGGTGGGTTCCCCAACACTGGACACTTTAAAGATTCAGCTGGACGGGGTGCTGGGCCATCTTGTCTAGACTGAGCTTTTGTCCAGACGGAGCTTTTGCCAAGAAAGGTTGGACCAGATGATCCTTGAGGTCCCTTCCAACCTGGTGTTTTGTGATTCTGTGACTCTAATTGTGGACTAAGCTTCAGTTCAAGAGTGAGAATCACAGTTCTGTTTCTATTCTCCTATCTGTCACCAAGTTCTGTACCGTCTTAGGGAAAATCAAGCAAACTCTCTCAAGTTTCAATTTACCCATCTGTAGAAAGGAAATGATTACCTGTTTAATAATATGTGAAATGTTATATAAATTAAATGCAATGGCACATATTCAGTGACTTGCTTGAAACAAAAGAGTACATCCTGCCTACCCTATAACGTTATGAACTTTACTTTTATTAAAAAAGGAATATGATAGCATTCTCAGTCATACAGAGGGATGAGTAGTAGAGAAATATGAAGTTAAGATAGATAAACTTCAGAAGCTCACTTATCTATAAGAACCTTCTCTTGAGTAGGGACCTATGAGTACATGGAAATGTACCTATAACACTGGATTTCACTCTGCTTTTGATTTCAAAAGTGCAAATCCTCTGATTTAATGAGATGAAATGGAAAGCCAAACTTTGTATGTTTTTATTTATAAGAGTCTCCCTAGATTTTTATGGTCTTTCTGTTTTGTCACCTAGAATTCATAAAATGCTGCAGGCCAAAATCCTTCTTGTTATTTGAATGTATTTTTATATTTTTCTAGCAGGAAAGTTACAGTGGAGAAGGCAAAATGATCTTGGTTATATGCACATTTATTAAAGAAAAGCACACAAAATATATTATTCCTTAGGGGAAAAAGCCACAAGACTAATGTAATGCTGAGGTTGAGAAATCACTCATTTTTCAGTAAAGGAATGCATAGTTGAAACTTCCACCTTATTTTTGTTTCCTTATCCTCATTCCTTTAAAAATTGATGTATCTTTATATTATAAATTAGTTGTCAAATAAAACAATATGTACCAGAAAACACAATGTAATTTCTTATAAAAGCCTGCATGCAATGAGTTACAGCAGTACATTTTTCAGACAATTTGTTTTCCAGGCTCATTAAATCTGTGGAAGAAGTCAAGTTTGAATAAAAGTGGTTCCATTATTTCTGAGTTATGCTTTTATAACATTTTAAACAAGATTATGCCAAATAGGTTTATTCTGTTGGTTTGCTATTTAAAATCAAACAACAGATGACAAATATTGCTAAACTTTTTTGAAAGGTATATCTTTTTATTGAGACCAAGCATAGCACAGTTCAAATTGAAATAAAAATGTTGCTTAATTTCTGGACAATAAATGGAATGGAAATGAAAAATCAATCTATTGCTAGTTTATAGTACAGCACCTTAAGGAGTGCAGGATGGACTATATGTTTTTTCATAAGCACAATATTAAAACATTCCGTTCAGTGAATCTAAATGGCATAGATGGCAGAATCCAGAATCTGCCAATCTAGGAAAAAACTTGGCAAGAATATTAATCCACAGGTGTTCAACATACAACAGAAGAAAGGATTAATCACAATGGAGGAATGAAAGGATACAAACCTTACAAGACACTGTGCTACCTGCCCCACTACTGCTCAGTGGTTAAATAATCCTCCCTCACACTATCCTGCCTCTCAAGCTACCAATAATTTCCTGAGATGTTCACATTTAGAGCATACATACACCACATGTCATAATCCATCAGCATGATGAAGTGAAAATACCGAGTACTGTTCTAGCGCTTAGGTTCTGGATGACTGAATATGATTAACTGGCTGATTGAGTTTTTCAGGTGTTAGAAAAATAACATGACAAACAATGAATAAAACCTATATAGCATGATTAGGACACTACAGCCAATGCACATGTTGATAATAGGTGAGGCTGGGAGCTCCACTCATCAGTCTGCCGGCCCAACACTTCCGATTTGAACACATTTAAAGCTTCTCCAAACTTTCCCCACTTGGTTTGATTTTCAGACATCTTCCTCAGTTCAAGTTCTTTTCGCTGGGATGGTTGGCTGGCTTTTCAAATTGTATTTATTCCAGCCCAACCGTTTCAGCCCTTCCTAAAACCAAGGATAATGATAGATATTTTTTGGTTGTCTAAGGCCTTTTCTTTGAAAAGGAGGTGGAAAGTGTCTCTAACCCCTCTTTCTACTTGGAAACAGATATTTGAAGTATGGCAAGAATGTGCTTGTAGCTGTCCTCATGATAAACCTTCCAAATTCAAGCTCTTGTCAGATCATTGTTTACATAAAAATGTGTTAAAAAGATAGTTGACACTGAAGACATACTACAGTATAATAGGAAAAATCAGTCTTGATTTACTTTGTATCTAAATACACAGTCTCTCTCTTCAAAGTGTTATTTCAATAGGATCTCTGACATCCAAGGATAAATGGTGGTCAATTAGTACAGAAGACCAATATTTCCAGGGGGCTCAACTTCATTTTTATCAGACTTCAGGAAGTATGTTACAAATATGGTATGGAACTATGAAGATTTAAAGGTTCTAATGTCTAATGTTAATGTTGTTACTTTGAATTCTGCTGATGCCATCCAGTTCTGCCTCGGATTCAGACACAGTTCATTTGAAGCAAAGCGATTTCAGGCAATTTGTTTTACAGACCAAGTAGCACTGTCTAAACTCAGAGTTGGCTTCTGGGACTGCTGAACACTCAGAATGGTAACTGAAGCCACAGGGATCTCTGTCTCAATAAGTGAAGTTCTTTAGAGAAGAGATTGAATAAGCTACTCTGAGACATCAGACTGGACACCTCATATTAGCAAATGCTTTGACTTTAATTTCTTCATGCATAACTCCAGCTCCGTATGGTCCTAATAATACCTCATAGCTCATGTGAGTTAAGTATATCAATTCATGTTAGTCAAGCATTTTGATAGTGTAAGAGAAATCACAAGAAAAAACAAAACAAAACAAACTAAACCAAAAGGAAATGGATTTTCTGACCTCAAAGCAGGATTTGAATAATGTGCAATAAATAAATCCTGAAGCCACACATTGAACAATGAGAATAAAATGAAGTATTGAAGAGCTGCTCATTAGCTGAGCATTTTATTTCCTGCATATGGAATAAGGCTGTGGAAAAATACATAGATATGATGAAATATTTCAAGACTATATCATAATTAGTCTTTATCAAAAGATTGATATTTTTGGTCAGAAGAAAAAAGAAAGAAAAAAAAAGAAAATAATGGCTTGAGTTCAGTCCAAAATCAATCTTTTTTTATTCTTATCACCAAAATAAAAGCATTTTCCCTATAAGCTAAACTTAGTTAAATTTTGAAACTAGCCATTACTTTGAATTTAAAAATTATAGTATTTTATTTTTAAAATGTGAAACCTCACTGCTGTGGCCTCTACAAATTTTGAAAGGTAGTTTTCAGCTAAAGCCTCCATACCGTTTCCATACATACCTTCAGTTAGCCTGAATTTTCATTTTTCATAT